>NC_140922.1:6402986-7047861 GCF_045865225.1 Trachurus japonicus
GCCTACAATACATATTCAGAAACTTAAAACCTAAAAACTAAAGCCTTAAAACCAGCCGTCAGGACTTCTGTCACTTTGTGATGTCACAACACAACACTCCACTCTCAGTCACGCCCTGGATCTGACATGTTTGGACCAACCTGTGTAGGATTTTAATTCAATATAATAAATCACTCAGTCATCCTATCGGAAGAGCAGCTCAGAGCCTCCTCTCTTCTGATTGGCTCACTGGTAGAGCTGCAGAGAGAGGCCAGAGGCAGTGGTGTAAATGTTTGGTACAAGACACCACATGTGTACAGTATATTTTTATTGATTAACACTTGAAATAGAACCCTAGAAAAATGAAAGATTATGGATAAATATTGCAACAGGTATAAAGCTGTGTTAAGGTACATTTCAGGTACATTTTGTCTTAAAACTCCCACAAAACCCACAAAATATAAACTTGTATTATTAGTTTTCTTATTGATAAAAAAGTAAAGTGAAAAAAATCTGATCTGATCAGTCAAAACTATTATTGTTCTGAAACATGACGACAACTTTAAACCACTTGTTTAATGTTTAAAAATGACTGTATCTTATATGTTATTACTGTAGGTCACAAGTTATCATCTAAAAATACTTATTGGAGAATTCAACAGATTTCAACACTTGTTTCTGGAAACTTCACTTTTGAGATGGTGAAATAATTCATGTAAAAGACTAAATGGGTGGAAAAAACAGATGATGTCACAGTGTCTCAGTCTGCAGGGTTAGAAGTTAAAAAAAGTTATTTAAATGAAATGACTTGTTGTGACTCATCGGCAGTCACCCCATCGTTCCTCGCTGAGCCTCTTTCCATAAAACGTGTTTAAAAAAACAAAAGATAAAACAGGATTATCAGAGTGACCATCATCACGTTCGTATGTTGGAGCCATTTGCTCCAGTGAACTGATACGTCCCAGCGTACAATGGACGGTTTATGTGACAGAGGTCGTGACCTCTAAAACCACAACAAAGTCCATTGACACGTTCACAATAAAAGTCCCCGGAGTCTGGAGCGGTTCATATGGACCAGGGGGCTGCAGCTGATGGAGCGCGTTGATAACCGCACGAGAAAAAGATGCAGATTTTAGCTTTTACAGAAATCCCCACTCTGTCGTCTTTCCTCCGGCTGCATGTTAAACGCTGCACTTTGACCCAGTCACAAGATTTAACTTCACAACTTAAAAAAACAAAAAAGAAGAAATCATTCACCACGGTCACGTAATGAAAACACAGTGCAGCTGTGATTCAGGACAGATGTAGGAACTCGGCGGCGTCTGCCTCAGAATACTGATGCTGATGCCACAGCCCTGGATTTGTTTGTTGCTGCGTTAAAAACCACACAGGGTCAAAGTTGCAGTTATGATAATTGCTTAATTGTTCTATTTATAAACTGAATACGAACGACCTCACGTCATATCAACAGCAGCGATGGCGGCCATGCCCCCCCCTCCCTCCTTTTTCTCTGCTTTGCATCTTTCAAAGTGGGAGGGATGACTCACAAAACAAGATAAAAGAAATAAGACGTTTAATTCACTCTGCACTCGCACACACACATATACACACATACATATGTACACACATTACTGTTTCCAAGACAATGGTGAAGCCTCCATATCAGGGGTCTGTCTGTGTCTTTGGCCCCGCTGTTCTTGTTCCCAGCACAATGAAATTATACCATAGCAAGCATCGTCTCATGGAGGCAGATTCAAGGCCCATTTATTTGAGATTGCTTTTAGTGTAATTCAATAAAGGCTTTTTTACTCATTTATTTCCATGGTGAAATTCATGCTGAGGAAAACCAGGGCTGTATTTCCCTCATTAGCAGTAATAATAACCATAATAACAATAATGGCATTAAAAAGCAATCATTTGAAAGATCCTGCCGTCAATGTCAGTCTCGAGCAGAAAATATAGACGGGCGCTGGACATTATTTTTTGGTACTTACGGGAGACAATTTAGCAAAGGCTTTATTATCACAGAGCATGTAGATGAATTACACGTATCAGACAAAGTACTCTGTGCCTATAAAAGCAGAATCAACAACGAGATATGTTTTTTTATGTTCATATCGACAATGAGTTTTGTCTCGTTTAGCTTTTCAATTAGATTTTAAGTTTTGTCCAGATAAGAGAACAGAGGGAGAAGAGTGCAGTGAAATAAAGCAGCTGAAAGCGGCACATAGAAAAGGGGGAGGTAGTGTAGTTATGAAAGGGAGGTATAAGCGGCGGAGGGTAGAAAGAGGATTGAGAAGACAGCAGAGCAGCAGGATCCCAAACGCCACCGTCAGATCCATTTTCCACCACTGGAGGCCAACTGGCTATCAAGATGGCGCCGCCGCTGCCGAGGCTTATAGACGAAAAACTTGGTTCTTTTTTGCTGATCTGAGGAGCAAGCGCAGCCTCCCTGAATGCCCTGCAAAAATAAATATTTGAATATTCTCCGGCACTCCTAAACCAGCTTAAATTGGATCATTTTATTTCGCCGCTTGCCCTTGCCAAAATGCCAAAAGAGTGTGGGTCTTGGCGAGCCTTTCGCGCCCAGGCATGCCACCCTCCCCCCGGCCCTGCCCACCCTCTGCACTATCAGCTGACACAGAGTCTGCCCCCGGGCCACCTCCTTTCTCCTCGGCCACACTCCTGCTGTGTGGAGCTGGCACGTCGAGCCCACACAGACGCCGGTCTAAACCGGCCATGCGTCCAGAGAGCGCTGTGACGTCACCAGCATCAGGTGACTCTGTCATCACGGTCATCAACACAGCAAAAAAAAAAAGAAGAAGGAAAAAAAACCCAGCAGCAGATCAAGGAGGACGAGCTGCATCCTCATCTGGCCTCGGCAAAGAGTTACAACCCTTCTCCTCTGCGACGGAGCGATGTGAAGAGGATGTTTGAAGATGATGAGTTCACCAGAAAAAATGTGTTTTATCAGTCGGGTTCATTCAGAAGATGTTTGTCTACATGATGTCTGTGAAGTGCTCTTCAACCCTCTATAAAGTCAAATGAACTTGTTTTTTTTTTTTTGTTGTTGTTTTTTTTAAAATCTCGCCAATAAGAGTCTGTACCTTGAAATAAGAAAATGAAAAACTTCACTAATGAAAAAATCAAACTTGATGATCAAAATACTGTAAACAAGTTGATTTGCCTTGGAAATGTTTTTAAGAAAATTGGATTTTAAAGGATAAGTCTGGTTATTTCTTATATCCACCATCCTGCTGCTGGAAATACTCACAAAAAAAAAAAACTGTGGACAAATCCTCCAGTGAAAATAGTCCACAACAGATGCAGTATTTTCCCCCTTGTTTGTGCAACATTTGCTAAAAACTACAATGCCCAGCTGTTTTGGCAAAAATAAATACATATAATTACAAGCTTTTTAGTTGTGCATCATTAAAAAAGTTTTTTTTTGTCTTCCGTAGGAATCATCAAGGCTGAGAGTCTGAGTCTGAGGAGAGAGTTAAGAAGAGAGAACAATAGAGAATATTTACAATGTTATCCTTTAAAGTAACAACATTCAGTTTAAAGTTTAGTTCTACATATAAATTATGTATTCTTTTTTACTTTCTTTTTATTTCTGTACAGTCTGATCATTCTGAGTCAACACCAAGTCTGCGTTATCTTATGTCACAGTTTTAATTCGGTGGCATCAGAAATGCAGCTTTCACGTTATGAATGTATTGAAGGGAAATCAACAGATGTCTGGTACGAAGCATCCACATTTGCAAAATAGATGGTAGTGAATGGCACAGCACAGGAGTGGAGAATATTTACGGTGGAAACGCTGTTGTTTATTTCTTAAAAGTATCTGATTGAATCCAAATTGATCCTGATGGTTGTGTGAAATAAAAACTTGTTCACATTGCAGCTGCTGTTTGTGTAAACTCTGCCGTCCCGTTGTGTTTACTGTCTGTCAGAGCGCCGGCTGACCCCTCAGGCAGATCTTTAACAATAAGCTACGAGCTCTGTGTGCCCCGAGCACTCAAACTATTTGCTGCGCCGCTGCAAGTGTAAATTAGGTATCCGAGCCTAAACAGTTTTACTGGAGCTCTCGCCTCAGTCGCTGCATTTCAGAGTGGATTACAGCTTGTGTCTGTGCACACAGCGAGAAGTGTGCACACTGAGATGAAAGAAAGATGCTCAGAGTGAAACGACGGGCTGCTGAATGTGCTATTTTACTCACACTAAAATTAAATTTGTGATTTAATACACTGCTCTGTTTTTTTTTTTTCATTCTGAAGTTTGCCCACAACTTCTGGGAAATGTTTGGCCAGCACCTGCATGATTAATATTTAATGTAGCAAGTATTTACATGGCCTTTAATTACACGGGTCAATTCAAACTTACATTTATTGCAGTTTTTTTTTTTCCAGATATTCACTCTTTTTTGTGTACAACTCATCAAACTGCTTTCATCAGTTGTTTATAATTGCCTCATTAGAGTTCCACTAATTATAGTGATCAAGGAATCTTCCATACATATCAGAAAAAGAAAAAAAAAAACATTTCTCTCCACTTTGGTAACATGGTTTATTAGATTCATTTTGACAAAATGATCACAGAGCTCTCACGCTCATCCATTAGACATGGTATGTTTCTGGTTACTGTACTGTGTGTGTAGCCACTGTGCTCATCCTTTTTAAAAGGCTGTGTGTTGAACAACCCTAACCTTGTGAGCCATCTGGCTCCATCAGGCTCAAATTTCATTTTTTTTCCCCCATTTTTTTTTTCTGCGAAGCAATTCTCTCTGAAAACTGAAAAAGAGCTTCCAAGATCCAGATGGCTGGTGAGGTTACAACACTTTTGATTTGCCTTGGATCTATGATAACAGTCTGTCTTAACAGCCTCGAGGTGGTGGAGGTAGACTGGCCATGAATGAGGGCCAAACAGTTTAAAGGCCCACTGTGTGTTTTCACTTCGGCGTCAGTGTTTCCTCCTGAGCACATGTCGCTTTAAACTAATAATGTCACATTTCACAGCTCAACTTATTGTCATTTGTGCAGAAGTGTTAGTTTGATGAGGTCGATGTTGATTTTTAATTCTCATGCAAATGCTATGATGTCAATCAATCATCTCTGTGCTGGGCTTTAACCAGAGTTTCTAATCAAACGCCATACTGCATTAGATGGCGGTGTTTTGAATAAAGTTCAGTTTGTATCAGTGTCAGTCGGTGCTGACGTGTCTATTATTTGATCTACTTTCTATTAAACATTGATTTGGTGATTTGCAGGCTGAAGGATGTCTAGATCTCCTCACACTGACATTTATTAATAAGTGAACCATGAAATATAGTCATTGAAATCTTATTGAACAAACCATTTCTACAGTTCAGCCAATCTGCGAGGAAGGTTTTTGTCATAATTTCAGTATAACGGCTGTAAAACTTCTGATGAGTCTCATATTCAATCATCTTGACCTTCCACAAAAACAGAAATGGTTTTGATTTTATTCCGAATCACAAAATAAACCAGAAAGTGCGAAATTAAACTCAGACTCAACAACGGAGGGAGTGGAACATCAACACAAACAGTTATTATCATGTTGTTTACATGACGTCTTGGATCATTATGCACATTCTTGCATTAATTCAGACACTGATGAGTTAATGAGGTTGTACAGTAAAGTTTGAAAGTGTCATTAACATTATCTTTGTCATTTAACCCACAAGGCCCAGTCATGAACTGAAGGCAGTAGCAATCATCATTGCTTTAACATTAGCATTCTCGCTGCTCTGTTAGCTGAGCTGTAGATGGTTCAGCAGTGTGTGTCAGAGATGCTATAACAAAAAACTTGACATAACTCTAAGTACAGAAGCTCTTTCCTCCTGTTACACGAAGAATTGGTCTCAAGCCCCTCCTCCTTATTTATGGAGACTTATAAGGACCAAGCTACACTGCTAACTGCTAACTCCCTGATAAACTATCGACCTCCAACTCAGATCATCTACTGCTGATGTAGGAAGGTTCCCAGCAACAGCTGTTGAAAAACTGGGGATGCAGCCTTTATAACGACCTACAGATGTAGGTGATAGATCTTTAAAATAAAGTCAAACTTATTTTTTCATCTACACACTTATTTTAAAGGCCTTCTACAGTATTGATTTCTTACAGATTTGTTGTGTTGTATGTAATAACTTATTTTATTTTAATGATTCGGTTACACTTTACTTGAAAGTACGGTCATAAGAGTGACATGACACAGTCATGAACGTGTCATAAACATTATGTCAATGTCATAACGTTGTCATTAAGTGTCATTCGGTTTTTGTAGGGTTAGGGTTATGGTTAACCGAATGACACTTAATGACAACGTTATGACATTGACATAATGTTTATGACACGTTCATGACTGTGTCATGTCACTCTTATGACAGTGTCATGTCACTCTTATGACGGTACCTTCAAGTAAAGCGTTACCAATGATTAATTATCATTCCATCTAATTTTCATGTGAATCACTTTGTGTGTGACAAAGTGCAGCACAAATAAAGTTTATAATTTAAATTTTTAATATCTTGTTGATGGAAGAAAAAAACACTTATCTACTGTAGCCTACCTCCGGTCTCCTGCGTGACAGTCAGCCGTGCTGATGACATCTACACCCCTGTGATCTCCATATAAAGCTCATTGCTCTGGCAGTGGCACAGAGCGCTGGCAGTGGACCTCAATCATGAGGAGCAGAACCATCAGATACAGGTCTAATTCCTGGGACACTGGGCTTGGGCTAATACCAAATGTAAGGGGGTCCAAATGAAGTGATGATTGAAAAGTCAGAGCATGATGAAGCACCGTCTGCAGGACCTTAACACTTCTAAAGCTAAATCCTACATCTGCTGCTGCATGTCCTTCCTGTTTTTCAAAACCTACAGCATCGTGTAAGTGTGTGTGTATGCGTGTGTGTGTGTGTGTGTGCGTGTGAGGGCAGCAGGCTGAACAGAGCCGATTAAACCTCTAAATTACGAAATCTGCAAAATCTACAATCTGTTTAACAAAATGCACGCGTGCCTACAATGTGTGATAATATCTCGCACTGTAAAGAGCAATAGATGTGTGTTATGAAAAGCAATATTTTACAGTGTGTGATATGAATACTGGGTAATTTTGCTGTCATAAAACAGGGGGGGAGTGGGAGGTAATGAATATTACACCGTCTGGTCGGTCCAACCCCCTCCTCTTCTTTTATGTCTCTAACTCTCCCTCTCTTTCTCATGCAGCTGTAGCGTCCTCGGGGCTACTGGCTAACCAGATCAGGTGCTAAATTCACTAATTGAATAATTTCACTGGGCTCCACAATGGGCCCTTTGAAAAGCGCCTGCTCTTTGTGTCTGTCCTCGAGTGACTGAAAGTGGTACAGCCTTTTAAATGAAAGAGTAACGCAGGGCTGCTGCAGTGGAGTAAATGCACTGCGATGATGTGCCGGCTTTGTGTTGCAGTGTTGTTTAACAGGACCAGCAGCAAAGTATCTCGGCCCTCAAGTGTATTGAATATCAATGAGAATGATTTTGCTATAGAGTCTGTTAGAAAAGAGAGGGATTTTGTTGAGATTGGATGTTTGCCTTTTAAAATCCCTAGATTGACTTAGGAGTCAGTAACAACCTTAATTCTTCCTAAATCAACTATACTGTGGATTCAGTGGATAGTGTCTGAATGACTCATTTAGCCCAGTGAGAACAGCAGAAACACAGGCCTGTGTGGAGGGAAGACCAATTATAACGCACACTGATTAGTTACACACTGGTTTTCAGGGGAATGGACATGACATCATTCCTCAGCAGGTGACAAAGAGGGAAACCAACTGTGAGCGGCTCTTCTCAAGTGAAAAAAGTGGGAAGAATGTAACTCACAAAACACTGGATTTCCTCCTCTAACCTGAATCACCAGTTCATCAGCTGATCAGTATTTGTGCGTCCACATCTAAATGGATGATAAATACTGCCGTAAATGGACTAATAGTTACACACACGTTCATATTGGGTTCACGGACACCTCAGCATGTGGTCTGAAGGAGCCGGGGATCGAACCGTCTGATGAGTGGTTGAACAGCCACAACATCTGAACCACACACTCACTCTGTCTGTGCTGAATCACCTCAGTTACTTTAATCCTGGTCCAGTGGAGTTCAGCGTCTCTGGTTGGATGTTCCTCAGTGACGGTGAAGAGTCCTTTTATGTCTGCACTATGTCATATCTTTTTTATTATTATTATTATCAATCATTCATTTAAAGTCTTTTAACTTTTCTCATTTATTCTGTCGTCTGTAAAGCACAAGATAAAAGAGACATAATTATCGGCCCAGAAAGCAAAAGTATAGAAACTTAAACATTTGGTTATTCATTTATTTATGTCATATATTCACTATATGATTTGTAACAAATGATTGTATCACATTTATTTGTTTTTTTTTCCTACTCACTGTGGCTCATTGTTCCCTTGTATTGACCGGTTTATGTTGATTTGTTGCCTCTGATATACAGCTGCAGTAATGTGACTGTGAGTTTTGAAGTTGTGTATGTGTGTGTGTGTGTGTGTGTGTGTGTGTGTGTGTGTGTGTGTAAACTTGGGATTAATATAAAGTTGTTTGATTCTGAATATGAATCTGGATAATGCTCCCTAAAGTTCAGATCTAAACACTCATACTATTTCACATCACTATTTCTTCACTCATGTATGACTGAGTGCACTTGGCTCTGATGTTCTGCTCCTCCTCTGGCAACAACCAGGCAGAACAGTAAATTTAGGAATCTGGTTATTTACGGCTGATTTTTTAAAACACCTTTTATTAGTATTTTCTTCTTTCTCAAAAAAATAAAAAAAATAGCGGCACCAGTCTGAAGCTTTGTTGATCATTGACGCTGTGAAACTAATGTGACTGTCTCTTACCAGAGCTTGTGAGTTGTGCAGGTTGACGCGTCAGACATTATTTTTCAGATTAATTAAAATTAATTTCAGAATGTGTCACACACACGTCTTCAGAATCGGACTCAGGAGTGCATCAGCTGAAGTCAGATTTCCCTCAGCGCTGTGCTTAATCCTCCATCTCGTCCTCCAGCCCGTCTCAGAGTCATCCAAAGCTCTGAGCCCCTTCATAACTTTCCGCCTACTTTGAAGTTATCTTTTGTGCCACTTTGGAGCCAAGAGCCTCATGGTCATGGATCTCCTCATACAATCCATCTCAAAAAATTTATCAGCCTTTGGCACCCTGCTGGCCTCCTCTCATCTGCATCCACAATTCCCAGAGTTTAGGTTTGACGTCTCTGCAGCTCCCGGAGCGCCGCTCCGACCAGACCGGTGGATATCAAATGTTTCCTTTCCTTTATTTTCTCAACTTGTGACCATGTTTTCCTACTTTAGATTGACCTCTTTGATCCCCCCCTTTTGTGTTGGAACCAAGATTATAGGAGCGGGGCGATGAAGGGGGGGAGCACGGCTGCCAAGTGGCTGACTGACGAGCTGCCTTTCCTGGGCCGCTCAAGCCTGAAACCTCGCCGTGCCATCCCCACTTCGGCCCAAGCCAGTCTATATGACTTATGGAGTTTGGGCCCCTCCACTGCCAATCCCACTTAGAGTGCAGTTTTCTGATAAACAAAAGCACATTCAAGCTTTAGCTTCTCATTTCACACTATGTGCTTTGGCTGGAGGCAATGCTTTCCTGGAGCCCCTGGCCTACAGTCCAAAGAACGGCTCCAGTTGGCTTTCCTTTTTTTTTTTTAAAAAAAAAAAAAAAAAAAAGGGGAGAGGAGGGGGGGAAGACGCCACATGTGGAGGATTAGGCTCCATCTTTCATCCTCCACGCTCTCTGCTCGCCCTCTACTACCAGAGCCATCGCTGCTCCCGGTGAGTCGGTGAACCAGCCCCATGGACACACACACACACACACACACACTTACACACAAGCTCCTCTTTTCCACATACAACACAAACTCACCTGTCCCCCTCCCCCCCCCCCACACACACACAGCCCCGCGGCTCTTTTAACTGAGCACAGGGATTCTGCACAGGGATTCTGTCCGCTCCCTCTTTCAGAGCTTGAGTTGGATTTAAACTTTTAGTTTTGGTGCGGGGGCGCGCATATCCCCGGCTATTGTGGGAGGGAGTACTCCTGACTTTGACAAAAGCTGTACAGTTGTGATTCTGAATATTCTTACAGTAAAAGTTTGCGGGGTAAGCTGAGACACTGATACAGTTTTAATTCCATAAATTGTCCTCATTGTGCCTTTGCATATTTCACAAAAACGCTGGCGCCTCAGAAACCTGGCAACTATAGCTTACAGCAGCACTGTACATATGGTGCTTCAATCGAGAACCTGCGCCACCGACTGCAAATTTATTCCATGTCAGACGTGTATATCTTGAATATACTTAACCTGTTAAGTGTAAATGCTGCGCCAGATGGATGGAAGGCAGAGAATAAGGTAAACATGATACTTAATGCTCTTTCTATTAGAAATGTCGAGGCTCAGATCTGAAGGCGAGTGGCACCCATCAAGGCCCTTTGTCTTCGGCTGAGTGGAGATACCAGAGCGGTTATTAGTGATGCGCGTGAAACGCTAGCCGAGGCGCGTGATGACCCCAGGGGCCGCGCCTGTCTCGGGGAACAGATGTGCCACCCACTCGCAACAGTTGTACCGTACCCACAGTGGCCTTGTGGGAGACGGTGGGCTAGCTGCGGACTGAAGATGATACCTCACTTAACTAGCTCCCGTGTTGGCTGCAGGGAGGGTGCGCCGTCTCTCCGAGAAGGAGGGAGCGGGGGGAGAGGGGAGGGAGGAGAGACGGGGAGGGTGTGAACAGCACACATATTTACAGGATCAATATTTACCCAAAATTCTTCTCGGGAGCCAACACCTGCTGCATCTTTGTATAAAGTCGAGAAGTTGGTGAAATGAAATTGGCTGATCTCTCTTGAAGATTTCATTAACTCCTCCCTCCACCCCCACCAACACCCCTCCCCCCATCCCCCCATCCCCCAATATGAACTCAGAAACTTGATCAAGTTATCACGGCATTAAAGTCTACGGCAGATTTTTCCCTCCACTCATATTTTCCTCTCTTTCTGAGACAGCTCATTAAAACAAATACAGCTAATAATGAACATTTTAAAGGCTCATAGTACAGACTAATTTTCTTTATTATTTCTTAATCCTTAATGAAGAGTTTCATTTACACCATGCTTATAGAGAAAACATGCATTTCAATGCGCTGAAAGTTAATTCATTTCCTTGTAATGCAATAGTTAGTTTTAATTGCTTTTTAATGTAGTCGGTCGACTATAATATTGCAGAAAACAAACTTTGTGTTGCATTCATTTCATTTCCATTTTGAATTTGCAGACATTATTTCAGAATTTTTAATGGCTCACCATGATCTGCTTCATATTTGCACTCTTTCTTAATGAGCACAGCTATGGAAACACGGCGCATTATGATAACTGTGTGGCATTCTGATGTATTGTACTTTAATAAAAGGATATTTGAACTCACAGCTTGCTGTCAGATCAAGGAAGAGATATGTGCTGTGAGTGTTGGCACTAACGGGAATGAACTGTGACACCTAAATCAACAACTCGCAGAAGGACTTTGCCCCCAAATTCATTTGTCAATAGATTGAGTCAATATGGGTTGATCTGTGTGCAGCTCCTCAGCCTTCTGTCTACCCATCAGCACACAGAGGACAGTGTCTGGCTAGACGTCTGGCCATTAACTGTATTATCTGTGCGTCTGTTGTGTAAATGCATCAAACAGTGGGTATGTCTTTTTGTCTTTTGTTTCTTTTCTTTTTTTGGTTTCCTTCTGCCTGTCACGATGAAACCAACGTCCCAGTTGTTTGAGTGAATGAAACCCAATACGACATAAATGGCGTCCAAATTCAGTCTTTATAAGTGAGGTCTCAACTGATTTAATTATACTAAGTGGTAGGAAGCCCACACGCGCTATCAAATATTAAAGCGGTAATCTGTGAGAGTCTTGTTTTTATTTTCACTGCTGCCACGCTGCACTGCTGCACTTTAAAAACTTTATCTGTCAATCAAACGTTGTGGGCGGGGCTCTGAGGATTCAGGAAGTTGGAGTTATCTGCAGGCGGTTTATCAGTGGGTCATCAGTCCAGGAAAACATGACTGTCTCACTTTTCTTCTTCTTCTCAGAGTTGTCAGCACCACACAGTTCTTCATGTTCTCTGGCGAGACACTGGGAGTTCTTGTCCTGAGACGGAGACACAGCGTGTAGGGAACACACTCCTCCTCGACCCTCATCTGTGCCTTCACTTTTATCAACTGAGCATCTTTAGACTTAAAATACTACAGAGAACAGATCTAGTTTCAGTGTCCACAGGTATTACACCCATGTTGGACGCCCATCATGAACTGCAGAAGAGTTTACCATTTATCATTTTGGATTACATTTTTGTGTTTTATAAGGTGTAAACACTTTTTGTTGACTGGCTACCCATACTTTAACTGTAGTTTAAACTAAAGGCCAATGTAACCACAATGTCAATGTCACCATGTTGGAGCAATGGAGAGGCCGAGAATAAAAATAAAAGTTTTGCAGAATGGTCCATATCTGGCAGTAGCGTGTCTTTAATTAAGGACAAATTTAATCTAAGTCTCAGACTCCTCCTAATGTTGTTGTGACTCGGTTTTAGCTGTTTTTCTTTTCTCACCCACTGCTTCCTCAGAAGCCCAAGGTGGAGGGATATCTTTTTGAATAGAAGTTTCTTTTCTCATCGGAGGCTTTTAGGAGCTGTAAGACACTGATTTGACCGAAATTTGCTCCTGAACTTCATAAAGACCGAGTTTCTGCAAATCTACATCACATTTATGTAAACAACTCACAGATTAATATTTAAAGTTGTTTTAACCCAACCAACCTATAAGTCTAATCGTGATTCTCTAAGATGTCTATCATTGTATAACCTGCTTGTTTTCAGTGTTGTCTCAGTGACAGATAATCTAGTTCCAGCCTCTAAACTGCGACTGAAAATCATCATTTTGAACTGTTTTCTGATATTATATATAACAATCAACTGATGGAAGAAAATCTTCAGCAGATTAGTCCTGCAAATATTCTTTATCCTTCATGTATCAATATTTTCTTTTTTGTGTTTTTTTAGGTTTTAAAATATGTCTCAAAGTTTTTTGTCTCTTCTGTTTTGTTTTTTTCAGTCCCAGGGAAACAGGCGTCCCAGTTGTTTGAGTCTCACATACCTGATTATGAATTTAGTGGAGCTGACAGACATGGAGCCAAAAACCTACTGCAAAGAAGATCCGCTGAGCGTTTTGAACGACAAGCACCCACCACAACACCGTTCACATTTCAGACAATAAATCATTAGTAACAACCATGGCATCTCTTTCCCTCTCATCCTTTCCGCTCCCCTCCACCCTCCACCCTCCGCCGCCGCCCCCCCCACCCTCTTAATGCCAATCAGAGCAAGATGGGAAGATTCCCTCCAACTCTTGAGATCCAGCATGTGTTTCTCCCAGAGGGGAAAAATTAATTCCTCCTCCTCCTCGGCATCCTCCTCCTCCCTTTTTCTACGCCAAGGTGCAGCGTGCTCCCTCTCTCCTTTTCTCTCCCCATCTGAAAGAATACAAGAGAATGAGAACCTCTCCTGAGGGGATCCAGCTTATATACTATTTCATCCGCATTTAAATCCTCTGATAAATGCGAATGTGAATGCCTTAGCGGGGAACTTGCGAAATAAAGAGAGATTATTTTCTGGAGATACTAATATTAGTCTTTTGGCATGGGGTAGAGTGAATACGACACCCGAGCGTGGGGAAGTCTATTGATGGTGATATTTAATCTAGTGTAAGCATTGCTCGTTGTCAAAAGAGTGGAATAAAGGGGAGAGGAATATGGGTTGTTTTTTTATTTACATACCTGTGAGAATGACGATCCATTCAAATAGATGACTTATCAGGCCAGAACAGAACCTCCCTCTCCCCACAGGCGATGAAGAGGAAGAAAAATAAGTTAAGTCTTATATTATTCTGACTGAGAGCTTTTGTTGGCGTGATGTGGTCTCTATACACTGATTGCACAGCACAACTTTTTTAAAACTATCTCCACTTGGCGTTTTGGAACAAGTAAACTATTGTTGTGAATTTAAAGTTGTTGAGGTAACTGGTCTAGATCATCCAGGTACCGAGCAGCAGTTTCTCCTCCTCACTTTGATGCATGAGAGGGGAAAGAGAGAGAGAGAGAGGGAGGGGGAAAAAAAAACATCAAACGAATCCTTAAGACACCCATAATAATCTACGTTTTTATTATGTGTTCATTGTTCCCCAGGACTGTCATTTCCAGCAGCTTCTGTGCGAGGAGACGCGAAGGTTTCCGTCACAAATATTCCTTTCAGGATCTGTTAGGCCTTGCTTGTCATCTGGATGAAAAGGAATCGTGGGGATTTTTGTGCTTGCCCTTAATCTCCCTAACTGATGCTGGGAGTGCAAATCAAATCCAATTATAGGCAATGTGGGCCTTCAGCCTCTTTGAGGAAAGATATTGGAGACACTGATGGTTATCTAATGTATTTTTTTCCCCCCGTCTTCTTCTTTGCTTTGAGACAACCAGGAGTGAGTGAGGTCATAGGAGTAGATCTGAGCTCTCATGAGGCCCCACTTGAAATATATATATTTATTTTTTATCATTCTCTAGACTACATCCAGCCACTGCCTGTGTCTGTTTTATATAAAGGTTATTAGGCCCCCAAAGATTTTCTTTACATGTAAAAAGACGAGCTTCTCTGCTGACTAAAGGGTCCAGGTGTGATTACATTTATATTTGATGGTAATATTCTTCATGAACAAATGACACTTTATGATTTCTAAATTGATAACTGCAGGTATAAAAAAAAGAGAGGAGAAAAAAGCTGACTCTACTTTTTATGGCCCTCATGCATATTTTAGAATTTGAATTAGGCTTTTACTGAAATAGCAGTAAAAACATGCATTAAATAGTTGACTTTACAACTTATCACTGTTGTTGGAGGACAGGATGTGATGGCTGTTTTTTTTATTTATTAATGCAGGTGACAGAAGCTGACGGTGGTTGAATTAAACAGCAACAAAAAGTACTAAAAGTATCCAAAGTAATATCAAAGTCTTTTCAGAATGACCTGTCAGTGTCTTTTTGAATCGTTATTATGGATTATTGATATGGAATTGATACTTTAGAGCTGTGATTTGTTTTAGTTTAATCTATAACTTTACATTATTGTTTGTAAACTAATCATGTTTGTGTGTAAAATCTTTTATGTGGTGTATAAATGAGATGTGGAAGCTTGAAACAGATTACAACAGTAAGAGCTGCCTACAAGTAGCTCAGTATTGTAAATGTATTTAGTTATTTTCCACCACTGGAAGATGAAGACGTTGAAGAAGTTTGAAAAAAGTCTGTTCTCTCAGGTTTCTTAGTGTAGCAATTCAAAGCAGCCACTTCTTGTTTATTGCAGTGGTTCCCAAAGTGGGGTGCAGGGACCCCCTAGGGGTCTTTGAGGGGCTCCCTGGGGGTCCCCAGCAAAAATGGGAATAATTTATCCTCTCCATAATTCCCATACCAGCAACACAATGACTGTGTTGGTCATGGGGTTCATTACATTCTGCACTAACACATCTAAACATCCAGCCTCTCTCCATCCATTCCCTCATTGCTTTTGAGTTCATTATACAAAGTTTTAAAGGTGTTGTATAAAGTTGTCATAATAATACTACTAATAATTATTATTAGTATTACTATAAAAGCAAAAATCTCATCAGATTAGGGTCTGCGGTCTAATTAAAGTCAGTTTAGGGCTTCTTCAAGTAAAAAAGTTTGAGACGCATACTGTGAGGTCTGACAGACGACTCATGATTGAGGCAGTTACAGTAAACCCCCAACCAAGATCCTGGGTTGTTGTTGTTGTTGTTGTTGTTTTTGTTGTGTGTGTATTGTGCATGTTGGTATGTCAGACTGTAAAAATAGAGGCATATTAAGAAAATACAAACTCCACCACAGAGACGAACCTTGAAGGGTGTGACAGGACTAATAGGCCCTGAAATACTGATTTTGGATTCACTGCCACAAACTCTTATCTGCCTTAATCCGAGCTTTGGAGAGCACGGTTAAGAATGTCCCTGTTAAAACTAATCTACGATTACAAAATATCTCGAACTCAATAAACTGAGATTATTCAAATCCCTCGTGGTGTAATCGCACCCAAGTGCCACCATGTAATCTCAACCGAACGTGTTTTGCATTCATCTGCCTCTTTCTCTCCCTCTCTCCCAGACATCATGTAAATAAACCTTCCCTCGGTGTGGGACGATGTAAACTTCAGAATTTGCTGCTTATTTTGTATCATTAAAATATTAATCACAGATTAAGCCCCTTAATACCCTATGGATTGCCATTTTAGAAAACAAATACAATAGTTCCCCCACTCTTTTCTTTGCAGAAACCTCCTGGCATCTCAGGAATCAGCCGCATGTTTCGGTGCTGAAAGAAAGACAGGAAAGGATAGAACTGTAATCCCTATCAATGCACTTTAGAAACCACCTTCTTGCTAAAATGTGTGACTAATGGGCACAAATCTGCGGCTTTAGAAGCTGTCAGCGAGGACTGCCTAGGCCGTTGTTCCACTATTCACCGCATAAACGTAATAAACCCGTCCCATTTGTTTTTGCCATTGCTCGAGTCTTTTTGTCTCTGCTCAGAGCAAATGTACCTTGAGGTCTTGTGTAGGGTTTCTCCTTTCAAGCTGCAGCTCCTTCTTTTTTTATTTATTTATTTATTTTTTAATTTTTTTTGTGTGTGCTGTGCTTTCCTCCTCCCGCCCGGTCTGTGTGCTGCTTCGTGGTGCCGTAATGACATTAAAACACGAACACTTAAAGGGCTTTGGTGAGAGCCGCATTGTCTACTGTGAAGGCTTCCAAAAAGAGGCTTTTATTTTGCTGTGGGATTTAATGCCAGTGTGTGTTACCTGATAACATTAAGGCGAGCAGGGAAGCAGGAATATTCCCTGACTGGCAAAGCTTCAAGAATATTGACCACCAACAGGATTGCAGCTGATGCCGGCCATGTATATTCATGTGCTCGGAACGGCCTGATTATAGCTATTACAGAATTATATCCGGGGAGGCGCAATTCATTAGCCCTGATTTCTCTTTATCTAGCGTCAGAGTGCAAGGCTAGCTTAGCGGGGCAGAGCTGGATCATGTTTGGAAATGTTCGCAGCATGACGCAAAGAGAAAGTGAAGAAATCAACTTTGGGGGTTTCAGAGAGAAAGAAGAAACTGGAGCTTTATTGTGAAAGTCATCACAGGTGCGTTCTTACTCATCTAGACTTGAGGGGAGTAATACAAAAGTTCTTTAGAGTATATGCAGAGTGATTTTTTTTTCTTTCCCTGGCAGGTGAGATTTGTGGACCCAAATCGATTTATGTTGTTGTTTTTGCAATGGCAGTTAAATACACTTTGGTAAATGAGGTGAATGAAACCTATAAAATGAAGTTTGCTTCCAGCTGAATAGTTAATTTGGTGCATCCAGAAAAAAAAAAAAAAAAAGTTCCTCCTCCCCTCGCTGCCGTATGTGAGGGAGAAATAATGACAGTGTTTCGGCGTTGTTTGATCATCCTTAGCAAATTTGAATGCCAAATTTGTTTTGCAGGTGTTGCTCATGGAATAATTGAGCTGCATAATGTGGATAAGGTGTTGCTACCATACTACACTTAATACGCATTTTAAGCACCAAAACAGCTCCAGCCGCTACAGAAGCCTGAAATCATTACAAGTTTAGTTTTTGAGACAAAAATGGATTTTGCTACGGGCATGGTTCGTCTTTATCAGGAAAGCAGACTTTAAATGTGCAAAGATGGAGGAAGTCAGGAGAGAATGATAATAATCAATCACAAACACATGATCAGAAACTTCCCGTAGAAACTAACTGAAGAACAGTGACCATGCTATAAGCACAACCTGTATAGCTGGAGTCCTAAAACACCAGAAATCACTGTTAGTTAAATTCAACTACACACGTTGATGTTACAACAGAAACAAATGACAATCAGACCACCATCTTGAGCATATTTGGAGTTTACCTCCTTCTCCGTGACTGGCAGCACACCTGAGCCAATCGGAGCTTTGCCTAACTCATAAACTCCACCCACCTGGCTCACCGGGGAAATAAAACAAATGTTGAGGAAAGATTTTCCAGACGATTTTGTGACCCGAGTCTGACTCGCAGAGTGATTGAATACAGCAGCTTTAATATAAACTTTAATATAGACTTCACCTCAGGTTTATGATGAAGATATGTGCTGTACGTACACACCAGAGTCGCTCCGCTCTGGGCGTCTTGGGTGCGCTGAGCTCCTTTTCTTGTCTTGCCAGGCAGAAGCTCTATAAACACGCTGAGCCACATGTAAATACCCACACGTGCACATGCGCACACACTCAAGACAATGGCTATTACCAAACACACCTGGGTTCCTGCCTGCGCCATCCTCCTAATATCTTTTAAATCTTCACATAAGGTATGCCTTCCATAGGGCTTACAATACCATTTGCTCTAATAAATTCTTTTGGCAGCGCTGAGTGCAAGCTGCTTCTCCAAGGCCCCAGGAGAAGCTCGGAGGGGAGTGGGAAGGGAGAGGCAGCTCAAAATATGAGGATAAATAGAGGGGAATCCTTCAGGACCCCGGCCCTGGTAATCAACATTCTTCCAACTGGAAACATTTTCCAATTCTTCATCTTCATTTAGCTTCCTTACCTAGTAATTCTTAGCAGCGGGCAGCAATAATTTGCACTGACGCCTGAATCGAAAAAGCACGAAGGGTCCAAATTGAAGGTTTTTTTTTTTTTTTTTTTTGCAGGGATGAAGGGAGTGGTGGAGAGAAGGAGAACAGAGGGGGGTGACTGTGATAAGCAAATGAAATTAATGACGGCGAGTGTTTGTCTAGTGAAGACAGGAAGGAGCACGGTGTCGGGTGCCATGTTAAACACTCCACACATGGTAAAGTAGCTAATCCAGGCTCCCTCCATCTCAAGCCTCTGTGTGATTACAGCGAACAGTCTCCTCATCGTGAACGCCACGGAGCAGAGCGGCGGCCCTAGTTATCTCCCCAACAAGAGGCTCATTAAGACCGAGAGAGAGTCAGAAAGAGAGGGAGAGAGAGAGAAAGTGAGAGTGGGAGGGAGGGGGGGAAAAAATGATTTTTAAGTGTTGACTAATAGGGGAGCTCCAAGGTATTTATTTCTTATTGTTTCCCTGCAAAGTCATTATGCCACACTGGAGGTTCTTCTTTCCACTACCTGGCAGAAAGCAAGAGAGGGAGGTACAGGCGATATGCAGCGTGTGTGTGTGTGTGTGTGTTCCTTCACCCACTTCACCCTCCTCCCTCACTCCTGCTCCACTTTGAGCGAGGAGGCGATGGCTTGAGGCGAGCCTGGATCTCCAACACCGAGATGCACTTCTATTGTGGCGCTTTGCTGCTGCAAGCATATGAACTGTCACTTGTTACGTTAAATTATAGATCGCCTCTTCCTAATTCCCAGCCTGATATTTCTGGCAGAGGGGAGGAACACGCGGACAGGCAGCATCTGTTAGAGCCGCTGATGAAGGCCAAAAACTCTTTTTCTCCTCGCCCATTCGTCACCGGCTCTGACAAACGGCGGCTTCACCTGATCTCCTGCAGCCTGCTGCAGAGAGAACCGAAGAGGTGAAATCCACTTTTACCGAACGGAAAGTTCACAACTGATTTATCCTCATAGAAAAGTATTAACAAATACACAATTTAATCTGTTTTTCTCCAACTTTGACCTCTGAAAATTCCTCAACTTTACACCAGCTGTCTGTTTGTGCTCCAGCTTCCCTGCTAAAAAAAAAAAAAATCAAGGTTAAATGGTTTAATAGTAATTACAGGAAAGTAACATTTGAATATTAAACCATCTAAATACAGTTTTATCAATTCTCAATTGTCTCAACAATCGTTTAATTGTTAGCTCTGCCGCCCACACAACGTTTGGGCAAAGACAAAAAAACACTAATGGCTCAGCAAAGAAGATGAATAAAATTAAAAGACACCTGCACACCTCTTCTTTTCTATTTGAATAGATTTCTTTGTTAATTTCAGAGGCAAGATCAGTCATTACAAGGAACACCTACTGTCCCCTAAGCTGCACTTTAAAGCATTTAAGCATTTATCAGCACAATAGCCTATTCAATTACACTGGTAACAAATGCAAAGCGGTGCATCTGTTGATTCTAACTTTTGGAATATCTTACTTCTTTGCCGAAGAAAATTAAAACTTGACATTATGAGACGAACGACTAAAACTTAATCTGAATTCATTTTCCCTCAGTATAGGCCTGCCGTCATTAATCAGTCTGTAAATAGTCTGTGTGTGTGTATGTGTGTGTGCTTAATTGTTGAGAGGCTGCCACGACTGAAATAATCACTTTGACTTTTTAGAGCATCAGAGCCAAAGGTCAAAGGTGTTTTATGAGGATAAACAGGAGGAAAGATGTGAGGAGTCAGAGGGAAACGGCGCATAGGCAAAAGCATGATGGGAAGTGGCTTCCTCCTGAGTGGAAGCATGTGTAACTTTAATTATTTGTAATATTATTTGGTTAAAAATTTTTTTTTTTTTTTTTACATCAGTTGAAATGAGTTTCAAGCTGTTTCTTCTAAAAAGGCCAATAATAATAATTAAAAAAAGAAGCCAGAAAAGTCAGTTTGTAGTTTTAATTCAGGGTTAGGGTTAATTCATTATAAGTACATAAATATCTTTAACAAAAATCTACAACACGGCTGCGTCCTCGCTCGAACAGCTTTGAATCATTCTACAGCATATATTTCACTTTGCTTTAATGTAGCCTACCTGATGGGTGGAGTTAACCAAGAACGAGATGAAACTTTAATTATCTTTGTTGTGTCGCAGCAGCGGAGAAACAAGAACGCAGGAGGGGAAAAACAGAATATGAATATAAAAAAACCGGAGTCAGACAAACACGTGCGGCTTACAAATTCCAGGCATGTTAAGTAGAGAGGATGAGTGGCAAGACTGGGTGACAGCATGAATAACTTACATGCATGGATTGACTTACAGTTGCCGTTACAGATGGTACAATATTTATCGCACACTAAAATATACATTAGTAAATATAAAGGAGGTATGATACATTTTTAATGCAGCGTCCAGATTAGAGAATTCTCATTAAATGTGCCTTTAAAAACACAGAGATATGAAAAAATGAACTTCATATTCTGACACAGAACAGAATCAAATGTATTTAAAATGCAGTAAATGTTGGTTGTTAATTGCGCTCTGTATTTGTTGGTATCCTCTCTGCACCGTCTCCCATTTTATGAATTCTTGATGTGATAAATAGAGGATTATGTGATTTGCACACACTCTCCGACCAGGTCAGGTGTGTGCGTGTGATTTATGTGAAGTTTCGGGTGTCATTTGTTTTCTGTGGGTGTCACGCTCGCCTCCCTCTCCTCTCCTGCATCCTCTGGTTCTGTTACACGACACCTCCTGGTAGAGACTGAGGCTGCAGCTCTGAGGCATCACACTGCTGCTGAAAGGTCTGTGTGTGGTGCATGTGTGTGTGTGTGTGTATTTGTGCATGTGTGCACACATGTTGGCAGTGTCTATTTGCATCTTTAAGAGGCAGAGAACAAGGATGTGTCTGTTTGAGGAGGCACGCATGTTTATGTGTGTGTGTGTGTGTGTGTGTGTGTGTGTGCATACATACAGTACATACCCCCACTTAGGAAAGCCAACCACCCTCAGTGTCTCCAATGGCTTAGGGCCCTTTTCTCTCTCCCATGGGGGCCCTTGATTGAAGCCAGAATTCCTCCACGTGTGTGTGTGAATGCGTGTGTGTTTGTGTGCGAGAGCGTCGGCCTCGCTGGGATTGCATTAGACAAAAGAGACGCACTTGCCAGCAGCTGTGGTGAAGACAGCAGCATCCCCACCCCACCTAAACCAACCCATTGGTTGCTTCTTCCACTCCCAGCCTCCCTCGGTCCAGTTAGGCAACTGGAGCGGCGATGGCGCCCGCTCAGGAGAAGAAAAGGCCCCTCGGGAGGCTGGAAAGTGAATAAAGGAACGCGCAGAAAGGGAGAATAAGCATTTTTCATGCTTTTTTGTGTTTAATGCCATTTCCAAAAATAATGTGGGCTTCAGAAAACAGAAGGTAAAGATTTATAAGAAAACACACACACAAACACATACATATCCAGCACGCAGACACATACACAAAATGCCAGTTTGGGGAGGGTTGTTGTGAATACCTGATTCTTCCCCCCTTTTTTTTTTTCTCCTCATCTCCCTTTAAAAATCTGCAAATCCATTTGCTAAACAGCTGCACCTCTGTAGTGCACAGATAACAACCTGGGCCAGACTGGCTTTGCGGCAGCGAGTGGAGGCAGATAGGCCCAAATCTCTGGCCCTTTTTTCAAAAATGCTAATGACGAAGGAACCACTTCCCCGGCCAAAAAAAAGAGAAAAAAAGAAAAAAAAGAAGAGAGATGGAGAGAGAGAGAGAGAGGGGGGGAGAGGGAGAGAAGGCTCTTGTAGATCTGTCAATTGCTATTTTGACAGATATTTGCTTGTAAGTACACACAACACTTGTTCCCTGTGTCTTATCTGGTGCTGTGCAGAACACTGACCTACATTACATCAAGCACAATATGATGCACAAACATGCTCTGTTCAATAGCCTGCTTTTTTTTCTCCTGTTGTTGTTGTTGTTTTATTTTTTTCTCACTCCCCCTCTTCTCTCTTTTTCACCTTAAAAACAGATGGATTCAAATGAAATGGCTGCAAATCCTTTGAACAGAAGGTATTCTTTCTCAAATAAAACCTTGTGGCTTAAAGGGAGAATCTTCCGACCATCTCCGGATGTTTGATTGCTCCTCAAAGGCCCAAGCAACTGCACTCAGTGGAGGAGAGTAAATATTGGAAATATTGCCACAGCTGCTCGTTCACTTCGTCTCTATTTCTCCCTCTCTGCCTCCCAACACACACTCTTATGACGCACGAACACACACACACACACACACACACACACACACACACACACACACACACACACACACACACACACACACACACACACACACACACACACACACACACACACACACACAGGCTCTCCAACACTTGAAAACAATGGCACAGAATGCATACCAGACAGATAATTACGATGCTTTGCTGCATCCGTCCGCACTTGTAGGTGGTTTCTCTTTCAAAGCCCGGAAAACTTCCAGCAGGGTCAGAGGTGAGTCGGAGAGCAGCCGACACGAAGCTGGAGCTGAACTTTAGCGCACACATCGGTTAAAACGGATGATTTCCAGCTCGGAGTTTTAAATTGAGGTGATTCATCTGGCAGATTGGCTCTCTAATCACCAGGGACGGCATTAAAGAAACTTCTAACTATGAAATCCTCCCTTTATTTGTTTGCTAGCCATGAAATGTGAGTTATCACCTGATTTAGAACTTCTGAGATGGATTTAGACAACAACTTGGACCTGGACATGAAAACAAAGCTTTCAAGCACATCTCATGGCCTTCCTCATATAGAGACGATAGAAATAAATCCTCTCTTGACTTTTGGAAACAGCAGTTGACAAATGCTGAAGGTCTTTTAGTGGATGTTCTGGAGCTGTCCATCGTTTCACATGAACTTCATCAGACTGTTTATATTATTTAAAGGAATAGCTCACCAAAAAATGAAATTCATCGTCATTAGTGACTCACCCTCATGCTGATGAATACTCCAGAGTAGTTTTTAATTCCTTAAACTTTAAATGAGAAAAACAGGGCCTGACACAAAAACATCCATAAAACTACACAAAAACCATTTAATATTCCTCCTTACTGCTCGTCCACTGTAATCCAAGTGTCTTGAAGGGATATAGTCCAGAGTTTACTCGAAACAACGTCATTTAGGACATTTTTACAGCCTCAACAGTAGGGTTTAATCCCGGGACCCGGGATTCCCGGGAAATCTGATCAAAACTATTTCTCTATTCCCGGGAAAGGTTATGACGGGAAACCGGGAAAATAGCCTAATAAAAAAAATCAATGGTGCGTGTCTAATGCAGTAACGTTGATAGAGGCAACGGTGCCACCGTAACTACGGTAATACAGGCTCACTATTCAGCAGCAGGCTGCCTCAACTAATGATGTCTGGGTCTGGGACCAGTTTTGTGTGGGGGCATTTTCAAAAACTGGAGAATGACAAGATCAAGTCTACATCATTTGAACCGTGAGCCTTCTCATCCCCCCTACAGTAGCGCACAGCATCTCCCACCCTACTCAACAGTCCTGTATCGAATTTGCCTCTTGCATTCACGTGAGAAAATTGAAATTTTCTTTTTTTTGTGAACTATTCCTTTAAGCACTGAAAAGCTTCCCCATTGGCTCAAATAACCATCAACTAATCTTGTGTTAAAGAAGACAAAATATCTCAAAACTGTGATGCCCCTTCGCCCACTCTCTTGGACGTTGTCCTGGCAACGTCATCAGGCACCTGGTTGTCGTTGTTAGAGGGTCGTCAGCTGATGCGGTTCACCTGGGCCATCCAGGCTATAACAGCTGGCCCATGTGTTCACTTGCTCAATGCTTCCAACTCTTGACATCCATTTTTTTTTTTGCTGTTGTTGTTGTTGTTGTTGTCTCATTTTGTTTTTGGTATCATTTGTTGCACATGAACAAACACTGCCAGACACGTTGATCTCCACATCCCACCGCTGATTTGTCTTATCATTCAGGTGAAATTAATTGTTTGTCTTTGTGAGGACTCTCTTCCTGTCACAGTGAATGAGCAGTTCTGTGACTTTAGACTAGAAGGTTTCCTGCAGAGTAACATTGCTATTTTGACAGACATTTCAAAATTCAAGTTAATCAAGTTAACCACCTTGATTTGTACAGTAACTCATCTCCTAGTGTAATTAGTAGGCTACAAATCCCAATCATGTGACTCTTGTTCTTTACCTGGAATGTTTGTAGAACATTTTCCTCTGGATGTTTTTCTTTCTGAGTTGGCCATTAAATGTTTAAAGATCTTGGGGATTACTAATCCTAATGTATGTGGAAAAAGTCATATAAACCACTGGGGAATCTGGTAGGAGCTGGAATCTAATAAAAGATTCAAGTGATGTCTTTTCAGTTGGTGCTGAAAACTACAAGTCTGAAAATAAAAACAGTTTGGGCTTGAGGAGTTCTGTAGCTTTTCGCATTGGCTGCTACTAGCAGAACACAGCACAATCTCTGACCAAACTACAGTATAATGCTCAAGTTGTACTGTGGGTAGAGTGGGAGCCCGGTTTTAACAAAGAAGGAGAGTGTGTCTAATAAAAAATAACATATCTCTCCCTCCCTTAATTTCCACAATGCATACATTTGAAAGCAACTCTCTGTTAATGCTGTTTGCTTCTACTGGCATCCAGCTGTTGGATCCCTCCAGATAAAGAAGCACTGCATTTACAGGAGCCTCTGAAATGGGATGGACTAGTTGCGTCACTGTGTTGCAATCAGTCTTTAAATGCAGCCTCTGAGGAGGGTGTCCCCTTGTGGCGCTGCTATGGTCAATTTTTGTGGCAGGGTGTCATCAAGTTGGCTAGCTGTGGATCAGTTTTTTTACAGATAAAATTGGGAATCTTTATTTGTATCAAAATGTAATGAATGTGTAAACAATGTGTAAAATATTTCAGCACAACAGCTGTAACTGGATTTTCTGTGAAGTGACAGAAAGACAGTCAAAGCATATTGATTATTGATTATATACCAGCACAGAGCAGGCATTGTTTGCACTGGACTAATAATTCTTTATGGTTGGTTGCAGGTTTCGTTGGCCTCAAAGATGTACAAAATGCACTCTAGGAGATGTCAACCCCATGTTTGTGCACATTGCAACCTCCAGGGTTGACTTTTTAAGAAATCACTGGCTGAAATTAAAGGGAACTATACATGATCATGAAATTGAGAATCAAGGGGAGTTTGCATTTCAGCCAGATCACACTGAGAGCAACTCAAACATCTGACCAGGAATTTTATTTTTCTTGTCCAGAGGATGTTGTTTGGAAGTAATGAAGCATTCGTCAACAGCCATGATAACCAAGTAAAGTGAATGAACTCAAACTAATAATTTGCTATTTATAAAATGCACTTATGTGCAGATAAACAACTAGCGCATGATTGCAACCAGCTATTATTTCCCATCGGTCGAAGATCTAGTCTTCAAAGGGATAATTACCAGTTGTCTTTTCATTATAATTGTCAGTTCACTCAGTTGTGTTGTGATATATTATCGATTGTATAGCTTATAGCTTCCCACCCCCAAATCCATTTTGTGTACATTAGCCTTTTTTCTTTTTTGCCTGGCTGCTTTATCGCCGATGGCCTTTGGGATTTGCCCTCCCCTTTGTGTTTACTGGCAGGTGTGGCTGGAGGAAGGAGGAGGACTGGGAGGTTTTCCCTCACAAGGTCCCCAAGAACCATGTCTCTGTATCCATACGTGAAGAAGTTGATGGTCTATATAAAGCATGTGTAGATGCTCATGGGTGACGTACAGTAATATCATAATTCAATAAATGTTGTTTGTGGGATAGGACAGAAGTCAGTTTTCTGCTTGTGCTGGTCTTTTTTCTGTTTCGTATTCTCTCTGAGACCCAGATTAGTGACAAGCAATAGCTGTGTTGTTGCTCCAAAATATTAAAAGCAGTAATTATGAGATATACAGTAAGACGTCCACTTCTATTTTTAAATTTGGGCTTAGAGCACATTTCTATCCACTGGTCTTTTTGGCCACTGACCTTTACTGATTTAAGTCATTGTGTGTTATTGTTGCTGCATTGTCAGTATGCTTCTGGTTACTGTGCAGTTACTGTGTTTTTACTTACTCTTGGTTTTGCTTTTTGTTGATGGTACAGCACCTTGGTCATCCCATGGACTAATGAACAACAATAAATTATCACACTGTCTAAGATGTGGTGTCAATCAACAATCTTCTACAGGTTTTATAACTCATGTGAGATGTGGTGAACGTGAAGACAACAGTATGTGGTTCATATCAATTTTCATATCTGTACTCAGTTTCTGTCCTGTTTCTAACACACAAACCCAAGTGTTGTGTTCTCCTTGTGATAAGACGTGGTGTTTGTGTAGGTCCTCCACAATAAGCTTCAAATGTTTGTTCGAATGGTCATGTGCAGTTGACATGTTGAAACAGTTGTTCATTTACATTTACAAATTCTGGTCTGACATTAGTCTAACATTAATTTGAGTTGTGTTTGTGCTCACTCACACATACAAGTATGATATTCACCACCATTATGGCTCTACACCATGAAACCTATTGCTCAGGTTTGGCCCAGCTACCCAGAGTCTGGCTGTTGTCGTCCGGTGTTGACTGACAGCCATAAGATTTTCTGTTTGTGCTAGAGTTGTTCCAAATAAGGAAGTAGCATTTTACAGTTGTGTTGCAAACACCAGGTTTAGGTGAGAAGAAAACAAGTACCGGCCGGATTTATTTTGCCATTAGGGAAACACACAGATAAATATGTGTCTCTCAAGTGGCTAAATATTCCGCAACTTGCTGGTTGTTGTTTGGCACTGGGCAGTAATAGGTACAGAGCTTTTCTATTCTTTCCTCTGCTCCAACTTGAAAGAGGTTGATGAGAAACTCAACCTACAGTAAATAGCGAAGTTGTGAAAAAAAAAAGTGTGAGACTGACTTAAACACAGTAGAACTGAGGGGAATTGCAGATTAGGTGTCAACTCGCTGCAGGTGTATCACTATGACTGTCAGCTTTCACATTACTAAAGTCATTTAACCCATGAAAATACTGATTAGTGCAGCTTTAAAAACAAAAACAAAAAAACTAGTGTGAACCTAAGGACGCCTACTAATTAATTAAACCCCATTTGTATTCACCATTGTATCCTCAGTGTTACAGTGATCCAAATACTTCGCACACAGCCTCATTAGCATCACTGGAAATGTAGCTCCAACGTTTTCCTCTGCTGTGGAGCCACCTGAGCAGACTGTACCTTTTTGTTTCTGACAGACCTCTAAATTAAAACCTCTGCACTCAGTGTAAGTATATAATTGGGAAGAATATACTATTTGATTGTAAAGCAATACATCTTATTCTACTGCACATGTATATAAATCCACCTGATCGTATATAGTCCACATAAGATCATGTAAAAAAGCGCAGTGCTCGCCTCATTCAGTACAATAGGCCTTGATGTTGCATTTGAGAGAGAGAGGCCGCCGCCGCCGCCGCGTGCAGCCCAGTGAAAGCAGGCAAGACAGAGTAAACAGTTTGTTCCTGTGAACAGCTCGATGCCAATCAGCGATTAATGAGGCGATGCTGGAACCACCGGCTGAGAGAAGTTAAACTGAGCTGAATTAAGGAGCAATATCATCCCTCATGCAGGTGCTCGCCGAACGAATAACTGCTTTAATTACTGTTATTCAATCATTCGCTTTTTTCCCCACCGCATCCAAATACCACTCTGGTATTATCCCTTTTTTCTTGTCAATTTACAAATGCCTATCACAGACGTCCTACCTACATGTTTTGCTTGTGGCGCTAAGGCATATGTGACCCACAGATGAAGGGAGGGGGGGGAGCAGAAGCAGCCCCCAGGCTTGAAGTGTGTATTGTAAAAGAAAAACGCTCAATAGCAAGGTACAGTTTGCAGAGTCCCTCTGTTTGAATGGGTCTTTATCTTGGTTTACATACTCGGGGTGGAGAGGTTTGTGGGTGCCTTTGATGGGAAACATCTGTGTGTGATATGGGGGCTCGTCAGAGATGGGGGAGGAAAAAGTGGGCGTCTTTGCACCTGTTTCACTCCACTAATCCACAAAGCTTATTATTTCTGCTGGAGGTGTCTCGTGCCGTTTGTGCTGCCACATACTGTCAGCGTGAACAGTATACATCGTACTGTATTGATGCTACAGCATGTCAGAATAATGTTCTATATAGAAGTTTGTGGGCTTGAAAGAGAAGTTGACTTTTTGGTCTAATCAAAGTGTCAGTTGACAGGTCAGTGCTAAATGTAAGTAGGCTATTTGTACATTTCAATGAGCCTTGTCCTGTATTTGTGTAGAAACGTGTGTCTGTTTATTACCAATTTCACATCTAGTTTGACATTACAGTATATGCACAGTGTTCTTGTCACAGTTCACAGAATCATTAAACCGTAGCTGGTCACCAAAGCTGAACTGAATTCATCAAATCACAGTGACTTTCTTTAGCAGAAGCAGCAGCTGAATGAAGAAGGAGAGGAAACTAAATCTATTTGATGATGTGGGAAATGCAGGTGGACAATTTACAAATTTAAAGAAATGAGAGTGAATCTGTCCGGTGGCCAGAAATGTGACCCTGAGTTGACCCCAGTGTTGCTCAGTGTCTCCTGGATGTGTGAAAAGCCTTGAAGGTTTGATTTAACAACTTAACAAGGCGAAGATAAAAGCCAGATTTCCTTTTCACCTTCCATAAAACATAATGATCTTTGTTTGAACTATGCTCCATGACTAAAACAGGGGGTTCCTTTCTTGTGATGTCATGTTGAGAGATTGTGACGTGAGATCTTCAGCAGTCGACCTCTCAGTCACATCTGATAAGATCAATCTTTATTGTCATTGCACAATTATACTTTGTGAAATAGTACAAATAAATTGGAATACTCACGTCGGTGCAAAAAAAAAAAGGTATACAATAATCAAAGTATATACAGAATAAATTATATGCAATGAAATATACTATAATTATGAACAATTGCAATATACAATGTGTGCAAATGAAATAGTGTACACTTCATTGCACATGGCCCACTAGGCCAAGTGTTTGCACTGATTTGGGCTATTGCCCTGTCAAAGTGCTAGAACTTGAATGCAAAAAAGTTAAAATTGTGTTTCCTTTTTGCGAATTATTGCTTTGTCGAATTGTCTGAAAAACCAGTTTGTGAGTATAGAAATGTGTTTGTGACATTGAGGTTTTTTCCATGTGTTTCCATTACTCTTTTAAACTCACAATTGAATGCACTTGGTGTGACAGTGCTGTTTCTTATTGATTGTTTTGTTTCCTTCAGGTGAAAAAAACAACAACCCAAAAAACATTAATACAGCTACTTATGGGTATTAATAGTTTTCAGTAAACTGACCACAGGCCTGTGATTTCTGTTACTTTACATCAGTGATTTAACTGTTGTTGACTTTACATTGAGGCGTCCTGATGTACAACTTAACTGGATTCCCTTTCAGTCATTCAGAGGCATTTTTTCTGTGGCAGTGCAAATTTAAATCTGAAGTAATTACTGCTTTGCATTATAAAAAGGTGCGTAAACGCTACTGCTCTGTATTGTTAAGCTGACCTTTTCTCGCATGAAGACAGAAATAATGCGGCCCGCGCTCTCTGGGGAGAGCAGGGGAGGGCCGAGGCAGGCGGAGCACAATAGCGCTGTAGGATTTGAGTGGATTGACACAAAACAAACGAGGTGATTTCCCTCAGAGTCAGAGGAAGGATCTATCTCTGTAGAGCCGCATGCTGACAAGTGCCGGTCCCTGGGGACGACAAATAGAGATGTTACTGTTCCGCAGGGAAACGGGCGGCTTCCCTCCTTTCATGTTACTAAACACGAGGCACAGTGAGCGAAGGCAGGAGGAATCTGAAGATGCTGAAAGGCTTGTTTTATTTGTGTGTGTGCATATGTGTGTGTATGTGACCATACTCCCTCAAAATTAAATAAATATTATAATTTCAACATCACTTCAGAGACTGCCGAGTCATGTTTTGTTGATGGTGTTCTACATTGTGCTGTATATTTGTTGTTGGGGAAGAATTGTGCGTTATATGTGATCACTACTTTGTTCTGATTTTTTTTGTGTGTGCCACATCCTTGGTGGTTTATCTTTGGTTAAAGACTTCAAGCCCAGGAAACCCTTTACTGTTAGTGCACTACAGTACACGTCTGTGATGCTTCATAAGAGAAGAAACCAAAACATTCAGGTTTCTTTGGACAGAGCACCTCTTTAGAAGTTTCTTTAGTCACTTCCTGGTGGTGGAAAAGTGTCCATATCCAACATAGAAATTCAATTTAGGTAAATAAGAGAAGTCACGGGTGTCTCGGCTGGTTAGGGATGTGATGCTCTGCTTTGCTGCAGCTCCTGCTTTGTGCTCCAGGCTGATAAGAGAGGCGGATTCTCAGGTAAAAAAGAAATTTGCCAAGGGAAGCTTTAAGCAGGATCTATCAATGCACCACCTGATTGACGCAGTCTGGATCCACACAGCCAGCTTCTGTTGCTCTCTCTGTGACGTGATGTGTCTTATTGAGACCCAGAGGGTTGTTTTTTTTTTTTTTCCCCTTTGGCCTCCTGCCCGAAAATACCGGCTCCCAGGTGGGCCGGTGGACACGCCCAGCTCCCTCGCAGGGGTGTCACTTCAGCTCCGGGCAAACAAAGCCCTCTGACTCCTTCACCCCCCAGGAGAATCTCACTCTCTCCCTGTTTCTCTCCTTCCTATGAAAACAAATGATTTCCTGTAGCTGATGACTGAGGAACACGCCTGCTATGTTTTTCTTGTGTGATCCACAGACAGTCAGACAATGCCTTCTCCCTGTTGTTGTCAGTGCATCTTGTTCTGTCTTGGCAACATTCGTCTTCACACCTTTTTTTTTTTTTGCATTGTTGTTTTTTTTCTCCTATTGTTTATGGTCAATTTTGCAAATGAACGTTTATTGTCCTCCTTACAGAAAATGGAAAAACAATTTATTTGCTTTGTTTTGTAACTTTTTTTTTCAGATGATTTTTTAGATGATGAGCTTGTTTGTTGAAAATAATTTTTCATGTACAATAAAGAATTACAGACTTTGAATTTCCCTCAAATCAGAAAAGGTTCCTCAGAAAATGTCATCTTTTGTTTAATGCTTGGCTGCATGGTTTGATGGCCGGCGCTTTAATTTTGAAAGTCTAGTCTTTTTGGCAACGAGGCTGAATCTCATCTCAGCAAGTTCTGTAACTTTTATCAAATGGAGACGTGATTTCAGTGAAATTTGAAGTTTGTCAAGAAGAAAATGTCTCATAAACATCAGAAAACTTTATCTACACACTGGCTTCATTAAGCGGCAACCATTGTGCAACAAATAGCCAAATTAACATAAAGAAAACTGCTCATTTGAATATTTAGATTACTCGTAATATAAGTCTTTAAAACTGCAGATTTGACTTTGCACTAATACCGTATTTGCCAATACTGATTAATTCCTCGAAGTAAACAAGTCGTAGTAGACAGCAGACACAAACAAAACCCAGAAACAATACAAGCTTTGTGGGTCCACTGTCAGTTACCCGGTCGATTGAACTGGGATCTAAGTGTGTTTCAGTTGAACTCGGAGCCAGAGAAGCAGCTGTGGGTTTGGTCGACTGGTGAAAAGTGCAGATTAAAGCTTTTGTTCACTGGTTTTTAGCTCAGTGGTTCAGGGACTTCTTCTATTCATCATTATCAACACTGATCACAATTGTAGATTTTTTGTTTTTGTTAGATTTTTTGTTTTTGTCAACTAATTTGTGCACATTTTCTGAAATTCAAAGACATTTCTCCCCTCAACCATTAGGTAAAATGTCCTTTTTCCCCCTTTGCATTGATATTTTGGTCAATAATCACATTTAGCCCTGTCATCGGAGAGGAGAATTTGAATGCTTGATATTTCTGTGTCAATAGGAAGATTTATTGTCTCTGTTCATTACAGTATGTGTATGACCTCATCTGGTTTGACATTTGCAGGTCACAGTTTCTGCTCATCCAGTTAAATATCTCTACATCTCCATAAGATACACTTTCTACACCTTGGATATTTTGACCAGATGTAGGATTGTAGTTATCCAACGTCTGGTTCTTAAGTTATCAGAGAAAAAACCCAAGCAAATGTTAGACAGCTTAACTCCCAGCCCCTCTGAGGCGTCCTGTGTCTGCCAAAGAGCACTGGTTAAACACTTGTTTTTAAAGTGAAACTGCTTCATTCATTGTTTCTGCTGTTTTTTAATTCCTTAGTCCTGTCTTGTTTGGAGAGGAGGACATCTCTAAGGGTAATATGACAGCTGGTCAAATCCTCCTGAGCGTCTGGTTCATAAATAACCACAGACACAAGTCCCGGCCTCCACACTGCACATTTAACCCTCACAGCGTCATCATCAAAGTGTTACTTCTTTCTCCCATGGTTTATAACCAAATGGCTGCACAGCTGATGACAGTCCTGTCTGCCTGAGCTCTACTGGATTGTATCCATACATAAACACGCCAAATGAAGATGGTGAATATGTTAAACATCATCATGTTACCACTGCCACCACAAGCACGTTAACATGATCTTTTAGCTAAACATCATCATGTTACCACTGCCACCACAAGCACGTTAACATGATCTTTTAGCTCAGTAGCTGCACCTCAGCTGCTAGCATGGCTCTTGTCCTGTTAAGCTTAAAGGTCCAGTGTGTAAAATGTGGTAGGAAGGACTGTGACATCTATCCTTCAGATTCTAGATTGCAGGGTTCACTTGCTCGCTCACGCTCACCCCTCCCATCGGCAAAGTGACGGTGGCCTCTGAGGACAAAAAATGTGTGTGTTGATGATTTGCAAACTTTCAGGTTCATAGCTCAAAAACATTTTACTATTCTCTACAGACTAACTACTAACTCACTCTCTCTGCTGTTTCCTCCTCCTTCTTCTTTCCTCCTGTCGTCTTCTTCGTTGGTTTATTTATGCTCGCGAAACTCATGAAACGCACTCTCTGGTTGGCTGGATTTTCATTTCGGGCTGGCATACAAATATGGCGGCACAAGATGGCGACACTCTGTAAAGCATAACCCTTGCTATATGTATAGGGCTACGAAAACCAAACTAATTTTATTTTATAGTGATTATACACTTATTAATGGCTAGTATATTCAGATTTTGCCAATAAACCTTGCCAAAAATTACAGACTGGACCTTTAAAACAAAACAGGATATAAAACCTTTACCAGACATTGTGCTTTGTGGGGGTCAGTATAGGTTGCTTAATGGGTAGGCTACTGTAAGTTTGGGGACAGTGAACTCATCAGGGAGATGACAATTGGAGTGAAGGACTTGTTTAATATTATGCAGCCATGCTGGCGTCCTGCAGCACATCACCAGGAGGCCTGTCAAGTGAAAAATATGTAGGGAAATTGACTTTCTCTTCATCAGGAGGAACACAGAAAGATGTGCTCTTTACTTTGTTCACTTATTTACCTAAAATGAACCAAAGTGAAATGTTAAATGTTTCCAGCAAAGCTGCTCTAAACAATCTGTTTGCTGTACTTGTGGCCGTCACATTCAAACCCCCCCTTGTTGTCTCTTGTCATGTTTAGAAGTCATTTATAGCCAAACGAAGTGTGAATAATTAGATGCAATAAATATCTGTTACTATGGGAAGCCAGGGTTTGAACCATCTTGCAGCATCTGGAATTCACATCTTTGCATTTTTTTTCTCTGTCCACATGCAGCAGAGTAATGGGTCCACAGGAAGAGGCAACGCTGCTGCTTCAGCATCAGCACCGAGCAGAGTAATGGGTCCATAGGAGGACGGGAATGAGTCAGGGCCACAGCAAGCCGGCGGCCCAGCAGTCTTCCTCATTCTCCAGTGCAGTGTTGCACAAGCCTGCTGAGAATACAGTGTCATTACAGCTCCCACAAACATGTGGAGACAGAGGCTCCTCATTTAGCCAAACGATCACTTAGCTCCAAAGCTGCGATGAGACGCCGAAGCCCGTGGAGAGCAGGAAGTGTTTGAGGAGTTATTCAAACATTTGCAAAGCCAATAACTCCACTAAATCTACCAGGATGCCTCATATTTACATTTGGTTCTGTGAACCCTCCCCCACGAAAACAATATCATGGCTTCTTAAAAAAAAAAAAAAAAAAAAAAATTAGCCCAAAGTAACGTAATGGCTTCCTCTTTGAATCTCAGTTGGTGTCAGGTTTAGACATTTAGCATAGTGGGTTTTAGATTGAACTTTATTAAGTGTAATTGTTCTGCATGCATTATGGAGAAAATTGCAGAGATTATAAAATGAAAAAAATATCTGTTAAAGGTATGAACCCGTACTCGACAGGAGATCAATTCGACATGCTCTTCAAGTGCTTGTTTTGATTTAGTCTCAGCAGCAACTTCTGTTGATTTTATCATTACCTCTTTCATCAAACACCAGTAGATCTCAGACATCAGCCAACTGAAGCTCCATTGATTGTCATGTGATTGCATTGTTTATTCCTACTGTACTACACATCTCTGCAGTCAGCAGCAGAAAGGCAGAAATATTTTTAATATGCATATATTGTATAATATTATGTTAAGCAGCTCTAGGTTCTATATTAAAACTGTGAAAGCCTCAGTCCACAGAGATACACACACAGCCTGTATTGAGACAATGAGCCTTAAAACCAGCTGTCAGGACTTCCTGTGACTTTGTGATGTCACATTACTCATACGACTCGAACATGCCCCAAGCTCAAATATGGCACCTTTAACATCACAGTTTGGGATCTGATCAACTCACTGTGGAAAAGTAGAAATCAACAACAATCATCACACTTTATTCCATGTGTTCTCTTCTATACAGCGGCCTGTGGTGGTTTTCATTTATGTGAATTAATCAGCAATGGTGTTGATCGCTCCAGCATAAAATACTCTTCTTTTTTTTTGTTTTTACAATGGACCCTTTAGATAAACCACTGCTTATTTTCTCTATGATTAAACACGCATCTTGTGGTTCTAAACGATTTCCTTACAATAAAAGTAAACCAACTGATTAATAGTTAGATCATTTTGGTAACCCCTACCCTCACCTCCAACCCTAACCATTATACTGTGTCTAAAGTAATATTAAAAATGTGGTCAGAAAAAAGAAATAGGAGCAACATATGCCATTATCACCTGGCACAGCTAGAAAAGTATACAAGAGTAATGTGGGTTTAAATCCTGAGATGTTGTGCTGCGGCATGGTGAAAAACTACTTTAATAAAGCGCTTTACATATTTGTACCAGCGTGAGTTGATATCAGATGAGTGAGCTGAGTCATCCTGCAGCCACGAGCTTCAGACACTTGGACAGCAAACTGCATCACCAGGGAGCCAAAGATGCGACTGGTGCCACAGCAGCGTCCTTTAATATGGCTGATCTGAATTGTTTTCCATAACAAATCTGTAACAGTCTGTACATAGTAACAGAGATTTAAATGAACATGTTAGTCATGAGACTGATGGCAAAAAAAAATAAAGCAACAACCAAAAAACAACAACCTAATTTCCACGTCAGAAGTTAACAGTGAGCTTCCTGTTCACTATTAAAACCCACTGGGAACAGCAGCGCTATAAATAATTTCATATGTCTAAGAAATGTCTCTCAACAAGATGATGGCACAAAATTGAATTTTTATGAATATCACAAAATAAGGTCTGAAAGGAATCTGATTCCACAGCCCCAAAAGATGCACTTTAAAATGAGCAGAACAGGTTCACATAGAGACTCTGTGTAGGAGAGAGATACTGACTTACATAATACATGCTGAATCTAAGCTGCAGCTGACAAAAATATCATCCAACAAATACCTATATCAATGTCCTCTGAGTGAGTTTTTTTTGTTAACAGGCCCTCAACTCCTGTTTTATATAAAAGTAGTGCAGGACACTTCTTAAAGCAAAAACATTAGGTGCTACTCAGGGACCGCAGGTTGGTCCAGTACATTTACATCAGGTGAAACACACATCCCTGGACACTACAAAAGGTCCTGGAATTCTTGTAAAAGTTGTAAAGAGTTATGGGCCTGTAATGGCTGCGAGAAGTGCTGTGATCACTAAGTAGTTAACCTCCAGCTCTCCTGGCTCATGTCCTCCTGGGAATGATTCTCCTCAGGACAGCGGTGGTTTCAGTTGGTGCTCTTCATTCGGACTTATGTGGAACAAAGCCTGTGCAGACTTGTGCACGTTGCTTCTTGTGACCCTGCTTCATTGTACTGTAGCTGGAGCGCAGGAGGAACCACCACTCCTTGAGCCACTGAGCTTCAATAATAAATGACCAGATACACGATTTGGCTGGACCAGTTAATGCAAAGTAAGCAAACTTTCAATATGTGTTATGGGACTTATAGAAATGTATATTATATGCAGACTAAGCACATTAAATCACAGCTCAGTCCAGCTGGATCATGACATTGCCTGAGCTAATGGAGCTAATGCTTTTAGTTTATATACTGCAAATGTAGAATATTCCAGTTGCATATTTTATCTGTGCTGAGTTATTCTATCTTCCTTTAATTTTCTCCACTCAAGTTTTTTTTATTTTTTTACAGTGACACTTTGAGTGTGGTTTTCTGTGCCCCAGATTTCCCAATGCGGACACAGTACAGGAAGTTACTATTAATACTACACTGTGTTTCTAAAATTAATCACACAGGAAGACAAGAAGACGCGACAAGTGGACAAGTATTCCTGAGGAGATCAGCTCGTGTCGATTTATAATCAGCTGCTCCGACAAAATATAAGCAGTTTTGAATTTTTTCCAGTGAAAATCCATGAAAAATGATTAAGCTTACATGATGCTAGAGGTCACTCATCAACCTAAGGAAAGGTTTAACATTCTGTATTTTTGAAGCTTAGGATAATGAAGGGGGGCAGCCCTGCCCACACTAGTTGTGTAAAATGACAGTTCATCATTTTTCAGGGGCAGGGTTCACTAGACTATTTTATTAGCAACTGATTCTAGTCAAGAAACAATATGAGATGGTGAAAGAGAAGAGTTGGTATTATCTAAGCAGTGGCAGTACCGCCATACAGCATACATACAGATGGGTGAGTGGTATCAGGCTTCTCAACTGACTCTCAACAAGGAAGTGCAGTTCCAACATCTCAACATGTTCCTTTAAAGGGATGGTTCACCCAAAATTCAAATTTCACTCATTATCTACTCACCCTCATGTCGACTAAGGGCTGGGAGAAGTTTCAGAGTTATCTGTGGCTTCTCTGAGTTACAGGGGGTCTCAGCATAGCAGTGCATGTCCATATAACTGTTGCAAATGGATACCAACTGTCTTCGTAACAAAAAGACACACCAAAAAACATCCAAATACCTCCATGCTGCTCGTATGTAATGTCCGTCTTGTATTGAAGCCCCGAAATGCGAAATTGTCCTGAAAAAAAATTAAATAAGTCTATATTTCAAGCTTGTTTGTAGCGGAAGCTCCTCTTCCCGGTTTGTCCAATTTGGACGAACGAGGGTCCAGCATTAAAGGGATAGTTCTTATTAGGAGGATTTTGGGTGAACTATCCCTTTAATGCTGGTAAATTCTAAGGACAGTCATGATTCTGACAAAATAGAAAAACCAGGAACCATTCGTCTTGTTCTTTTATATCTGACAGAGAAAACCAACCCACAGCAGCATCAGCATCAGCATCATCAGCAGCACCCATCCGTATACATACTGTACCACTCTACAAAAGACAGACTGACCCTCCATGTTTAATCAGGGCGTGTGTGTGCATAGGCAGCGTGATGGGTCTCCAGCTGTGTGTTGGATGGCTGCACCAACACTCAGTCACACAAACTATCTGGTAGTTTCAGCAACTGGATAAGATCATTGTGGTGGCAGAGGGAAAATCAACCCTTGATTTGTGCAGCCTCTTCACCATTGTAATCAAACTCTGCCTAACCAACATGGCGGCTGTGAGGCGGCGAGAACCGGAATAAAAAAACATCTATTAGGCTAGTAATTGCTGCACGATTAGCAGACGTGCTGTTTGGCATGGCTTTAGGTTTTTCTGCAGAGTTTGGAAGAAATACACCTACTGGTGCCTCCTGATACAATAGAGCTGCCTGAGCGGCCATACATCCTGCATGTCTTACTCCCTTTCCCCTCTCTTTCTCTCTCTCTCCACCCACCCCCGTGGGTCTCTCCCTCTATCAATCCTTCCCCCTCCTCTGCCTGTCTGGACTAGGACCAGCTGGCTTCATTAGGGGCCTCCTCCATTCCACATTGCCTGGTTTTGTCTGTTGCACATTTTTCGACTGTTTTATCTTAAGCGCTGTCCATCCCCGGACCCTCATACATATTTTCTTGGCATTTCTGCAGCCACACAACTGGCTTCTAATGAAACAATCCATGTGTCCATTGTACAGCTTTTCTTTTTTTTAATTAATCTTTGTGTCTGCCACCTCTTTTTTCGCTTTTGGATCCTCATTGTTTGCAATCACCGGGAGTGAATGAATTTTAATGGCTTGAGAGAGCTGCTGTTGGATTTCCAGGCACCAGTTTGAAAGAACATCCAAAGTCAAATACTACCTGTGCAGTTTTTAACTTTCATGTCCTCCGTCATCAATGCATCAAGTCAAAATCCATCGCAACATTATAATTAAATTCCGAAAATAACGTTGCAGTCAATAACGACCTCCTTTATCTTTTCTAACTTTTTTATACTTCTCTCTAAATCCACATAAAGTCTCTTAAAAGCTCCCATTATGACTGAGAAGTCAAACAGTATTTTCTGTCACTGTGTCTGTGTTTGACTGAGCTCTGCAGTGGGATGACGTCCTTCCTTGATAGCTACACCACTGACTTACTCACCCTGCTTTTTTGCAGTTTGTCATTATTTGGTTTGGAGGGATAACAGGACTGGTGACTAGACCGCAGATGGTTCTGTTGATTGTTTCTTGATAGGGTAAGGTTGATAGGCAGATGGCACAGGGAAAACTGATGTCTTCAATGGGCAGAAAGAACACGGACTGCGAAGTCTTCACTGTAGAAGCCTATTGTGTAATTTCGCAGCATTTTCACAAACTCCGTCTGACAAAGTAAACGCCATTAATAGAGCTTAGATGTACTTCTGCCTTCAGGCATAAACGACCGATACACAGACTTCTCAATATACTGTACATTATAACATGTTGATGCTCTTTTGACATCTTTAAAAATCTGGACTGGTTTGTCCTCTGCAAGGAATGACATTTCCTACCAGGGATATTCGCAAAAGTGCTTTGGGTAACACTTTCTTTGACACATCTCTATAACGCATTATAACCAGACTTATAATGAGTTATAATGCAGTTATAGCACTGTATAACTCTAGTTATAAACACTCCTAAATTATCATACTGCTTTATAACAATAATCATAACACATTATAAGACATTTTATCATGACTTATAAGGTCAGGTATTAGGCTATAATACGTTATAATTGTTAGTAAATTGGCTGACAATGCCCACATCGATAATGCATTATAAATATAGTTATAATGTGTTATAATTGGGTTATAAACGTGTACAACTATCATTATACACACTCATAAATTATCATAAGACTTTATAACAATAAGCGTAACACATTATAACTCTATTATAAAACTGACCTTATAAGCCATTATAAAATGCTCTATGATGTGTATAAGCCAATTATAACACATTATAACTATATTTATAATGCATTATCAATGTGGCATTGTCAGCGAGTTACTAACAGTTATAACGTACTATAATACCTGACCTTATAAGTCACAATAAAATGCTTTATAGTGTGTTATGATTATTGTTATAAAGCATTATGATCATTTATGAGTGTCTATACTAGTTGTACAGTGGTAGTTATAATGCATTATAGAGATAGGCATCAAATAAAATGTTACCGTGCTTGGATTATCTATCAAGAATAGAAAAGATTGGGCTGCTCATAAGATAAAAATGGTTATGACTTCAAAACATCATAGATCTGCTATGACTCGCACTAAATTCAACAGTCACATACAGAATTTACATGAAATGTCTCACTTGTCGTCAGTGTTGGTGGAGCCACTTTGAAAGCAGCTCTGCAAGACGCCAATTACTTTACATTGAAGTTGAACTACAGCAAAGCCCCATGGAGAAATCTAGTTAACAGCTACAGTACAGCTACCGTACATGGGAAAAGTAATAGGCCTACGTCAAAAATATGAAATTGACAATGTGTATGTGATAAAAATAAATAAATAAACAAAAAAATTCACATGCCTTTGGTTTTTGGAACTCTGTTTTCAGTATTTACTGCATTAATATGGTTCAAGCAGTTATAGTTACCCATCCTGGGCTTTCACACATGCACAGGGGTCAAGTGTGTGGTGTGGACAAATACATCGCCTGTGTCTCTCTCCACACCTGCAATATTGTAGGTCACACTGCTTGCAGTTGTACAATGACCTCATGCAAGACACACAACTCCAAATAAACACTGCATGTGTCAATAAGGAAATTGTTTTACAAGTAACATTCTGACGTAAAAGATGAGAATATGTTAGTGTTGTGTTCACTGCCTGTTTCCACTATGTGGCTGCACGAGCTGTTGCAGGTTCCAGATGAGATGGTGAGTTCAGGTGCAATATTGAAAGTGCATGTTATGCTTCATCAAAGGCTATTTTCAGTTTTATTTTGAAAAACGTAGAATTGAATCGGTCTTATTTTAAAATTGGTGAAAATCTCAAATCCCACAGTCATAGGGTTTCGGTATGTATCAGCTCTGTAAGGTCAAAGAACCTGAAAGAAGGATTCACGCTCCAATACCTTATAAAAACAATGAGCAAAGCTTCCTCTCTGCTTCCCCCCCTTTTTTTGTTTGTGTTGCTTCTTGCATGAGGCTGCCTGGTGGAAAGATTTAATCTGATGCTTTATTTATGGTGTGTCATTATTTATTTATTTGATTATTTTGTAAATTATTTATCTATTGAATTATTAATTCTTCTTCATGACTTTTCCTTACATTATTCATGACTTAATTTGAGATTATTGCATCAAGATGCCGCATTGTTGCAGTGTTGAGTCGCCTTTTCACATCAAGTCAGACAAGGATATTAAATCTACCTCTCAGGCTATTTTTCGTTGACGTGAAGGCAGTAGAAAAATGATCCTGAAAGCTCGCTATTAACATACAAACTGTCATCACGCCAGAAAGAGGAGGAATGATTAGTCTCACGAGAAACACTGAATCACCCTTTGATTGATCGTCTAAGGACAAGAGCTGTAGTAGAAATAGCAATCTACTCCGCAATGGATTCTGTAATGGGCAACTGCTGTGGAAGATCCATGTTTAAGTGCATGTCTGCTGCACTGGAGCTGCAGCTTCACTTCAGATCTAGAGATGAAGTGTTAAAAAAAGAAAAAAGAAAAAAAGAATCTAACCCTGCTCTTATTAAATGTTTTAATTATGAGTCTACAGTTTAAAAAATTTGAGTCTTTGAAAAAAATTCCCAGCACCAGAATTTGGATTCTGAAAAACATTAGAGAAACATCAGGAAGTCAGCAAAGAGTCCAAATACTTTAAAGTAAGAAGTTCTAAAGTACTTCATATGCTCGTCGTCCACAAACAAACACCATTTACTATATGGTCAGTGCCAAATGCACATGCAGCAATTTAAAATGTGTATTGTATTAATTGGATTGAGATGATGTGTGATGATGATGACTAATTGACATGCCCGAAATGAACCAAATAAATAAATAAAATAAATAAAATAAAATGAAAGTGAATTTTAAACATGTATAAATATGTAATTTCTATATGTATGTGGGTTTTCTACACAGTCTGCTTCCTACTTTTGCTCATCACTCATAACCTCATCTCTAACCTGAACAAACCTGTCTGCATGGGTGTATTTGTAGTTTTAAGGCTGGACACATCATCTTCTTCCACAGTTTCAATCTATATCACACACTGTACGTTCTATATCAACAAATTCTAGTCCAGAGGTCTTCAACAGGGGGTCCGCGACCCCTAGTAGGACCATGGAGGTACTGCAGTGGGGTCGCAAAACCTTTGGTTGATTAGACTTCTTTTCTTAAATACATTTATGTTTAAAGCAGAAGTAAGCGGAATGTTTGTGTTAATATAAGTCTTAAATTGTTATATCTTCCGACAGCAATCACTTACATAGAGTGTTTGGTCTGAAACACGGGTCTGTCAGTCACTCTGCTCTGCTGTAAGCCGAGGAGAAAACTTTCCTTGTATCCTACAACCTTTATCCAATGAGGAGAGAGAACGGCATGAAGGGCTGTGTGTGCAGCCAAGGGATCCGCGTGAATGTGGTGACGTAGGGACGAGGACCAATAGATCCATGACGAGGGCGGGGACTGCTACCTCCATCGGCTGACAAGAAGTTAGCCAAAACGACAGGATCGCTTACTTCTGCTTTAAAATAAAAACGCCAATTTAAATAGCTTGGTTGCATGATTATCACGCAATTGACAGACATTGTTGATACTGGCATTGGTATCAGTTAGGCAGTGGCACGGCCACCCTACTCGCTGTTGCACATGTTTAAAATAAAAACAATAAATTATGAACCTGTGTATTATTTGAACATCCTATTTTTGAATGCACAACAATACAATATACTGTATACAGTATAATAAGGATCCCTGCTCTCTTCATCAGTTTGGGGTCTTTGGCCTGTTTTAGTCATTTTATGAAGCTGCAGATGTTTACAATGAGCCTATATTAACTATTTACTGTACTGTGTTCAGTTTAATCAGTGTGCCACTCCTTCCAATGGAAATATCCTTGTTGTCTTGTTCAACAGCTTACACAGTTTACCATAAATTCAGCCTGACACATTTAGCATCTTGTGAAACTTTGGGATCTGAATTTACAAATAAGTTCAGTGTGTTTGAACAGAGTTGGGCTGCTGCCTGTCTCCCTGTGGGTGAGGTTGGTGGGTGTTACATTCATGGTGCTTCAACATGACCTTCACCTTTTTATGTGTGTCCGCGAAACTGAATCTGATTTCTAGAGTTTGTGCTCACACTGTGAAACTTTATAAAACTCCTTTGATGAGTGATGAAGGCCGTGGATAAACCAACCTGGATTAAGATCAAAGATATCGCAAATATGATTATTTAATCAGCAATTCACTGCATTTATTCACTCTGTACATCCATTAACTGTTCGCCTTCTGTTCCATTTTCATGTAAATCTCTAATCTGTATTCACCACAACATTACGCATGCAGTACTGTATATATAGATTTTACACAGCAGATATTTAATCCAGAGCTGAAACAAAAACAGGGATGAAGTCATCTGGATACATTATGTACGGTACTGTAGGAGCATTATTATATTAGGGACGTGGAAACTTTTCACACTTACTCTCTTCTCTATCTAGTTGCTTTTAATCTTTTAAACAAAATAAAAGCATATTCCAGTGTTGCATCCGTCACAAGCCAGTGTTGAGAAGAACATCCTCTAAAGGCCTTTAAAATGTAAATACAAGAGTGTGTGCCGTTTGGAGAGGAAATCAATTTCCTTGCTTCTTATGTAAATGTAAATAATCAAAATGTTGGAGGCTCTGTTGCATTATCAATCAGTTCTTGAATAGCGTGCTGCGTAGACACCCTGAACACTGATAACATAATCTCTGTATCAAAGAATACACATATTCTTTGGGACCTTGTACATTTTAAAAGCCCAGTGTTTTGCTGCGCGCATTATTGACAGTTCAATTCATATCTGCCGACATCTCCTAAGCGCTTCATGCTGGATCAAGACTGCCGTGTTATCTGAATTGGAAGTGGGAAACTAAAGGAACCTGTCATGTTGCATTCAGAAGGAAGAGGTGTGTGCATCAGTGTCTGATGTATGTGCTGCAGAGATAACAGTCCCATGGCGGCAAGCTGGGGCAACAGGAATATTCTTCTTCATCACTCCGGTGCTGCCACTAGCACTGTGACACAGATAATAACTGTTTATATGCAGCCACATCTCAAAGCAGCATCATCTTCTTAAAAGCTCTCAGGAAGCGATCTGTTCTCCTGCCGCACAGTGTCGGGTGTTAGCATGTCAGATGTTGGCAAATAATGTTGTCAAGCCTTTATCGGTTCTTATCAGGAAAGAAAATCCAAGAACACCGGAGCTTATGTATTTATATATCTCCAGAATTACATCCAATTGCACGGATAATAAAGTCATCCATAGAGCAGCTCAACAATGAGGAGATTAATCCTGAAATAACATGACCACCACCACCTGAAAGATACTGTAGGAGGAATCCCTCCCTGTCATGAATCGCATTACGTCAAACTGTTTAATATGTTCTTTTAAGTGCTTTATGAATATGATCAATGGCATTTTCAGTTATTCTTGGATTAGTTTATGTAGTCAGGATTATATACTGTAAGGAAAGCAATAAAATAGTTGGCTTTGATACCATATTTAGGGTTAGGTAACCTCTGCTCCTCAATTATCATCATTTCAAATTGAAAATGTGTCAGTATCAAATGTCATGATTCCTGAAGTGCAATCTTATATGGAACCCTGACACCATGTGCTGGTTGACTCTGTGTGATGGCACCTCTGCTTTGTGAATCACTCTGTGCTTTTCTAATTAACTTGGAATAAAAGCAGTGGTTTCGATGCACCGTCCCCTGTTACCTGGATGTCTGTCAACAAACCAAGACGTGTTGGTTGGTGCTGTAGGTAACGCAGGCTGAACTGGAACAAGGATGAACATCAACAACTAAATCTCCTCTTTATTTCTTAACCCCAGCTCATGTTGGGAGAAACCTGGCTGTGGTGTTTTGATGACCAGCTGTTCCTCTCTGACCATGGTGCATCTGTCTCCCAGCTGGGATACAGCACAACAAGAATCAGGCCTCACCTGACTCAGCTCTCGCTCCAGGCCCAGGTTTTCTCTCATCTCGATGACTGCAGCGCTCTGCTAACAGGTCCTTCCTTCATGCACAGTGAAACCCTCACAGATGATTCAGAGTGTGGCAGCCTGCTCAGCTCACCGACCCCCACTGGCTAACCCAGGGCTGCCCAAGCAAGCCAAATGTAATTCATTCACAAAATGACTCAGTCTTACAAATGCTCCCTCTCAGACACTATATTCTACCAAGCAACATCTTCTGGCATTGTCATCCCTGCACGCGAGTCCATCATGATCCAGATTGTTCTTGTCTGTAGTCCCCTCCCTATGGTAACAAGCCACCAAATACCATCAGAGCAGGGTTGTCCCTCTCTAACATCCTAACAGGCTCACACTTATTGTGCATGACCTTACCTGATCTCCTCACACCTTGTCTTATTGAACAGATTTAGTACTAAGTGCTATACTCCAAGGTCTCCTGCTGCACTAAAACCTGAGATTAATTCCTCACAGCATCTGCCAAATGAGTAAATATACATGTAAATGTAAATGTAATGCTATAAAGTACAGCATATCATAATTTATAATGGTCACTGATGAAAAGAACATCCTTTGAGGAAAGAAGGAAAGATGATAAAATCATATATTACATTTATATATATATACTTTTTTTTCTTTTTCTTTTATTTTTTACAAAGGAACACAACAGGTAAAAGTCCAGTTTAATGTATCATGGATTCAATACATATATGTATATAGTTCCAGTCTTAGTTATTGTGATAAAAGTGAGTTATTAGATAAAGGTTGTGAAAGTTATCTTAGTTTGAGATGAGAGAATATCAGTTTTCATTCCTCACAATTAAATTAAGTCTTAACTGTATACACCTCAAGTTTTAAAAGACAAAGAAGATTATTACACATTGTTGGTTCAAACCTTTGTATCTTTTAAGTTTTTAACAATCTCAAAACTGTTGAATATTGTTATTATTATTATTATTATTATTATTATTATTGAACATTTTAGTTATTCAGAGGGGGCGGGGCACACATAATATTGTGCATGATGAGTGAGTAAATAAGAAAATTCATGGGATTGGTTGGTTTACAGTATTTGAATAGGATTGCTTGCAGCAAGTAGTCTGTGTGTGGTATAGTTTACACGAAGAAATATGGCAACCAAGTTTGAGTTATGGTTTTAGAAAGGCATTTAGAAATGTGCAGTTCAGCTGTACAACATATTAAGATCATATTTCATATTTATATGTGTCACATCAATATGGTTCAGCATCTTAAAGGAAACATGCACAAGAAAAAAAAAAACTCACACCCCTAAAGAAATGCAGCCCAGGTAGAGCGATGAACATTTCCTTATGGGGCTCTTTATGAGTGACAGGGGGCTCTGGGGTCCAAACACCCTCACACCCACTTCACATACGAGCCTGACGTGCTTCGTATGAACGCATGTGATTTCACCAACATCTGCCTTAATGAGCCTACCCCCACACTTCTCCCCTCAAACTTGTGATTGACTTGACAATAAAAGTAGATGAAACTGTAAATCATGAGACGTATTGTAAAATGTACTTCTGTCTTCCAGTGCTCCGTAATGAAGCAGTCATTATGATTATTTTATAGGACTGAAGTTTTTAAAAACTACAAGAATGCATTACTCTGCATAATGAACAGATGTTGTGGCAACAAGCACATACATTATGCATAAAAAATTATTTCAGTTTTGATTGTAGACACTGATTTATTGAGACAAGTCTAGCTTACAACAGTAATGGATTTAGGATGTGCTTTTGTTGTGTTATTTCCATAATTAATAATAGGGAGGCAGCACATTATATATGCTTTGTATTCATAAAGATGAGAGGGCTTCAGTTATAACAGATAAAATACTGCCTGCTGAACTTTAAAACCACACTGGATTAATTATACATAAAACTTAAACCCTTTTGAATGAAAAATAAGAAAAAAAATTCTCTTAATGCCTTATTGCTTGTTGTGTGTGTTTTATGTTGAAGAGAAAAGGCATAACTGATAAGATGTAATGAAATGAAGGAAAAAGAGAGATAATTACCACTGCACGTTTTACTGTAGCACAATGACAGGAAATCATCTCTAAAAAAGGAAGGCAGCCTGGTCCATCTTTTTATAGTCCAGTGCAAACTGCTCATAGGAACTGGATGGGGATAAAGAGAGAGGGCAGGTCTTCCCGAGGCCTGCGAAATCCTTAGAAATGCTCAAGTAGATGGAGACATACTGTATCCTGACACACCTCTGAGTCAGTCATCATTATACTGTATCTCTGCATCGTCAACACAGTATTCCCTGTAGTCTACATGGCAGTAGATAAAAAAGTAGCTTTAAACAGTTGTCATTTAAAGAAAATAACTGATTTTTATTTGGATTGTTGGATTTTGTTACCAAATCTTCCAGATTCACCAAATAATTGATCCAACCAACAAATATTGTACCTCAAGCTTGATATATTTTATGTGTGGACCATGGGGCTACAGATGGAAATTAGTTTCAGAGCTATTTGGCATATTTACAGCTAGTTTTTGTATGGTATGAATATTCAGAGTCCCATTACAAATAAACAAATAAATGAAAATGAAAATGATATACTGCATATCAGTCCTCTGTGCTGTGGAGCTTCATTATTGTCCAAACAAAAGTATTTAAAATGCGTCAATGCACAACACTGTTGCACTGGCTGATGTGTTCCTTCACTACCAGTGTGCCAGTGTGTTTATCACTGGCAGTTGGTTCATTGCAACAGGAGGGCGTCACTGCTTCATGGCTTGCTATGTTCAGCTGTCCCATATTTTATACTTTTCTCATGTTTTGTTTCAAGACTTAAAGGGACAACGAGGAGTTTCTATTCGGTTATAAAAAAAGTCTCACGTTAATGTGGATGAATCTCCGCTACCCACACTTGTTAATGGGCCCATTTTCGATAAATATATCGTTTTGTCTCTATCGTTATTTTCTTATTATTAGTGGTGGCGGAAATGCTGGGCGAGCCGACCAGCGTTTCCTTACTTTCAATTTCGTGGCGAGTCATGAGAATAATGCCGCTGAATCGCCGTTTATGGTTGGAACTACGACGGTATGTGATCGTCTTCGAACCTCTGACTTTAATTATTGATGAATGAAAACATGAGTCTGTCTTGCGCTGGTCAAAGAATTTCACGGTGCGCGGAGGCTCATAAATGTAGTGTGAAAACGCTTTGCTTTTCCAAAACTCCTCGTTGTCCCTTTAAGAAGATTTTTGAGAACCAAAACCATCTCAGCGTAGTCATCTCTCAGGCCTCTGTTTGGGGTCATGGCTCCAGACTCCAAAATACCGGCTTTTCAACCAATCAGAAGAGAGGATCTGTGCCGGTAGCGGTGAATGTTTTGTTGTGACATCACAAAGTCACAGAACTGCAGACGACTAATTTTAAGGCACAGTTTTGAATACAGACTGTGTGCATTCTGTTTGTGCATTTTGCATTGCGAACCTTCACGGTAACAGAAATTAACCTGTTTTCTAATCAATAAAGACATGGACATCTCACTTTCTACAAAAATGAACCTTTAAGGAACAAACTGAGTCAAATCATACAAGAAAATTGTGACAGCTTTTTAAAGACAGGTCTTGTATTCTGCTTGATGTTTTGGATAAATTATGTGACAAATTAAGGCTCATTGAATGTTTTTCATCACTTCATTAGGCACATAAATTGACTTTGTATGAGACTGTGCTTATAACCTTTGACATGATTATTAATTGTATATTTTCAATGAAGGCTTTGTTACAAGTTATTTTTGTATTTTAACGTCTGCTATTTTATCCAGCGTCTCACAAATTGCACCTTGTCAAGCTAAACACCACTCTAGTGCTGTTTTTGGAAGAGCCTTTTAAACAGTAATTTGACCAAGTGATGCTAAGACTCCCAGTGCTAAAAATATTATTTACATGATTACCCATTCATAATCATAATTAAAATCCCAAAAGTAACAGTATACATTGTATCCTTGAAATTTGAGGGGACAACACTGACTGGCTGATATCCAATTTTTAATGAAAGTAATATCAGCCTGATAAATTAATACTTGGCTTTATATAGCCATATCTGTTGTTTGAGATTTTAATTTGTGCTGCACATGCAATGAATTCCAATCACTTGAATATTAAATCTAGAGGTTTATAATGGTGAAATGAATTGGACTGACTGTGCCATTTGTTTGAAACACCTCTGAATATCTTCATCTGGCTCGCCGTCCTTGCAGGGCTTCAGGCGACCCCATGTGACCCTGTTCTGGACCGACACATCTGACGGTATCTCTGCTGGATGCTCAGATGCAGATGTCTACCAGACGGAGCAGAACCTGGTGGAACAAGTCCAAGGTCTGGTACACGAGGAGGTACATGAAGTGGGACGGCGTTTGGCTCCACACAGTAGAATTAATGATTTGAAGACACATAGTTGGTGAATAATTGATTCCAGCCCCAAGGATGGTTAGAAGCTGAGTAAAAGACTAATAAATCATTTGTGGTGCTGCCAGTTGTCACTTTCAATTATTTCTGGGTTTGTGATAAACTGCTGCACCTGCCAGCTGCTGGTCCCACGATTCCTTGGAGCAGAAAGTGACAACTTTACCCAAACTTTGCTCTCTGCCATGCCTGATACAAACAGCTGCTCTTTAGGAGGCACACTGTGCATACAGAGGGAAAAGAGATTGTGTAATGACAGAGAAATACTTATCAGAATCATTAAGACAACATATTTATTTAGTACCTGTAAATGATTTCCATATATATATATATATATATATATATACACACACACACACGTATCAGCTTAGTCCTGATTTATCCAGATTAATGACATCAGACTGCACTTGCATCTAAATAGATCGTGTTGTTTGATGCCTTTTGCATCTTCTATTCAAATCTGAACACGAACTTAATTAAAGATTGTTGTGAAATATTTGCCAATTTAATATTTATAATAGCTATTTGTAACTTTTGCTATTGCTACATAGCCAACATTCATAGCACACTCACCGAGCAATAGAAAACTATCCTCACATCTGTGCTTCGATTTCTATCACTTATTTTATTCTACTTTAGTTTGCATGCTTACTAGCCAGCCCCAGCCTATGTGGACAGTCTTGTCATTTTCCAGTGCTGAGTCCAGGCCATGCTGAAGAGGAAGCGCTGCTGAGAGGGCATATTATAACCTCTTGTATTGTAACAGTGGCTGAAGCTCTTGGCAAGACAGGAGAATAAATGGCTGTTAATGCTACCTCTGGCTATGAAGTGCTGGCAAAACATCGGATTGGAAAGGATGATGGGCAAGCAGAGAAGTAGTATGTGGACCCCTGAACTTGAACCTGAACCCATACTCTGTGTTTCAATTTATTCAAAAAAACACAGGCGTTAATCTACTGCAGTAACAGCCTCCACTCTTCTGCTTTCAGTCTTTCCACCAGATGTTGAATCTGACTGAAGTGATTTGTTCCTGTTCAGCCACGAGCGCATTAGAGAGGTCAGGCTGATGCTGGATGATAAGGTCTGAGACTGTGAAGAGTGCTGAGGAAACAGTTGCCTGCGCCAGCTGTGATCAAGATGTGAAGAGAAGTCAATAACACAGTGGGAGACAATTAAGTGGAGGACCCATCTCTGATTTTATATCATCTTTCCTTTTTCTCCGTTTCCCTGTCCTGATTGATGGACTGACAGATGGATGCAGGTTGATTGAGCTGTTTCTAAGAGCGTGTTGTCGGGAAAGTGTGATATTCTGCTAAATAAATAAATAAATAAAATCGGGTCTGTCACCTCCCACTGCATCTCACAAGTATAAATCCAACTGATTAACACTGTTGTACATTCGAATTCTACTTCGTGCTTAATATAACAGATTGCATATTGTAACATTAAGAGAATGTGTCTGTAGGTGTAAAGATGTCTTTTTAATTCGGCGCCGCGGAAACACATTGCCATTGTTAACATATGTGAGACTTGTCAAAAATGCTTGTGTTTTGTCACATGTTTAAATGAGCCTAATGCACAGTGTACTACAAGGAAGACCTTGTCAAGTGAATAATTACAGAGTTACGGATCACAAGCTCCTGCAGGCCTTCTCCTGGGAGGAAGGCGTGTCGAGGTAAACTAGGTGTACCGCACAGTTCATGCTGCTTGGATTAGGAATTTTAAAACCCTTCAGTTGTACAAACAAAATACTGTGTTTTCATTTTGAAAGTAATTCAATGATTGCTGGTCCCTCTAGTCTCTATTAGTCGTTCCACATGGGGCTAGTACAGTCTGAGAACACTCAGTGATTTCTAATTGCAGAGATCATTGTTTTTATGTTATTCATATTAATATTTTACTCTCAATTGCTTTAAAATGTTCTTTTTTCATCAGTCAGAATCATTATTCCTCAAAAACACAGTGAGATAATTCATATGCACATCAATGGGGTGCTGTATATGAGCTTTCATTCCTCTATCTGATGTTTACTGTTGAAGACTGATGAAGACTTGTTTAGACTTTTTGTTGACGCAGGTGTATGTGCTTTTATAATGTGAGTTTAATTGGCCACAGTAGGTTGGCTGTGGAGGATACTGGATATGACTTTGATGCTGTATGTGCATGAACAAGGCAGTGATTGGTGAATTCACTGACTTTTGCTATGTGAGTTTGAGTGTCGTGTCCTCATGCAATTCAAAATCAAGTGTGTGCTGCACAGAATGGATTGTTGTGATGATTGTACTGTCGCTTGTCTGTGGATATAAATGTAAGGTTGTATAATCTGCAAGTAGTCCGTTAATTTGCCTGCACATTAGTTTTGTTGATGGACTTGAGGGCCCTCAGGGACTTTCAGCCCAGCAGCTCTGAGGACACCTGTCTAACCAGAGGGAGACACTTAATACACCTGCTGGAAATCAACTGATTGTGAAGAGCTGCTGATAGTCTGGCAGCCTGCAGTCAGGTCAGAAACTATTTGAAAGAGTCTTCTTATTGAGTTGAAAAGTTTTGTTTTCCCCTGTTAAACTTCATATCTTTCTGTTTAGCTTCTGATGTTATATTTTCTTTTACCTTCACAGTTTAATGACAGTCAACAAATCCAATTATAAAACGAAAACCGACAATGAACTTACCCTACAAAGGCATGGGACATATGGGCCCCTTCTATTGCACTGAAATGATCATTGAGGGTCTCCTTTACCTGTGAACTCTGAGTGAACTAATCCTGAGACGGGAAACTGTTGAGTTTTTGTTTCAAGATCAGTTGTACAGTTATACAATAACTCTATCTTCAGTATCTTCATACTAAGTTAAGTGAAAAAATGAAAACAAGGCTTCATCAATGGGGCCCTGGTACTACGATTACCCATGGCGATGGGTAAATAAAGAGCAGAGCCTCCATTTTAATCCAGTGAAGCCAGAAAGATTAATGTGTGACAATGCACATTTATCTTTAAAAAACAGCAGCAGCACTGAAAGAGCCTGAGTTGAAGTGGAGAAAAGAGTCAATAAGTTAACACTATTACATTTTACTCAGCGTAGTTCCCTCATTTATTATTTAGCAGGCTTGAATTTCCTTAATGGATGATAAAGTGCTGAAATCCTACTGTTTGTAAGATTAAATTTTTCAATTTGTTTATTCAGCTGTAACCTGACGAGGACAAAGTGCTGCTGGCAGCAGAAGATGAAAATATAGATCAGACAGATAGGACATGAGTTTACAGACCTTTGACTGTAACCTCGTCTTCTGACCCAAAATGATGTGATAACTATGATATGAATGTGATGTCAGTGCACCCAATCACAGCACGAGACACTTTATAGAGTCTTATGTGTCTGAAGCTTCACACAGATCTTTTTAATGCATGGTAATGGCTGGAGTGCATTGGATCTGATTGGCAACCTGACAGTTGTCTTCTACAATTGAATGCGCCCCAATATGCTCTTTAATATCGAATGTATGAGAGAGGAAATGAAGTGGTGTGTAGACCGCTCATTCAGGCTCAGCAGGAGACGTGGAGACAGAGAGAAAAACCAACAAGTCCTCCAACCGCAGTGACCACACAGGTCACCTGTCCCTCTACCCTCACATACAAACTATACAGGTTAGCAGTTTTCATTATCATGGTAGAAAATAATAAACATGTGATTGTGAGTCTGGAAACTGTTTGGTTAGCTTTATACATACTGTATGTTGTTTGCCTTTTAATTGTGTTCTTAGGTTTGTTTTATTTTGAAAATCCCTGTGTCTTCCTGTGATTACGTCATGTGTCTCAGCTGTGTGTGATTGCTCCACCTGTGTCCCGTTTCTCCCTCGTGTATTTAACCTCAGTATTCTCAGTCTGTCTTCTTGGGTTCTACAGAAAACCTTCCTCTTGACAGTTGTTTTGTTTCAACAGTGTCGTTTTGGGCCTTTGCAGTAGGAGAAGATGGGAAATGAATGCAGCAGAGTGTCACAGTTTGGATTTGAATCCAGACCACTATGGTTAGTACTAAGCCTTCATGGTACACTCTCTAGCAGGTCAGGAACCTTGTAACCTCTGATGGTTACAAGGATTAAAGTTGTGGAACTGTAGTAGATAAAGGTGTGACAGTTGCCGGTTCCTGTCACTATGCCTCCAATTGATCATGCGCCCTGGCTACTTGGCCAAAGGGATGTCCCTTTGGGTGACTGGCAAGCACGTGTGACTCTTACCCGGGAGGCCCTCTTCACCTTGCCACAAAGGGAAACAATGGAAATGAGCAGCACTCCTATATTATATCAACACACCCATATATGCCACTTCATTGCACCTCAAACTTTATCCCCTGAGTTCCTTTGTTGCTCCCATCATGATGACTGGAGGTGCCCTCACAATTAAGCTGTGAACACTTGAAACCTACAGGATCAAGGTTATGTTAAAGTGATCACACCTTCTGGAACAGGAAGTTTAGAGTTTACTCATCTCTGAGTCTACAAACCTTTGGGAATAACCAACCTCACTCCTACAGCCATACCATCCTGAACACACCCAATCTCAACCAAACTCAGAGGCTAAGCAATGTTGGGCTTGGCTAATACTTAAGTTGGGGACACACTACACAATTTTTTTGCCCTGTTTTACCCACGTTTCACAGTTGGGTCTAGTCTGCACCAGTTGGTAGTTGACAGTCGGCATGGCGAGTTGGTCACTTCTGCTAACAGGCAGTTAGCAGGCGGTTAGCCACTGTATGATGGTGGCAGGAGGCTGATAAAATGAGTAGCAAGTTAACTCAACTAACCAGATCTGTGGAAATGAACTGTCACTCCCATGAGTTTTTTTTGCGAAGTTCGGTGCATTCAAGTGGCTTCAGTTGGTTTGACATTGACAAATCGTGTGGCCTGTGATCCCTCATCTGGCATCTCCTCCAAATATGGAAAGTACACTCCCACTAAAATCCAAGATGGCGCAGTTCAAGCCAATGACATCACAGGTGCTACATCCATGCTTTATACAGTCTGGAGTATACTCATAGTCTTTCCTAAACCGGCTAAAACTGTAAAAATCGTGTAGTGTGTTCCCAGCTTTAGACACTGCTTGGGAAGACCAGGTGCCAAAAGCTGCTGAAGACAATTAAGATCATAGACACCACCATCAGCCTTCCCAGCTCTACAAGAAAAACATAAAGCCTCATACAAACCTTCACCCAACCTTAACCCTCCACACGGCATGGAATCACTCATTAGTCCCCCACAAATGCATTTCTTCACACTACTAAAGAATAGAAAATACCAGCAGCAGCCTTTAAAGGTTTGTTTTGCCAATCCATGGAGTAAAACGTCTGATCATTTGTTAAACTCGATAAAAGCTACTTTCTTGTCAACAATGAGAGTGAAAACAGCCTAATCAAAACATGATCCTGTACTGTGACACATACACACAGCATCGCAAATACTTTTTTCCTTTCAGCTGTTTTGCGGTGAAGCTCCTGTTGAGTAATTGCTATTTTGGTTGTATTGCAGCGTGATAACATTGCATTTGACAGCTGATAGAGAGCAGGGAAGCGTTAAGTAGACAGTGGTGGAGTGTGGTCCATCTGTGAGAGGGAGCGCAGAGACAGAGGCAGAGGCAGAGTGTGAGGCAGGCAGCCCCTCAGGGCCTCCACACAGCTCAAACAGCATTAGCGAGAGGTGTCCCTGCCTTTTGCCGCAGCTTTCACGCCTCACTCCTCCTCCAACACAAATCAGAGGCAACACAAGTTATCCATTTGAGATATCGAGTCGATATGGAGATAAAGCCTGCACTTTATGAGCCACGGTTCAGCAAGGGACCGGCGGCCTGTTTATCTGTCTCCCACATTAGTGCAAGCAGGCACTCGCTGCAGGTGGCATGAAATATTAAAAGGATAACCTTGTTCTGCTAACTGACCAGAGCAAAGTTGTCACATTTGTCCTCAGGTCTGGTGAGGTCTCTGGCTTATTGATTGTGTCTCCCTTGTTGTTCGCTGGTGGGATCCATGATTCTAAATCATCCCTCTGAGGCTGCTTTCTCACCTTATTACTGTAACTATGATCTCTTTATGGCTCTTCTGTGACGATGGATTGTCTTTTTTATTTTTAGCAACTGAACAACTCCACTGATGAGGGATGTTGTGTTTCCCCCCCCCTTTTTTAACTCTTCCTGGTCAAATTCTGTTTGGATATCAGAGGCTGATTTTATGTCAGTCGCCAGTCACAGTACAGGCTCAGTCTGTCCATATGAAACCACAGTCGTGTACATCATTGCAGAGTCATTGAAGCATGATGGATTAGATTTGATTATAGATTGACTGGATTAGCGACACTTTTAGGATCAGCAGCACTTAAAGAAGTAACTCAAAACCAGGCTGAAGAGCAACGTTTCACTTCAAAGGTTGTTGCATGTCCCACCACACCCAACAGTGACATCATAGTGTGGTATAGTAGTATAGAGTAGGGGTGTACAGTGCACTATTTGTATTTGAGTTCCGAGTCAGGCTTTAAAAAAAAAAAAAAAAACTGCGTATTTGTGAAGAAACCAGAAGTGGGCGCCCTAGAGACTTCAGCTTCTGAGCTAGCCGGCTAACTTCCGCTTTAGCTGTCAGCTAACTAGAATGGGGATAAAATAATTGAATTGTGCGGCTCTTCTAGACTTTCCAAATGTAATTGGACTGAATGGATCAAATTCTGGTAGTGAAACGAGACGTTTCTCAAAAAAATGTATCCACCATTTTATAGCCGCTTCTTTTCCCGATAAGGTGCATTACCACCACCTGCTGTGTTGGAGTGTGAACCAGAGACACCTGGTTATTACCTGGTTAGGCTATATTATCCTCTGCGATAACGCAAGGGACTGAGCTTGAGGGCTGTCTTCACCATAACCTAGTCTGGGGCCATTGACTCGCTGTTTTGGTGCGCAACCGGATCCACGGCGAGAGAGAGAGGCTTTTCTTCAAAATAAAAGCACCAAGCTAATAAAATGCGGTGAAACTTTTTTAATTTAAGGAATATAATTTACAAGAATGTCCCCGAGCCATTAAGTTAACCTTTTGCTTTTATTGTATTACAATGTCTATTTTATAAGTTTTATGTTGGTGAACACTTTTACTTTGGTGAATTTGGTGATTACCGGATCCGCTAGGGGACGGGAACCAGAATGCAGACAAAATTCAGAGTTGACAGACACCAGGCTCTTCGCCTCTCTGAAGAGCCTGGTGACGCGAGGCTAACCATAACCAAACTGTGGCAGTGTCTTGTGCATGGATGTGATTGGCTCAAAACACGCACTGACATGTTTTTTTGTTCCGTTTTATTTTAATCTCTTGTAGTTGGCTCAAAATCATACTCAAAACACGCATCCAAACATTTCTTTTGCTTTAGAAAAAAAAGGCTCCCCTGAGGAGAAACTTCGGACAGAAAAACTATTCTGGATCAAAGCATTATAGTATGTGTACTTCCGAATAACGTATTCAGGTTCAGGTACATCCCTAGTATAGAGTATAGCATAATATTGAGAGCACAGGGGAAAAGGTTAACCTTGAAAACTGATGACAGGGCAAAGGGAATCAGACTAGATAAACATGTGATATTCTGCTTTTTATATTTACAAAAACTGAAGTTTAGTGATGAAAAGTTGACAACACTGCTGGAAGTCGCTGTGTCTGACTGGGGAACAGTCGTATAATGCAATCGAGAGAATTGCATTTATCCTGTCAACTCAGTCCCAGTAAAAAAGATAAAAGGAAAATAAAAAAGTCCAGATGTAACAATTGCATTGTTACAGTAGCAACATCACTTCAATTAAAAAAACGACAGCGAACAAGTACAAACAACACTGTGTATGCCATCAGTAACTGAGGGTGATGAGGGCGCTTTGTTTGTTTGAATGCACTCCTCTTGTATCAAAGTGAAGCTGATCCACTCATTGAGAGAACTGAGGTTTAAAGATGTTCCTGGATGTACTTGTCAGTCAGGCTGATGGGACATGTAACATGGATTTGCATACAGTGATTTCTGATGTTTATAAATTGAAAGTGAAGCCTTTTTTTTCCAGGGCTGTCTTTTTTTTTACTCTCCACACAAGTTGAAGACACGTGATCTGATTCACAGCCTTCACTGCTGGCAGGAAATCAGCGGCACTGTGAGCTGCCAGAGCAGCCGAGGCCACGTGACTGGCTGGGAAGCGTTGACGGCGCTGATGGTCTTGGAGTGAGTGGCAGCTGAGGCAGGAGGGCTGAAGGGGGTGGTTAACGCTGTGAGTAAAGGAAGTCAAATGAAGGGGGTGGAGGTGGTGGTTGTGTTTTGGGGGAGGAGTTGGTGGGCAGTGATTTGGGATCTGCGAGGAACAACAGCGTTGTTCCTGTGCGTCTGCTCCCTGACACTTCCCTAATCTGATAACGGATGAGGACAGGTTGCCTTCCCTGTACCTGGCAAGTACCTTCCCCAACCTGCACAGGCGGATTTCGGGGGATAAGGCCAGGCTTGGCAAATGCTGGCATCCTCTGGAGAATAGTTAAAGGGTGATTAATCATTGTTTAGGCGCAGAATGCGCAGGGAAGAATGGGAAAGCGGCGTTCCACACCTCTGAAGCAATTAATCCCTGTGATCTCCACCAGGTTTGTCTTGTAGATAAGTCAGGGTACAAAACTGTTCCTAATTTATCAACCCACTCATGCCATCCAGCATAAAACACACAATTTATTTACAATCATTTATAGTCAAATTTTAAAAAGAGTAACTTTGCCACATCCAAGTGTGCCTTATATTAGCTTCATATAAACTAAGTACCCCAGATTACAATGGAAATCTTGTTTTATTGTGCACATCTGGTGGAGTCACAACGCATTTTCACATTCGCTGTCTGAATTTTTGAGTGATTGTGGCATAAATCATTTTGCTAATCAGAAACATAAGTGACATGAAGGCATCTCCCCTCCTGGAACAAAGGAGCAACATATGGCTCTAAAAGCACTCAGGTCTTTTATTTCCAAGGTATATAACCTGTGCATAAACCAATATTATTGGACTGATTTGCATTTTTCTTTCATTCTGGGCTCTTTTTCAGATCTCATATCTTTGTAGATGACTTCAATAATGGATAAGAAAAGCATCTCTCCCTCGTTATATATTTGATTCTCAACTTGAGTGCAGTTAAGCAAAACATAAGACTCGGCTCAATGGTTTGTTGCAAGGTGAATTATGGCTGTGTACTTTGTGATTTGAACAGAACATAGACCGGCACACGCTTGATAGATTTATGTAAATATGCGAGCCACCACCTAAAGTACAGTTCCTTTCCTCTAATAAACTGCATTAACAGATGAACCAAAAACGACATTGATATGACAAGATGAATTCCTTTATTACGAGTGGGTTCTCTCCGGATCTCTCTGCATTGCTTCCAAATCATATTTGCCTCCTAAAATGGGAGGGGGGGAGACACGCATTCTTGCCAATAATAGTAAAATGGCTCCTGTTTTAATTGCATCATTACGTACCCAATATCAGCATCCTGCCTGCCAATATCAATATTGCCATAACATGGGTGGAATATAGATGACCCAGGGTATGCGTGGGTCTTCCATGAGTGCCTCCATGCCAGACTCATCCCATTGCCCGCTGTGCAGGGAATGGGAATGTAGGCCGGATAACAGCTCGTCTTTCTAATGTCCCCCCATATTCCCTTAATTGCTGACGGATCTTGTTTGGATTTTGATGGCGGCTTGGAATCTGTGGTTGCTACACATAGGAATTGATAGGCCTTGTGGGAAACATCATGTTACCCTCTGCGCGTGTGTGTACGCGTCTGCACGCCCGTGTGCGTGAGCGTTTGTATCCACGTGTCTGCATCTGTCGGTCCGTACGTGCAAAGATCAGCTCTATTGTAAAAAGAAAAAAAATATCAAGAGACAGAGGGCTTTGCATAATGCATTCATACATTATGATGATGTAACTAATATAAATGGGGGTCGCCGGGGTCAAGTAGGCTGCACGGGGATACACAAAGCAGCTGGTTAACTGATGATGAGAACACACAGGTTCTTCAAAACGCACTTGTACAGGTCTGACTTTCCAGAAAGAGCAAACACTTCCATAAGAAGGTAAAAAAATAAATAAATAAAGGCTGTTGTGCACGTCTCATCCGGCAGCGCTGCACATATGGCACGACAGCAAACTTAAAAATTAGTAACTGCTTTGATGAAGGAAAATTACATCTTGTAGATCCACACTTCCAACGCACTTCACATATCCATATTAATGCATGCAGGAGTGGAGAATGAAAGATAATTTTCCCGTTTTAAATATTTCATTATAGCTTAAAATTTTGCCCATAATTAGAGCTCCCTAATGGCAGGAGCATTCAGTTTGTCCGTTTTAATTAGATTGTTGTTTAACTATTAATTATGTATCTTTGTGTCATATACTTTTGAGGCTAACAGATGGTGCAAGGGTTAGTGGAGGGGTAGGACTGGGAGATGATTTATTTACCTGCACTCTGGTGCTAAGATCTATACAGTACTGTTGCTTGGTACTTGATCTCTGAATTACCTGGTTTACCCATAGTGATTTGCTGTTTGTTTATGTGAACAATGCATATGTATTTACATAGCTTCTCTTATACAATTGCAAATTCAAATCAAATTTTCTCAATTAAATAACTCATTGATAGTTTTCAGTAACTTTCATCAATAGTCCTTTTTTATATTTCTGTTGATGGATTAATCACCTATTCAAGTTGTACATTTTGGCTGCTGGGGATGTGTTGTACCACTGTGAAGTGTCCTATTGGAACAACATGATACATTTGACATGCACAGTTTGTGGTCATGCTGTGTTTTTGACAATAAAGCTTTAGATTTATAAAGAATTGAGTTGAATTAAGTTATAGCAAGGTAGCATTACATCCCCCTGCCCCCTTGGTATTCACCTTCAGAAACTAATCAGTATGGGAACATGGGAATCCATCTTCTGCCCTACAGAATCATTCATTCGAAACAAAAATCAACAACAATAAAGACAATAAAACTTAATAGAAAACCAACCCAGGCAGGGCCAACATTACAGAGATTACAACAAAGGTTTAAAGCTGCACTGTGGTGTATTCTTGTAAATAGACAGCTTTGTTTACATTCAGTTTCCTTCTCCCCAAAAAAACCACACTGTGGTCTTAAAAACATGTTGAATGCATTTTGTCTCTCATAAAACATCATCAAAGCCTTTTGATTCTTATGATTATTATTAAGCATTGTTTACATCCATGTTTGCTAGATTGCAGTTGTCCTTTTAGCTGCCTTTAATTGAATGTTCCACCATATGAATGTGGAAGTGTATCATATGTGGTTGCATCTGATTTACAGAAACCAGATTTCTGACAGTTCAGTAATGACACAATGTGGCTGATGAGAATTGTTTTGTTACTTTGAAGTCCTATTACACACAAATCATTTTTATGCAGCTTCTGTGTCTTTATTTATTCCGTACCAACATACATTTGAACATTTGAAGCCTTACACAGCAGTGAGTTCATTTATTTCTTTCAGCATGGCTGACCTGAGTGAGTGAGAGTGAGACTCGCAAGCTGGCAGCGTGGCTGTGATGCTCTACCAGGACCAGCACCAAACTTCATGCACGGCTGAACTTTTGACCTTTTTTTTGAACGGCCTGTCAACAACTACACGAGACCCCTGGTTTTTTTTATTCTGAAGTTGAGCTGTGTTTTTGTGCTGGTGTCTGGGTGTTTGGTTGCACCTGGTTTGACTCTGGGCTGTACATTTGGCTGACTGTTATTTGTTTTGTCTCCTGATGATGGGGGCCTGTGATTGATGGACGGGGTCCAGGACATCTCCGATCGACAGCTGTTGATAGCTCTGAAATCGAGAGCAGCAGTCGGAGCGTAACAATGAGCTCATTGCGCTCTTGGCTTGGTCGCCAGCCCAGCAAACCCCCAGCACTGGGGGGACTTCATGAATTTCAACTGGGGCCACAAATGTGAGTGCACATGGAAATTGTGCTGGGGTGGAGGGAAAGGGACTAAACTCGAAATATGGCCCTGATAATTACAATAATCACAGCGGAGGTAGAAAGAAAAAGTAAAATGAGAAAGCTGAATGCATCTCTTGAGCAGCACAATTTTCCTTGAAAGCACATACATTTGTTATATGTTTTTGTTTAGTTCCGCATAAGTATTCCCGCATTTTGTGAGGCCAATTTCAAATGACAGACCTACACTGAGGTGCTACTTAACCACAAACTAAAAAAGATGCGAGCACGCTGATGTGTTGCCCCATCAAAGCTTCCATATCCTTCAGTGATAATTTTTCCTGTGCGTGCACTCCGCTGACATGCATAGCCTCCAGTATATCATTAGAGTTTGTGCTGCTCTTTGGTGAAACAGGTGACTTTTGTGGCTGTCGTGGGAAAGCCTGTTAGGAGCAACATGCAAGGAAGGAGTTTTATTAAAGAAATCATTCATGTTGGTGGAATGTCAAAGTTAAGTGCAACTGACAGGGCTCCTTGACTGTCAGCTGTTTTTTTGGAAGCACACCTCCATCCCTAATGCTGCACACGGCTGCTTCGATTTGGATTTATTAACGCAGAGGCTATTTTTAATTCTAATTGATCATGTTTGTGGCTGAAGAAACCGAAAGAAGAGAAGAAATAATCACCCAGACAACTGCCGCTAATGACACATTCACTGGACAGCAGCGCTCGCAGCTCGGTGTCAGTCATCCCATGTACTGCATGTGATGCAGGTTAATGATGGAGGTTAAGGAGTGGATGTGAGAATGAGGAATTTGCTCCATATTGTGTTTTGTCTTAAAGCCATCCATACTTTAGCTTTAATTGGACAGCATCATGCTGTAATAAGCTGTGGCTGCATGGGTTTGATGCCCGAGCCCTCTGAGGTTACCAAAGCACCGGCACCACATCTGAGCTCAAATTAGCATTCTGGGCAAGCAGAACTCCCCAAGCTTAATTAAGGTAAATTTAACATCCTAGTTCATCATTGGGTTTTATATAATCTTAAAGCCAGTTGCGCTTGTTTGGCAGCTGTTTATTTCTTATATTAAAAAAGAAAACATTACACTGTAGATGATTTGGCATCCCAGGATTTTGAATTTGAGCCCCCTATTATGGGAAATCTGGGTTTGCGCAATGATTAAATGCTTAATAAAAAATTCATTGTTGTTGCCAACATCTGTATTGTACGGGCTAACGGCTCACTGGAGTGTGTGAGACTTGTAAAGTTTCCAAACGCGCCGTTGAGAACCCTGGAAAGTTCACCTAAGAGTTTGCCTTCCTCATTACCAAGCTACTTCTGTGTCTGCGATTAGACTGAGAACATCTTTAATTGCTTTAAAATCTGAATGCATGATAAGAATGGATTAATTTGATTTTTCTGTTCCTACAAGTAGCAGATGGTTTATGTCTTCAGAATGCTCATGTTGTAAAATGAGATCCCCAGCTTGTCTCTGATTGGTCACTGTTAATGAAGCATGCTGGGCTGATTATTGATTTAGAAAATGAGGACGACACAAGTATTGTGCGTGTTGTTGTAATAAATTAAAGAGGAGCTTTGTTTGAGAGTTGACAGAATCTACCTTAAATAACACAAAATATTTCATTTTCCATTCAGGTGGTCTCTGCATGGCCCGTCAAAGTAATTTTATAGTTTATTTTAAAACAGGCACTTTTATAGTTGCCACTAACAAGCAGATGGTCGACTTGACTTATTTGTGTTTTGTGTTTCTGAATGACCGATCAGATGCATGATGGGAAACGCAATGAGCTGCTTGTCAGGGAAGACACAATTCACGGGAGAGGGCCCGCGAAAGCTGTATACATTCCCAATTTACTCCCATCTCTGTGGTTTTTAAGGTTAGTAATTTTTTTTTTTTTTTTTTGCATTATTATTGGCTGTTGCGAGAGCAGCTGTTCCCCAGCCTCCTTCCTCTCCGAATTACCATCCTCACACTGACAGACAGGCAGCTGATGGGGAGACTCGCTGTGTGCATGAGGAGAACCAATTCAGCGATGAAACTAATGTGCTGCATCAAGGGGGACACGATGTGGCGGTCCTGGAGGAAGAAGGGGGGGAGCGGAGAGGGGGTCCGGGTTCAAACGCAGTCTGGGATCAGCTTGGACTGGGTCTGGTTTGTCTCCTGACTGGAGGTGGTTTCACACATTCAGATCCTTCCTGTGTGTGTTTCTTTATTTATTTATTTATTTATTTGCTCAATTATTTATTCATTTATTTATTCGGTTCCCTAGACACCACCTTCTTGTTTTGGCTGCAGACTCCAAACTGGCAGCCTTCCACTCCCTGAAATGAAAGCACTCAAAGACCACAGATACATTTTTGATATTCAGGGGAAAGTACAGGGGGGTGGACAGAATAATAGAAACATCTGTACAATATAATGCAGTCCGCTGTGAAAACACCGCAACCACGACTACAGCCAAAAACGCCCTATAATTGAATCACTGGAAGCCTGACAAACAGAGTATTTATTACAGTGCTATACTTATGGAATATATTATAATTAGAATGTGTTCCTGTCTGCTCTAATATTACTGTATGAAGGATTGAGGTACATTTTGATTCACCTGCATTAGTGAGCAGTAGAGGAAGTGAGACGAGGAAGAAGAGAAAGATACGTATCTAAGAGATACAGTATTTCATCATATCAAGTAAAGTAACACATATATAAGACAAAGTTCTTCACATTGTTTTACCACCTTAATTTTTTTTTTATTCTCAATTTTATGAGAATTGCTTATAAAGTTGTTGTTTTTAAGTTGATGACATGATTCAGAGACCTGCTACAGTGAATTACCAAGCTGTACAACATGGCCATACACTGGGTTTACTCTATGTATGGGATTAGTGTTGAACATGCTTTTAATGCAGTGCTCCCCCTGCTAAATCCTAAATGAGTCTGTTTATTTTAATAGAGCTCCCTGGCGGTTTGTGAGGTCAAACCAACCCCAAGTACATAGCAGACTGTTGTTGTCTTGTTGTTGTACATTTGCTTTGCACACAGCCTGTTTGACATAAATGTATTTGCTTTGTACTTTGAAGCCCAGACCTTGAAGTTAAGGTTAAATACCTCAAAAATCAAGGTACAATTTATACAATATAGAAACATATATCATACTGTATAGACAATACAGTGCGCTCTTATATTGTATTGATAAAGATTAGTAATCATATGTTAGAATAAATCTATATGTATATAAATATAATAATACTGTATATTAGAATAAATAAATCCAGTTAAATAAACTCATAAATTAATTTATTGTATAGAGTATAATGACTAGATAACTTGATAGATTTATGAATAAGGGGGGAGTAAATAAATGTTACTACTTACTTTTACTACTTACTTTTCGGATATGAAAAAACAAACAAACAAACAAACAAACAAAAAATCAAATTATCTTTATTTTCAATTATTTTATTTTGTTCATATGTTGTCTTTGCAAAGTTCTTATTTGTTATGTCTGTCCATTTCTGTATTATGTTTTATTTATTTTAACATGTCCGAAATAAACTAAACTAACTAACTAACTAACTAACTAACTAATTGATTTGAAGTATAGGTTGGTGTTGAGGCTGCTGAACGTCTCTGCCCTATAGTACTACTGCACCTGCACAGAGCAGCTTCCAGAACAAAGTGACTCAGGTGCGTTTGAACATAGTGTACAGTAGACACTAACAAGTGATTGTTATACACAAGAAACTGATGCTTCTGTCTAGATTAAACATTTGTAACATGCAAATCCATACAGTATAGGTTTATGATGGTCCATGGCTATAGCAGAGTTATGTCTTTGTAGAGCCAAAACCCAAAGAAGCGTTTGCAGTTTGAGCTTTGCTGCAGCTAAGTTGTCACCACCTGTGAAGGCTGAGTTACCAGCAGTGTCTGAACCTCAGCCTCCCTCACTATTTTCAGATATCCATCTAATGAAATTTGGACAATTACACTAACACTAGACTGAAGTTGTCTGGTCGTGGTTGGAGGTGTAGTGGCTCACACAGACACAATGCTACAGACATGACAGCAATGTATGAATATACGTAGTCATATCATCCAACCTTAAAGGGATACTTCACTCAAAATCTATAATTCACCAATTGTCTACTCACCATCATGCCAAGGAAGGGTTTGGAGAACTTTCGGAGTTATCAAAACGCTTTTGGAGTTCCAGGGGGGGTCCGACTGGCAACGGATTTTCATATAATGGCAGCGGATAGTGCTCACTTTTGAATCATCCAAAACACACACTATGAAACATCCAAATACCTCCATACTGCTCGTCTGTACTGATTCAAGTGTCCTGAAGCTGCAACATGAAAAAGTTGTTCAAAAAAAAATTAGGGTGTTTTCACACATGTTTAGTGCGCACCCTAGTGCGGCTCCAAATGTTAAAATGATACATTGTTTCATTTTTCAGTTAGTGCGGTTGCTTTCACACCTGCTTTTTGTCACTCGGGACCAAACTTGGAGAGCGTCATGTCTCCATGACTACCGGTTGAAATCTGGAAGCGCTGATTGATAAAACTTTTATGATGGAGACTCAAGTAGGGCCGGTTGTTAGTAGCTCTGGTCATTTATTTCTATATTGTTTGCATGTATAACTCTGTTTGGTACTTCCGGGTGGTTTCTGGTTGCGTTCACCCAGCTCGGTTCCGTTAGTTCCCGGTTAAACGTTAAACACGGTGGACCTCTGCTGCTCAGTAATCAGCTGCTCCGCGGACACAAGGGACGGACCCGCCGACCTGTCCGGTGTCTTAGCGGACTCAGCGGGCACGCACCGACCGGCTGCCCCGCTGCTGCTGCTTCGTTTGTGGGGACAGAGCTGCGTAGGACCGGAGCACCGGGCGGTCTCCCCGCTGCGTTAACTCGTTGTCAACGACTACGGGAGCCCTTTTAGCTCAGACTTGTTGAGTTTGCCTGGCAGCTGGGTCGCACCAGAGTGCGGTTGCTTTCACACATCAACTAGTGCGCACCAGAGTTCAGCCGGAGCTGAACCGAGACAAGACCACCTCCTCAGGCCACACTAGTTTTGGTGGCTATTAGAGTGCGATGTGCTTTCACACTGACCCATTGGGACCAAATTTAGGTCGATCTAAATTTAGATCGACCTAACATTGCAGGTGTGAAAGCACCCTTAATTTGATCTCTGTTTTTAGCCTTGTTATAGCAGTAGCTCCCAGTGGCTGCGCGAGATGCATGGGATTTGCTGCAAGATATTGTGTTTGCATCATACATCCAACGAATGAACATTTCGCAGCAAATCTGGAATGCGCACAAACATCAACAGAGCCACTGGGAGCTACTACGATAACTCTGCGTTTTGATAACTCCAAAAGTTTTCCAAACCCTTCCTTGGCATGGCAGTGAGTAGACAATTGGTGAATTGTTGATTTTGGGTGAAGTATCCCTTTAATGACTGAAGATGAGGATGGAGGCCCAACAAGAGGTCCTTCAACCAAAAAGATTAAACATGGATTATGCTGTCTGGGGTTGAAGAATGATGGAACTATTGATGCTTTGTTCGCCTCCTAAATCATTGATGGTATCAGATCAATTTCAAGGACATAAAAGAAAGACTGATACACTTTAACAGAACACAGCCTCACTCTTAACGGACGGATAATGAAAAGTAGCTAAACTCAGTGTGACAGCAAGTTACTGAGACACCAATAGAAACACTACAGTATGATGTCATGCAGTGCTTACAGACAACAGTCAGAGAGGCCTGTAACATCTGCACTATAAATGTCTGTGATCTTAAAATAACACAACTTGATTTACTGTGTTAAATGTGTTAGTTTTAATGCCCAGACATAAATAAGCTGATCCTGGTGGAAGAGTTGAGGAGGTCATTTAACAGCAAAGTGCAACTGAGGATGATGCGAGTACTTGCATTATTCAAAATGTAGCAGCAGTGGATCCCATTCAAAATCCCCCACCGTGCTCCATTTCTAGACACGCGGGCCTGCAGTTTGTCCAGCGCAGCCAGCTCCTTTGAGCATAACAACAAAGCGCTCTCTGGTTGTTTGCTGCTGAGGTCTTGTGTTCATGTCTACTTCAATTGGCATGCAGTGCAAATATTTATAATTACCTTTAGCTCTGTGATATCAGCCTGCCTTGAATAACCTGCTGTGGAGTTTTACCACCTGTTACTAATCGCTCTGTGAATTCGTCACGGCACCGGCAATGATTCAAACCAACACTGGGCACCCCACAAGACCCTCCAGGAAATGCAGCAACCGGCAGCAGCACAGTGTTCAGAGAGCCGAGGGAGCGACTTCATGGATTTTTTGCATCATTAACTATTTATGAGTTGCCACTTCATGTTATTTACACTGGACTGATGGTAATGCTGTTCAGAGCTCAAACGGCAGGCAGGGACCCGCTGGGATGGCAGGGTGGAGGGTGCAGGGAGGGGGCGGGGGCAGGGTGTGTGTGTGTGTGTGTGGGGGGGGGGGGGGGCATGTGTGAATGTGTTAAATATTGTACGGAAACGCCACCTGCAGCTGCGAACGTGGCACGGGGTAAAAAGGGCGAGTTGGGAGCAACTCTGGGGGGACAAAGAAATTCTGCAGACTGCAGTGCATTGCACACAAGGCTTTGTGCAGGCAGGGCACACTGTGACTATATAATGTATAAGTCAACCTCTTACCACAAGCCACAAGGAATATTCAGTTGACCTGGTTTATCTTTAGCTTTAAAACCACAAGAGCTGATTGCATCACCATTTGCAGTAAATGTGTCATAGCTTAAGATAGATTATGCATCGCCTGTTATTGCACTTACTGTACAATTCCTCTCTGTAGATACTAGTTTCCTATCTATCTATCTATCTATCTATCTATCTATCTATCTATCTATCTATCTATCTATCTATCTATCTATCTATCTATCTATCTATCTATCTATCTAGAAAATGCCACGTGCTTTCGCCCCTTCAAATGAGCAAAGGATGTATCAGCATCCACGTACCTTGCCTGAATATTCCTGTCTCTCATTTGCTGTGTCTTTTCTCTCTCAACGTCTCTCTCAAATTGAAAGGCAAATAAACAATATGTGCAGTTAACTAGAAATGTATCAACGCGGAAATGTGTCAAAATCAGTTTCGCAACATGGCATGCAAACTGTAAATGAAACACTTGGAATGTCCAATCAGACAAACAGCTGTCACACACGTTCTCGGTGCAGATGCTCAAAGAGAAACGACTGGACCTGTCAAAAAAAAAAAAAAATCAACATAGGAAATTTGAAGTTGAGTTACTCTTGAACCACTTTGAAGAAAAGTCAAGCAGCAGTGATAAACAAAAGAAAAAAGCTAATTTTTTGGTTTACACGATGAGCAGCAACATCTTTGGAGTTGCCTAAAGACTGTTGCTCGAACACTGAGGGACTTCTTGTTGCCAACATTTGATATAATTTTTCATTTTGCTGGTAACTGCTGGGAGTGTTGCCCATCCACACTGTTTTAGTTTATCAGCACCCTGAGGCTTTTATACTCTATGTGTTTGCCAGGAGGGCTAGCATCTTTGTTACTGCAGGATTTTCATTAGGTCTCTGTTTGTTGTTGTTGTTTTTCTCTGACATGTCTGTGGTTGTAGCTGTTATAGTCCGGTCTCTGCTCTCGCTCTCTGTTCTCTTCACAGCTTTATTAGAAGATTGATTTAACTATTCAAATTCCATAAGGTAGAGGGAAAAAAGTGATTGGCTGTTTAACTTGATGGTCAGACTGGTGGTGTGCTATCAGGTCAAGCAAGGCAGGCTGTGCTTATCCAATTAGGAGCTGAAAATAGACATAGAATGATACCGAAACGTCTGTCCCATGAAGGATCTCATAATGCCTCATAATTTTCTGCCCACCTCTGGTCGCAGCAGGACACTGACAGTAAGCTTGACTACCTGCTGCAGTACCCATGATTTTAGAGAGAACAGTGGTGCTCATCTTTTTGGAGGTCTGCACATTGAGAAGAATCCTGAGCTTTGATGAGTGATTACATATAGGCTCAAGTTTGCTGGTCAACCTGACCTTGACTACACGCAGAATGCATTTTACACGTTCCTGCATGTACGTTGAGGCAGTAGTAGCCAAGTAAACAAGGTAATTACGCTATTTATCATCTCTGTACAAGACCTGTAGTTGGTTTGAGAAGGTTGAGACACTGTTACACAAGTTACTCAGTTCATTATGTTGGTCGTGTGGAAGCTGTGAGTTGTTCTTCTTGCAGCACAACATGTCTTATATCAAGGTTAAAGCAGTACTAAAGAACTTTCAGTTTTGGTTGAGTTTGGCGGCGCCTGTGGACCAAAGCGGTAGTGTTTTGCTTGAAGGAAGACTTCATTTCCCATGAACACTAGCGTGAAGCCCTGTAAATATCCTGCATTAAAATTAACAGAAGACATCAAAACTAAGTTTCTGTTTCCAGTGGATCATTTCAAAGTGAAAACACAAACATAATCCATTGCTAAAGTGCCGTTTTGCCTGTTCCCTCCTTGTTGTGACTCACAAAAGTGAAAGTGAAACTTAAAGCAGAAGTAAGTGATATATTTGTGTTAATATAAGTCTTAAATAGTTATATCTTCCGACAGCAATCACTTACATAGAGTGTTTGGTCTGAAACACGGGTCTGTCAGTCACTCTGCTCTGCTCTGCTCTGAGTCGAGGAGAAAACATTTATCGTATCCTACAGTTTTTATCCAATGAGGAGAGAGAACGGCATGCAGGGCTGTGTGTGCAGCCAAGGGACACCGTGAATGTGGCGACGTAGGGACGAGGACTGTTATGGTGCGTTCAAGGAAACTCGTATTTTTCCGACCGTGAAGTCGTACCAGTTCGATCTGGTACGAGTTCACCGGTCGGAAGTTACGAGTGGCCGTTATAGTGACTTTCACCGGTAAAACAGGTCGGAAAAACACGAGTGGGTTGCCTGGAACGCTACAAAGTCGTAAGTTGTGACTTGAAGCTGTAATTTACGATTTCAAAAGCCTGCCTGGAACGCAGCATTAGCGAAAACGACCGGACCACTTACTTCTGCTTTAAGTGAGAGCCGGGTTCCTACCATGCTCCTCAAAGCTGCTTAGTGCCAGAGAAAGAGATACAGACCCCCTCAGGCCATGACAGAGGTGTCATTCAACTTGTTGTAAGTCGATGTATCATCACAAAAGTTATGAAAATATTTTATGAAGGTTGAAAAGTTCCTTAGTGTTGGTTTAAATAGTTTTTTTCTAATTTTAAACATTTTATGGTAAACATGGTAAGGAGGGTTAGAGTATGTTTTGGCCATGTGCAGACTATGTTTTTTCAGTTCTTTGCTATTTTCTCATTTACAAAAAAAACAACAATGTTGAAATGTGGGTGTAAAAGTCATAAGTAAACATAACTGTCAGACCTGTCAACTGGGAACGTCACGTGTATTACATGTACACAAGGTGTGCACTGTAGGCGTCTTCATCAGGACCCAATAATCAACAACATGTAGCCTACGCCATCTGACTTAGGAGGGAGGAGCCTATTGGAGGTCATCTGGTTGGAGAGCTAACAGTTAGCATAGCAAGAACGATACATTGGCTGATTGACACACACACATTAGAGCTATCATGTCCTGATTTAGACTATGTTTTGTACTTCCTGTCTTGGCTTCCCTCATGTGCTTCCCACCCCTGTGACTGTTAACATCGCCCTTAAAGGAATAGTTCACCCAAAATTGAAATTTCACTCATTATCTACTCACCCTCATGTCGACTAAGGGCTGGGAGTAGTTTCAGAGTCCTCCATGGCTTCTCTGAGTTACAGGGGGTCTCGGCGTAGCAGTGCATGTCCATATAGGGGAGAGTGGGGTAATTTGTGCCATGGGGCAAGTAGTTCCATAACGGTTGCAAATGGATACCAACTGTCTTCGTAACAAAAAGACACACCAAAAAACATCCAAATACCTCCATGAAGCCCCGAAATGCGAAACTGTCCCGAAAAAAATTAAATAAGTCTATATTTCAAGCTTGTTTTGTAGCGGAAGCTTCTCGAAGCTCCTCTTCCCGGTTCGTCAAATTTGGACGAACCGGGAAGAGGACAGACCGTGGTTTGTCTAAATTTGACGAACTGGGAAGAGGAGCTTCCACTACAAACAAGCTTGAAAAATAGACTTATTTAACCCATAAGAACCCAGACCCATTTATCCTTGAAGGAAAATTAAGTGGGGTGAAACACAGACCAAGTGGAATGCATGGAACACATTTTTGAAGTTTTTTTTGAAATAGAGGGTATGCACATGACGTCACGGTACTCGGAAGTCGCTGTGGAACGTCCACTGAGTGGCAAAAAGACGAGTGGCAGAGCCGCCAAAGTTTAAAAACGAGCAAGTAACGGAGCGATTTCCTCCGAGCCCACACAAGTCTGACATGTCTAGCTTTGCCAACATGTAAAGCATGCATGACCTAACAGAGCTGCTAAAAATCTTGAGGATACGTCTCACTTTGACCGAGTTACATTCAAGAACCTGTTCTCAATGACGGAAAGTAAATTCACTGGAGCGGCCATTTTTTTCGATCGATCAGCTGTGTTTACAGTTTCAGGTGTCATAGTTATGATGTTTAGACAGATAAATTAGTCCTCTAACACATCCTACAGTTTGACTGGTCAGAGTTTTTCAGAATAAAAGCAGCTTGTGTTTTAGTGTCGGGAGTCACTGTCAGGACGACAGTAACAGCTGTAATCTCGTCCCTCTGCACAGTAACAGCAGCCTGTCAGTCACTCTGCAGGTGCCGCGGTCACTCTGTGTGTTACAGGAAGTGTCCGTGGAGCAGACGGTTTTGGGGAGCTGGTTGTCGATTCCTTTTGACATCAATTTGTTTTGATATAAGATATTTTATCCAGTTTATGAGTCCACCGCTATCCGCCAGCACGGTGAGGGAGGTTTGTTTTGCCACTCAGTCCGATCGAACGGGGCGTTGCCGAGGGCAACGTGACGTAAACGCATACCCTCTATAGCGCCACCTATTGTCAGAGATCTGGAATGTTGCATATATGTCACATCGGGCTTTTTTGGTAACTTAAATTGTCACTTGAAAATAAATGGGCTTGACATTTTATTTTGCTCTGTAACACAAATTTGACCTTTTATTTGCATTTCCATAACATATATCAAAATTATAAATTTGCTGGTTACTATTAACACCTTTTTAAGACAAGTTTCACAACAAAAAAGGGCAAACACTATAGAAATGCGAATATTGCCTCATATTGAAGGCTTTAACCAGTTACTGAAGCCTTAAAAGCTGTGCAACCACAATTTCTTTCCAACTACAAATACCTTGGCATCTGGATGGACAGTTGTCTTAATTTTAAGCACCATATCACCACCCTCATTGCTAAACTAAGAACAATACTTGGCTTTCTATACAGAAATAAGCACCGTTTCCCTACTCACCACAGGAAAAAAATTGGAGACACAATTTTTTCTCAGTTTTAGAGTATGGAGATGACATCTATGGAAGAGCTGCTAGTTCCACTTTGATTCCACTGGATGCTGTTTACCACTCAGTCTTACATTTCATTTCCAATGATTCATATAATACTCATCACGGCACTCTTTATCAAAATGTCGGCTGGTCATTTCTGACAGTAAGGGGAAAACAGCATTGGTTTTTATCAATTTTTAAAGCCCTGTCACAGTTATTGTCTCCTTATTTATCATCTCTGTTAACTATGAAATCACAAAACATTGGTACCCACTCACAGAACTGATTGTTGGGTCATATTCCATTCGTCAGAACTGAGCTGGGTAAAACGTCCTTCTCTCACAATGCACCACATGGGACCCTCTCTCCCATCAGTACAGCAGTCCAGAACCCTTGTCTCAAACCTGGTTCATGACTGTTTGACTGTGTTAACTTTTCTTATTTGTTTCCTAATATTTTCTTATGTAAACTCTCATTCTTCTTTGCTGTATTTGTTGTTCTGTATACAACATCTATTGCACGTCTGATGATCGTCAGTGCATCCTGAACACTGTATCCTATTTTGTTACAAAAAATACAGCAAAAAAAGCATAATTACATTAATATGGGACCAGCATGGGATACTAAAATCTTGTTCATTTACTGCAGTGTCTCTGCTAAATCTGTGGTTCAATTTCCGGACTGATATATCATTTTATTAAATATTGATTGAATTTGACATTATTTTTATGTTAACATTTTTAAATTATGTTTTAAATTGAACAACATTAATTCAAAATACCTGAATCACCTAATTTAATTGAGCAGTTCTTTCCCATTTTTCTCATTGTGACATAGGCGTCATATGGTATTTTTGCTGACTTTTTTAAGGCTAAGGCCCGATGTGACGTATATGTCACAGCAATATTTTCTTAAGTTTTTTTATATGAGTTTCTTCAAAAAATGAGGTCAGAACAGGTTAAATACAACAAGGGACATGTTATAAAAGGATTTGCATTGTGAAATGGGTGGTGGCTTATTTTATTGACAGAAAGCAAGCTTTTTAAAAGTAGCTGCCTCTGTGAAATGTGCCAACTCTGCTGGCCACCATCTTGGAAATGTTGTCATGGATACAGAGATTCACAGAGAGTCATGTGACTGCACCAGGATGTTGAGTAGATGTCACTTAGGGACTTCATGAGTTAAAAGTTCAACATCAATATGTGTAAGGGGCTTTCCAGGACACTTGAAGGCAGTGTGACACCCGTGTCACCGTGGGTCCTTATGGGTTAATTTTGTTCGACAATTTTCGGGACAATTTCGCATTTTGGGGCTTCAATACAAGACGGACATTACATACGAGCAGCATGGAGGTATTTGGATGTTTTTTGGTGTGTCTTTTCGTTACGAAGAAAAGTGGTATCCATTTGCAACCGTTAGGCTATATGGACATGCACTGCTACGCCGAGACCCCCTGTAACTCAGAGAAGCCACGGAGGACAATGAAACTTCTCCCAGCCCTTAGTCGACATGAAGGTGAGTAGATAATGAGTGTAGTTTCAATTTTGGGTGAACTATCCCCTTAAAGTTCAACACCTGTTTCTTCCATCGTCTTTTCCTTCTAATGAATAAAGTCTGAGTGCTGGCAATGTGCTGTGCCAGTTTTTCTTTTTTATATTTGCATTTACTCTGTTAGCCCATGTGTGTTTTTGAGTTTAGTTTTGACCAAGAGTTTAAAGCCTTATAGCCCATTGGATTTATCAGCTTGTTCTGATTTGCCTGTGTATCTGATCAAAGACTCTGCCTCCTGTTAAAGCTCATGTGCTTAATTACTTTACAGTTGGATCTGTAGGTTCAACATTGCCTTATAAAACTGTGACGCCGAGTGTTATGAAACATTTGTTTCTGTTTGCGGGGGACTTTATTTCCTCTCTAAAGAGACACATTGCAATGTCTCTAGTCCGGGCTTTGGTTGATCTGCTAGAGGATGAATTTTCTCCACACATAAGTCTGTTACTTATGAAAAAAAAAAAGACCCAACACCCTAAGTGATCAGCCGCGTCATGCTTAGGTCTGAGTCATATGCCATCAAATTTGTAGAGATAAATGTGGAACATGGTGTCTTCCATCCAAACATCCACTTGAACTCACCTGCATCCTCATGATAATGTTGACTCGGCTGCCTGTGAGGGCCTTGATGTTGGCTCATTAAATATCCCTTTTCCAACGGTTATGTAGGCTCCTTCAGTTCACAGTTTGGAGCCATGAATATTGCCTTGGTCTCACCCATGGAGCTAAAGCAGCATAGATTTGTTCATGATCTCCTTATTTCCCCATTGCTATCATCTGAATAACATAAAACAGCCTGTAATTTGACCGTTGTGATTTGGGCTGGTGCTCCTTTGCAGCAACAATCCGCAGCCATTGTGGTGTAATGTCGACTGACTAATCCACCGCCACCCGGAATTCCCTTTGAACTTGGCTGATTGCGAGGCTAATTTTTATTAAGTAAGTGCACACATTATTTGTGGCAGTCAGTGAAGCTTCAAGGAGTCGTTGTGACAAGCGGAGCCCAAGAGCTTAAATTACCAACTCTCTCCACTTGCACGGCTATAATTAGCCTGAAATTAACAGGAAATGTTTGCTTTAGTTAAATTATTCAAAACATTTATTTTACTTGTCAAGGCTTAGATCAAGTTGTTGTTTTTAATGTACTTTTTCATTTTTCTCTATCAACTGGAAAAGCCTTTTGTCTTTTTTCTCACTGATCTCTGCAGGAAGGCTTTGATCCTTTTCTCCTCATGTTACACACCTTTATTTCTCACCTTATGACCTTCAGACGGAGGAGGCCAGCGATCTTGTTGACCAACTTTGAACTGAACTGTGGGCTAATGCATTTACCATGCTCATTTTTCCTTGGGTTTTTTGCTAAGTTAAGAATGAATGAAAGCTCTGTTCAACAACAATTTTCTCTTCTATTAAAAGAAGCACTGAGAGTCACACTGTTTAACTCTGCAGGGTGAAGGTGCTTCCAGACTGAACACGCAGCAAATTTTCATCATGGATTTCACTGTGGTGTTTGTTTGCTGTGTTTCTAACCACCTGGTGAATGATTCCATTGCTAATTCTGCTGCTTGTGTTGTTTTGGGTCCCGCAAACTCCTGAAGGACATGTCTGCCTCTTTTGCTGCTAAATGCTAGCTCTGCCTGTCAGCTGTTAGGTGGTGGGCAGGTGGTCTTCTGTGGATTTATCAGAGCTTTTTTTTTTTCATTTTTTGTTAAAAAAAACATCTGCTTTCTGCTGTAAACCTGCTGATGACAGCAGTGAGAGTGAACCGGGGAAGAAAAGCTGTGGCCCCCCAAAAAAACCCAAAACAACAAGTTGAAAGACACCAGCTGCCTGTTGCACCAGCTCTGTGTAAGTTCTACCTTAAGTTAGAGTGTAAAGTCCACACTAAATGATACGTTGAAACTAGTTAAGGTGATACTTAAGATGTATCTTTGTTTAGTTGCACCACAGAGACTTACGTTTCATCTTAACAACGTCTAAACTAAGCAAGACGTTGTCGCAGATGGTGACGTAATCACATAAAGTAGCCAATGAGAGAAAAGTATCATTCCTCGTGCAGTGTTTAACGTCTCATGTGAAATCCTCCCTCAACCGGTCAACGACTGGAGAAAAACACAGCGACATCGAGTGGCGAAACTGTCGACTACAAGGTAAGGTTGGCTTGAGGCATTCACAATAAATCACGGTAGTTTTTTTTGTTTTGTTTTGTTTATTTTTTATGTACTAGGCCATCACGTTAGTTGAAACAATGTAACTAACAAGCATGATTGACACACAGCAGCCTACCGCTCTGACAGCTTAATTTTTGTCAGATCCAACATCCCTTGTGAATTAATAAATCGTTAAATAGTCACTTGTTGAGCTGTGAAAACATTAAAATATTTTTAACAAAGATAGAGGGACAAATACAAACAGTTAGGCAAACGTTTAGAGCCGCTGTGTATCCGTCCGTTGTCAAGTCAACGGACGATCCGGTTCCATAACGGAGCACAGCTGTCCGTTAACTGACCGGTAATATCCGTTAGCACGGGCTTGCCTTAATGACTAGGCTACGAGGAAAAATAAAATCGAAATTTCTTCCTTCTAAATTGGATCCTAAATTAAATATGAGGCTATTTAGGAGCAAACTAGTGGACAAATGTTAAAAAAAAAAAAAAGCACAGGGAACAGACAGACTCCCTGATCATGTAGGCTAAAGCCCCGCATAAGGGTCCCGTCCCCGTAAAGCCGGATTTCCGCCGAATCAACGATCTCTTTATTACTATTATTATGATTATTATTTGCTATTATTTGATGTTTTACCGTGACGTAGGGTTCACGTCATGATAACTTTGACCAGTCAGTTTTCTTTGTTTGTAACCATGGACAGCTCCTACCGGATCGCGCTGCTGTGTCGCAACCCCCCCCCCCCCACACACACACACACACACACACACACCTGAGAGGAAACCTACATTTTAGTGTAGTGTTAAAAGACTATACCTATAAAGCACAAAGTAATGCTTTATTAACGACTCAAGACGGTTACATATGTAGCGTCCACCGGGCGGCGGTGCGAGTGTTAACTTGTAGCCTTTGTGATATCTGCATCTCCCCGTGAGTTTTTCCTCACCCGGTTCACCACTCTAACGGCAGATATGTGTAGTAGCTACTGCTTGTAAAGTTCTCTGAGGCAAATTGGTTATTTGTAAATTTGAGTTATAACTACATTTTGACTGATTGATTAACGCTACTTTGTGTCCTCTTGCAGGGGTTTGACAATGACTGACCGCAGAGCAAGAAAAAGAAATTTCACACATGAAGAGATAATCATATTAATTACTAAATATAAACAACATCAAGCAATCTTGGAATCGAAATTCAACAACTTTGTTACAAATAAAAAAAAACAAGAAATCTGGGATGACATCACAAATGCCATAAATGCGAAAGGAGTCGAGCACAGGGACGTTAAGGAGGTACGGAAGAAGTGGAGCGACCTGAAAATGCAAGCTGTGGAGGACTTTCCTCGTCATGTCCCCACAGGAGGAGGACCTAAGCCTGACATGGGGCCATACTCGACGCTGGTGCTGGATATCATCGGAGAGGACTCTCCCTCTGTTGTTGGACTTTCAGATGGGATTGAAAGTGAAAGTCCCCAAGAACCTCCAGCTGCAAGAGCAACCCCGTCACCACCTACACCAGCTTCTCCACCTAAAGCAGCCTCACCAACCTTCATTTCACCAGCTGAAGAACCTGTGCCATCACCAGCATCTCACCAACACCCTGAGCCCTCCTGTCGTGCAGGAAAGAGTAGGCCTAAACCCCGCATCCAGGAAGAAGCTTGCAGCCCGCCTGTGCCACCACCAGCCAAGCGTCCTAAAGAACACATGCCTCCTGCTCCAATCATGTCTGAGGACTTACATAAACTCAGATGCCAATTATTTAATGCGGAGATTGAAAAACTAAATCATGAGACACAAAAAATCAAAGCAGAAAAAGAAAAAATTGAACTTGAAAAAGTAAAATTGAATTTAGAAATTTTCAAACTGGAAGAGGATCTGAAAGCACAGGGATACACCGTCACACTTACAACTGCACTTACACCTTAGGATACCATCAGACACACACTAATGATTACATTCGATTTTGATTATTTATTATTATACAGCATTTGTATTTCTTTCTTGTTTTGTAATTGAACAAGAATTAGAAAATTATTATTAGATAGAGTTAGAAAATAAGTAATTGTTTGATTCAATATGTAGGCCTATTATTTGAAAAAATATTATTAGATAGAATTAGAAGTAATTGTTTGATTCAATATAGAAAATAAGTAATTGTTTGATTAAATATAGAAAATAAGTAATTGTTTGATTAAAATGCCTGTGACCAAAGGCACGACAAAGTGGAATAAGTCAGTCCCTATAGAATATGCAATCTTGATCATTTATGATGTTTGGCTACCTGAACAATAATCTTATAAATTATTAATATGATGTTCCATTAGGCTATTAGTCTACAAATAAAGAACGAATTAGGTACATTAATTCAATATAATGCAAACCTCTCTGCAAACAGGCCCATCGATTTTTGAGGACACCAATACATCGCTCCACCACATTTCTTGTTCGGATATGAGCTGAATTGTAGCGCTGCTCACTGGCACTTGTGGGGTTTAAATACGGTGTCATCAGCCATTTCCGCAGGGGGTACCCCGAGTCGCCTAGCAACCTCCCGGGGTATCTTCCTGCCTCGAAGTCTCTCCAGAGGCTGGACTGCCTGAGGATGAAGCTGTCATGCTTTGCCCCTGGCCATTTGATGACAGCGTTGGTTATCTTCAAATCAGCATCACACACAACCATGGCGTTGATCGAAGGAAACCCCTTTCGGTTTACAAAGTCGTTTTCATTCTTCTGTGGCCTCTTCAGTCTGATGTGTGTTCCATCCACGCAGCCAAGGATGTCCGGAAAAGCTGCGATCTGATAGAACTTCTGACGGGTCGCATTTTGTTCTTCAGCCGTTGGGAACTTCACATATTGGTTAAAGCGCTGGCACAGTGCTACCGCGACAGCTCTTATTGTTCTACACACGGTAGATTTGTGCACACGGATCGAGTCCCCAACCAAGTTTTGAAAAGACCCGGTGGCAAAGTAGCGAAGTGCCAGACAAACTTGCAGTGAGGGACTGAGTGCTCCGTTTCTCTCCGTCTGATGCTCCAGTTCCGTGGCGAGTAGATCAGTGATCCGCTGAATCTCCGCTCGTGGGAAACGAAACCGTGAATATAAATCCACATCATCATAAATATCTAAAGGGTGTATTCTGTCACGAAGAACACGCGGCCGATGTAAAACAGCTGGGAGAAGAAGTTGATCTCTCTCCCCCTCCTCCAAATCATCCCACCTCTCCAAACGTTGCGCCATGACAACCACTACGGATGACTTTACACCTGCCAAGAACTAAGTGTAGGATTTAAGTTATAACTTATGACTACGTTGTAACTATCTCAGCTGGTGCAACACTTAAAATGTTAGTAGTGCGTAAACTCCATCCTAAGATAGAACTTACGTTCAAACTAGGCTACGTTTGAACTTACGCACAGCTGGTGCAACCCACTGCTGCTCTCCACAGAAATGAAGAAAATCCCCTTTATACCCTCTGTATACCCTCACAGAGCACTTTATTAGGAACACCATGCAGCGTACAGTTCTTCACGTCTTAGCTTTCATGGGACATTTGAAACATTGCTTTGAGACTCTGCTCCATGTTGGTGATTGCATCACACCATTTCTGCAGATTTGTCAGCTGTGCATGTAAGCTGCCAATTTCAATTACATCCCAAAGGTGTTCCACTGAATTCAGATCTGGTGAGTGGGGAGGCCACTGAAGTTCATTGAACTCTGACATTAGTCAGGAGGTAGCCTTTAGCAACAATACTGTGATGTAAAAGGCCATGATGCATCATGGCACTGGTCCGACCTCCCATTAGTCCGACCTCCCATTGGTTCGAACTCCCATTGGTCCGACAATCGGAGTAATGAGAGTTCGAACTAATGGGAGGTCCTCATTAGTTCGAACTGGACTAGTTATTAGTCAAACTCTCCATTCTTACCGTTCACTATGCATTTATATAATTATTCATATAGGCTCCACCTGTCAATAAGACACACGTGGAAGAAGAGGTGCAGTTTATTGTGTTTCACCAACGAGGAGCTGTCATTACGCACGACTTTTACGCACTGCTGCGCGCTCATTAGTGTCCATAATTAAACCTTGACACTCATATCAAATCAAACTTACATTACAGACAGGTGGATTGGGTTCTCTGTCTCTCTCTCCCACTCCGAACAGACAGACGGACGCAATCAGAAAGGAAACAGAGGCTGCGCATTGATCCTTTTTTCCTTTCTGGGATCAAACGGATCATGTGCATAATTAACTGCAAAACAAGCACTTCATATCAATAACATATAAGGCTCATTATGCTTCCAGCCTGTCTAGCCTCTACCTGCTGTTTTTACTAAACTTAACCAACTCCTTTCTTCATTGCCTGAACCTAACCAAAGCCAAATTTACTTTTTTTCTCTCTCTCTCTCTCAGTCTGCTGTCAGCAGCAGCGGCGGCTGCAGCAGGCTCGCGCCCATGAAGTGAGCTCAAGCCGGCCAGGTTCAGCCGTGCTCGAGCGGAGGGGGGGAGAGAAAAAAAAGTGTATTTCTTTTACTCTGTACTCTGGGAGGGGGGGCTTTGATTATCAGTTTACACATCTTGATCAGCATTTATGATGGTTGTGTGCGATCTGACATGATCTGGCTCTCTGACTGAATATGGTGATATTCCGGGCCGCGTGTGTGATGTGCGTAGAGAGAGAGAGAGAGAGAGAGAGAGAAAGCTGCATGCTCCTATCAATGGAAGAGCTTGTCACAAAGTAGCGATGACAGTTCGAACTAACGGGACCACCCATTGGTTCGACCTCCTATTGGTCCGACTTGTGGTTGATTTTGTCGGAGTAACGGGAGGTCGAACCAATGGGAGGTCGGACCAATGGGCAGTTCCCATTATATATTAAAGCCCCGTGCAGTATGTAACTTATTTGGCTTTTTATTAGCAAAAATCAAATATTGCTTTCATAAATACGTATTTCACTGAAGTCGAATCATACCTGCATACAAATGAAAGCTTACTCGTTCCTTAGAATGAGTTACAAATACATAAGTGTGCGACGCACCGAACCGAGGCCATGTTGCATCGCCATTTTTTACGTTGAGTGGCGGCATGACCGTAGGTAACCACGGAAACTCAGCAGAGCTGTCGGCTCGGGGAGAAAGTTTTCCAGGTAGCGCCTGTTAAAACTGTCACCACTGTGTAGTGTGAGGAAGAGGAGGCACTGGTGTTGCATTCAGGTGCAGTCAGGCAGACGGCCGTCCCCAAACCAACCGGATGTCATTTTACTCCATGAGAGAAAGACGGTAAAACGTGGGTCAGGTAAACAATACGACATCACCATGACAACATACTGTCACACCTGTATTGTTTTGCCTCGTGCTGGTGGACCACTTGTTTACATAGACGCTTGTGTATCCTGTTACATGCAGCGTCTGTTGTCTGTCTGACGTCTGTCCCATTTCACATGAACGCAACATCAAGAATACGTTCCGATGTGCAACCACACCGCTAGATGGGGGGAATTCCTACATATTATTCCTTTAAGGAGCCCAAAGTCTTCTCCACTCCACATCACATCATCACCAGAAGCCTGGTCTGTTGACATGAGGCAGGACGGGTCCACGGATTCACTCTGTTGACTTCACGTTCTGACTCCACCATCTGCTGCCTCAGCAGAAACACAGATTTATCAGTCCAGGTCTGTGTGGTTCAGTCTTCATCTCTCCCGTGTAGAGGAAGCTGTGCCCACTGCAGCCGTCACGCCTGGACGTGCTGTCCACTCTGATTCTTTTCTGCTCACCACAGTTCTAAACAGTGGTTATCTGAGTTACCATGACACCAACCAGTCTGGCTGTTCTCCTCTGACCCCCTCAGCCTTGACCACATCTGTTTCCCTCTATAGAGATGCTGCTGACTGGAGTTTTGTTTTGTTTTAGTTTTTTGCTGTGTTCTGAGTAAAAACTCTGAAACTGTTGTCAGTGAAAAATTGGCAGTCTCAGAAATATGCAACCAACAATCACACAGATGGTCACAAAGTCGCATTTCCCCCCCCCCCATTCTGATGTTAAATGTCAACATTAAAGGTCCAGTGTGTAATATTTGTCAAGGTTTATTGGCAAAATCTGAATATACATAAGTGTATAATCGCTAAAAAATGAAATCTGTTCTTCTTTTATATACAGTATACATATACAGACAGTCCTAATTGAGTGTGTGTGAATGCTCACAGTTTTTTTAAACAGTGTTCATGTAAAAATATGGATTTGGGCCGTTTCCACCTATTAATCCAGCATTCAACCTTCTCAGTTAAAACAGTTAAACTCATCTAAACCCTGAATGGCCACTTGAGTGGTTGAGTTTATTTTAATCATGCAAATGTAAAAGGTGTTGCTACCTCCATCTGATAAATGCTGTACATGGTGCACTTGGTATTACATGACTGCTTAGAGAGCTAATTATCAAGATCAAACAGAACATATTGCTTGAATGTAAATGCTTGTGGAATATAACATAAGCTTTATTTATAGTTTTATTATAAGTTATAGTAAAATAGATTGATGCTCACCTGTTATGAAAACATATTTGCAAAGCAAGATGACTGCAGTAACAGCTCTGACAATTTATAGATAAAGTTTCGAAATATATACACAGTTACTGTAAATGAATGACTTTTCATGACTCTTTGTCCACTGCACAATAACAAGACTTCCTGTCTGTGGGTCACATGTTGCCAAATCAGACCCTAAGAAAGCCTTACGAGGCAAACAAGACAAAGATGGGATAGAAGATCCTTTAATTGTGTTTCTGAAATGGCATCTATGTTCACATAAATATGTAGCTGTAAACATAAATGGTAAATAGACATGTACTTATATAGCGCTTTACACTGTATGTCGCATTTACCCTTTCACACACGCATTCATACAGCACACAGTGCTTGAAAGCTAAACATTCACACACATTCACACAATCCAATGCACGCATCGAGGGGCAAGTGTGGGTTCAGTGTCTTGCCGAAGGACACTTCGACATGCAGCCTGGAGGAGCCGGGAATTGAACCACCAGATTGACCTATGCTACCTCCTGAGCCACAGCCGCCATGTAACTGCATGAACTAAATCAAACAATATTAAATGACATCTAAACCTTGCACAGGGAATAAAAACGAACAATAGTTAAGATCAATATTATATAGAAACCCTACAAATTTTGAGATTATTTCTACAGTTGTCCTCTGCCAAGCCTTTAGCTAAATTTTTCATGATTTGTATCATTCTAATTGCTATTATTGTCTTTTACTGTCTTATTTCTTTCTTCTCCTTTTTCATGTATTTTTCTGTTTTTGATTTTAATGGATTTCTATGCTTCTGCAAAGCACTTTGAATTTCCCGGTGTATGAATTGTACTATACAAATAAATTTGCCTTGCCTTGCCAGTGAAAAGAGGCCTCCCACCCAGAGTGAGGTACAATCAGTGGAAGCATGAATCAAACTTGTGTCAACATTCAGAAGACACCATGAAGCCACTTATGTTCAACTTTCCCACAGTGAACATCTACAGTAGTGACTTCATTAGCCAACAAACAAGTGCACAAACTACTCATTTTGGGGGAGTTGTGTTTGTCTTCTGGCTTTTTTTGTTTGTTGCTGTTTGTGGATAAAATGAGTCATAGTGACTGAGTGTCAAACCCAACGTATTGATTGTAAATGGATTAATTGAAGATGACATTGTGTCTTTGGCGAGGGCACAATTATGGATGTTCACCATTTATTAACACAACGTCGACCTGAGGCGATGAGGTAATCTGTTTTTTTGCACTCTAAATGCAGACTGTGTGTTAAATCCATTAAAAAAAGAAGAAGAAAAAGAAAAAAACAGGCACGGGAGAAAACAGCGCCCAGATTCTAATGCGGCTAGATTGACATACAGATAAAGGGGATACAGTAATACAATGACGGCATGACAATCTTGCCACGCATTTTATGGTGACGAATAATCAAAAATCCTTTTATCGATGACACATCAAGGAGCATTTAGTTTATGCCTCGGTTAATCCTATTGACTATTTTGTGATTTCTCTCTCTCTTACTTGTTCCAGTGTGCTATATTTGTCTCATAAATACTGGATATTTTGGCTTGACAAATTGCTATACAGGCACAATCCTATTAAGGGATGCGGTGTTGTGTTCCCTGCCAGTGACATTCTGTTTGGGTGTTGCATTAGAGACTATGACTACTGTACTGTGTTGTCATTAATGGATAATAAGAGTATTTTGTATTTTTAGACATTTCTTTCAGCACACCACTATTTTTTATTATCCCTTAACAATCCAGGCTGCAGACTTTTGTTGTTCTAATGTGCCACAAGATCCCTTTCATCAATCAATCAATTAATTAATCCTTATTTATCCAGGACTTTACTGAAACGAAGCGTCTGAGACGTCTGATGTCCTTTTTATAGGAGAAAAATTAGCAGTGAAAGCCGCGCAGTTGAATCATAGACGACATTGTACCAGAGACCCAGTTTTACTGTATTCACTCTCCTTGAGGTGTTTTACAGTTCGTTTAATATATTTTAAACAAAATTATGTGAGCAACCATCAGTTAGAGATTTTGGATGGATGGAAGAAATATTTCTTGGAATAGTTATTATGAAGTACTGTAACATTGCTACTTCTGAAATCTGACCCATGCCTGGACTTCAGCTATACAGTTCTAATGCTGCTGCTGATGAGCTGATGAAGGATGAGACCGTTGAAGTGTGAAAACGCCATATTTTATGTATCAGTGTCCTGTAATTCATATGAATTAAACTGATACGACCCAGAGTTATTGTAAATTCATATTCTGTAAAGTGTGCAACAGTGAATTAAACAAATTAATTTCCCTTTAGAGGTTAATAGAGTAATTTGTATCATATCTAATGGTATTGTAGGCTATCATATGGTATCGTACCGTAACAAACATGTAAAACTGAAAAAAGTTGATGAACCTCCTGTCTCTAGAAGTAGCTGTGAAAAGAGTTGGAGCTGAAGACAAACCTGCTCCCTTTGGCAGCCAGATTTCAGAAAGACCAACTGAAATATCAGGTGAATGTTGTATTTTATTGATTCAGTGATTGTTTCCAATAAATCAATTAACCGATTGCAAGTGAAGACAGTGTGCGGAAGTTCATTCTGATTCACTTCCCTCAAGCACTTGTCTATTTTGAAGGTGTGTAAATAGATTTTATTGTTGTATTTTAGTGATTATAAATGACTTTAGTGATTATAAATGACTGATGGTGCCCAGTAGCAAATACTGTATGCCATGTCCTGGTATTAGTCCATGACCCAGTGGTTGGGCACCACATTTGGGATGTCTAGTCAGAGAGAGTGAGTTTATCACATATCTGTGGCCCACTCCTCACCTCTTTTTGTTCAGAGTTGCAGCTTGAGGCTACAATAGTTGCACTGTGGGTAATGTAGGCAGCAGATGTTGACAAAATGGTTAAAAAGAAAGGTGCTTCTGGTTTTGTTGCATCGATTTTGATGCCTTTTTGAGTGTTTTATTCAAGTCTCACAATATCTCAGAAATACAAACTAGAGAAGTCACAGAGGTGTACTGTAACATTAAAGTGGTTAAGCGCAGCTTTATATAGTAAGTAATGTTCTGGACATAACAATTACATAAAGGAGGTTAATGAAGCACTTTGACCAAACAGTCTAACATGTTTCCACTCTCAAGCTCTACACGTTAAAATTAATTAATAAACATAACATACATACAAGCCCCACTTTGGTTTAGTTATGTTGTGTTGAGTGTAACCAAGACATTTGTGCCACCAACACGTAATTTGTGCTCATTTCCTGAATTTGACGTTGAAATATTAACTTTGTTCCCTGCAGACTACATGACCCAGAGTTGAGGTAATGTGCTTGTAAATAGAAGAGGGGAGAGAAAAAAAGCACATTAAAAACTCTAAAAAAAATAATAAAAAACTACATCAACCCAGTGTGCCACCTGCATTTCACTCGGAGCTCTCTACCTCATATTATATCCGTCACAGAAAGTGGAGGGATGCAGCTGCAGGTGGTTTTGAAGCTGTTGTGGGTAGGAATTAACATCTTGACAGCTTGAAAACCACCCTAGTTGTCTTTGTTATGGCGAATCTGGTCTTTAAGAACATTTTTTTTTGGGATTCGCAGCTTGCACCTGTTTTGACTTGGACCTGTCTGGATAATGTCTTTTGTAAAGAGGCCCCCAAAAAATAGCAGTTTTAATTATGTCTGGTTTATTTTCTCTTTGGTACAATGTGCACAATTTGGGTATTTTCTTTTGTGTGTTTTTCTTTTTCTTTTTTATTCAAATGAATTATTATAGGAAATATTACCGGATTTGCATGTCTATGTTTGTCCTTCATTTTTCAGACCATGGAATAACTTCACCCCCAGACAGATTTTCTGTATTTCTGTGCTTTGTATTCTGTGCCTTGGATAAACTGTATTAAGCCTTGACTCGACTGCAGCCTTGATGCACACTAAACACGATTTAGTCGAGCCAAGTTGTCTTTATGGAGCATCGACCTTCTTGCCACCTTGACAGGCCATCATCTCTGCTTGGGTCAGGGGAGGGGGGGCAGCGAGGTCCTGGAGAGCATTACTGAGTTTTCAGTGACATGAATTATGATAAATTATCGGTCAATAATTCAACACGCGTGTCAGATAGAGTATATTTACAGGACCACCTGGTGTTGTCTGAATAGAGGTTACACTATAGGGAGTAAATAAATAATACAGCTTTTTTTTCTTTTACCCTGCGCTTTAATACCATTAAATATTCAGCTATTTGGATGATCAAATTTGCTGCTAAATTACAGCTTCCCTGTTGATAGGACTGGGAGGAGAGGTGGCCAACGGGTGCTGCAGTGGGAACCCAGCCAGAGAAGGAAACAACACAGTTGTGTACACACACACACACACACACACACACATGCAGACACACACATACTACACTATCAGACACCCATATGTATGTCTGTGTGAGCTAGAACGATACACGGAGAGGCACATAAATACATACGCAAGCTGCACACACGCACACACACTGAGAGACACACACAAATGCATAAACACACACAGCCCCAGGTGGCACATGCTGGCATACACTGCCTTACCTGATGATGCTGTATGCATCAATGAGCGCATCCAAAATAATGCAATATTTACCCAAAGAGGGCTGGTTGGAGTTCAGATTCTGTCTGAATATTTCACATAGAGGGAGAGGATTATTCGATAAATAATATATGTATAAATACATCCCCTGCCATTATGTGTTTCTCTATTATGAAATATAATACAATGCTGTGACAAGCTTCATTTTCCCCATCTGCCCTTTGACAGACTGGTGCAGTTATTAGTATTAACCACTGTTAGAATCATCAGCAACAGAAAAAAAAAAAGAAAAGAAAAAAAATTGGCATCCCTAACTATGATATGAGAATCGGTAAGCAAAATGAGAAATGAAGCAATTAGAGAGGTTCACATACATTATTTAGCTCTCATTAGCTTCCTGTGACACTGTAGGCTCCACACCAATGAAAAGTGTTGGCCAGGCTCAGGCAATTAGTAAAATTAGTGGCACAGGATTTGGCGTTGATTCAGGCCACATGGCCCAGAAGATACCAGACTGGTGTCAGTCGTGTAATTTATAACTTTGCACATGAAATAATAGGTTTGAAAAATCACTGGGGCTACAAGTGTGTCAACCTGTATTATCCCGGCTACAAGGGTTGTCCCTTGGATAGAGGGAACAGCAGCAGCCTCCTCCGGTTTTTTTCTCTCCATCTCTCTCTCTCTCTCTCTCTTTTTTTTTAGGAGAGTGCACGTTGCAGTCGGCCATTTTGTGTCTCTCACAGAAAAACAGGGGACAGAGGTCCAAGCGGATGGTAATTAGCAGTCTGGGTTGTGTTTGTTTTCATTTTGCGCATGTTTGTGCTGATAAAGTTTGACTTGCCAAAAATCCCAGTCCCGTGCTGGATTCCGCTCAAGCTGTTCCCCAGCATCCTTCAGGAACGATGGGAAATCTTGTACACTGCCACTGGTCACAGCACAAACAGACGGTGGTAATCAGTGATTAGTGGACATGTTACAGTATACAGAGATAAGCCCACACCCCAACCCTTCTATCTGAATCAATAGCAGCACATGAAATACATAAATGTACATGGTTGGTGGTAGATATTCTCTGATCAACCGGCAGAAATAAGCACCAGGGGTTTGTAGAAATCTATTCATGTGCCTTAAATTGTGTAGGAGCATTTGTATTAACTTCAAAAGCAAAAAATAAATAAATAAATTGTTTTGGTCAGAACACAGGCTAAAGAAACACAAGGCTTTTTTTTTTTACGACACAGTTTTGATCCCCTTTAGGTTTTGAGCTTAAGGTCCGTGGCCAGCTTCAAATGACTGGAGGTCCACATCCAGCAGCAGAGCGTAGCTAAATAACACTTTGCAGCCTCTTTATCATTACAGGGAAAAAAGGAAGGCAGAGAACAAGCAAACCAAATAAACAGGTGTTGTGTGCTTTAGAAAAAGCTAATGCTAACGTGTTCTGGAATAGAGAGGCATAATTATACTGTGCTGGATTATGGAAAACATTGTGCATGTTAATTACACCAGGTATGCTCATTGATTTTCTGTTATAATACTTAAATGTGTCATTAATAATTCATTTTCCTGCCAGCCCGCTCCATTTTTCATGCACCTGTGTTGTGTTGATGTGAATGACGCTGTGTCATTGCTGATGATGGCTATGTAGTTCATCATGGAAAGTAATTTCTTGCAGTGACACCTACTTATTTGTCTTTTATGAGCCACTGACAATGTCCATATTGTAAGGAACGACTCTCCAGTCACACGCTGACCGAGAGACGTGTCTTTTTCTTTTTTTCCCCCTTCTCTTTGAAAATCTATGAACTGTCTGAAAAGGCTTTGCAGTGCAGCTGAAGCTTTCATAAGGTGCTGGTTGTAAATGAGAGCCAGGCCTGCACCCTGGAGGCTGGAGGAGGAGGCAGCGGCTCCAACTTACAGCTGTTGTCAGTGAACCTTACAAATGAGCTTTTGCCACTTCTTGCGCGTCTTTCGGGTCAAAGGGCAGCAACGAAACCTTCGATTTTCCCCCTGAGCTGCCGGTCCACCGGCTCATCCCGTGGACCTGGTTTTCCTCCCCTAAGCTCAACAACTGATGGAGAGTTATTCCCTCGTTCTCGTCTTTTTTTAAGAGCAGCCATCCCTCTCCTGTCATTTTAAAGGGCCGCATCCTTCAAGGAGCGAATCTGTCAAACAATAGTACAGAGACGAGCACGACAAGCAAACAAACCCAGAAACAACAACAGCGACCATGGACGCAATCAAGTTTGTCCTTGAATTTCCACACCTGTGAGCGCATGAACGTGGCAGGGCCATTTGTGAATTGGAGGGAACGCGACATGTTTGTCCAGCATCAACTCGGCAGCGTGTTTATCCCCTCGTTTTTCCAGCATTGTTTGTCTTTTCTTTGTGGCGCTGAAATGCTCAAATTGCATTTCTCAGATGTTGGTTCCCTGGAGGTGTGCGCTTGGCGGCAGGTGTCTGAGGGAAAAAAGCAAAAACGGAAAGGGGAGAGGAAGAGAGACTGGAAGGAAGATAGAGAGAAGGAGAGCGAAGGAAGAAAAAGACAGAAAAGAGCAGAGAGAGCACAAGCAGGAGAGAGATCTCCCACTCATTCTCCAAGCTGAAATTATGCCGAAATGCTTCATCTGCCATATATGCTCTTTAGCAATGTAAATACATGCTGATGAACTTGGAGCTTGCAACAATATGGCACACGTGTCTTAGACCGAGGAAACTTTTTCACAGTTAATTGTTTGGCAAAAGATGATAAACTATTCAGAAGTCCTGTGAGCAACATCCAGGTTATGGAAGTTTACAACAAACATGCATTTTATTTATTTATTTATTCCATTTTTTTTTCTTTCCCGGGGGTTCTGCACCCTGACAAGCAAAATCCTGCTAAAAAGGCATGAAACATATTGCTGTTCCCTCGCAATAATAATTCAGCTTCCCTTATTTCATTTTCAAATCAATTAACTAACCTTGAGATGAGCTTTACTGCTGATAAGTGCTAGACAGTACAGCTGAATCCCCTCTCCGCTTTGAAAGGAGGCTTCCTCTCCAGCACTGAATAGCATATAATAGATATTGAACTGTAAATTTGAATTGAAAGCCCGGGTCATTGTGCCTCATTGGTCATTGACTTTCAACCACAAAAACCAAATGATGTCTTAGTTGAGAGAAATATATCAAAGGATATCAACAATTACGAGTCATAAACACGCCTGGAGACGTGCCTGGCGGGCGTATAGCAGCGGGAATTAGCATGTTGAGCTGATAAATATGCATGTAAAGACGCTCCCAGGGGAATAACACGCGTGTGATTGATAGCTTTGGAATTGAAGGATGTGTAAATTCCTTTTATTCTGGGGGTTGTGCTGTTGTACCGCCGAAATACATAGCACTTGTTAAAAGTTTTACCAACTTTATAATCCTTAATGCCACATCTGTTTGCTGTCTTTATGGCGCCTGTAAAACGTCATTAAATTATTACCACCAGCTGGCCTCATTGCACAATACCTCACTTATCTGTTATTCTCTGGGAATACTTTTGATTTATAGACCCTCTTAGAATAAATGATATTTTATACATATGTATATATAAATAAACAAGGGGAAATGTGTTCACTTAAATAATTCATGAGTTGTACTTTGAATAAGTTACTTAGTAGAAGTTAAATTTTTTTCCTGGGAGCTTGAAATAGTTGTTTATGTGAGACACAGATTGAGAGACATTTGATTCCAGTTTGGATGGTTTGTCTGCTGAGAGGAATCCTCCCTGTATATATTTTTTTTACTCTTATCAAATGTAATGCATTGTATTTTCAAAGTATATTTCAAAACCTCTTTTAAACCTTCAGGTCTCTCTGGATTGTTTGAGAAATATTGTTCAAACATCCTCACAAGTATCATATCATTACGTTATTATTTTTGTCCCAAAAGTATTGAACATAGATTCCGCTGGATTTCACATCTCATTATCACCTGACATTAATTTAATGTAAAAAGAAAATTAAAAAAACTAAACTTTAACATCCTCTCTGAAGTTTCTGAAGCTACATTTAAATTAAAACTCGTAAATATTGTAAGTTTAAAAGAATAATAATATCACATGCTGTAGTCAGTTTTCAGTGCTGCTTGAAATCCTGCACCCCATCACTCAACTCTGAAGAATTCCAGCACCCCCTAATGTCAATATGAAGCTATTGAAAAACAAATGGCAGAAATGGACAAACTGACAGCCATCATTTTCTGCATGCCAGCGTCTCAGAGAGGAGCAGAAAGACGCAAAATCTCCAAACAAACAAGACGCAGCTCAGGTAGAGCAGTGATCTCTGTGGCTATGCTGGTGCTTATAAATAGCACTCGCCCTGGAGTAGCAATAAAGGCTGTTTGCGTAGCTGCTATATGTTTAGTATGTAATGATATATTATTGCTCTAGGTAGTGGGAGCATGTCCTATGTGCTCGGTCCTCTTGGGTATAATTGCTTCAGAAGAGATAAACTGGAGAGAGGGAGAGAGGGAGAGTGAGGTGGAAAGAAGTGGGGGAGCAAGACGAGATATTAAAGATTAATAAGGTGTGTGTGTAAAGCTGTAACTCTCAAGAGTGATTCTTTTCATTTAGCTATAGTCTTTTATTTCCCATTGTACTTATTTTTCGCTCACTTTGAAATTCAGACTATTTGGAGAGACCCTCAAAGGCCTCGTTGGTGCTGCTTGCGTAATGCAAGTAAATGTGTGTTTTTCATGCTGTTTCAAACCAGTTTCAGGCTTTACCTGCCAATCCTCACAGGCACAATGCTGGACACAGCAGTATATTAATTTAGTCTTTTTGTGTTTGTGTTTCATTAATTAATTAGTTGTTTAAATAAAATAAATATTATATTTAAAAATTAAATTAAAAATGTATTGTTTATTATCTGAACAGTAAGGCTAGCACAAAGCTAGGAAAAGGACACTGATGTTATTAAGGGACATACCTGTAGTTGATGACAGATCATTTTAATATTTTGTCTATCAGAGGTGATTATTTTGGTTCAGGGCCACCTTTAATGATCTAAAACTGCAAGTAAAATAAAATAAAAAATATGATTGAAAACTAAATATCCACAATGTCTGTCTCTTACGCAGGAAATGAGCTACAGTGTTGGGTTTTTGAAAGCAGATTTAAGTCGAGCTTAAAAAAAAAGGTTGTGCATATTTACTAACATGACCATTTTCAATGCAAGAAAAGGATGTGCAGATGTGTATTATGGTAGCTTATTGCTTAAATTCCATTTCCAAAAAGTAAAGCATGTGCACACAGACAGTATATTCATGTGCGCACACACACACACACAATCACTCAGAGAGAGAGAGAGAGACGCACACACAAACACCGAGAGCATCAGTGTGAAGCTCAGAATAAAGGAGCCTGTGAATTTGGCCAGGTTTCCGTGTCAGAAGCAGCCTGTATGTACGTTTGCGTTCGCAGGCTTTAGAAGGCTCTTTTTTCACACCCTGCTGTTTTCCCCTGATAATTTAATGTCCATATTCTTCTCTTCAGGCATTAAAACCCTCTGAAGTTCATTCTCTGTCTTTGTACTCTATGAGGCTGCACAGTGGGGCTGGGAAACACACACCACACTCCGTAGGTCCTCTGTTGTATTGCCTACCGAGTGCCCAACCAATTACCAAGTTCAAACACGCAGCTATCACTCTGTTTTTGCTGCTATCCTCTGATTTGGCCAGTGTTTGCACCAGACTTTTTTTTTCACTCTTTTCAAACTGAGCTTCTAATAAGGATGGATGTTGATCACGGCTTGTTACTCATTCTCACAGATGACGAAGCAAATATTCAAACTTCAGACTCCCACACATAATTTTTTGACTGACTCTACTTTCAGTGTCACCATTATGTCGACAGAATAGCATCGTGTCAGTTGCTGTCACTGACCAGATTGATGGAAACAGGTGAAACTGGTGTGTTTGTTTTAATATGTAGTCCAAAAATCACTGTCCTAAATGATGCATATAGGCAGGAGTAATTGACTTGCTAATTTAGGGAGAGTCTCTCAATACAACAGCAGTAAGTCGTCATTGTTGAAGATATCTTACGTGTTTTAATTCATGAATGTGTCATGCAGATTGAACTGAATTGGAAGTGACCTGGGACGAACTTGATAATGTTTAGACAGGAAATAAGGAAGGCACATCACAGTTTCAGTACAGCTGAGTACATCTCTGCTAGGAATTTTTCACAGGACAGTTTCAGTGTACTTACTTACTTGCCAGCTTCAAAAAGATGTACAACATAAGGGTTTGTAATACATCCTCTGAGCAGTGCTACCAGTGCAGACTGTTCCCTTGTGACTCGGTATCGGAAAATGACCAGGAAGTTGGCGTGCTTAACTTCGGTAGAACAAAATAAGCAAATGAAATGGAAGCAAAACAAGAGTTGACAATGACAACTCTTAGCAACTTACACATTACATGTTATCGCATTTCTTTTCTTTTCTTATCTTTTTTTTTGTATATGGTAGGACTCGTCAGCTTGTTTTTTCGAAACAATCTAAACACCCTACACTCAAAGCTGACATTTTGATGCCTCCCAAGAGAAGTCAGGCCTATTTTGAGGAGCTAAGGCTCTCCTATCATTTGAAATGACCACTAATCTCACCTCTAAATTAGGTACAGATTGCACAAGACACTTGATATAATACGATAAGATATAATTGACAACATGCCTTACACCTATGCCAACATTGCTTTCATTCTTCAGAGCCATCTACTGGGCATATAAGAGCAAAATATTTCAGTTGGAGAAATATCAAAGTGACACAACTGATGAGACTGATATCACACAGTGGTATTTAGGACTTTAAATAGCCTAAATGTGAGGTAGACGACATTCCCACTATAAAGAGCTGAAATTGTTCAACAAGAGCGCAGAACGCCACTCTGTTGTCCTTCATCAAATGTTCACCTGCTCTGAGGAGCAGGCCCTAGGTCTCCTCTGTGTACAGCAGCTTTCTTTTTTGTTGTTCTTCTGTGTGATGAAAACGTTTCTTCTGTGACAGGAGGGCGGCTCATGATTTCCCCAGCGAGCCCCATATGGCCTGTAGAGAGCTACCTGTCAGCACACCTGAGCTCCTCAGCACAATCCGGCCTTTCTTGCTGACTCCACTGCCTCTGTTTACAGAGACGAGACATGAAAAATGCAACAGAAGTCGTTGTCTTCTCCCCGCATCTCGGGGTCCGGAGGAAATCACCTGAGCCAAGTCGCTTTAGCGCCAGCATCTTCTAAAAAAAAAAAACGACTTCCTCTTGTAGTGAATGATGTGTCTCAGGAAATAAAATTTAGCTTTTTTTTTTCTCAGCAGAAAGCGCAAAAGATGGATTTAAGGAGAATCAGGCAGCACTGAAGAGACCATTAATTTGATAAAGCTGAGTTTGAATGCTTATAAAACTATGTTGACAGCCCCAGGGAGTGTGACAGCTTCTTCAATTAACAATTGATGCTTATATAAGAACATCCGTCTGTAAGTTATTCATGATTCCTTATGCCAGTTGTTGTCATAAATCCATATGTATGCAAGTTAATAGATTTCTGCCGCTGTATGACAAGATTTTCCTTCTCCATCTGACCCTGCCATATGCCATAAGACGTCTCTTTTGTCCATATTCACTGTCTAATTATATACAGGCTGTTTTGTTTTTAGAATACACCTGTGGGGGGAGAAATGACCAGAAACTGTATGCAAACCATATTAATTATGCTCATGTATTTATTGAAGGATAAGATACATGTTTATGCCTTGGAAAATACTGACATTTTACGAGCCTTGTGTTTATGAAACATTTTTAATATCTGTTGTAAGTTGAAAATTTCTTTTTTAGTTTTTATTTTTCAGCCAACAGCTGGCATATTTTGTTAAATTTATACTGTCCATTAACTCACAGCAAACAACATTATGTCCTTTGTTGTAATACAATCTGTGAAGACATACAAACTGTAAACTGTGTTACAAAGTACGGGCTGCTGTTGTGGAAGAGTAAAACTGCTCAAAATTTCAATCACTGTCCTGGCTTTTTTTTTTCCATTTAAAGGTCCAGCCTGTAATTTTATACATTTCAGTTCAGTGCAGTGCAGTTCAATTTATGTTCGTGCTGATATTTACACTATACATCACTGAGGCATCGGCTGAAGCTTATTGCACCCTCTCTAGATGATGTTACATTAATCATCAATAATGGGAAACTAATGTATGTACCTTTCTCTATAACTGTGTTATTGTCTTTGTATTTGTATAGATAGATAGATAGATAGATAGATAGATAGATAGATAGATAGATAGATAGATAGATAGATAGATAGATAGATAGATAGATAGATAGATAGATAGATAGATAGATAGATAGATAGATAGATAGATAGATAGAAACCAGCTCCAATGTATATCTAAACAACATAACAGGAATTTCCTCTCTTCCCCCTTGAGATGCAGTTTTCCCAGTGACAGTATGAAGAGCATATTTATCTTTCACTGAAACCTGAGGAGACAAACGAGCTGTGCCAAGTGAGAAGCAGGCATTAACATGCGGTTGTGTTTGCAGGTTCATATGATGACAGAAGGGTGAGTGCACTTGATCCCCCCACCACCACCACCATCACTCCCCTCCACATCCTTCACTACACCCACCCAACTGCATATTAACTACATCTCCTGCCACTGCCAGCGTAGTCATTTCTCACCTCGCCACCTCTTCTCTCTATTCTTAGGGACATAATGTCACAACATGGGTATTTTACTATTTAGTGTGAAAGAACGAGGAATTTGACATAGTCACCTCACACATTATTAAGACATCAACTTCACTAATTGCGGGTTACACTCGAGAAATGGCTTTTCACTTTATCAACTTTAGAAATGCGATATGTGGTGGACAGGTGTGAATATTAAAACAAAAGGAAAAAGAGAGGGGGGGAGAGTGATTTTATGCGTTGCTTTGTTATCATGTAAACTCTAATATAAATTAACGGGAAGAGGAAAAAATCATGCTCATGTTTTTGACATATTTTCAGTCCATTAACCCCTAAAGCAAAAGTCAATGAGGTTTTCATGCAACAACGGTGCAGCAGCATTGACTCATATTGGAGGCAGGTGTGCTGTCAGAGTGCAATATGCTGTGATTCAAGAAAACAACAGGTACATTTCCACAAGACCAACCCAAGAGAAATATTGTGAAGTAAAGGCAATGCTTTGTGTCTCAAATTAAAGCTGCTATACGTTGTATTTCAGACTTTGGCACCCCCTAATGGCACAGTGAAAAAAAAACAAGATAAATCATGCAGCAAAAAAAACAAACAACTTTCGCACAAATTATAACCTGAACTGAGAGTTAAACTTATTGTAACACTGTAAAATCACAGCTTAGCAACCAGTTACTGGCCTGTCAACGTTTGCTGGGTGGACTTTGTGTCCTTAAGTAGCCTAGCCTAAAGGCCTGTTACATAGTCCACAAACACAGAGGGCATATTCACACCAGGAAAGTCTGATATAGTTCACTTGCTTTGGTGCGGACTAAATTTTTCTTTACTTGGTGCGGTTTGTATTCACTTTGCATTTTTTCACAAGCGGATCAACTTTGTAAATAAAAGCATGTGTGTCCCACAGTCACAAATTATCAGCGGGATCTTCCACAAAAAGTAGCCTACACAGTGGAGGTCATGAATGCGTTTCTTGCTGCCTTTTTCCAGTTGCACCTGTCCTGTGCTTATTCATCACTTGGAGGCTATGTGGCCGTTATGCAGCCGTCCCCGTGAAGGATGGTCAGACAACAAACACGTCTGCATGTGCGTCTGAAGGATGGTGCGCTAAAAAAAAAGAAGAAAAAAGGACGGCACAGCAAAAAACAAAACAAAAAACAAACAAACAAAAAACATAATCATTCTCTCAGGATGCCGCGTTGCCGATCGGCATTTAGTCACATTTATTTCTGTTAACGGTTATTAATCGGATAACGACCTTCTGTTATCAGTTAAAAAAAATATTAAGGACGTGCATCCTTAACGGCGACTCGCACCAAAAGGCGCTTGGATTTTGCATTTGGTTCGGGAAAGGTTCGGTTTGCATTCACACCGTACGCAAATCGCAACAGGGTTTGTTTGGGACTCTGATGCGGACCAAACAAGTGAACTGAGTCCCAGCTGCAGAGGTGGTCTCGGTTCACTTGTTTGATCCGCACCAGAGTCCGCTGGTTTGTATTCACAACTCCCCAAAAAGTCCGCACCAGAGGAAAAGTCCATTTCAAGCGGACCAAACGAGCCAGGTGTGAATACGCCCAGAGAAATGTGTTCTCTCTCCTACAGTAAGGCTGCAGCCTTGGTTTGGGAGATCTTGCAGCTTGTTCTCTTGCATGGTGCCCAACAACTATTGTGTGGTTGGTCAGAAATTTTAAGTTCTGCAGTTGAGTTTATGAAGTAGTATGGAATAATGTCCTGGTTAGAACTAACTTTTTTCTTGTTCTTGCCATGTTCAGAAAATGAACACATTTCAGGCCTTAAGGGTTGATTCTGTGCAGAACCGAAATACAACAGTCACACGCAAGTTTCCACAGTTAACTTTAGTTGCAATCCAGTTGTTAGCATGAGCTATACAGGCCAAGCAGCATCAAATCATAACACTGTTCTTTTAGTGCTGTGTGGAACCAGTAAATCTCAAAATTGTTTCTTGTCATCAACACAAATCACAAACTTTCAACTTAGTGTGTTGTGTGTGTAAATACTAAATAGACAACAATATACAATATAGGAGGTTTCAGGCTAAAAATGGCGGCAGAAGATGTTTTCATCCAACTCATGAAGCTAACATATTCAATTAGCTTGCCATCAAAATTGACAGTTTGGAATCAGGGATCCACTGGACTATAGGAAAAAAACGAGTTCTGCCATTATCACCGTAAACTGCACTTGTGCCAATACGAGAACATAAAGCCTGACAAGCACAGCAACAGTAACTATGAGGGGGGAGGGACAGGGCTTACTGTAATAAACCATTGATTGATGATTTTTTCTTCAGACAAAAACTTTTACCTCTGGTATCTGAAATAGATTTTAATTATAAAAATTCCACACAGGCACTTTAGACAACGTCACTTTGATGTGACCCCATGTTAACAAACAGAAATAAATACATATATTTTGACATGTCTTGTGTAGGCTTATCTCACTTTGCATTCATTTTTGAAATGGTCTTGAAACAATAATATTGCAGAGGCTTGCTGTTTGCATTTAATATTATATGACAGGTCCCAGACTGATTAGCGATCAGATCATATGAACTTCATTCTTTAGTGGATACAAACCTTCCCACGGCATGAACGGCTTGTTAACCATGTCTGCTGGGATATTATCCCATGTCAGCTTGACATCAACAAACCGTAATGTGATTATTTGAGGGAACGGTAATTGTTGAGGGGTTATTGTCGGGTCAAATGTTTATAATAAAGTTTTTAAATCAGTTTTCAAAGTCTGTAAACAAATTGAAAATGTATGTCCATATGAGGAAAAGACATAGTTGTGGTCTGCAATTTTTCAGCTGACTGGAATATTTCATAATTACATCCCTCTTCAAATTATTTAGTTTGGAAGTTGGCTGGCAGTGAACCAACAAACAGGTTTTATTGCACCACAAACAGAAGCATTTTTTCCCCCCTCTCTCTGAAAGAAGCAGCATCACCAACTTTCCAAAATGGGTGTAAAAACTAGAGCGTGACAGCTGCATTTAAATATGAAATAGCTGCAGATTTGGTTTCAGACACCTTGTACTGTATGCAAACAAAGCCACCGTTTCCACCAGAGAAAAGAGAATACATTTAAAGCGCCTCTTTGTCGTTGTTCAGAACTGTGTTTCCTTTGTTTCCGTTTGTCTCTCTTTTTATGGGGAAAGAATGGGATGAAATATTTTTAAACAGTAATTACCTGGCTGGGATCCGACATGTAGGGATTAATGGGTGACTGCGGAGCACCAGGTTCGGCATGTGTGTTGGAAGGTAAGGGTGTGTGTGTGTGTGTGTGTGTGTGTGTGTGTGTGTGTGTGATGGAGTGGTGGTGGTTGTGGCATTGGCGGAGGGAGTGGTGGGGGGGTTGGTGCCGAAAACACAGAGAACCAAAGACTGGCAGAATTCTGCTGTAAGTGTCTTTTCTTTATCCAAGCTCAAGTCACTGTTTCACGCCAAGTCCGTCACAAATGAACAAGACAGATTTAGCCCTCTCGCCTCATCCCACTCCTTCCAAATCCATTTGCAAAACGTCTGTTTTTTTCATGCCTCCTGAAACAATATTGTTACATGTTTGGGGTTATTTTTACCTTCTTCGCACTGGCCTGTAGCGTCGTCGCGCGAGTCGAGTTTTTTACCAAGGAGTTAGGCAAATCTGTAATTGTGCTTTGTTCAGAACCCTTGTTTTGCATGTAGCCTAATTTGACAATTACAAGCAATTTCCGATCAATTCATATCACAACAAAGCACTCAAAACCCTGACGCTCGGCCAAGCTTACGTCACCGGAGTCGAAGAATGTGGTGGTGCACTTTGCGCTCAGAACTCAATTAAGCGCGTCCTTGGAGTACAATATCTCTGGATTCTTTAAGTCGGTTGGATAGCGCAGAGGGGCGACGAGGTGCTCTTACAGATGGCATGCGACTCAGACTGTAATTAAACAGATCAGTGTCTAATACACACTCAGATATCCAGCAGCAGTGCAGCTCAGTCTCTGCGGGAAGAACTTCCGGAGGTTCTCTGGAGCTTCCCAAGGTCGCTGCAGTCGCTGCGGAGTCAACAGTAGTTCTTTGCTCTGAGCAGTCGGGGCTACATATCCCATAATAATTTGATCATTTGTGTGTGTGTGTGTGTGTGTGTGTGTGTGTGTGTGTGTGTGTGTGTGACGACTTGCTGATACAGTCAACTCAGTAGACATGGTGTGTTTTCATGTTTTACTAATGTGTATCTGTCTAACTTGTCTTGTGGGAACATTGCAGCATTTTTTAAATATTCTAGATAATAAAACACAGATCAGGGCAAACAAATCTCTTGCATTTGTCAAGTAAAATTAACTTACAAGACTTTGTTTTGCCAAATGTGGAGCCATACAGTATTTACACAAATGATTTCCATAATTAACAAATAACCAGTGGCGGTTCAAGAGTCCTTTGGGGCCCCAAGCTAAAATTTGCCAGGGGCTCCACCAATCACCAAAATGTAATAAATAACCTGACACCAATGCAAAATGTGATAGTTATAAGAAATAATAAAAATGTAAATAATTATATAAGTTAAACCTGGTCAAAGTCAATCACTTCCCAACACATTAAAGAAACTTTAGGAAAGTTTCCTACTGAGATATTAGAAGTTGCCTATTGGTTGTCAATGAGGTAAGGGACCATTTGAGACATTCCTATGGAGTTGAGTTTGTCAGCCCATGAATGGGACATTTTTGTTAGCACATGTCTGTGATTGATTTTTTTTTCAGACCGACTGTATTCCATCATGTTCTTCTGAAATTTGTGGCACTGGAAAATCGACTCGTTTTGCACAACCTTTATTAGAACAAAAAAATGGAAGCAACATTTCTTGTTTTGTAAATTGTCATCAGGCGTTCTTTTGTAAAGTGAACAGCCTTGAGTGAATGGCCTTGATGAGATTCTCAGAAACAAAGTGGGTGTCATCTCAATGGAAACATGGAGTCAGAAATTTGGGCAAAAGGGTGAAGTTTGCCATGACAGTATTACCAGGGAATAATCTGTCAATCAAGCCTGCAAACACACCATTATGTGTTATTATAGGTGAGTCATTATGTTGTTGAATAGAACAAACACAAAGAAAGTTTTATTGTTCTGTTTGTTCTGTGAAGAGGAGACGTCATGTTATAAACAGAAGTGTTACACAGGCCGTGTAGAATCTGTCCTGGAGTGGATTTGATGAAGTTAATATTTCATTACGTCTGTTTCACATTCTCAAGGTAGATGAAAGAACAATTAAATCAACAAAAATCATTTTTAAAAAAAGCAAATAACAGGCATGTTCAAAGAAGAAACTATGAATGATCAGGTCCTGTATGCTTTTTGCATTGCTGCTTTTTGGCATAGTTTGAGCATAATGTCTTATTGTCTTATGTACAATAAAGATGGATGTGACCTCCGTGATGATCCATGAAGCTCACAATGATCTGCTCCACCAACAAACCCTGGCATGTCGCCTTTTGGTGAGTATACCCTCACCTTCCTCAGTTACGCACAGTAGGCCTTAATCGAGTTATGTAGCCTTTATAAATATTCAGTCATAGATAACAATTCGTGGAGCTAGCCTCAAGTGGCGATTTGAGTAACTGCAGGTTTTAGCTCTTCAGTGTTCACATTTTTCAGCCAAGGTTGCCACTCGGTTGCTACCAGCTAACTTCAAACTGATGATTCACCAAATGAAGTTGTGGTATTAAAGCACACGAAATGGCACAGGTTGTTACGACATTAGTGACATGTAAATCTGTTTGTATGGAGACATTTGTGGTATAATCCAATCAAAAAATATACAAATATTGACTCCGTGCCTCAGTGACTAAGATTCTATAACAAAGATAGAGGAGATATTATATGTTTGATAAGATATGGGACCCAGTACTGAGTTACCTTACAAATGAGAGCTCAAGACATTGGATACTGTATGAAGCCTCATAGTGCAAACTTGTGATCCTGTATATTTCTTTATAGTAGCTGTATGATCTATCTATTTTTCTTTTTCTCTTTTTTTTCTTGAAACATCAATAAACATATTTTATATATACACACACACAGTACACACACAAATATAGGTTTTCAAACTAAAGTTAATAAATGTGTTTTCAGAATAAAAGCTCCTGTACTTCAGAATGTGTGTGCAAGGTTTTAAACACCCTCTCTGTAATCAGTGAACATCTTCGACAGTGGTGACGTATGCAGAGCAGAAAGGCAGGGACACATTCAATTTTTCATGAATACACAGTATTTTGGAGCTGAAAAGTGGAATGGTGCCAACTAATGAATTAGACGTGAAGTGTTGCATATGTTTGGTGACACATTATATTTTCCAAGTCAGAGGTCAAGTTTACAGGACAAGATTTAGAAAGAATCTTTATATAATGACATTGTATCAAGTCTAAATCTTATAATAAGTCCTTTTTAATGAATCATGTATGTTAAGAGGCTTTATATTTGTGTTTGTTGAAGGTAAAATAGTCCAAGGAGTTCACGGTTAAGACAAAAGCCGATAAAAGCTTCCTTTCACCAAAATAAATGCATATGGAGTATACCAGTGAATAGTGCACTTAAAAATCAAGGTTGGAGCTTAATGTCTTTTTCATCTGTAATTTCAAGCTAATGAATCAAAGTCATTAATCATTTCTCGGTATGAGATGACAGGCATCTTTTTTTTTTAATGTTCAATTTTCGTTTTCTTGGCAGAGTTTGAAAAAGACAAAACAAAGCTGCTGAACAGAGGGAAATCAAAGCACATATGGCTGGACTGTTAAGACTTGTGAAATTGTCTTGCTTGTCATTTGAACAGAGCCCAGGAGAAGTTTCAAGGTTGCTGAATGCCTCTTGCAACCATCAGTGCAGCGGGAGTCACTTTTTTTTATGTCAGTTGCAGAAATTCTGAGAATCCATTTGATGAAAGAAATGTCATATGGTATTTAGTTTGTCTATAGTTTAAAGTCAACCCATTTTCCTTTGGAGATGTCCTCTGCGAAATGATGTTTTCTTGTTTTATAAGCAACAGTGGAGGGGTGGAAAAAGCAGGTTTTATTAATACAAAGTACTTTAGTTCCAAGTTTTTTATTTTCTTTGTCAATAAAAACTATTGTTGTTCATCACAGAAGCAGGATAAATATTCTGGATTTATGTCAGGTGATAAAGCAGCAAGTCTCATAACACGCTCCAATAATCTACCTGCTCTAATTACAACAGCAATCATAAAATGTCAGAATGCAAAGCAATATAAACAAAACATAACATTCAAGACGACAATATTGCACTGATTAATATAGCTGTGATGATGTTTGAAGTCATTTCTGTATTTAATAGAGATACCCTAGAGTAAAAAACAATGTCAAAACTTGTAGACTGGATTTCAAAAGTGTTTTTACTTCGTCTGTCAATTCATACGATTCCGCCTGAAATAAGACATTTTTGCTAATGACAACAAACAAAAAGTGACAAAGTGCTTAATTAAGACAATGGGAAAGATAGCGTCTGATCACAAAAGAGGAGACAGATATTTTTGTGGGCAGATAGGCGGTTATCTGACAAGTCTGGCTGATAAGATCAGAGCAGAGCCTTAAGAAATAATACGTTTTTAGGTAGGATGAATCAAGATCAGCATTAATGTGATCTGTGCCATATGCCAGTATGAATCTAATAGACTGATAATCTCATGTCTCACTGCTGGCGGAACCAATCTGCGCGTGATAAGGAGCTCACTTTTCGGGGGCTGATCGGCTCCCCTCGCGTCAGAGCATCGGTCCCAAACCCGAACGTGAAAATATCTGCCATTAAGATCTGAAAACAACAAGGAGAAGCTGTCAGACCGAGGAGAACACAGGAGATGTGCAGATACCCTGCGAGGTCTGATAGCATCTACGTCTGCTTTGAGCTGTTAAGTCACCTTATGCACATCTGACTGTCAACAAAGTGTTTTTTCAGCTCGGATTTCAGAAATAGAAAAATGAGTGTATAAAACTCATGTTTTGATGCTGCGCTTTAATTGAACCTCTTTACAAAAAATGCATAAATCAGATGTATAGATTGAGTAAACAAACCTTTTCTGCTCTCTTTTATAGCTTCAGGTTGTGCTTTCACTTTTGGTATGTTCACACTGCTGACCCTTATTTGACATTTTCTTTGATATGATCGAACAGAGCAGTTCCCCCCCTCTCCCTCTCTCCTTCTCCATTATGGGAAAATTATTAACATCTGCTACACAGACATCAGGAGAAGTCATGCATGCCTTAATGGCCCCTTGTTTAGTCATTTATGGGTAAGCATGTCATTATTCCAGGATTTATGATCAACCAGATAGAGAATGCATTCTCCCGGAGTTTCACCTAGCAATTATTTATTTAGATTTTTATGGCAACAAAGTTTCCTATCCTCCCTCACTATCCAATTAATGCTAATGATCAAGCATGTCTTAGTGCCGTAGCAGCTTTAGCTTTTGTTTTTATCTGCGTTTATGTCCTTTGCAGGGACGTAAAATATTGTGTGATGAGCCTTTTTTTTTCTTTTGGAAAACGCAGTGTATTAATAACTTTGAAAACAAATGTACACTACAGTATATGTCCAGGGGCAGCTACAGAATTTAAAGTGAGTCTGTGAATAACAATGCTCTGTCTATTAATTCTCTATGAAGAGTTCATTTTTCAGTTTCATTTTGTCTTTACTGTATGTACCGTACTGACATTTTAGGATATCTGCCTCTGAAACATGATTTATTCCCAGTGAATTCTGTTTACATTGAAGTCCCTGCACTATTTATAGTTTAAGATATCATTTTTCAGTGTTTTGACAGCCACGAAAGGATGGATGGGGGCAGAAACCTCATATTTTTTATTTTATTTTTTGGAGGGGCTTTTTATTGCCTTTAATCGATAGCACAGTTGAGAGAGAGAGACTGGAAATGGGGGAGGCAGAGAGGGCTGCCCGATGCGGGATTCGAACCTGGGACCGCCTGCAGTGAGGACTGTAGCCTCCAGAAACCTCATATTTATATGAACTCCATAAGACTGAGTGAGAAATACAGTCAACACTGTACGTAGGCCTATTTGAGCAGTTCTTTCATTTTTTTTTTTACTTCAACCTCAGTGACTCAGCACATGTATTTTTAAATTACTCAAGTGATTCTCCATCATAGTGTTGGAGTCCATTTAAAGGTTCCATAATGTATAAAGTGAGATTTCTACGCCTTCACTTCATAGAGCAAGTCTAGGTCCTATATAAAGTTTCAAAGTGTTCAAGAGAAATTCATAAACTGTCTCTCAGCCATGCCCCATATGTGACCCCTCCAGACCCACCATTCAAACTTGCAGGTTTTGGTTTCTTCAAGTGTTTACTTGAAATCTGCTATATCTTTATTTGATCTTTATCTTGGTCAGAAAGATTCACTGCAGCCACTTTACTTGTTGTGATGTCTCTCTGTCTTTACTCTACAGCAGGTGGAACGCAGCTCAGCCAGACTGAGATCAGCTGACTGACTCGGCCAACCGAGGATATTCAGCCTCTTCACCCTGCTTTGGCTTCTTTGGCCAAGTCCTGGCTTTGTCCTGCTGAATGACAAAATGTCGTCCAACGAGATTCGATGCATCTGCCTGAATCTGAGCACACAGGCTGCTCCTGTATACCTCTGCATTTATCCATGCATCCATCAGCTGTGAAATCATCAATAAATGCTGCTTTGCCAGTTTCTATTGGCACCCGTACATTTCTAAGCAGTAACAGAAGTGCTGCCATGTTTGACAGATGAGGTGGTGGCTTTGGGTCATGATGAGCGCCACACTTTGCTCTTCCCATCATTTTGATGGAGGTTGATTTTGTTTCATCAGTCCACATAAATCTATCAGTGTCTTTTTGTGTGTATGTGTGTGTTTCAACTGCAGCCAGGACTTTTTGTGTTGGAGGTTTATCAGAGGTTTGCATGTTGTGGTGAATCCACTGAGGGTGTGGTCATGAAATCTTTTCTTGTTCACTGAGGAGGAAATATGCACACCCACACTCAAATATGTCAGTATGCTCACAAAATGTATTTGATTTCTGGGTGTGCGTTGATGAACACAACAAAAAGCGACCAGAGGCATAAACCTGAAAAGTGTGTTTATTTCTTGATTTTAAAGCCCCAGTATGTAACTTATTTGGCTTTTTATTAGCAACAATCAAATATTGCTTTCATAAATACGTATTTCACTTAAGTCGAATCACACCCGCATACAAATGAAAGCTTTCTCGTACCTTAGAATGAGTTGTTACAAGTTGTTACAAATACATAAGGGGGGGTGCACCGAACCGAGGCTGCCATGTTGCATCGCCATTTTTTACGTTCAGTGGCAGCGTGACCGTAGGTAACCACGGAAACTCAGCGGAGCTGTCGGCTCGGGGAGAAAGTTTTCCAGGTAGCGCCTGTTAAAACTGTCACCACTGTGTAGTGTGAGGAAGGACGGAGGCACTGATGTTGCATTCAGGTGCAGTCAGGCAGACGGCCGTCGGCAAACCAACCGGATGTCATTTTACTAGACGAGAGAAAGACGGTAAAACGTTGGTCAGGTAGACAATACGACATCACCATGACAACATATTGTCACGCCTGCATTGTTTTGCCTCAACGTCTGACGTCTGCCCGATTTTAGGTGAATGCAACATCAAGAAAAGTTCCGATATGCAACTGCACTGTTAGATGGGGGTAATTCCTACATATTATACCTTTAAATTTGAAAAACAATTTCCCATTAATATGTGTTGTACAATTAGTCCAGTTAGTAGTATGACTGGTGTAAAACTGGAACATAGAAGTTGACTGTAATATACGTTGTGACAAGTTGTCACAAGGTTTTGTGGGTTTTATTGTTCCACCAGTTTGTACGCAGTGTTCAGAGGTGCCAAGTGTATTTTTAAAAAAAGACTAAATACACAACATGAGGACAGAGCCCATGAGTAGGTAAAACGAGGAGGAGAAAGTCATGCAGCAAAGGTTATTAATATGTACCTTTCCCCTGACACACATAGGCTACACACATGCATGCACACCCACAATCCCGGCACTCACACTCACACACATTCCTGCATCTTGCACAAACCTTTCCTGACATTCTGTCCCTCTGCCCTGGAGCAGCCTTGAGGAGGCTGCCTCAGATCAAGGTCATCACATCACTCAGTCCGTGACGCTGCAGTGAGAGCAGTGGATGGCTGCTGTACGGCCCTGAACGCAGACGACAAGTTTCACTCCAGAACCAGACTCGACAACCGAGTGTGGCCCCGCTGCTTGAGAATGATTGATAGCACTAAATGCCGAAGCAAACGACTCTCTCGACGATCTCAGTTGGCAAAAATAAAATAGTTTGCACGTTTTTCTGTCTGCAGTTCCTGTGCTCACTCGCTAGTTAGGTGCTGATTTCTGATTCCAAAATTAATACAGAATTTCAGAGATTCCTCAAATCAGCTTTGGCAAGTTGAAGAGCACAGACGAGGCCTCTCACTGACTTGAACCAAAATGAGAATGCACAGAGGGTGTGTGTGTGTGTGTGTGTGTGTGTAAGTGTGTGTGTGTAAGGCGAGGGGGTGGGGGGCTTCATCGCAAAAACCACCATCTGGTGTCAGCGCGTGGTTTTGCTCACCATGACCAATTGTGTCATTAGATTATTGAATAATTAGAGGAGGGATCATGTCTACCCAGAGAACATGCCTTTCAAGTGTATTAGAGTGTGTGACTGAGGTCTTGATCACAAAGAGCTGCTTGATATCTGCAGGAATATGTTTGGAAAATTACAACTCCGAGGAAAGTTTGAGGCAAACAAACTCATGGAGCAGCTTCCATTGACTGAAAATGACAATAAAATATTTTGTCAGAGTGGGTGTCAGGGTTTTTTAAACCTTTTTTTTCTTTTACAATATTTAATTTTCAAGTAAAACTCTTAATATGAGAATCTAATTCCAGTTTCCCTGTGTAGTCACCATATCTCCCCATGAGTAGAGTGTCCCCTGTTGAGCCGAGGGAGGACTTTAAATGAGTCTTACGATCGCTCTGGGGGGGCGAGGAATCTTTTATTAATGAAGGCTGCACTTTGTCTCAGGTGAAATCGTCTCTGAAACATCAAGGGACTGCCTTTAAAGCCACCCACTGCCACCGAACCGAGCTAAGTGGGTTTTCTCCTAATTTAGATCACAAATTTACTGTTTATCTCAAGGAAACTGTGGTTTAGGAAAGTTTCTTTGTGGCCAGGTGGGACAGCAAAATGAAAATAAGAATATGTATGAAATCCCAGACTCTTATAAAGAAAATGAGATTAGTGCAGGGGAAGTGGTTCTTAGATTTAAGTCTGAGTCAGCCATATATCTCAGACGGAAAGAGAATAATCCCAAAATGAGATATCCAACATTTGAAAAGATTGACACCTACAGTACTCCTACAAAATATTTCTATTGGCATGAGAGTAAAGCACATTATGACACTGAAGTTACAAGCCGTCTTGAGACAACTGATTCCCACATAGCTTGATTTTTGAGAACATTCAAAAAAAATAATAATAATAATTTAAATGTTTCTGAATGACGCACCACTAGATGTAAGAGTAAAAGTAAAAATCTGTAGACCTGCATGGACCAGGACATGAGATGAGTGGAGACACAGCAGGCAGGTCATGAAAAGGTCAGTCTCTGAGAATGGCTTTCATAATCAACAATATAGATAATGAAGTGTATCGTTTAATTAGGATGCATACACCTACCCATAACAGGCATGTCATGTGATTTTAAACATGTTAATTCCAAATTCTCCATTGTAAGATGGCGAACACATCCTAGAAGACGGGAATGTTGCAGTCAAACACAAATACAGAAATTTCCACCTGAACTCAGGGGAACAGTATCTGACAGCAACATTCCCAGTTGTCTGGATGTGTTCTGTTGTGATGGGAATCTTTGGGGGGAGTAAAAAAACACTTCAATCCAATTCCAACTCCAGAGGAAAAGTATCACAGCAACCCTGTTATGATGGCCATTTCTACTGTAAATAACAGCTTGAAAACCACAGGTCCTACATGTTATTGGTAGAAAATATGAATGAATGAAGAGTTGTAATGTTGAGTTGTTCCTTTATTGGGACAGGTATCTGATAGTAACATGCTCAGATGTCAGGTTGTGTTCCACCTTTGGGATTTGGGATATGTATCCACGATGTGTGTGTGTTTCTTTGTGTGTATGTGAAAACAGACATTATTGATTGAATTGAATTGAATTGAATTGAATACAACTTTAGGGTAATTCAGTTTTGCAGCTACCTTTATTTGTATTCATTTGTTCAACACATAGCCTAGTTAAAAGTCAAGCCCCAGAACAGAAACAGCATGATCATATTAACCTATTATAGCCTACTAAAATGAATAAATACTTAAATAAGTAAGTAGTTAATTTAAGGAAGCAGTCATCAAGATAAACATGATATCATAGATTTACAAAAAAAAAAAAAAAGAAGGTGATTGAAATGGTCCAGGTTTAAAAACCTAATGGCGCGATGATAAAAGACTTAAAAAAACGGTTAGTTACGCTAAAAGGTAGGATTATAACGTGGACAACATTATAACTGATTGCAAACTTTTTACAGACAAATCACTATATTTGTAGTTGTATTAATGCTCTCTGTGGTTAGTGGAAAGAGCAGAGCGTTTTACCTGAGCGACTATCTTTGTGCGCGGGCGTCGCTGACCGACAGAAGGGGGCGGGGCTAGAGCCGGACCGGAAGCCGAGGCTAATTGCTCAGCCTGTTACGTTAGCTGTCGGACGCCACACGTTACCTACTTTCCGACCGTGAAATTCAACACACAGCAATGTTTTGACATGTTGAACAAAAAATAAACAGTCGGACGAAGACATCTGTAATGTTTAACCTGCACAAACTGTGCAAAGTTACACTTATATTGGTGAAGCTACGCTGCTGTTGTCTGTTGGAAGATGGAGTCATAAGACAAGACCAGAGCGAAGACGCCTCGTTGCAGTGACACACTGGAGGGAAACTATCTGGAGCTGTCAGTTCCTCCCAAGTCAATCCTAAAAAGATATGAATGTGAAAATGAGCCAAAGCAGTCCCACTGTGCAGCTAACTGGAGAGCTATATGAAGAAAGGACAGAGGTATGTTAGCAAAACAATTCACCGCCTCAACATGTAATATGTCTCTGTGTGAGTGTGTTTGTGTGGCTTAAACTGACAATTTTACATTTTGTCGATAAACTGCGAAGAAATAGACTAAAGTTGTGAAAAGAGTTAAAAGCATATTGTTTGCTTTGAGAGTAGGCTAGTTGGGTGAAATAGGCCTAAAACAAAACTTGAGTCAACTGATGGTAGGCCATTGAACGTCACGTGCATTTAATAATGATAAGATTTAGGTTATTGTTACTGAACTGGAACTTGACTGAAACGAAAAAACGTCAGAAGAAAAAATGTAGGCCTATTACCTCACTGAATTGTGAGTGTTTTTGAAAAACCAAAAATTCATATACCCTGTCCCATCTTAGTGCAAATGTGATGGTTCACTGCTGTTTGAAACAGGCCCTGGCATTCTTCAGTAACATTTGACAGTTTGTGGTTGATGTCGGGATCATTGATGTTTTGTTGCACCTGCAAATCAGGAAATAATGCAGACAGTACAGTGACCTTTTCATTCATTTCTGATGTGGTTTGATGTGGCAGCAGCGTACGTGACTTTGTTTGTATACTGTGCAAAGCTCCAGCCACCTGCTGAAGTCATCGGCCACGTCGTCTCACACTTCATCTGTTCTCCTGTTCCCTTTGCATTCAGATTTATATGAGAACCTGCCCTTTAGGTTCTGTTTGAAAAGTACAACAGTGTTTATCACAAGTGACGAGCAAATGCCTGAAACAAAAACAACAGTTTTAGTTTATGTCGTGTGATCTTATATATTTCTGCCACACTGTGTGTGGTGACATTCTGGTCATGTGCTCAGCTTTTCTTTTCTTTTTTTTTCCTCTTTTCTTTTTATTTCCACCGGTTTATTTAGAATAGTGAATTAAAGTGGCAGGTCTAATGTCTGTTATCTTGTCATCCGTGCTGCCCTGAGATGCATTTGACAGGCTCTCTGACTTCTAGTCACAGGGGTTTTATGGCATTTCAAGCCTCTCGTTGAAATGATTTATGTGGTTGGCACAGATGTTGCTCAGATCCTGATTTTTCATTCAATTACTGAATCTATCTTGCTGTTTTAATTATGGCTATGAAAAGTCCCATATCCCTCCTCTTCAAGCTGCACTCCTCAACCCACATTAAGGCCCTGAGATAATGTGGCCATCCATGCTGCTGTCAGGTACTCCTTCCTTCCTCGTTCCCTTTTGTTACTGAGCAGGCAGGTTCTGGTAGTTTGGAGGTAAGGAAGTTTCTGAACTAGGCATACAGTGCTGTGTATATAGTGTACTTTATAGGCCACAGTGCTGCTTTGAATGTACGTGAGGCCCTGACGTCCTCGTGTTTTCAATTTGGAACTAGATGTATTTAATTATGACCTTAATTTACTTAAGTGATGATAAAAGTAATGTTGAATCACTGCTGAAATGCCTCCCCCAAAAAGTAAAAGTGTGACAGTGACAGTTGATTCACTTTCTGGTTCATGTCCAACTCTTGTGCTGAGGATGTTATATGCAAGTAAAGTCAAACTGATGAACACAGTTATGAGCTGTGTTAACAGCTGAGGTCAGACCAGTGTGCATTTAACAGCAAACATAAAGTGTGAATTGAATATTAAGAGATGTTGCAGATATTGAAATACTGTAGTCTTCATACAGGGTTCAGTACTTAAAATTTCAACATAGCTTGTCTTTGTTAGTTTTTTTTACTTGCATCATTGTATAATCCTCTCATTATATTGTTCTGATGTGTATGCAATGAATCCCAGCTGAACGTGTACACATAAGTTTATTGAGTATACATACTGTAGCAATATAATTAGCTATTCAGTCAGACTCATTTTACTCTTCCAGGAATGCTTCAATATCCTTAAACAGTAAAAAGAACTCTGAACCACTCTTGTTGTTGTGTATAAGTTTTTTTTTTTTTTGTCTCACAATAACTACTCATTTGCAGCTTTTTCTCTTAACTTTCTAAAGAGTGCGAATTTTCCTCCTGTCACTCATTTTGTTTCAATTAAGGGTGTCACTTTCTTCAAACAGGGGCTAACGTGTTTAGAGGCAAAACTCATTCATTTTGTTCCAAACTTTCGTCGCGCTGCTCCCTGTTCATCATTCTCACTTTGGCCTCTTTTGAAAATCGCATTCAAACATCCACAGAGCATTACTCTTGACAGTCAAATGCCAGCTTGTGTGGCATAACAAGATGACACATCTTAAGTTGATAAGATAGATAACAAGATGCACACATCCTCAGTTCTCGGAAGTGCACACCAGCAGCCGTAGTGGCGCGGCGCTCGTCTGAAGCTCTCTCCTCGGTCCTTGGAGGATCAGCTTGGCGACACACTCTACCTGCTTTTTTTTTTTCTTTTCTTTTTTTTCTTCTTTCTCTCTGAGGTTTTGTTTTTCCTACTTAAGTGGCTGAGCTCTTCTCCACGGTTCCAGCAGACCTCATGCATTTTTATTGCCATCTGGAGAATACCAACAGGTCTTAACAAGGGGGCTCTCGCTTTTAAAAACTGCTTACCATGGAGACGGACCCGGAGTCAACTCCACTCATTTGACTGGCCGTGACCTGGTGTGTGGATCCATGTCGGCCGTGTCCTCACGTCCGTGTGTATGTGTGTGTGTTTAGAGCAAAGAGAGAGGTTCACCCATATATTTATCTATGAGTATAGTTTCTCTGCGTTTTGAATAACACACAAGCACAAATAATTCTCCTCATCTTGTGCCCCCCTCCTCCCTCCTCCTCTCTCCTCTCTTTCCCAGGAGCAGCAGAGTTTGATGGGCCGTCCCAGACGCCGGTTGACATTTTGTCCCCAGTCCGACTGGATGCCACATAAAAAATTCAGTCAGGCGAGAAGCCAGGAGGAATACCCAGCCCCCCCCTCCTCCTCCCCACTTCACCGCCCCCACCCCACAGCGTGTGCCTCTCAGTGGGGAGTGCAAGGTGAGCAGAACTTGAGCTTGTCATGGCTGCACGCCTCTGACAAACAGAAGTAGATGCTAATGGCAAAATCGTGACGGAGCAGAGTCCCACCACCATATGGCTAATTGCCACAACAATATCCTCTGTGTTATTAATCACGTTTTCATAGTGTGCCATGATAATTGGAATAATTAGGAGGGGAACAGGCACTGGGATGCCGCTGCAACATCCCTTGCTTAGGGGAAAAAAAAAAAAAAAAATTACAAACCCTGCACAAAATGTGTCACTTATCCTTCCTTGTCCCCCATAGTTTGGTCCGTCCCTCTGTCCAATATTCTCAGTCACCTTCCTCCCCTTTTCTTTTCCTCCTCTCCCTTTCCTCTGTTCTTACTTCCTCGTTCCCTCAGCCGCCTCTCCCTCGCTAATCGCTCTCCAGCTCCCCATTTCCCCATCTTGTTTACAGTTTTGCGGTGAAAAATGGAGTTGATAATTAATGAATACAGTGACTTGCCTGTCATGGGGACCTTGGCTATGAGTAGTTTTGGGGGTGTGGTGGGGGGCATTTCAGATAGCTGAATGAGGCCACATGCCCCCGCCAAGCCTGAACAATGAGTGTTTATGGTTAACCCTTTGTGTGCCAGGTCGTTGCTGCCTCAGCAGTTTCTTTTTTTACAGTCGTAGCGACGGTTGTGGCTTTATGGCCCAGCTTGCTGCGATGTGGAGGCAGAATTGCCTGTGGAGAAGGGGTGATCAATGAGTCATAGCTGCATGTTTGTTATGGTTAATCATGGCAATCAGCTGAACCTGGAGAAAAAATACTGTTTAAAATTCACAGTTTCGCATTGTAGAGATCTCAGACCTTCAGAATTTATTGCATGCTCCTCAAGCTCTTCCAATTTATGGCGTCCTGTGCCCTGTGATTTTTTTTCTTTTTTTCCCATCCAGCAAGCTGCTCTGCTGTTTGGCCCATAAATCTGCCTGTTTATCCAGGAGCAACCTTAACATCCCCATGATAGCCCAGGCATTTTTGAAAACCCAGCTTTATTGATTCTGACAGCGGGTCAATCAATAGGACATCTGTAGCATTAGCGGGCTATTCTGGTCTTCTGGGCTCCCTCTGCCAAAACAGTCCGAGGGAGAGGTCCAACTTTTCCGGGAAGTCCTAATGAAGATGTTTTTCCTTGAGCTGCGTGACCTCCATCTAAAAAATAATGAGTCAACTGAGGAGACATGGAAATGGAGATAGATAGGCAAAGGGAATAAATAAGGTAGAACTGTTGTGGTGTGTTACTGCATCAGTGGTCATGGCAGCGAACTATGATAAGAAAAACCCAAACTTCCTGTACTACTGTAACTTCTCTCTAAAATTAATCAATCTGTTAATTGACTAAAGAATTTAAACCAAAAAAATCTATAAAAATCAATAACCAAATCCACAAATAAACTAATGTAACAAATCAGTTTTTCCTTATCCATAAAGGAATTTCAGTGCTTGATTTATACCATATGATTAAATGTCATGAGTCTTCACTGGACAGAAGCATGTACGTAAGTGAAGGGGAATGTCAAAATAAAGGTACATTGCTGGTTCCTTTGGTAACACATGAGATTAAAGGGACAATGAAGAGTTTTGGAAAGCGAATTGTTTTCACTTTCAATATATAAAAAAAAAGAATGTTTTCATTAATCAAGATAAGTCGGAGGTTGGAAGACGATCAGATACCGCCGTAGTTCTGACCATAAATGGCGATTCGGCGGCGTTATTCCCATGACCCGCTGGGCAGTGTCCGCAAAACCGAAAGTAGGAAATGCTGGGCCACTAATAATAATAACAAAATAACGATAAAGACAAAACAATATATTTATTGAAAATGGACCCATTAACAAGTGTGGGTAACGTAGATTCATCCACATTAATATGAGACTTTTTTTATAACCAAATACAAACTCCTCGTTGTCCCTTTAAGGAGAGGTGCTATTACCAATCGTTAATAGATACTTCATTTTTCATGCAGTGGAGCAGAGTCTTGAAGTGTTTTTTAGAAAGTTGGATGAGGTCTGCAGAATCACTTGTTGTATATTATCATTTCACTGTTTTCTCTAATCACTCCGAGGGTCTCCATAATGACTAGACTCTCCATTTAAGCAATTAGCCTCTCCGGGGCACCCTGTTAACACCATTCACACCTCCCTCTGTATCACTTATCAACACTTCAGATGACACAGCCAAAGACCAAGCTATTTTTTCACTTCCCACTTCCCACTCATTCAGTTCTCTTTTTCACAACTCTCTCTCTCGCTCTCTCTCTTGTTCTGTCATTCTCTCACTCTGTCATACACAGACATGTAGCCTACATACGTGCAAAACACACTTGAGGCTCATGTATGCAGGCACAGATGCCCACACCTCAGTCTCAGATTGGAGCATACATTTTTTTTTTGTAGAAACATCTTTCTGTAACAAGAAATAATTGTGCTGGTTGAGTTGAATATAAATGAGTGCAGGCTCAAAATGCTTTTGAGGAATCTGGTAGTTTCTGTGTCAGTGGACTAGCTAGATGCTAGTACGCTGCACCGATTTCTCATCGTATTGAGCTAAACAAGTGGAATCTGTCCTCAGAAATCAAGGTGGAGGAGTTTCAGTCGGTAACTCATAAGCAACATGTCAAATCCATTATTTTTTATGAATTGTGACACCTAGCATTCTTTGTTGCAACGCTGCCCACACAATGATAACAAACACCAACGTTAGCTTGTTTAGCGATGGCGCTTAACCGGAGTTTAGGAGATTAGCAGGTTATCAGGTGTGTCAAAATAATGCAGATTGTTTTTGTTTTTTTCCAATTAATATTTTCTGTCAGCTTGTTATTGAATTAGTGTTTGCACGCTGACTATAATGGAAATGTGCATACACACACATGCAGGTGCACGCAGCACCTTTTTGCACAGCGGTTCTTCCTTTTTTTTTTTCTTTTTTTGCTGTACCACTGAACTGGAATGAGATCATGGATTTTCATTGGTACCGGTGACCAAATTTCTGGTATTTTGAGATCACTAGTAGAGTCTTTGTAATGTTGGCTGTTGTAACTACGGCCAAAGTTTTAGTTGTTTCTCATGAGTGAGTCACTCACCATTTGTCTTTTTAGGCATTTCACCTTTTGTCTTGGTACAGATTTTTGGCTCAGAGTTTTGTATTCTGCTGTCTTGGCTGTTACTTTAGTCTTTTAGAAAAATGATGGTTCCTCAGCTCTGCCCACACAGGTAACTGAACCATCCTAATTATTTGGGTCTCCAAAGCACCTGCCTGCAAGAAATGTTTATAGCCTGCCTGCAACTCCAATCTGTCACAGAGACATCAAATACTCTGTGACGTTATGTGTATAATTGTCTTACAGACGTGTGTGATATATGCTGAATAGGCAGAAAAAGAATTATGGTTCTTCTATAAGAACAGGAGGAGGGGGCTCTGGATGCTCTCCCACCCCCCACGTTGTCGTTTCAGACAGTTATGGACCCAGAAATGGCAAAAAAGCAGCTGCTCCTCTGACCATAAAGCCCCGAGCTGAGCCCGTAATTGCTCCAGCGCAGAGAGGGAATTATTTCCACCTATGCCCACCCTGGGGACCAGGAGATGAAGAAAGAAGAGCAGGCAGGATAGGGATGGGCAGGAGGGGATGTGTGGACGGACAAAATGGCAGGATGGATGGCAAGATGTGGGCAGATTTTGGCACAGCCACCTGTGGGAGTGGGCGGCAGGTTGAGAAGTCTCCCTCATTCACAGCTCCTCCGAAAGCCAAAGACTTGGGACTGAAACTGGGTCATGACTGAAATCAGGGTGCTGTGTATATGGATTTTGAATGTTATATGTGTAGGCTGGTAATTTGCTGGTTTATTCTTTCTTTATTTTAAATCCATAGTTTATTCAGAATAGTACTATTTAGATTAGCCTCGTTATGCGAGAATAGTTCCATGAATTGGCCATGGAAAACGCTCGTCTTTGATTGGTTGGCTGGGTTTTGTAACAGGACAGTTTAAATAGTTAATAAATCCTCAGCACTGTAGGTTTGGAGTTTGCTTTAATTCAGTGTTGTTGAAAGAGTTATGAGTCACTGTTACAAATCCTTCTCTACATACCGGCTGTAAAGTGACTTTATTGGAGTGACTACAGAACAGGTCATATTGCATGTGACTGTTGTACTGGATTTAAAGGATTTAAAGGCTAAATCTATCCAATAACTACATGATGTATAGAATATAAACATTAATAATTAAAGAAGGTGGAGACTGAAGGTAGACTGAAGCTGTTCTGTGTGCTGAAGACACTATAAAATGGTGCAAATATGAATCATTGTACATTACTTTACATTAGTTTAAGCTTGGATATCTAAACATAATATAAAACAGATACAGTGCGACTAAACATTCTCATTTAGCAGATCTGTCTGTGTTTGTGTTTTATCTTCCAAGACCTGCCCCTACTCTCCCTCTGATTGGCTCTCACCCTGATCCTCTTCTTCACGAAATACGCGTGGGGAAAAAAATGGCATGAAACCAGGTCCAATTTCTGTGGTGCAAAAGTGAAAAGGTAACATGTTAAAGGTATTACTGTAGTCCCAAAAGGTTTTAGGTGCACCTGAATTACAGTATATACCGGTTTCTCTAAATGCAGAGCTGTCTTTACTGTTGCAGAAAAAAAAACAAAAAACATATTGTGTTTCACACCTCACCTGTCCCACAGACACACGCAATACTTTTACTACTGAAGCCCTGGTACTTGAACCAGTGTTACGTTCATCAGTAGTTAATCTTTATCACTCTGGTATCTCCACTAGTCACTGTGATGGTGTTATCACTACCATCATCACCACTGACAGTGCTGCTTCTGCAAACTGCTGCTGCATGTTCAAAGCTGTAACAGCCGCTGTTCTCTTATCTTTTACGACTTGGTTCAAGCCCTTTCTATCAGAGGCCTCCTCCAAACACTCTGTCTGAGTGTGTGAGTATGCCTCTGCGTGTGTGTTCTCCCCTCTCTCTCTCTCTCTCTCTCTCTCCTATATCTCTAGAGGTGAGCTCTAGGTTGCTCCCCATATTAGTTTGCTTTCCACTTAATGAGGCGGCAGAGCATGAAGGTCCAAGCACTCCTAAACGCTGCGTTCATTAAACCAATGGTGCTTAATGATGACGGCAAAGACACCCGCGACCCACTGGCTCCTACTGAGGGCGGCCATTAGTGTTACAGCCAGCCAGCTGGGGGGAGACAGTAGCACGGAGGGAGGGAGCTGTCAGCTGTCAACAACACTGTCACAAGGACGCTTAGCCCCTGGTAAACGGCTGCAGCAGAGCCAGTAGGACATAGAAAAAAAATGAACAACTTTTCACATGGCACCAGCTACAGTGACACATAGAGATGACACTCAGAGATGAAGTTGCAAAAATCAGCGTCTGTCTCTACAATGTTTTTCTCCAAAATCCCCTGATGGACACCTCAAAAATGAGGATTCCATTAAAAATATATTAATTCTAGAGCTGTAACTAATGACTGTTTCATTATCAGTTAATATTTTGGTTATTTTCAGGATTAATCAATTAATGTGTTAATCTATAAAATGTCAGAAAACAGGCAGAGAATCCATTATTAATTGTCAGAGCTCAGGCCACCATCATTAGCAGATGTGTTTTGTTTAATTAACAGTGTAAAACCTAAATATAATAGGGACGTAAAGACGAGAAATGCAGCAAAATCTCACATTCGAGAAGCCAACGTTTGACATTCCTGATTAATAACAGAAATTTGAGTACTTATTATCTGAGTTGTGGTTCATGATTTAACTGGTGATATACTAATTTTGACTAACAGCTCTATTAACACTCAACATTTAACACTTTAATAAGGAGTAAAGAAAAAAAAGAGGATTGTCCTGTTAACACTTAGACAAATGAAAACATTAATGAAATGCAAAATATTAATGATCATCATTCCAGGACTGAGAATGCAGTCAAGTGGGATCTGATTAAGTGACATTACACTACGGTAAACATCAGACCAGGTACCAACCCCCTGTGTAAATTCAATCTGGATCACAGTGTTGTCTGTGTGTACTTAACATTACAGGTATATGGTGTGATTTAAATTATAGATAGTTGAAAGGAACAGGTCAGTTACACTATCGACCTTTGGTGACTAGTTAAAATGTTAGCTTAACCTTTACAAAATGAGAAGTGGTTTGCATCCACCACTGTTACGTGAATGTTAAAAGTTGATTAATCGGTATTAACAGTAGATTCCCCAGTCAGGTGCAACTGAACTGCTGCAGAGGGAGCGATCCTATGTGTGTTCTGTAAGAGATGTGATTAAAATACAACATGATAGAAATATGGTAATTATGTTTCTTGTGTATGAGATTGAGGAAGGTTTCTCTCTAGATCAGATGTTTTCATCTCTGGTTATTTAATTCTGCTCAGTATTCACATAAGTCTTGTGTCATTTATTCAATAGGTGTGTTTCCATTACAATTTGTTGCCTTTTTTTTTAATCAATGTACCAAATTTTCTACCTCAGAAAAGTGTAAAAACCTTTGGGATATTTTGAACAGATGGAAAATGTGCATTAGAAACAAGGCAATGGAAATGCATTTACCTGCTGAATACAGTGGCTCTTTCACCAGACACATTATAGGAGGGAGACAAACCACTCAAAGAACCCTGAATAGGAAGCCAGAGACGGTGTGACACATATATTCTGCCAATCGACTGCGCCAAAACAACTGAATGGGAAACAAGCCAATCAAGCCAAACGCGTTGCTCCGATGCAAGCAGAACCTTGCACATGAATAGTGGAAGTAAAACATACGGTATGAGGCCTTTTAAACCTTATTTTGTGTCGAAGTCACCTCACACAAATTATTCTATACATGCAATTTTTGAAACCTTTCAAATTGCAGTATGGGTCTTTCCTGATTCATAATTGACCTGATGGCGCTAGTCCAAAGTAACTGCCCAGGGGCATTGGCAAGATGGCCTCAGAGTGTACAAGACTTGCCTATAACAAGTTTACTTTTTTTTTAATTGCCATTATCCTTGTTTTATTAATTTTAAGATGTGTTACTTACTTTTCTGGTGTTTCTTGGAGTTTTTTTTAAAAGCAAAGTTTAATTCAGGCTCTATGCATACAAATGTAAAAGTCTGGCTTGTAGAGCTGATCAGGTTCAGGAAAGATTACTCTGAAAGTGAATAAGTTAGAAAGTTAGGGTGTTATCTTTCTGTTGGTGGAAATGCAGCCATAATATAAAGGAGTTTCTGTAATGACAGGCCAAAGAGTGAACAGTGTATAGAAGCCTAAAACTCAAATGAATAAATTTGAAATGAAGATTCATTTTTTTGGTATTGTATTTAAACATTGTTCTCAAACAAGAGTCCTTTCTTCTAAAGAGTTAGTTCTTGATGAGGATCATTCCAGGATAGTTTTCGTGTCAGAAGTGTTGAGCCCGTATTTATGTTTATTTTTCACAAATGTATCGGAAAGATAATAAGCCACAGACTCTGTTTCTGCTTCTTTACATTCAGGGCCTGCCTCCTTATTGCTGCATTTGTCCTTTTCCTACCTCTGCAGACAGAAGTTTAATGCTGAAGTACTCCATCAAAGGTACTTCATGAGGTATTTAACAAAAGCCTTCTGGAAAAGAAGTCCACTCTTCAGTCCAACGCTCTGTTCTGTCTTTTGCTCAAAACTGTGTGTGGCCACTTCATTGCATAAATGAAGCATGCATGCACGCGCGCACACACACACAGGCGAGTGCACGCACACACACAGACTGCCTGCGATTTCCATACAGCCCTCAGAGGACACACTAATGTATCCAAATATATTTACAACAGATGTTGCATTTTATTTTTCATGATAAAAACCCATTTCAGAAAATTTACTTCATAATGGGCAAAGCAAGTTTTCCTTCTCTCTCTCTCTCTCTCTCTCTCTCTCTCTTTTTTGTCTTCTCCTGAGGTCCCTCGCATGTACAGTGAGAGAAGTGCACCACCTAATGGTTGCAGATGTCTCCTCTGTCAAACTTTCACTTTGCAGTGTGCAATAAGTCTTCTCTGAAACTGACAGTTGGACCGTATGATTCATCCGCCTGCCCACACCACTCTTGGCTTTCAGGCGGCTGCAGTGACTGCATCGTCTGAATGCTGGAGTAACTTTAGAGGGCAGCTGACAAACATAGTGTTAGGATAGAATGGCAAAAAGGTTGAAAGGACAAAAGGTTAAATTAATTAAAAGATAAAAGTAAAGGGATCTGAGAGCATTATTGAATAATTAAAACACATTAGTTTTGTCATTCATGAAACAGTTACTCAGCAGCTCAACATAAACAAATCTAAGATTTCCATATGGAAGCTGTACATTTAAATAAATTAACTTAAATTAATATGATTCAGTTATTGCTGAAATCACGAGGTTTACTACTGAGAAAGACTTGTTCACTTTTTATCTAAAGTTTTTTTTACATCTAAACTTTTCAGTTTCTACTTGAAATCTTTTGTTTTCTCTCTGATCTGACTCTTACTCATTGTCAGCACGCTACTTCATAATTTGTGTATCTCTTTCATTTGATTGGGAGGTGAAGGTGGAGGCCTTGAGGGGAAAGAACTGGATGTAACTGTGGAGGACGCACAGTGGGAAGAGACTGAGAGGGCTTGAGCAGAAGAAAAAAATGGGGGGGGGGGGGATGAGGAGGATTAGGTGAGGAAGAGGAGAAGAGGCACTCTCCCTCTCAGCCAGCCAGATGGGGAGAAAAAGGGTGACGAGAGAGAAAGCAAGAGGAGGAGGGGAGGGCGTAGCAAAAGAGCTGGAGAGACCGTGAGTGTGTGTGAGGGCTAAGTGAGGCCTTTATAAATGAAAGCAGATGCCTGGCATTATGAACTTGTCGGGTCGCAGATGGGGATGGCGGTGATGGAGCACTTGACTCCCCGGATGGTTATCACTCACTCTCCTCCTCTTGCCTCTCAACCGCCTTCCCCAGTGCTCGGAGGGCGAGAGGGGGAAAAAGAGGGAGAAACAGAACGGCATATAATGAAAAAAGAGACAAAGAGAATATCCGTGGAGTGCAAGAAATAAGAGGAGAAAAGGGTGGACTCTTAAGTGAGTGATTAGTAGCCCTATTTAAATAAAGACCATGAATACAGTGTAAAGAGAAAAGCTTCAAGTCTTTTTCTTCCTTCTTCCTTTTCCCCCTTTGATTGATCTCGGCGTCGGTGTGCGGTGATTGATTGGATTGCCTGCGGAACATCATCCCGCTAACTAGTCGCTCCGAGAAGGGTGTTTGTCACTGCCATTGATCTCCTTGTAAATGAAATGTTCCATTTCCAGTGCATTTTATTGTTAAATGCAGTTCATTAGCTACTCTGAGATTTATGGCCGTGTCTCTGCTCTTGGGCTGGAAAAAGAAGAGAGAAAGGCTTGAAAAGATACAAGGGCTGCTGGTGGTGGGTGGTGGTGGATGGGGGGGTGAGAGAGGATGAGGCAGAGTAGAATGGGAGCAGGGCAGAGACAAGTGTTGATGGTAGAGAGCTGCTGCAGACTTGATAGATGTGGCCCCCAGTTTGCCAGGAGATGAAGGATAATGATGGTGAAGAGGAACTGACACTGAGCTTCCGGATACACTGTAGTTACACTTCTTGTCATCGCTGTGGTAACTTGTGCACTTGCCTTTATAAATACTCCTAGTTCTGCTGACATATTCACTTCTGTGGCTTTAGAAATACGACCGGTTGAAAGACAAAAGGTTGTTCTTGTATTTTTGTGTGGTTTTGTAGTGGCCAACACATCTGTGCAGGAATAAATCTTTTCCTCGCATTCCTGGCCCACTGCTGATTCTTTAATGCTTTTTTCCCTCCACCACATATTCACATAGTGATGTGTTGTGTGTTCTTTTTTTATTTGTTTGTTTGTTTGAAAGCTTCTGTTTTGGTAGAAATTGCACTTGTGGTCCATGGTACCCCACCAGGTGACAAAGTGGAGCCCTGTGTGTGTGCACAGAGGATTTGCTTTCAGCGTGTGTGGTTAGATACGATGACTGTAATGAACAAAAACTGTAAGAGAGGTTATTCCTCCATATAGCAGACTGTGTATTTACACCAATGCGTTTCTAAACAGGCCCCGGAAATTATGAAGCTCCAGGAAAATTACAATCCAGCTCTCCAAGTTCAGCAGTAATGAGCATTTACAGTATATCAAGTTTATGAAGAATAATAATCTTCCCATATGCCCCTTAACGCTGCCAGGATTCTGCTCTCTGCTGTAGGCCGCCACGAGGAACTCGGTGAAGCCTCTTTTTTCACTTGAATAGCTCCGCAAAAATGTGTGATCAGTATGGCCCGCTGGTTCAAGTCCCCTGACGGGCAGTGAAGATCTGAGCAGGGAAAGTAAATGAGCAACTCTCTGCTCTCTCCCTCAGCAATTATGGCATGTGCCCTTGATCAGGGCACTTACACGGCGGCTCAAGGCTGCGGTTCTTTCAGTGGAGCTGCTGCTGAGTGGCCCGGCAGCAGAGGACTGTGTTTGTTCTGGGCAGCTCCCAGGTGTGAAGCAGGGCATCTCTGGGAAAAAAAAAAGAGCAAGCACGCTCGAGCTAATCTTCGCTGGTCAGAAGAGGTTAAAGCTGCTTAAGGCAAAAAGGTTTGTACATAACAGACTACATGTTTTTATATGCGTGTCGATTTAAAGCCCCAGTCTGTAACTTATTTGGCTTTTTATAAGCAAAAATCAAATATGTCTTTCATAAATACGTATTTCACTGAAGTGGAATCACAGCCGCATACAAATGAAAGCTTTCTCGTACCTTAGAATGAGTTGTTACAAGTCGTTACAAATACATAAGTGGGCGACGCACCGAACCGAGGCGGCCATGTTGCATCGCCATTTTTTACGTTGAGTGGCAGCGTGACCGTAGGTAACCACGGAAACTCAGCGGAGCTGTTGGCTCGGCCTGTTAAAACTGTCACCACTGTGTAGTGTGAGGAAGGATGGAGGCACTGATGTTGCATTCAGGTGCAGTCAGGCAGACGGTCGTCGGCAAACCAACCGGATGTCATTTTACTCAACGAGAGAAAGACGGTAAAACGTGGGTCAGGTAAACAATACGACATCACCATGACAACATATGTATTGTGACGTCTGTATTGTTTTGTCTAGTGCTGGCGGACCACTTGTTTAGATAGACGCTTGTTTATCCCGTTACATGCAGCGTCTGTAGTCTGTCTGACGTCTGCCCCATTTCACGTGAATGCAACATCAAGAATACGTTCCGATATGCAACCGCACCGCTAGATGGGGGTCATTCCTACACTATGCCTTTAAAACACAGGGTGCGATGTCATTCTTGCTTTTTTTGAGGAAACCGAGGTGTAAAAAAAAAAGGCTGAGGTATTTACTCGTCATTTTTATATGATCAAAATGTTCAAAAGAAGCCACTGACCACAGTGCAGCTGCGCCCTGCAACCGTCTGCAACCTCAAAAACATCACAAATCACCAACTTGCCTCAAAGTGCCGCAATATATTTTACCAACTCCTTTTAAGCCAAAGAACCGCTGTAAATCAGGCGAGGCAGGAATTATGCTCCCGCGGTGATCCATATAAATGTCTTGGCAAGCTGAAGAGATGTTAGAGGTCACGGAGGCCTCGCAGGCGAGCTGATACACTCGTCTCCCAAACCACGACATGTCACGTGGACCCGAGCATGAAGGAGGTTGGTTGATCAAACTGCTTTTAGTCGACAGGTTTGAAATTGGAAAAGAGACAAAATTGTATGTAAAAGTATAAAGAAAAAGCCATTCAGATGTGTGTGAATGACTTGTGTGCAGCTGTTTCAGCCCCGGGTCCAACTTGTCAGAGTAATAGCAGAACTATAAGTAGGAGAGCCAAATTCTTCAACTTTGCTATTAACTATTTAAACTAGTTGTTAATGGTGTCGACTGAAGCCTGATCCTGTATCTGCAGGGCTCGTTTCTTACATGAGACTTTTCCCAGAGATGTGAAGGTTTTGAACTGTAAATCATCCGCTGAACTGACTGCTTTCAAAAACTTCCAGCAAATGCCTGTTGAACTATGATATAGTGCGAGAAGGGGGGAAAATTTATTCTGACCTCTTCTCTGTTGCGCATTTGAAACGGTCATTTTCTCTGCCCTACCCATCTTTTTATCCTCCCTGGCAGAACAAAAGACGGCTTTTTACTTGTGCCTTTGCTCTTGACAGTGTGACGCAGCCTTTCCTCTGGTTAATCACCGCTTGTTGAGGAGTTTCTGGCACATTGAAGAGCCAGACCGCAGCGCTGTTTGACTGCCTGTCAAACAGCGCTGCAAGAGCGGGGCAATTACAGAAGCAAAGTTTGCTCACACTCCTTGGTCTTAATGAAAAGGTGAGTGTGCGCACTTGTCTGTTTGTCCATATGCAAACACTTGTGCACAACCTGCTGACCACTACGGGTGGAGGAGTCTTATTCTGACAGTTGGGTCTATGCAGTCTCCTGGTTGTTATAGTTTGCTGTTGGAATTCAGTGCTTAAATCCAATATCTCATCACACACATATGTAATGAAGTGACTGCTGACGGTGGATGGACAGGTGATTTCACCTCTGCACTAGGTTTGTGCCAGTGCACAATTATATTGGTGATAAACAATCATCGGAACGATCTGGGAAATGTTAAAGGGACATTGTGTAATTTCTCCTGTTATCTATTCACGAAAATCGATTATTTCGTTAAAAAGTCTGCTTTTCATTAATCAGTAATCCCCCCCATCAACAAACTGAAGTGTTCCGGTAAACTCGTTCATATCATTCATATATACATCGAGCGAGTAAGCTCGGTGCTGGCTGCCATGTCGTGTCTCCATGTTTTTACGTTCAGTAGCAGCCTGACGGTAGGAAACCACGGAAACTCAGCGGAGACACCGGAGCTGTCGGCTCAGGTCGAGGTGGCGTCTGTGAAAAGTCACCGCGATAACGCAGTGAGGAGGAATGGAGCGTTAACACTGATGCTGCATTCACATGCAGTTGGGCAGACGGCTGTCGGTAACAAACCAGATGTCATTTTAGTCCCAGAAAGCCAGTAAAACGTGGGCCAGGTAAACAATACCACATCGCCATGACAACACAGTGTTTCCCCCAGAAAATTTGTTAGTTAAGGTGGTGTCTGTCCTGTTGACCGGGGGGGGGGGGGGGCATCGGCGCGCCGTAGTAAGTTTCGCTTTCACCACGCGCTGCTGTTATGCATGCGCGCTTCTCTGTGGTGTGTATGTGTGTGAGAGGATGCGGAGATGAATGTACATGAATGACGGTGATCGCCCACGGGGGGGCGGCGAAGAATATCGCTACATTTTTATTTTTTTAAGACGTTAGTTTAGGCGGCAGCTCTTAACAGGAAAGCGCTGCGGGAAACCCTGCAACATATTGTCAAGTGTATTGTTTATGCGGTTATGTGCAGCGGCTGTCGTCCGTCTGCCCAATTTCATGTGTATGCAGCATGAAAAATACGATTTGATTGCGATATACAACCACAATGCTAAATGGGAGTAATTCCTACACAATGTACCTTTAAGACAATATTTGATTAATTCCCCATCATTGTGCAAACTTTTTATTATAGTATTAAATTCATATTAGATTTAATTTTCCCTTGCAAAGCTTCACATTTACATTTCAATAGTGTAACCATTTGAACATTCATTCAACGTCCCAGCTGCTACCCAGCACATCCTCTTCTAATACCAGTGCTGTGACAGTTTGTGGTTTAAATACATGTTTTGACATACAAAAGTGCGACAAGACCACACATGTTGCGCAGCATCCTTCAGCTGTTACCTAACTGTGTCAAACTCAACAGCCTGTACTGCATGCACTGTGTCCTAATTTACATACGGCTGCCACTCATTGTCTGACATGCTCTCACAGTGCTGACGTGAAACCAAAGCTTCTAGTTTGTGCCTCAGTAACAGGAGAACACCTTTTTAAAATCCATTAGACTTTTCAAGTAAATAACTTAAAGGGACAACGAGGAGTTTTGGAAAGCGAAGTGTTCTCATACTACATTTACCATGAGCCTCCGCGCGCACCGTGAAATTCTTGGACCGGCGCGAGACGGACGTCTTGCCAAGAATGTTTTCATTTATCAACAATGAAACGGAGGTTCAAAGACGATCACATACCGTCATAGTTCCATAAACGGCGATTCGGCTGCGTTATTATCATGACCCGCCGGGCAGTGTCCGCGAAACCGAAAGTAGGGAAACACTGGTCGGCTCGGCCAGCATTTCCACAACTAATTAAAATAAGAAAATAACGATAGAGACAAAACAATATATTTATCGAAAATGGAGCCATTAACAAGTGTGGGTAACTTAGATTCATCCACATTAACGTGAGACTTTTTTATAACCAAATAGAAACTCCTCGTTGTCCCTTTAAGATACATCCTCAGAGCACAGCCTACTCACCTCTGTGCTGTGCTGCTCTCTCAATATGTTTAGAAAAGGGCAGTAATCAGTGATTACAAAAATAAGCAAACTTCATTTCACTTTCTATCAGCCTTTACTAAATCCAATTTCCCAAGAGCCATAGCCCCTTAAATGTTAAACATCACAGTCTATGGGTGAGTTGAGGGAATAACTTTCCAGTTTGGTTCATGCTTTGTTTATTTATTTATTTTTTTAAAGTATATTTTTTTGGCTTTTTGCCTTTATTTGATAGTGATGACAGTAGAGATAGACAGGAAATGGGGAGGCAGAGAGGGGGAATGACACGCAGGAAAGGTCTGCCCGACGCGGGATTCGAACCGGGGACGCCTGCGGCGAGGACTGTAGCCTCTACATGGGGCGGCCGCTCTACCCACTGCGCCACGCACCGCCCCATGCTTTGTTTATAAGGACTGCATGGTTTATTTATCTGATAAGAACAATGCAGTTTACTGTAGCGTAGTTTCAAATCAGAGTATGAAATGAATGCCATAAAACCAACACAAAGCAGACAACCTTATTGATAACTACCCCACAACTGTGGTTGAGGACAATTTGTTCCATAGTATAGAAGTCTATCTCTCGTCTTTTCATAAAGAACAAAAAAAAGGTTAATTGAATGAGAAATTGCATGAAGTTTTAGAGCAATTTAACCATTTTCAGTCAGTTCAGTGGACATCATGGTATCGTCTTGTTCCTTCAGCATGGTATTTTAATCTCATGATAATCTACGGTATGCCTCTCTGTAAATACAACAGATTTTTTTTAGTAGTTTAGTGGAGGTATAGCACAGCATGTTTTGCAGCAGGCGTTTCTATGTTAACGAAAACTGTTTCTGTTAACCACATGTTTATGCCATCTTTCCTGTGAGGACACTTGAGTCAGGTTTCTATTGTACAGACTCTCACAGTCATAGAAATACAGACATGTTAACAGGTTGTTAACAGATATGTTGATTTTTATTGAAAATGCCAGGCACACACCAGGCCACACTTACAGCAGTATCACCTCTTCTTTAAACATGAATCCACCTGAAACTCAGGCTTGTTTTTGCCTCTTTAAGAGCTGGTATTACGCTCAGTGGAGCCGTTCCTCACTGCAGCCTGACACCACTAAGGTTACTCTGGCATTTTCACTCTGTTTGATGCTGTTTGTGGATGAGCAATGGATCAGACAAAATGTCAAACATTTCTCAGTAATGGTAAGAAGAGATAATGACTGAGATAGTAACTCCTGCACAGGGAAACACCACATGTAGTCAAAACGGTTTACCTACTTTATATACAATACTTCCACTTAGTGTGTATAACTGTCTCTGGGGAGCGAACGTTGAAGAGTAAGTCAGAGAGGTCGCTGTTGCTGCAGGGGGAACAGGTCTAGACACTTCTGTGAAACCTAAAGCATTGCTACTAGCAAGCTCATGAAATAAGGCAAATGTTATTCAAGTGCAAACACAATGAGAAACATCAGCCAACACTGGGGGTGTTCATCTAAATTCAAGTCCAGGCCTAGAGGTCAGACCTGCACTTGTAAGCAGCAGTTTGCAGGTTCTCACGTCCAACCTGCTCACAAACCTGGATGGGAAAACTGAGCAACATGAGCAGCGTATTCAATTCCTGCAGTAATCCTTAAAGGGATAGTTCAATATTTTGGTAAATTGGCCCATTGCCATAATCCCTAGGTTTGTTACCTTTAATTGTCGGTGCAAGCTATTTTTTGAGCGGCAGAGCAGAGTCGCGAGCTGCTCAGAGCTACGCTACAGAAGCTAATGGGGTTTCTTAGTTTCCCTCATCAAACTCATCAAATACACAATCCAACAACTCCAAAACGTTCTTGTGGACAAGTTGTGACCTGCACATTCACCACGCTATGAGATAATAACGGAACGTTACGAGACAGAGTTGTTTTCGAGGTAAATTCATGCAAAACCGCTGATGCGCGTTCCCGTCAGCGACAGTTTTTCAGCAGTCTCTGCATTTGCCTCGAAAACAACTCTGTCTCGTAACGTTGTGTTATTATCTCATAGCGTGGTGAATGTGCAGGTCACAACTTGTTCACCAGAGCGTTGTGGAGCTGTTGGATTGTGTATTTGATGAGTGTGATGAGGGAAACTAAGAAATCCCATTAGCTTCTGTAGCGTAGCTCTGAGCAGCTCGTGGCTCTGCTCCGCCATTCTAAAAATAGCTTGCACCGACAATTTGCCAAAATGTTGAACTATCCCTTTAATACTTTTTTTTCTTAGTCTTGGAAAAAAGAAACAAACAGGACACATCTGCTGATGCTTAATGTCTTCATAATATGATTTTATACCACAATGCTTTTTGACATGCACTGGCTCACTGTTTAATAAGAAAAAGACGGCAAAGAACAGAGAAGACAAAACTTTTGGAGATTGGAGCAATAGAAAGTAACAGTACATTTAATGGGTGGGCGACATCACAAGTTTATCAGCTTGTGTACGGTCTTACTTGATCAACGTTTCAAATGAATCGGACGGATTGCTTCATTCACAATGTGCCATTTCAGAAAAAAAATTGCTTTTTAGGGCATTTTGCCTTTGTTTTGATAAGTTAGAAAAGTTAGGGAGAGAGAGAGAGAAAGAGAGAGGGGGGACGACATACAGCAAAGGGCTGCAGGTCGGATTCAAACCCGTGGCTGCTGCAATTTAGCCTACATGGTACATGGAAATTTAATTAATTCCGAAAAATTGCCAACCAGTCCACTGCCAACTCTTTCGCTGCAAGGATACGAATCGCAACTTCCTCGTTAGGATTTTCAGCGTAAAATCAAAGCGGCAATGGGATGCAGAGGTTTGTGAGCCGGAGCCTTTTTTGGCCTTGAGTTGAGTTTGTGTCCAGGCAACCATATGAACAACTAATCATGTGATCACATGAGTTCAACTAAATCTATGAGGACACTCGTGATTTCCAAAAATATTGTCATATGATGTTTTGGCCAGATCTTTCTTCCGTAATATGTATAATAATGCAGCAGATTATCCACAACAATTAACAGTTACATACTTCTTGAGTTAAGTATAGCACCAAAGACAGTCTTTGGTGTCAAAATGAGTTTCCACATGATATTTGGAGGTTTTTAACCAACACTTTCTTAAATGACCTGGACCACGCAGATATAATGACATACAAATCTGATCACAAGTCACACAACGTACGTGCTCCGCTGCAATTTTGAATTGTTGCCACGACTGTAATTAAATCTTACATCATTCACCTGAGACCGCTGTCATAATTCTGAAATCACGGTAGCTTGGCACGTACGGTAGCCTGGATGGCAATGAGAAAAAACAGCAGAAGAAAGTCAGATATTGGACCAAATGAGACGTTTACTCAAAGGCACCTATGTATTACTGAGATGAAAGCCGAGGGATTTCATGTCTTTTGATCTTTTCGGTCACAAAGCTTTTTGGCATCGCTGTCAGCTCATTCTGGTAACAAATCAGAGGATTAATATGAGTTATCATCCAATAAAAGAAGACACAAACACCAATTCATGCTAATTATTTGAGGATATTTCCCCCTCAGCGATCCTCCCTGTACTTGCACCGACAACTCTGCAGCAGAGAAACGCGAGGGGTCAAAGCCGCTGAATCAGTTTTATCTTCATTAAGGAAAATCTTTGTCAGTTTTGCAGTGTTGGTGTCTCCAGCTCCACTTCCTCGCTGATAACAAATGAGTGCACACCGTCACAGTCTAAACCCGCTACCGGTGGCGACGCCAGGACCGTGAGTTGTTTCTCATCCATATTCAATCCCTCTGAATTGGGGACGGTGACATATGGTTGGTACTCACGCTACAGCTCCCCCTCCTCTGCAAGAGAGATACAAATTCAGAATTAGATTTAACACTTCAATTCCCCACTGACCAACAAGGCTGACACAATTACTATGCTGGAGATGCCACACACACACACACACACACACGCTCACTCACATACGCACACAAACACACGCATACTGGTGTAATCCAATTAGAACACAGCCAGTGTTTATGCTGGTGGGTGTGAGGCTGGATGTGTGTTTTTACAGACAGTTTACTAAAAATTCATAATGCAAAAGTTTTCATTATGTCTTTATTTAAAATAGAATACATTTTGAATTCGACTTGAGCATGATTATTTCACTGAAATAAGGAAAGGAGGAGATTTAAATTTGGATCTGACAGCCATCTGCTCTGCTGGAGTGTCACTGAGCAAGATACTGGATCCCTGCCAGCTGCAGGGTCAGAACCCTGACCTTTGACCTTTTTCTTCTCATTTCATTCAAGTGCAAATATTTGATAGAAAGTATTAAAAAATTGTGGCCGATCAATGACTTTATGTGTTTCCTAGCTGAATATGTGCTGTCATATATTTAGTCCAGTCCTCATTTGACGTGGCACAGGCCTGGTCCAGGTTCATTAAAGTTTTATCACATTTCTCCACTGCAGCAGTGAAGATGGAGCAAGCGCCGAATACTAACATGATATACAAGCTGCTTCTTACACATGAAACAACAGCGTTCAGGTCTGTGCCGTTCGTTCCTTGCGCTTCTCTTTATTTCCTCGAGGACGTTGCTGAAAACCTGCGCACTTCCGGATGCGTCCTCGTACGTTAAAGATTACGGATGAGAGACACCGGGAGGATCAATACTGACTTTTCATTGATCGATCTTTAGGAGTCGTGTCGACCGTGAGGCAGCAGCAGAAGCCAGCACAGATCCAGATAAACACAGAATGTGCTGATTTAAGGAACTTCACTGCCTGTGCTGTTTATAGTCACTTCAGTTCATCTTCTGTTAATCCCCACGGCGGCAATTGTTTTACAGGAGAATAGAGCACCAAATCTACCAGCAAAGTGCATTTTGACAAACTTCCCATTGCACACACAGTTTAATAGCCCACGCTGTATGATCTATGGCCAGTATGCAGCGCGTCCAACTCTGAAGTTCTGTTCCCCACTGAGTGATAAAAATCACACTTAATTCCTGTCTTAAAAGTCACTGTGGAGCATCAGCGAGGACGCTGTTTAGAAAATCTGCCACCGAGGCATCAGCTTAGGTTTCACAACATTACATCACCTGTCTAATTGATCTGCTTGTTTGGGCTCATTTCATACTTGCATGGAAGTGCTGATGAAGGGGGTCTGGTTTTTCCTCCTGGCTGTGTGTGTGTGTGTGTGTGTGTGCGTGCAGGGAGGCAGGTATTAGCCCTGACAGATCGCACTGTTAATTGCTAATTGTGTTTCTCATTAGGCGCAGGGGTGACAGGTGTTGTTAGAGTGTTGTGAGTTTGGTGCTCTCCCATGAATTGCGTTGGCTCCCTGCGCGCCACATTGCCGATCCGCTCACTAATGGTTCCCCCGAGAACTCCCATCAGCCCCTGGGCTCGGTGCAGCGAGGGGTCGGCTTTAGATACTGTGTAGCAGCAACAGCCGCATTGGGAGGTCTCCAAACAGAGAGCTTTGTCAACTAACAAATCCTTTTACCACAGTCAGTATAGTACTGTGTATGTGTGCAATATGTAAAGTGTATCTGTTCTGCATGTGATAAGTTTCTGAATTAAATTCAAGCACAGAAAGTTGCACAAATACTGTAGATGCTGCTGGAAGCTGCTGACAGAGTCTGTGTTGAGTACCTGGGGGTGTGGCCTTGAATTTATTTGAAGGGTTATATGTTGAGAATGAATCATGTCTCTGCTCATGAAATGTCCCAACATGTCTCTGTGTGAACAACAGTTCACAAGACATCAAAATGTCTCATAAATACATGAAATAAATTCATTTGTGTGGAGTAAAGAGAGGAGGGGGGTTGGGTTGTCCATCACTGATGTGCAACGGTTTCTTCTGATTGGTTTCGTAATGAGGTGAGTTTCTCCTGAGTCGACGCCACGTCAGATCCTTGTTAGTCTGGAACCTCCCCGGAAGACCGGCCCGCCAAGGGTGACCCTACCAGGAGCGAGCTCCGGGTGGTAACGCTCTCCACATCATTGGAAGGCACAAGCCTCCATGGCGCGGCAGGGCCAGAGCCAGCTCCTTTACCTACCTGGGCTCCACCATCACCAACAACAACAGCCAGAGATCCAGCCAGAGATCGTCCGCAGACGCAGCCTTGCAGCCAGACAAAGACAAAGCTACGTATTTATAACACAGCAGTTCTCTCCATTCTCCTGTATCCTGGCCGCTAAACAAGACGCTGGCCAAGAGAATAGATGGCTTCGACAGCAGGGCACTCAGGACCATTATGGACATCAGTTGGCACCTCCACGTCACCAACTCAGACCTCAGAAAACTCACCCGCCAGCCTCCTGCATCGCAACTGACTTCCCAGCGTCGCATCCGTTGGCTCGGACACCTCCTCCGAACACCCCACTCCTTCAATTCAACCCAAGTGCATCCGGCTGGAAAAGGCCGTGCAGCAAACCACTCACCAGATGGCTAGACGTCAGCAGACCTGGCCCAAGACCGCGGTCGATGGCGAACCCTGGTGAAGCGGATTGGCTCCGCGCACAGTGGCGACCCCGTCGAGCGAGACCGGGTCCTCGCAACGCAAGAGCATTAGTAGTAGTAGAGTAAAGAGGCGTCCAAACTTCAAATGTACTGAACAGTAAGATATTAAAGGGACTATGAGGAGTTTCAGAAAGCAAAGTGTTCTCACAATACATTTCCCATGAGCCTCCGCGCGCACGAATCAAGAACGAATGTCGGAGGTTCGAAGATGATCAGATACCGTCGTAGTTCCGACCATACAGTAAGCGATGCCAACGATGCAGCAGCGTTATTCCCATGACCCGCTGGGCAGCGTCCGGGAAACCGAAACGAGAAAATGTTGGGCGAGTCGACCACTAAATAATATCAAAATAACTATAAAGACAAAATGATATATTTATCAAAAACGGACCCATTAACAAGTGTGAGTAACATAGATTCATCCACATTAATATGAGACTCTTTTATAACCAAAACCAAACTCCTCTGGGTCTCTTTAACCCAAACAAGAGAGCTGCAAATCTCATCAATACTTTTTGAATGTACAGATTAAAAAAAAAAAAAAAATCTCTTATTCATAATGAAATATCCATGTCAATATTATCGAGCTGCCTTTCTGTCTCTTCATGCCTGTCCTCCTCTACTTCAGTGATCCAGGTTTTTTCTCTCTGGATGTAGTGAAATGAGATTAGCCGATTCAAGCGGCTTCTGCTGGATTAAAGCGCACTTGGAGGAAAAGACTTGGGGTCAGTCCCCCGTCCTGTCTGCTTGAGTTGGAAACATGTTTGATGTCCTTAAGACCACATTTACTTCCACATAAGGAGACAGAGAGGATTCTAATGTAATGCACGTAAGACGTGCAGCATCCATATTTAAAGCTACACTCAGCCAGTTGAGCAGAGCAGGTCAGTAATTCCACAACTCGCTCTTGTATACACGGGGGACAATGAAATATGAAAATGTGTGCTGTTTTATTGGATGTGGTAATTGCATCTTAGACCATCAGTGAGGACACAAATTGTGTCTTGGTAAAGGCCTGATATGTATTTTGAGGAAGGATAATGGGCTTGTACCTCGTTTTTGTTAGATTGCCGTTAAAACATTCACACTCATTTCTGCTCATCACTGGGAGAAAAACAGTTGGGTGCAAAATGAACAAACAGTGAACTAGTTAGATGCCTCATTTATCTGTAAATCCAGAGTCACAGAACTTCTGTCATTTGCCTTAATTTATTTTGTCAATTTATGTTAGATTATTCTATTAGGTTATCATATTTTCTAATATCATTATTTATTGTAGCAACAATAGATTCACAGCAATGGAACCACAAAACTAGACTTAGTTGAACAAGCTTTCAGTTTAGCTTTGATATACTTCAAAAACTCAACTCAACATGTTCTATCAGCATCTTCTCCTCCTGTTGTCAGTTTGACTCACCCTCTACAGAAGCAGAGACATCACCCAAACTTAACTATATTCAGCAGATCAGATTTGGTGCTCATATACATGGTAAAACCCATCACATCAAAAATATAGCAAGAGGACATCAGAAATCATATTAGCTGCTTTTTCAGGAACATGTTTAAGGAATCCAGCAGTCGCAACAAAAGTCATCTGTGTAAAGCATCTACTGTAATGTGTGATGCTTTACTGAGACTGTCAGTGAGGTGTTGATAGAGTGGTAATTTTAAAGTATATTTTTTGGCTTTTCATGCCTTTATTCGATAGGACAGTTGAGAGTGTGACAGGAAATGGGAGGCAGAGATGGGGGGAATGACATGCAGGATAGGGCCGTCCGACGCGGGACTCGAACCGGGGCCGCCTGCAGCGAGGACTATAGCCTCAACACATGGGGCGGGTGCTCTACCAACTGAGCTAAACACCGCCCCATAGAGTGGTAATTTTAAAGATGATGGTAGTTTTGAAGGCTGTTCATAGTGTAGTATTATTGGATTTCATTATACAGTAATGCCCACTCTTACCAAGTGTACCTCATACTCAGGATTAAACAGGTGACATTGTAGATTTTACTTATAGTCAACGAATCACATGGAAAGTGTAACAGTGCTTTAGTGTTTCAGCCTGAAGCTCATGGTTTCTACTGAGCACTGTAAAAATTGGAAATAGAGGCATTTTCTTGGGGACTATTTTTAGCTGTGGATTAATAACTCTTGATGTGCAAAGGAAGTATTTGCAGCAGCAGAGCAGTGTACTGTATGTGGGACCGAATTAAAATAAACTAGAGGGCCCATGCTCTTGTAATAAAGTTACATGACACTCAGTGCAGTGTTGTGACTCAGTGACAACAAAGGAGCTCTATGGCACAGAGCAGTGAGATATATTGGACAGCGCACTTTTGAACGGATGCGTTTCATTGCTGGTTTTCATCTCTTTATAGGATTAGGAAACATAGGCGGAAAAAAATCTAAGATTTCACTATAAAAATGACAATAAAACCAGATTTACTCTCATTGAACCACTCTAAACTGAAAGAAAATTGTATACGTTGCATTAAATTGTACAAGTCTCATACTTGTTGTTCTTAAAGCTCAGTATTGTTAACTTGAAAGCTGTAAAACACAGGCTGTAAGTAATAGAATAATACAGCAAAGAGCCTTGATTGTTTTGGTGACTGGTAATTATTATTGTTGTACAGACCCTTGTGTACCTGCTTGGCATGCTGCTTTTCCTCTGTTGTCACTGGCTACTAATTACAGCCTGAGGATGAGGCCTCTGGACGGCCAAGTTTGAGTGAGGAGCGTCCCCGCGGTGTCACCTGCCTGTCCCTCACCGCTGCTATTAGCTCGGTGTCAGCTCCACTTGGCAGCCATTATTAGCCTGGGTATTAACGTCTCGCTGACTCACTCTGATACCTACAGGAGTGCCTGTCACAGCACCCATGTGGATCTTCATTGTTCCGGAGACCTCGTGGGGACGCGCTGCAGCTCAAAGTGCTAATAACAATAATTACCCCTCAGAAGACAGTTGGGTCCCCGCTCGTGCAGCCGTGTTTACAGTCGACTTTGTCTGGGTCCCAGAACGCTGATAAGGCCTCGCTCAAGGGACGGTTGACATTTAAAGTGTAGTTAGGTCAATATCTACATGCTGATATTGGCATTTTAGTAGTGATTTGTTCCCTGCTCATGTGATTGGTGGATGTCACCAAAATGCAAAGTTCAGATTCAGAGTTTGACACGTACATCTGTTTCAGTGTTGATTTGTTAAAACAAATGTACTTATTTTTCTATGGCTTCTGTGGTGTAAACGTTAATCTAATGTAATCTGAACCACCATCACTTTCACATTTTGAAAATCTTACACTTTCAAACTTAATTGAAAGACAGAATTCTCTATTCTATACAGTACAACTTTAATATAATTTGATAAAGGAGTCCACTAAGAGGCATGGGGACTAGATGTTCAAGACGATACGGTATACATGCAGTTGATTGGGAAATTACATGCTTAAAAACTCAAAAACAATCATGATACAAGAATGAAATTATTACAGTGCAAGTGGTTAATGAGAACTTACATTACCCCGGTCGATCTGAATCACTTACCACGTTTACATGATGTTTTTAAAGCGGAATTAATTATTCTGAATTAAATAGTTCGGAATTAAAATATTTTCCTTCGAGTTTACATGGACATAATAATTCCGAATTAGGGTTTAGGGTTTAGGGTTAGCGTTCTGATTGGACAGAGGGTACACGTGTTTACGTATTTACGTCTACCGGAAGAAAACAAACTCCATTCTCAGTGTGTGAAGTGAACAGAGCTGCAGCCGCGAGCCACTCCGCTGCTCCTAAACTTAACAACAACTTAGAAGCAGAAAGTTTCTCCTCTTAACTGCCAGGATGGCCTTCCCTTCCCTGAGTGTGTGAGCCTGGCCGCCCCCGCCGCCGCTGCCGCTACTGCTACGGCGGGGAAGGTGAAGCTCACTGATCGCCTTCCCCGCCCCCAGCGGCGGCGGCGCCGCCCTCACACACCCTCACTGCCCGGATCGCCTTCCCCGGTGTGTGAGCCACCGGCGGCCGGGCAGCGGGGTCTGTGGAGCGGGTTCATGAAGCCTGGTTGTCCCGACATGATTCACTCACAACACTGCGGCTGTAACATTATGTTGTGTGTGTTGTAGCCGAAAAGTAGGCTATAACATAACGTTACAGCCGCAGTGTTGTGATTGAGTCATGTCGGGACAACCAGGCCAGAGCGATAGATATAACAGAGTGGCGACACTCCCATAGGACTCCATTGTAAAAAATGGCGGGCCGACTTCCGGGTTATGGAGCCCTCATAGTTCCAAACATTCCTCCCGCGGCGCTGGACCACGTCTGTTTCTATGGCTGCACAGCAAGAAACTACTGAGCTACGTTGACGAAATACCGACCAATTTTAAGTTATAAAGTGGTAATAATCTTTCCCAAGTACAGTAACCATGTTGACTTAACAAAATAAAAATTATTAGACTGATCGGTTCATTGAAAAACATTTATTTATTTACGTAACTGTGGTGATTTCAGTCCGTAGCCCAGAAGCAGCCCTGCTCACTTTTCATTCAAACAAACTAATGCCACTGCCACAGTTGTTAAATTTCATCAATGAGACCAACATTAATCTCTTCAAAATAATTTAACAAGCCAGCGGTAAACCTCTAAAAGCATGCGGATACGTTACTTGGCTCGTTTTCTCCGACGGGAGGACGGACGGTCGGCCCGCCGGCAGATCAGCTCAGTAGAGCGGCTGCTGCTGCTGTGACAGCCGCTGCCCCTGGTCCCCGGTCGGGGCTCACACAGACTCTGCACTTCTCCCAGAACAAACATCGGTGCAAGTTCCTAACAAACGTTATGAACTGACCACAGACTCCGGATTAAACGGTGACTTTCTTGCATGAACAAAATATTAAAACTGTGACGTGTTGACAGCGCTAAAGCCAGCTTTACTGCTGTGGCTCGGTTGCCGCAAAATGGCGATATCGATGCTAATTTCTGTTAGCCCGTCTATGAGGTTTTGCATTATACGTTAGCATTAAGCTAGCGGGCTTTATATTTAGTTGTGATACTGGCTGTGTGTGTGTTTTGAACGTTGTTTCAAACTGTGTGGGTTTGATTGAACATCTTTTATGCTTAAATATATATATTCCCGCTTAATATATTGCTTTACTCCTCTTCTTATGCCATTTTTACTGTAGGGCAGGCTAATCTTCACTTTAGAGTGACAAATAAAACCTTGAAGCAAGAAGATTTTGCCTTTTGTTTGAAAACTGACATTGATGTAGCCTACATACAGTAATTCAGTAACAGTTGTAAATATACCTTTGTACGGTTTATTTTTTAATATTTACCGTCCAAAAGCAAGCTCAGTGCTGTCTGTCCCATAGCAGAACATGACAGCGGCAGCCTCGTTTGGAACTAGGCCTATTGGGAGCTACATGAACCATGTGACCGCGCTGGCGGCGACATCAAAGGCTGTCGCCACTCTGTTATATCTAACGCTCTGAACCAGGCTTCATGAACCCGCTTCACAGACCCCGGTGCCCGGCCGCCACTAGAGCAGCAGCGGCGGCGGCGGCCAAGCACCGGGGTCTGTGAAGCGGGTTCATGAAGCCTGGTTGTCCCGACATGATTCACTCACAACACTGCGGCTGTAACGTTATGTTGTGTGTGTTGTTGCCTACTTTTCACGGTTAAATTATCACCGCGACACACACATAGAGCGGCGAGTCAGTTAATACGCATGCGCAGAACGACCGGAATTATTTTTAAAAAGAATAAACGTTTACATGATAGAGGAATTAATTAATTCCGCTTTAAAATAGGAATAAACCACCCACTTAATTCGGAATTAAGTTTAATTCCGAATTAAATGGACCCCAGGAAGACTAGCCTGGCGTTTGTTCGTCGGCTAATGGGGATCCTCAATAAACAATAAACAATAAATTTTCACTCGGAATTAAGTGTTTACATGATCTTTTTAAAGCGGAATTAACTTTAATTCCGAATTAAATGATTTTAATTCGGAATTAAAGCTCTCATGTAAACGGGGCAACTATCCACAAGTTTCCGAACGTCATCTATGGTCAAAACCGGAGCCGATTTTTACGTTTACGTTTCCATGGTTTTCAGTCGTTGTCATAGTTGCGGTAAACGCATGGATCTATTAACGCTGGCTTTTAACACGGATGTCAATTTGTGTGATATCCATTGTTAAAAGCTGGTGTGATGATCCATGCGTTTTACAGATTTTCATTAAAAAAAAAACCATTCATTTACCGCGACTACCGAAACCATGGAAACGTAAACATAAAATTCCACCGGAAGAGCAAAACCGGCACACGTTTTTGATGTTTGGAAAAAGGTGGATACATTGTGTATGGGAGTGTTGAGAAGATATGCAAGCACAGCTGTGTACTAGTCTAGGTACTGTTGATGATTGCTTTATCTTGGAAAAAAAAAAAAACGGATACTACAATACATGTGGGTGAAAGAGATGGTATCCTGTGTTGTACTGGAGAGGTTGACTTCCATAACTAGAGGAAAGGCAGAAGAATTTGAAAAAGTGTGGAGACCCTTATTGTAGTTTGTTGGACGTCTGCAGGCACAATCATTTTGACATTGTTGTGAGGGGCTGAGTGCTTTGTGTTGTCGTTATTACACTATTATTAAATTCATTATTTATTTATTTTAATTTTACTTTGGTCTAATATGTGGGTAACACTTTATAATGAGTACACACTATTAAGCATTAGTTAAGCATTAATAAATATTGAATTCATCATTTATAACACATGAATACTCATTAGTATGTAGTTAGTAAACATAGTTATAAATGTTTTACTCATCATTGATAAGCACAGTAGTTATGGATTAGTAAACACTGAATTCATCATTTATAAAGCATGTTTCTGACGTAAATACTCATTAGTAAGTGGTTTACAATCACAGTTGTAAATGTTTTACTCTTCATTAATAAGCTCATCTATATAAATGATGGATTCAGCATTCCCAAGCGCTCTTACGCGTTCAGTATGAATGGTTAGTGAGTGTTAGTAAATGTTTTATAAAAACTCACAAATTTCATTTCCAATGGATGACTTATAAACAGTTATTAATGCAGGAATTCATGAATTCAGGCAGTTACAAAGCACTTACTACTCGTTAATTAAGTATTTTGTGTGAGCTCATCTAAAGTGGGCACTATCTATGCCTTATAGAGCATTTACAAATGAGATATTAAGATTCACAAGGAGAGACACAACACGATATGGTTCATATTGCATTGTATTTATTGCAACTTGGGAATATTATAAGAGTCTGGTAAAAAATAAAACTGATCAACCAGCGCATCCAGCGTTTACCATTTGTATTTATAAACGAGTCTGTGGCGGCCGCGACTCTGTCCCTCTCGCGCACACACGGGCAGATGGACAGGTCGTGTTGTGACGGTAACATGCTAATGCTAGCTATAGTGTTCTGCTATCCGCCCCCCATGGGGGGGGTTCCCAGTAGTGAAATGGCACCCGGGTACCGCCCAAGCCGAGCGAGTACTCGGATATCGGCTTCAGCCCTACAAACAATACGGCATCTACATTGATATCAGTTCACTCCGAACCATAGACTGTATAAAGTTCCGAACATACATCCATGACCCCGAAGCAGTCTTTTGCCCCCTGTTTTTGGTTGCACGCGCACCGGCGGCCGCTGGACGTGTACGTCGACGAGCCTTACACGTCATCAACATCACAACGCCTGGACGACGCTGGGAGGCGGCAACACTGCAGCCGGTGCAGCCTGGTGCAGCAGCTAAGATGAATGGAGAGTTGGAGACGGAGAACTCTGCCCAGAATCGACGAGTCCGGCGGACGCGGGCCCAGAAGAAAGCCGGTGTGGAGATGGATATCGAAGTCGGCGGTCGTCAGCGGCACTAGTGGTGAGTATGTGTTCGTTTTGTTTGCTGCCACACATGGTCCATGGATGATAGCTAACGTTAGCTTGTCTGCAGCTGAAGGCTTTAGCTCTCGCTCCCTGACGTAGGCTACCGCGACATGTAAACACACATTTCAGGACTGCTGACTTGTATCATCAGAGCAGCCTCCTTTCATATTTAATAGAGGGGGGACAATAACTGACTCTCATCTGTCAGAATGTGCCTGCTGTAAAGGATAATCATAGCTGAAAATCACAGGTTATTATGTCTGTTCTGATTTTACAAGCCAATGTGTGACTGTGTGTGTGTGTGTGTGTGTGTGTGTGTGTGTGTGTGACTTAAGTTAAATATCCTTTTTTTCCCCCCTCTTTTCTTTATTTTTAAACTGTTGCTAATTTTCCTTTTTTGTTCTCTAAATTGCAGTCCAAAATCTGGATCAGGCCGTTTCCCGGTACAAGAAAATTCTCTGGCCGTTTGGTCTGCTGCTTTCAAGCGTGTTGGGATGGACCGGAACACTGCTCCAACCGCAGAGAGCTGCCCCCAGCAAATATAAGGAACTGACTTAATTTTTTGATACAGAAAAAAACAAATTAAATAGGCTACAGAAGGATTTTTTTCAAAGAATTATTTGCTGAACTTAAACTTCTGTGATCCACTGTTGGCGTTTTTATTCTGCCATGCTTACCCTTGTTTTACATCAACAGAACAGTTACAATATGTTGGGAAGTTGCAATAAATACAATGCAATATGAACTATCCCTTTGTGTTGTGTCTCTCCTTGGTCTGTTAAGATAACCAAGACTTTTATGAGTCTTGAGGCATTGCAGCCTTAATATCTCATTTGTAAATGCTCTATAAGGCATAGATAGTGCCCACTTTAGATGAGCTCACACAAAATACTTAATTAACAAGTAGTAAGTGCTTTGTAACTGCCTGAATTCATGAATTCCTGCATTAATAACTGTTTATAAGTCATCCATTGGAAATGAAATTTGTGAGTTTTTATAAATCATTTACTAACACTCACTAACCATTCATACTGAACGCGTAAGAGCGCTTGGAAATGCTGAATCCATCATTTATATAGATGAGCTTATTAATGAAGAGTAAAACATTTACAACTGTGATTGTAAACCACTTACTAATGAGTATTTACGTCAGAAACATGCTTTATAAATGATGAATTCAGTGTTTACTAATCCATAACTACTGTGCTTATCAATGATGAGTAAAACATTTATAACTATGTTTACTAACTACATACTAATGAGTATTCATGTGTTATAAATGATGAATTCAATATTTATTAAAGCAGATATCAGTGGCACGGCCGTTTCGGCTAATGCTGTGTTCAAGGCAGGCTTTTGAAACCGTAAGTTACAGCTTCATGTCACAACTACGTCTTGGTAGCGTTCCAGGTAACCCGTAGCTCGTGTTTTTACCGTCCTGTTGTCTGTGAAAGTTCCCTATAACGGCCACTTGTAACTTCCGACCCGTGAACTCGTACCAGATCGAACTGGTATGACTTCACAGGAAGGAAAAACACAAAGTACGAGTTTCCTTGAACGCACCATGAGTTAGCAGCCCCCGCCCTTGTCAGGCATCAATTGGTCCTCGTGCTACGTCACCACATTCACGCGCATCCCTTGGCTGCACACACAGCCCTTCATGCCGTTCTCTCCCCTCATTGGATAACACTTGTATCCCAAGGAAAATTTTCTCCTCGGGTTACAGCAGAGCAGAGTGACGGAGAGACTCGTGTTTAGGCTGAAATACTTCATGTAAGTGATTGCTGACGGAAAATAGGACTATTTAGGACTTATATTAACAAAAACATTCCACTGATATCTGCTTTAATGCTTAACTAATGCTTAATAGTGTGTACTCATTATAAAGTGTTACCAATATGGGTAATGTTGTAACCATGACGGGTTTCACTATCGCTGTCAATATTATTATTATTGTGTTAATCTTGGGTAGTGTAATATTTTGTATATTGTATTTTAAAAAGGAGAATGTGGACTTCACAAGAAAAGCTGAGGCAGAATTAGATATTTTGAGAAACAGAAACTATGTCCCGACTGATCCACCACTGACGTTTTCAGTGGATCAGAAAATAATATATCTGATCACCTGTGGTTAAAACAAGACAACATGCCAGCTGTGTGGAACTTTTACAAAGTGTGAGACTGATGAAACATACAACATCTGCAATGCTGGACAGAAATGACTGGTATCAGCCATGGATTGAACTTTATCCACAGGTTTTTAGAGGTTTACCGCTGACTGGTTAAACTTTTTTAGGAGATTAATGTTAGTCTCATTGATTAAATCTTTTGTGGCGGTCGTTTAGTTTGTTTGAATGAAAAGTGTAGCCACTCTGTCAATCGCTCTAGCCGCAGCTGACCGGACCGGATGTTGATTTACCCTGTGTGACGTCACTTCCGAATCTCGTGAAATAGGCCTATTTGTAGATCAAAGATGATCAGTACTGGCAGCAGAACAATGTGGTTGTAGTCAGTGGACAGGTGTTACACTTTTCATTAATGTCTTGAAATTGTGGCTGCATAGATCAGGTTAACTTTATTGTGGAAATTGAATTTAGAAATCTGCACAAGTTTGTGAAATCTGTGAAATCTGCCTTTTTCTGCATTAAAGAAGCGGCTCATTATCTTAAATAATCAGTCTCTTCAGTCTGTATAACATTGGTAATTGTGCAGTTGGGTATAGGGACAACTGACAACCTGATGTCAGTTTCACGTCAGTGCCTTCAGACTCCAACTTCTCACATCATCATATTTTCTTGTCTCTTTAACCTTCTCCTTCCTCTTTGGCTTGTGCTAATGTGTCTCTTTCACCTGTCTGCCTGTTCTCATGTTTCTCCCGCTACATTAGCAACTACACCACTGAGAACACACACACACACACACACACACACACACACACACAGCAGCCCCAGCATCTCCCAACTGGAGGTGACTTCAGGTCTCTGGGGAACTTTTTATTTTCCAGCACACACAGCAGATCGGTCCAGTGCCAATTAGCTCATTATCTATGCTAACAACTTCACCAACAACCCCATACAACGGATGATTGACTGAGTGACGTACAGCCACAGCTTTTTGTTTTTTGTTTTTTTACTCTCAGTCCAAGCAGAGGAGGGAGTGACAGACTTCTGTACTTCATGGTTTTATTAATGATAACCTGTCAGCGTTCAAACACGTACACCAGCCGCTTGTCCCTCACCCTGTCAAGAACGTCAGCTTCCCACTGCCATTCTAGTCTCCTCTAAATGATCTTATAATAAGATGTATATTTATCTATGTATAAATGTTCCTTTAATTCTTTATTTAGTACCTATAGAGATTAAATACAAAGAAATAAAACATGACCTATTGTGTGTACATATATGCAGAGCTCTCACAGTCAAATTGATATTTAAAAGCTTATTTCTTTGTATATTTTCTTGATGTTGTCAATCAGTGTTCCAGTCCTGCCTTTGTTCTGTGAGAGCTCAGCTCCCAGTGCTGGTTAGGGTCTTTATTGTTTTGTAAGCTCCGTGTCACAGCCCCTCCTCCGTCTTGTAGGTGAACCCACAACCTGAGTTGATAATGAATGAGACTATTTTTCATTTTTGGGATCTTCTTCTAAATGATGCAGGATACAGGTTCACCAGGCAGAGCTTGTAACTGTGACGCCGACACTGATCCGTACATGATCACCCACCGCTGCCCCATAGAAGGTTTCGCCACCCACTTAGCAAGCCGTCCTGGAGCGGCTGGCTGGTGTGAACGCACCGCTCCGATGATGGGATGTGACAGTGGATCCCTGAGCAAGGCTGAAGTGTCCACACACATCTTTGTCCTTGTCATACACACAAGAGCGCACTAACGCTGCACAAGCTGTCAGCCGGGCTAACACTCCTGCTTTTGTGCAAGCGTGTGTGTATTTGGCCTGTGTGTGTGTGTGTGTCTGCTATGTACCTTACTAAATGCTTGACGTTATATGAATTAAATGAAGTTGACGTGCATATTATGCGCACTAATACCACGATAATCCTGAACAGTTGACGAGGCAACTTGCCCTGTCAACAGCCTGTTAGTCATTTAGTTGATCAACGTCACATTAATTAGCAACAATTTTGACAATTGATGGTTTAAGTTATTTCAGTATTGATACATTTTTGCTCACTTTAGCATCAAATAATGTTTTTACCTTTCTGTGTTCATTGGTTGCCACAGTAAACATTACTTTTTGGGAGCATCAGAAGACGACTTTTGTGTATATTGTGTCGACTAATAAAATGATTGATTAATAATATACCAGATAATTAAGTCTCTTAGTTATATGATGATACACAGATGTGAGGGCAGGGGCTCTTGCAATACAAAAGTCAAACACTTGACAAGTATATGAGTTTCCTGTAGAAGGAATTTGAGGATATCAAAACAATTTGGGTAACCTGGAATTAAAAAAAAGACAAACTTTTAGAAGTTTAAATTGATGATTGAATTGTATGATTGTTCAGTTTGAGAGCCAATCAGATACGGTCCTGCATGGCTTTAGGTGGGTTATTGTTCATTTATAAACAATGGCAACAGCAGTAACAAGCAGTAACAGTTTCATTGTATTTCAGTTTTGGCTTTAATTACCCCAAATAACAGCAAATCAGATCATAAGATGTAGCCCATTGTTGCACATGGTGTTAATTGTGAATTGCATACACTGTAGCAAACACGCATGTAGCATCTGTGATGTCCCAAATGATGGAGGAGGTTTTGAAGTCTGGATGTGGGATCAGTGCTGGCTGCCATCTTGGCGACTAGCTAAGTCACAAAATCCCAGTTTTGGCAGAAAGGAGGGAGCCATGATGGAGCTGAGAGGGGCTGAGGAAGTCACAGTGACATAACCGGAGTATGATTGGCTAAGAGAACTGTCAATCAAGCAAAAAACGTCTGAAATAAACCTCGCTGTAGTTAATTTATTATCATTATTATTTAGGGGTAGAGCTAACCAATGTTTTGATTCATTAATCTGCCAAATAACTATCCTTTCAAAATTCATTTTAATTATCGTGATTATTTTAATGATTTGTAAAAAGAAGCACCAAAACCTCTTTTGTAGGCTACTTTGCACGTATAGCATGCTAACATTAGCTGTTAGCTGTACCTATAGAGTGGCGAAGTCCCGCCCCTTCCGCTGGACCCCATGGGACCTTCCGGAGCGTAAAAAATGAATGGTGGTCAATGGACAGAAAGTAATTCTTTTCTGGTCCCCCAGTCGGTATGCCGTGGATTACACAAATGTTGTTTATAGGCTTAAATGATATTCTTTCATGTCAAGAGTTTGACCGTTTATTGTGCCATTGCTCAGTTAAATGCTGTTGAGAAAACACAATGAGAAAGACCACATGTTCACGCCATCACCCTTTCCCTCCCTTCCTGCTCCATCCACAGTGACAGCATGAGTAAAACTGTCCACATGCCCCGACTTATGATGATTTCCCCCTCTTTGCTCTTATCCTGCCCTTGGAAAAAGGCGGTGAAGTGGAGCAGAGAGATCACCATGTCTGTTGCGGAGTTCAAGTGGTGGTGACGTATACTCTATCATTCACGTCGAGAGCAGCTTAGAGCAGCTTGGTCACAAAGCAGACTCACACAAAACCTACCGTTATCAAAATTCTTCACGCTAAATTGTAGACTTCTTTGCGTGAATAATTATCTTTAAATATCACAAACAACATATGTGAAATCCATGGCACAATTCAAACGAGACTAGAAAATAATCTTTATCTACCCATTGAATCTTATTGATATTTTATCGCTTTTAAAAACCCATGTACCGGAAACGTAAGGGCGGGACTTCGCCACTCTATAGCCACACAGCAGCTAGTTTGGTCCTCATCTCTTGTGTGTCCTGTGCAGTAAAAGTTAATTTGTTGAAGCTTTGACTTACAGTATGATCTGCATTGTCTGAAACATCTGCAGGTAGAGTTTAGGTTACAGCAGTTTACCCCTGTCATTGACCTCCAGCTTAATATGAAACATTTAAAGCAGAAGTAAGCGGAATGTTTGTGTTAATATAAGTCTTAAAGAGTTATATCTTCCGACAGCAATCACTTTTATAGAGTGTTTGGTCTGAAACACGGGTCTGTCAGTCACTCTGCTCTGCTGTAAGCCGAGGAGAAAACTTTCCTTGTATCCTACAACCTTTATCCAATGAGGAGAGAGAACGGCATAAAGGGGCGGTCCTCTCCGTGTGTGCAGCCAAGGGATGCGCGTGAATGTGGTGACGTAGGGACGAGGGTGGGGACTGCTAACTCCATCTGCTGACAAGAAGTTAGCCAAAACGACCAAATCGCTTACTTCTGCTTTAATATGAAACATTTAACATGTTAATTGCAAAGTAGCTTGAACCTCAGTGAATTTCTCACTAGATGTGACTGTGTGTCAGAGTCTCACTGCGCAACAAGGGCCTGTAATCACACCAGTGACTCCATGACGACTGGAAACAACACAGTGCTTTGAAATAGTTTTTGGAAGTATCTGTGAGATGATAGTTATATGGTGTTTCATAGTCTCCTCCTCCTTGTTTTTACCTGACTTCACATGTCATTCATCATAGGAGTGCTGAGCCTAGCCGAGGTCTCCCTCCTCTCCCCACCACCAAACAACAGTCCATCTAGATTCAACCCTCTCTCCTCCCAGCAAACACTGTTTAAACAACCCGGTAAACATGTCTGTCTTCATTCATTACCCTGCTTCTCATCATGATCAAGCCTCCCGATTTAATGAGGCAAATAGATATTTCTGCGGTGATTGTCTCGCTCTCCCACAAAGTATTAAGACTATTAAATGGACACATCTGTTTTTAATTAGGAGCTAAAGTCACCTCGACGCTGCCTTCCATGTTAATGGACTCTGATTCCATCAAGGCTCCCTCAGCTTGACAAACAATGCAGCACAGTGTGGTTTGCAGTAAACAAAGGGCCGAGAATGTGATAAGTGAGGGATGGATGAGGGATATTGATACTCAGGCGAGACAGAGATAATCTACATCCTCCTTAAAGTCCTCACATTATCTGAAACATCCGTATGTCACATTAATCACAAAGGCTTGGTTATAAGGATGATATTTGCTTATTAAAAGTATTGCTCATTTCACAGGCAGCTAAAAGAAACAAGGATAGAGGAGGTACAAGAGTCCAACGTTGTGGTCTGTCAAACCTACAGCTGAATCTCATCCATCTACCTCTACCTTGATTCAGAGGAGGCAAACATCTCATATTCTCTGTTTTAGTTCAGTGAAGTGTGATTACATGGAGCTTAAATGAATTTCAGGTTGTAGCTATAGAAGCTCTTTCTGTCAGAGGAGTGACGGTTGAAGAGTTTCACTTTTGTCAACACCATATTAAAAAAAAAAAATTAAAGTTTCAAGTCCCAGTTTAGGCATGTTTGCATATGAAAACGAGCTGCGCTGTTATTCTCAGAGGCAAACTCCCAAACGTCAGAAAAGAAAAAGGTGTCACTTGACGCCTCTGAGACCTCGGCGCCCCCCTCCTCCTCCCCCCCATGAACCTGAGCTCTTGTCAGCATTTAAATACAGCATTTCAATAGGAAAGATTCATTTCTCACTTATTTTATTTATATATTTTTTTCTCCAAAAAAGACAGCGCCATATGCTCACAGCGCCACTTACAGTGTTTCCTCACAGAGGGGAGCTGCAGTGCATTGTGGGAGCAGGTTACTGCATTCCCCTGGCATGGAGACGAAAAGGAAGTGGGCAGGTGTGATACTCCGGGAGGCAGCTCCCAGCAGAATAAGACATGATTAGATGGAAAACTCTTGAGCGGCTTCAGGGGGAAAGAGACGGAGGAGGCGGCGAGTGTCTGAGCTCGACCTGCCATCTAGTGGAAGTCACATCAACGTGCACATTTACATCCAAATTACAGGTCAATATCTGTTCTTTACTACTGATATTTTTTTTTTATAACACAGTACACTTTAGCACTTTTTCAAGCACTTTACTACTCAAGATGAAATCCCTGTGGTTCCCCAACTTGTGGCCCGTTCCATTATCCACAGTCAATTTGTATGTAACCTACCTGTATATTTCAAGGAAATTTAAATCAAACACAACTGAACTTGGTTATTTGTCTAGGAAGATGTTTCACCTCTCATCCAAGAGGCTTCAGATCAGTTCATGTTCATCTGACCAGGCTGGGACTGGTCCCAGGAAACGTCTTCCTAGACAAATATCCAAGTCCAGTTGCGTTTGATTTAAATTTCCTTGAGATAACTATATGAGTATATTCACAGGCCTACCTTTGTTTGTTTTGTTTTGTTTTCACTGCCCTTACTCTAGTGTTCTTCTTCCTCTTCCCCATTGTTGGTTCTTTTTTTCTTATCTATTATATGTATTATAGTGTTGTTTAAAACAGTTTTTATGTAGCCTAAATGGGACTACGGATGGAAATGAGCATTTTTGCTACAATCCGGCATATTTACATACTTGTATGTTCATCAATGTGCTCTGTCCCATCTAAATAAAAAAAGAAATAATACAAAATACAAATACATGGCTTTAATTTGGCCCACTAAGCTCATATGTTTATGTCAAAACTTCTTTAACACTGAGATGGTTAGAGTTACATTTGTAGTAAAGAGGGTTGAATATGATGGGCTGCCTCTGCTGCAGACTTTTTGACAGGAATCTAAAATGTGCTGATGCTTCCCTCCCTCCCCCCTCCCCCCTCTCTGCTCACCTGCAGAACAGCAAACATTAAACATTAAAACAGGTCACGGCTTTATTTAGAATAGGAAGTGCTGTGACGAGGTGCAGGTGATGTGCGCAGCTGTGCTTGTGTACAACCCCCCCCCCCCTCCTCCCCTGGTGGCTTCACTCCATCTGCAATACTCCAGCCGGACCACTGGGTGGCAGCAGACGATCACATTAGAGAGCAGTTTCCTCCAGATGACAGCTTTGAAAGGGGGGAACCCTCCTCAGGGCCAGTCATTATGGCGGCTCTGCTTTGTGTCTGTTTGTATGAACATGGTCAAATGCAGTTGATCCGTGCAACAATAATTTTCTTCTTCTATGAGACAATGTGAGCGTTTGTGTAAGTGACCACTTGACTGCATAAACACACTCTCCATCACAAACGAAACCCTTTTTTTGCCTCATGTTCCAAAACACTGCGACGCTCCAGCTGCGAGCTGTGAGGGTCAAAGGCGTAGAGACTACAGTAGTAATAATAATCCTCTGATTCTTGAGGACAGAGTGAAAAGGGAAAAACAAGAAACATCAAGCAGCACAATGAAGCCTGTTGAAGTCATTTCCAAATGGCCACTGAGTGGAAGCTTCAGACAAAAGGAACAGAAGAAAATTCAATTAGGAGTCCGGTGGGTTATGAAAGACCTCGACAAGGACGATGGTAAATGTTCGACTAAAGCTCTCTCTCAGGTACGATGCGCGCTGACGCTTTCCCTGAAGAGGAGATGACAATATTTATAAAAGTATAAAAGGGAACATTTAGCAGCTGAGATACAAGCTGATGGACCTTCACACTCGGTTGCACTGTTTATGTCTGTTATGCAAACACAGTTTTGTCGACTTCCTCATTTTTCTCCCCCTCAACAAATGGTTATTGTACTAAGCCGTTTCTCCTCTCTTTCTGATCCCCCCCCTCCTCCTCTCCCTCTTCTTTGGTTTTTTCCCTTCAAACAATGGATCATAACTCAGACAGGAACCAGCTGCTTCAGCAATTACATTAATATCTGTCCCGGAGCTTATTGGTTGGCCGACTACTCTAATCAAGTCAAAGGAAACGAGGCTATCCCTCTTCCTAACGGATAGCTCACCCTGAATCTGCTTTGATTGAGAATGGATGTCATTCCTCAGCCATTAGTGCCGTAGCGTACAATGTTCCTCTTAACCATTACATCGCGGCGAGGCGAGCGTTGAGTTATGGTGTCAGGCGCGCGGGCGGCTCCGAGCTGTCGAGCAGAGAGATCAGCCTGCTCGGATCCTGCCAACGTGCCTCTGAGCAAGCCAGGCGAGACGGAACGGCCCCGGTGACTGCAGAATTACATCAGCCGCTGTCACTTCATGTACTTTAGTGACTGCATTGTGCGAAGAAGAAGGCGCCATTATGTGGCAGAGGGAGGCAGAGTATAGTCTAGAGTTTGTTTGGGGGGAGCTGGCGAGGGGAAGCAAAATCCTGACAGTGCAGTTATGGCTCCATTCCAAACAGAGCCACAATGTTCAATGGCAAGAACAAGTCGTTATTGTGTCACCCGCTGAGAAATACTATGGGCTGCACTGTGACATTGTCCCTAAGAAGAGGTCATTCAACACCACTTCCTTCCTCAATCCTCTGCCAGTTTGACTGTCTCACTTTTTTTTTAGCTGCAACGCTGATCAGATGCTCGACTGCGTTTCTAAAACAAGAATTTACGTGGAAACAAGGAACAGAATATGTTGGCTTTGTTTTGGTGTGTGACAGGTTCATCTGGTTTAGGGATAGTAGTAGGTCAACACTTTTAAGGTGAGACACTACAGGTGAATAGGGTAAAATATTAAACTAACAGTTTATCACTTACATTAAGACGATTATTTTTCTTATGACATGTTTTGTCAAATTTGATGTTTAAATATGTAAATGAGGCAATATCTAATGAAATTTGCGCTAATTTGCATACATTTCCAGAACCAAAATCTGAACAATGGATAAAGCGACTTTCAAAATCCTTGTTTATTTTGTTGACATATTAGAGTCAAAAGTTTTTACAGAGCGGATTTTGCATATCTCTTTTCATCACTCTGTAAATGAGAAAATACTGTCACCAGCCCTAAAAAATGAAATTTCGCTATATTTTTAGGAATAAAATGTTGTATTTATCAGACTGTGAATGATATATCAACAATCCCCTCTGTAAAAACCTTCAGAATCCAGACAGGAATAAAACTGGAAGGTTTGTTGTCTGTAATTGCTGCTGAAGTGGAGATTTCTAGCTCAGAGTCTGAGGAAAAACTCATTTTGAGAAAATGGCCTTTAAAGATTTGTCTGTAAAATTGCATCGATTGTTATTGTCAATCGTACTTTTATGATTGGTCGCTGATACAAAGGAAATGACAGTTTTTGGAGCCTTCATCATTGTTCAGTAGAGAGAGAGCTTTACAACGATACCTGACATGACATGGGTCAGACTAACTTTTGGTGAATTTAGGAGAAATCTACAGACAAGAGGCAAAATGAAGTAAAATAAAAATCGGAAAGTGGATTTTCTGTTTCTTTCCACTTTTCTGAAAGAAAACATTTTAAGGAAGAAGAATAGCTCAAAATCTTAAAATTGATCAGTGCATGAAAAAGCAGTGTTTTTGCCTGTAGTGTCTCACCTTAATATACAGCATGTTCAAATGTGGAACCGGAGCTGCGAGTGTGTTAGCATGGCTTAGCATAAAGACTGAAAGTAGCAGTAAAAAGCTAGCCTGGCTTTGTCCTTAGGGTTAGGGATATCTTTGAATTGTGAATGCTTGTCAAACTAATACATTGAAGACTCTAGTGATTTATTATTTAGTCTAGAAGATGTCATAAAAATAATGTTGTTTACAGTTGGCCAGAATTAAATATGACATCTTCAAATGATCAGATCTGGTGTTGTATGAGCAGCAGCCCAAAAACTAAGAAATTTGCCAATGTGTGTGAGTGTTTGCTTTGAAAATTCCACATTAATTTATCAAATTAGTGGTCAATTAAATTTCTGACAATCGGTTAATCAAATAATTGATTCATAGTTTCTAGTCTAGATAAAAAATCTTTGGGAAATACATGCTGCAAATTCATCATCAGAGTATCTACGATTGGTGAAATTTCAGTGTGACCTCTGGATCCCACTGTAAACTCTGTAGCTAGAACTAAAAATGATTAAAACCATAAAACATTGGCAGATGAATATGAAAGCAACTGTTGCATCTGGACCTGACAGTGTGAAACGTTAGTTGTTCAGACTGAACCTGTTCAGTGTCCCTGTGACAACAGTAAAACTAAAACCCTTCACTTAAGGACATTAAACACTTCATGGTTTAACAAGACAACTTATAAAACAGTGTCCTGGACGTTGGAGGTATAAATTTTCCTTCCATTAAGGATCTCTGGAGATAAGCATGCTGAAAAGCACCTCATCCTTCCAGCTGAAGAAAACAGTGTTAAATAACTGCTGTTATTATATTATCCACAGCAGCTGACCCATCTGAGACATTCCTCTGTGCCTGTGGAAGAAGAGGCCGGTCTTTCAGCCTGAAGACCGGCCCTGTGAGCATGTCTGCGTTTAGTGAAGCCCCTCTGAACACTGCCTTGTACAGTATACGCCTCCTCTGTCTCTCCTTTAACGGCGCCGTGGGGCTCATGACTCGGTCAGGATCATGGCAACGCTCAATCTGCGGCAAAGACACTAAGTGCTGCCGAAGAGCAACCACTTGCTTTCCACAAAGGAGGAAGACGGCGCTCTGGGACAGGCAGTTTAGTGACTAGCAGAGCATGAAATATTCACTAAGAAAAGATATGAAGGGTGGAAAAGGTAACTCTGCTGCCACAGTGTGTGCGCGTTATTGATGTTCACCAGGCCTGGATGCCTGGAGGCGAGGAGATTTTTGAGCAGAAGCCACAGAAACAAGAAGAGATGGGGAAGTGTGCAGTGATTTTTCAAGTGATTTGACTGGTTTCATATCTTATTTAAGGGTCTAGTCTCTGTAACTAATCATGAGAGTAGAGCATCTGCAGAGCGACGTTGGTCAGTGCTGATGTAGATTGTATGTCATTGTGGAGTCGATCGGTCCCTCCCCATCAGGTCAGCCGACACTCCTTTGCGCTGATGGGACATTCTGACGTTTTATTTCAGGAGGGAGCTAAACAAACTCAGAAATTTTGAGTTAAAAGTTGTGTCAGTGGCCAAACCATTTTTGTGTTGGGGGTGGGAATGTTCTTGATTGACTGTTTTTAGGACAATTAGGAAGAAAAGAATGAATTAAAAGCTTTTATATAACCATATTCCATGTTTTTTCCACAAATAGGCCTATTTTTGACAAATTATTCCTGCTGATAATTTAATGGTTGGAGGGCCAGAACAATTGACCCATTAGCCCCTCCCCCTGTTGGTGGATGGCCTCCCCATTGTCATTGTTATCTCAACAAAAGCTACACAACAAAGCTTAATTGATATTATTATTCCTTTAGGAGATATGCTATACATTCAGATATTGTCTCCACTTGTATTGTAATCTTTTAGAAATACCACATAACTATTTTGCTTGAAAAATGATCAAAGCAAAGATTCATAAGTATTCAGGAAAAACTTTATTGTTCTTTGCAACAGCAGTGGAAAATCGTCTTGGATGTGGCTGTAAGAAATGAAGAACATGTGGTTAAAAAAAATCAGTAACACAGAAAAACAACACATGGAATCAGTGCAAAATTGTAAATTGCATTATTTTCTTCTGACAGTCGACTAATCAGTGGATCATTGCAATTCTGGAGAACTGATATAGAGTCTCTTGATGATGCTGTGGTTGCTTCTAGAGGTCAGGTAAAGTCTTTTATTCTAAGCCCCCTGCCCACCCCCCCAGGAGTGGTCACACTTTAAACTACTGTATGTTCACTCACAGATGGACGGACCTCTCTAAACACTTCTGCTTTTGTCAGTGTTTGTGGAATAAAGGTCGCCTTTGATAGCAACACTAAACCCATTCAGTGTCTAATCATATTCAGTTTAAAACATTTGTGGGCTAAAACAATCAGAAGTAATTCAATCTAAGTGTCTGTAAGCTCAGTTCAGTGAGACGGACTTTGTGAGCTGTTACACCATCCTCTCTTGTCTAAGAATTTCACTTAAATCACCATAATAAAATCAAATAAAAACAGTTAACTGATTAGTTTTTGTTTGTGGCTTTAAAGCCACAAACAAAGCTGTGGCGGTGGGAGCTGTTGCACTTGTGTAGATACCAACACAATGTGACATGAACTCACAGCACAGTTTGGCCTCTGTTCTTTGCTGTGAGCTTGAACAATGACGAGCTGCTGAACATCACATCACATGTCACTATCTGTCCATCTGGGATTACTTTTTGTTGTTGGAGAACACAGAGATAATAAACCATAAACAACCACGGACCTTGAATCCACTACACCACGTGGCAGCTGGGGCCGCTCACTTCTGACGTATTATTATTGAAGTACACATGTTTTTAACAGCAGTTGGATAATTAGTTGATTGTTTGAGGTGTTATTCAAGAAACAATGAGAAACATTTTCTGGTTTAACCTTTGTCTTGTGTTAGCTTTCTACTACTATCTCTTGTGTTCGGGTCGGTTTTGTGTCTTAAAGCAGATATCAGTGGCACGGCCGTTTCGGCTAATGCTGTGTTCAAGGCAGGCTTTTGAAACCGTAAGTTACAGCTTCAAGTCACAACTACGACTTGGTAGCGTTCCAGGTAACCCGTAGCTCGTGTTTTTACCGTCCTGTTGTCTGTGAAAGTTCCCTATAACGGCCACTCGTAACTTCCGACCCGTGAACTCGTACCAGATCGAACTAAAAACACAAAGTACGAGTTTCCTTGAACGCACCATGAGTTAGCAGCCCCGCCCTTGTCAGGCATCAATTGGTCCTCGTGCTACGTCACCACATTCAGACTCGTGTTTAGGCTGAAATACTTCATGTAAGTGATTGCTGATGGAAAATAGGACTATTTAGGACTTATATTAACAAAAACATTCCACTGATATCTGCTTTAAATCAGCTGTAAAGTTCAAGTTCAAGAGAATTGTCACATACAATAATATGTGCAATGCTCCAGTGACTGTGCAATTAAGAAAAACAAGAAACATGACAAGACAGCAACATTAATCTGACTAAAGGAAACTGAAAAAAACACACTGACATACTCTGAACTAAGTACACACACACACTTAACAACAGACATTCAACAATTCAATTAAAAAGGCAAGTACCCATACTTTGCAAAGTGATGATAAAAATGTAAGAGCACTGGTGCTAGCTCAATACACTACACTAAAAACTTTTTTTTCTATCCAATTTGTTTTTCTTCTCTTGGTTACATTGTTAAATGTCATAATTTTAACTAGAGCATTTTAGAATTTTAATTTTATTTTGTTTAAATAAAGGTTTATGGACTTGATGCAATAAACACATTTATGTGGTACTTTTATGCATTAAAAACCTAAAAACAGGGTCAGTGGCGACCCTGAGGGTGAAGAAAAGTCTGCAACACCAAAAGAACTCCAATGCAAAAATAGATTTATTTAAGTAACATGACGTTTCGAGCACACAGGCTCTTCCTCGGATGTTAGATACGAAAATGAATGTGTAGACGCCATTTTTAAAGCCCAGTCCCATGACATGATCATGTGATCATATGACGCACACCAGTTGTGCATTCATACAAATCAAGAGTAGAAAAATATGAAAACATCTATAGAACATGATTGTAATTTCATATACATACATATTATGTTCTCAGATAGGGATCCGTCATAATACATAGAAGAACCATTAGAGGTGTCTCTTTTTAAACATGATACAAAATAGAAGTAGGGGCCAATACTCATAAATGATCCTAAAGAACACATCAGATCTTCAGGCAGAGGAAGATAGTATTGATATAGTATATCATATATGACATGACCACTCTCATTGAAAACAGACACAATGTTACTATAGTCATGAAATAAATCTCAAGAGATAAAATAGAGCAACCACCAACAACAAAAAGTCAAAATCCGTGGGGAGTCGACCCTAGAGGAAGGTTAAGCTTCTGAACTTTGAAGAGCTGCAGTATATTTTACATTACACACAGTTTGTGGATACACGTTTGGACACTGCAGCAAACAGCTGTTAAAATGAGCTGTTTTTCAACTGTGAATGTAGTTGTAGTTTTAATTCAACACTTGAAATAATTATAAAAAATGAAACAATAATTGTTGCATGTAAAAAAAAAAAGAGAGAAGAAGTTTGGTCTGTCTACTGAGTCTGTCCTTCACTGCCCCTCCTCTGTCTAGATGCTGCAGCTTGGGAGACTTTCTGTGGCGTCTTTCTATTCCTGACACAGGACTCTTCACCCACTCTTTCTGCAGATCACATCAAGCTCTGAGATATTTTTAGGCTGTCGCACACGCAGCATGTTGGAGATCTGCTCACAGATGTTCCCTGATGTTAAAGTCAGGGGGATATGAAGGGTCGCGTGCTCTGCTTTAAATCATCTTCCTGCTGCAGAAGCCGGCCTCTCTTCAGCCTCAGCTCATTGACTGACTGCAGGACATTTGCATCCAGATATTTAGTGGAATCTCTCCCTCCCTCTGTCTCCTGCTACATGACCACAAAGCAGAATATTAACAGTTTACACGAGGCGTTTCATCCCTCTACATTTCAACATCATCGGCTCCACAGCACTTGTTCTCCAGCGTGACTCTGGATGTTGCTTTGCAGACTTCAGATGTGGACTTGAGGGATGAGGTTGCAGGTAAAGTTTCCTTCTGAGACCCATCACACCCTCCCCCCTGTCAGCTAAACCGTCCTGCAGCTCCTTTGCAGTCATATGGGATTTTGCTTTGCCTTTCCTCCCCGGCAGACGTGCAGCGCTGTCTGAAGGTTTTTTCTTGGTCGACCAGATCCTGTCTTGACATCCAAAGCTTGACATTTCAGACAGTGGAAATTTCAAGCTGGAAGCGCTTTAATATTCTTTTTATAGCCTCCCCCGTCTTTGCTCGGGAGGCATCAGTTAGCTTCATTTTCAGACCTCATAGTCGCTGTAGAGAAGCCCACGAGTGTTGCCACAAGGTTTTTTAAGAGACAGATGACTTATCCTTAATCTGGAACAGTCATCATCTGACAGTGAAGAGACAGCTCCCTGAGCAGCATGATACAAAAGAAAAACAGAAATGATCAATAGGAATGAAATATAGGTATCAGAAATGCACATTAAAAGTTCAAGTAATGGTGTGAAATGCAGATCATGGCCTACAAGGTGGTGCATGTAGTGGAATTGTAATGTAGCAGCTCTTGTCTGGGTTTATGTAGGAAGTGGTGGGGAAGAGTTAATTAATGAGACTCTTGTTTAGTAGAATTGAACCTACAGTAAAATGTTGTACATGTCACAATTTCTGTTTAATTAACTCTGAAATATGGAATTTACTATGAGGTGATCTGCCAGTTGGATAACAAAAACAAACACAAATGATACTTAAAGGGGAACTATGCAGGATTTTCACCTTAACTATGCTACATTTGTACCTTAATTAAACAGCTTTGGAGTAATTGTGATAGTTAAATAAATGACTTTTAACTTGTTCCAGGGAGAATGGAGGCTCTCTGCCTTCCACCTAGCTTCTCTTGGCTGAAAACCAACCTTGTAAGATCAGGGCCTTCGACCCGGTGTCCCAGCTCATCTCTGTGGCACTGCGACAAAAACACACCCCATAACCAGTAATCTCTTGTTAATGCAGGGTTTCCGCTACATGTAATTGATCGTGGCGCACCGCCACGGCAAAATAAAAGCCGCCACACCTTCAGAATGATGATTTTTTTTAATTTAAATTTTTTAATGTTAAAACAATGTTAAGCAGGGTTTCCACAACCAGTTACCATTAGGTAGCTACTTTGCAGCCCTTTCCACTACACAGTTACAACTTTCGACTCATGCTTTTCAATCACAGCTGAGTTCTTTATTTCCTCCTCATTAAAAACGAAACTTATCAACCAGCGCATCCAGTGTTATACCATTAATTAACGACTCTGTGGCGGCCGGGGGACAAGCGCTTCGCATCTCAGCTCTGTGTGTGTTCATCTGTCGCGCTCTGTTTCGATTATTAAATAGGCTACAAACGTACACACATTGGCCTCACGTGTTTGTCATTTGCGGTGTTTTATTTTGAAAATTGACCGGATTCTCTCGTGTTTCTTTGTGTGACTTCCTGCCAAGATTGACACGGTGGCTCGCGGCTCGTGCACAAAATAGACCAAACGCCGAAATGATCGCTGCATGCCGCGGAGGATTGGAATGCCGAAATGCCCCCGCATCTCCGCGCAGCACCCCCCCCGCCCCCCGGTCGGACAATCTGGTCCCGCGCGCGTGCACCCCCCCCCCCCCCGGATCAGACCACCCTCGCCGCCACTCTTTAAAAAAAACACTTTAATGACAGATAAGACTTACACAGTTCCCCTTTAATGTTTCTTAGCATTTTTGATTTTTTTTGTAGTAAAACCTCATAACTGCCTGAACTTAGCGCTGCAGGTAAATGTGGCCTTTGCTTTCATTTCCCATTATTTTGACGATACACCCCATGGACCGGGCTCACACTTGCCAGCACGGCGTACTTTCACATGGACACACTGCTGCGCTTAAATGTCATTTCACTTCTAGTTGATGAGGCCATATTCGAGGCCAGGTATGTGAGATGAGAACGGCGCCGGGACCGGAGGGCCAATCGATAACCTGAGGGAACGAGGGAAGATGGAGAAGGAGAAGCAGGGGAGACGGAATAAACAAGGTGTTAGAGAGCGAGAAGGATGCAGGCTGAGTGTGATGCATTCACTGACCTTTACTCCATTTGGGGCCTCATCTGTAAAAAGGTATCTGGAGGTTGTCACAGGATGCCAGCCCCCGTCTGGCTGTAGACATCTCCACAGACTCCAGCAGCGGGGACGGGACGCTCACTGTGCTGCCAGCGGTGGAGCGTCCACAGACATGGACAGTCTTAACAGAGAGCGTCCTCGCTGACGGCGCACGCTGCTCTGACTTTTGTTTTTACACCTTGTCCAAACATTTCTCTCACAGCTCTTTTGAATCCCACAACTCTTGTAAACAGCCAGACGATGATTTAAGTCTGAACGCCACGCTCCGGACCAGACTCATCCATCCGTCCATCCATTCATCTTCACTGCGCTGCTGTTTCTTACTTTTAGGAATGTGCATGTGTCCTTAAAGCGGTGGCGTGGCACTGGTCTGCTCATTAAATCCAGACAGTGTTTATTGTTGAAACTCTCCACAATGACTCTCATGTTGTTTGCAAGCTCCTTTGTGCAAGAGCGCAAACCCTTTACAAGTGGCTCCTATTGTCTGCTTTCCTGTGAGTTTGAACACCCAAGTTTGACAGATTGAGGCAAATGTTTTGACATCAGCCTCTGTTATAACACTGTCAACAAAGAACACGTCTTTGAGTTTGCTCAACTAAACCTTAGCAGAGTTGGATAAATCAAGTTCTAACTGGTGTTGTGGTACTCGAATATGTGGCCAAGACTGGTCCACAATTTCAAGGTCTTGGTCTTGGAATCGAGTACATTTTTACTTTGACTTGGGTTTGGCTCGGTTTCCTCAAAGTCTTGGTCGTGACTTGGTCTTAGGTCAGATGGTCTTGACCAAAACACTAGTTACACTAGATTTGGAGTACAATTAAAGAGCATCACTTCACAGAACCTTACTTCACATTAAACACATGAAGAGGTCAGAGGTTGTTGTGTGCACAGCTGAGATCCGGCACCTTGCCTCCGGCGATTGATGTAGGCAGGTATAAGGAAGGTCCCTGAAGAGCAGCGTACATGTGCTCTGTGTGACCTCCATATCATGGAGGATGAATTTCACTTCCTGTTTAAATGCCCTCTGTGAACTGAGGAAATCTTAACATAACTTATTTGTACTTTCTATTAGCAACAATCAAATATTGCTTTCATAAATACGTATTTCACTGAAGTTGAATCACACCCTGAAAGCTTTCTCGTACCTTAGAATGAGTTGTTACAAGTTGTTACAAATACATAAGTGGGCGACGCACCGAACCGAGGCGGCCATGTTGCATCGCCATTTTTTACGTTGAGTGGCAGCGTGACCGTAGCCTGGCTCTCGCCAGACCCTTGTAGTTCCGCAAAGTTCCACCAGAGGCGCTACGCTCAGCTTCACACAAGGGTCTGGACTCGAGGCCAATGCAAACTTCTTCCCCGGAGCAAAAAATAATGAACCAATCAGGATCGCCGGGCGGGACTTTCTGAGGTGTGACGTAGCGCTGAAGCGACTGTTTGAGTCAAACTACAATGGCGGCTCGCAGTGAGGAGTCGTGCGTTGGCATTGATTCTGCTATTTCAACTGTTTTGTCGAATCTATCGAATATTAATTCTTTGAAAGATGAACAGAGAACGATGTGAGTGGCTGAAGTAGCACGTCATTCAAGATAACGGACAAGTGGTTTATCCAATCACATACAAGATTTTTTTACAAGGCCCCGCCTTCTGAAATGAATCGCCTATGGAGCAGTCCCAGACCCTTGTGTGGAGCTCAGCGTAGCTTTGCGGAACTACAAGGGTCTGGCGAGAGCCAGGCTAGCGTGACCGTAGGTAACCACAGAAACTCAGCGGAGCTGTGGGCTTGGCCTGTTAAAACTGTCACCACTGTGTAGTGTGAGGAAGGACGGAGGCACTGATGTTGCATTCAGGTGCAGTCAGGCAGACGGCCGTCGGCAAACCAACCGGATGTCATTTTACTCGACGAGAGAAAGACGGTAAAACGTGGGTCAGGTAAACAATACGACATCACCATGACAACATATTGTCATGCCTGTATTGTTTTGCCTCGTGCTGGCGGACCACTTGTTTACATAGACGCTTGTTGTCTGTCTGACATCTGCCCAATTTCACGTGAATGCAACATCAAGAATACGTTCAGGGGGCGGTGCGTGGCGCAGTGGTTAAGGCGGCCGCCCCATGTAGAGGCTACAGTCCTCAACGCAGGCATCCCCGGTTCGAGTCCTGCGTCGGGCAGACCTTTCCTGCATGTCATTTCCCCTCTCTCTGCCTCCCCCCTTCCTGTCTATCTCACTCGCTATCAAATAAAGGCAAAAATGCCAACAAAAATATACTTAAAAAAAAAAAAAGAATACGTTCAGATATGCAACCGCACCGCTAGATGGGGGCAATTCCTACATATTATACCTTTAAAAAAAATTCAGGTGACTTATTCCACTAATTCTGGATGTCTAAGTCTGATATGTTGAGCTGGTTTTCCAAGGAGGAGACCATAGACTGTAAAAAGAATGGACGTAGCGTCCGTGACGTCACCCATTGGTTTTGGGGAGTCGTTTTTGTGACTCAAATATGGCGGCCTGAACAGCGCCATGTTGGATTGGCCGGCCGAGAACCCGCCCACTGGCCTCGAAGCAGCTGTCCACGGAGCTGCTCGGACCTGTCACTCAACGTTTCCGCGCCCTAATTGGCCAGAGTTTTAACCTAATAACAGTAAAACGGTAGAGTTAAAAAAAAATTCACCCCCCTCAGAGTGTGTGCGGGGGTAGAAACTATCGATTGAGAAAAAAAAAACGTTCTGACACCAGGCTTTTAACATGTTTACTGAGGATGTAAAATCGGCGATTTTAACATGGGGGTCTATGGAGAATGCTCCCTTCTGACACCAGCCCCCAGAGGAAGCCGGGGGGATTGCAGTTTTTTGAACGCGGAAGTGAGCTTCACTTCTCAGACCCACAACTGCCCCCTTGGAGGAGACCCATGTTCTAGCCAGATTATTAAAAAAGCATAGACTCAGAGACAGAAAACCTTATATCCTACATAAGACTACCTGCCATGATTGTTTTGGTTATTTTGAAAAACCTGTTAACGCAGAAATTTTTGTTGCATGAGTCTATGGACACATACTCATGAGTAGACTTGTTAGCCATCTTTGAATGTATGCATTTATATTGTCTAGTGTCTTGTAAGCCCATGCAGGCTGGCCACAGTTATGTGCATGACACACAAGTGGGTTTGATTGGTTGGCTTAGCCTCCGTCTTTAGCTGGGTCCGTCACTTTTTTCTGTCCCCAGAAACACTTCTGTTGTGAGTTCTTGCAGCGCACTGTTCCCAGCTTGATGAAGCTATTGTCCGAATTGGCAGCATGTTTGTGTCTTTGCATGTGTGCAGTGTGTTGAGCCCACTGACGCCACTGTACAAAGCAGCATCAGAGACAGATCTGCTGCGCTGACAACGGCACAATAATGTTTAATGACTCCCAATGGGAGCAATCTATGGCTTCAGAAGAGCAAACAGAAAAGCCCCTAATTCAAACTCTTCTATGACCAATAAAAATCCATTTGACTTTATCTGACATTCTGTCACACATTAACGCTCATCAAAAAGCTCTTAAAGGGTGCATTAGAGGAGTTTACATGTTCCTTATGCACATTTAGCTGATTGCAGAGCCGCATGTTGAGCAGCAGGAACAGTCTTATGCATATATGTTTGGTTTGCACAGCTTATCAGACATACAGGTAGTGCTTTTCACCTGAGATAAGTGATCATAAAGGTTAACTGCCATTAGAACACTGAAGAGTTTGGAGATTGTTTCTGAAGAAATAAACTGGGTCAGCTGCAGTTTCCATCAGATTTTTTTTTTTTGCTCTTTTCGTTCTAATTCAATTCATTCATCTTAAATCCAGAGGCGAATCTCTCTGTCTCTCACTGTTCCTAGGTCTGTGGATTCAAGTCAAATCATGATCATGGCCCTGAATGTAATGTCCAGTTAACGACACAGCTGGCAGACGCTGCCTGCTTTGTGTGTGTGTGTGTGTGTGTGTGTGTGTTTGTTTGTTTGCATGCTAGAAGCAGATCCATTTGAAGCAAGCTGAAGCTTTATTTCCCCAGGCTCTCAGTGCTGCGCTCAGTGTGCAGCGAGCTGATCGATACTGATGCATGTGCTCCTCCAGCTTTGGACAAACAGCTGAGAGAGTCGGGACGAGGTGTCTCTGTCCTTTGAAAAGAAATGATCGCAATCTCATGTGGCGGCGCTGCAACATGATAAATACTCTACCCAATACCTGATCTGGGGTAATATTCCACATTACAGGCGCTTGGCTGGAACGCTTTCATTCAAGAGTGACTCAGAATAAGAGCAGCAGGAGACTGAGCTTTAATTGCTGGATTAGAAACCAATATTCAGGCTTGCAAGAGTCAAAGCCACAGGGAAGGGAGGGGAAAATATGCGAAACGTTCCTTTGACCCAAGAGTGACATCTTACACAAGAGTGATTTTCTTATTCTTTTGGTTAGGAGCGAGTGGGATGCGGAATTACTTGACGCAGCAGCCCACAGTGGGGGGGGGGGAATGGGGAGTAACGGCAGGCAGGGCTGACCGGAGCGGGGAGGTCAGCCCTGAACAGTACAGCCTGGGGGGGGGCGGAGTGGAGCATCGAGCCGAACTGTGGGCGGGAGGGAGAGCTGCATGATGGGGTTCACACATGGAGGACTGGGCTTAAGCTGCTGCGCTAAACCTGCTTTTTCATTAGAGTAGGGATGTCACAATTACTTGTTTTCACAATTAATCGCGGTATTAAATGGCACAATTAATTCATCGCAAAGATTCCTAAATACCGTCACTTTCCAAAAAAAGATTATGTATGAACCGTGTCGGCAGATGTTGCGCCAAAGTAAAGGTACATGCACAGATACTGGTCCATTTACCTAACGAAGCGTTGAATTGGTAGGAATTTAAATGCTAGAGTGTCATTTGTAATTCAAAAAAAAAAGATTAAAATGTAATTTTAAAAAAAGATTAAAATTAACTTAAACATTTGGTATCGATGACAATTAATGACTTGAATATTTCAAACACTTCCCCTGGCGGATTAACAATTGGTCATATTTTAAAGGGACAACGAGGAGTTTCTATCTGGTTATAAAAAAGTCTCACGTTAATGTGGATGAATCTTCGCTACCCACACTTGTTAATGGGCCCATTTTCGATAAATATATTGTTTTGTCTCTATCGTTATTTTGTTATTTTAATTAGTGGTGGAAATGCTGGGCGAGCCGACCAGTGTTTCCTTACTTTCGGTTTTACTTTCGGTTTCGCGAGTCATGAGAATAACGCCACCGAATCACCGTTTATGGTCGGAACTACGACGGTATCTGATCGTCTTTGAACCTCCGACTTTCATTGTTGATGAATGAAAACATTCTTGGCAAGACGTCCGTCTCACGCCGGTCCAAGAAGTTCACAGTGCGCACGGAGGCTCATGGTAAATGTAGTATGAGAACACTTCGCTTTCCAAAACTCCTCGTTGTCCCTTTAATAGATATTTAAAATATTTCTATTTATATTGTTTTATAATTAGTAATGTATATTTGAACTATATTTGATTTTACACATTAATAGTGTTGTGAAATTAATTCATGCATAATAATCGTGATGATCATAATACCGTGATTATTTCTTTGACAATAATCGTACCAAAAAAATCTATTATTGTTACATCCCTACATTAGAGGATAAAAAAGTAACAGTATTGACACACAGCACACAGGAGGCAGTCTATCCAACACTGTTTATTCAGAGTTTTATTATTTTCTTTTTTTTTTTTTTCTTGGACTTGACAGATAAGGAGATGAGACGGGGGTGATACAGTTGAAATGCTTCTCTTTTTTTTCTTCTCCATTGTCTTTTCAATTATAAATACGTCGACTGACACAGCACTGAAGTTCAGACAGTGTTTGTTCCTCATTGGTTGTGTGATCGTTTAGGGGCACAACAGTGTGAGCATTGTAGGGGGGAGGGTGGGGCAAGGGGAAGGTGTGGAAGGTGAGAGATAAAGACAAATGTTTTTACAAAAAGCTTGAGCTTCATTTAACAGTCCGACTACCTGGTGACAGGAGAATAGAACTCGCTGCGCGTTTGGAAAACTCCAATAATGATTTCTTGCTGGTAATCAATATTGTGACTAAATGAATGTTTAGCACAAGCACTTTGTTGTATTGCCAAAACTGAGTGTAATTTATATTTGCAAAAGCCTCCATTTTAATTAGGACTAACATAAATCACTGTCTTAACAAGCTGAGACAGGTGAGAGCTTCATTTGGATAAAATCGGATGCACCACTCTGTGTAACTTTGAATTGTCTGAAAAGAAACATGGCTCCTCTACAGAAACTCTCCCAGTTCAATTCATTCCAAACATGGGCTAACATGTTGTTATCTCTGAGGCGTGGGCCTGTGAAGCAGATGCTCCCCTCGGGTACACTGCTTAAAATTAGCTTAAGAAGCTACGGTGCACAATGGTAACTTACTGCAGTGCTGGTCAGGTTAAATAGCACTGCAAAGATGAGTCAGAGATGGAAACTAATAACTACTCTTTGTCATCTTTTTATCATTTAGATCAGATTTTTGGCTCAACATGGCAAAATAAATCTGCTAGCTGAAAGTTCTTAGATGTGACGATGGTCTTTTATGTTTGTTTGTTAGTTAGTTTCATTTATTGTCCACGATGTGGAAATTTGTTTTTGGTCTCATGAAATTATTATTTTAGTGAATTGAGTATTTTGGGGCTGAAGATGTCATTTTGTTAATTTTTTGTTGTTGTAGATGTTCAGTTTGAGTTGATGCTCTTTGGACTAACGTAGAAAATGTTAGACATTGAATGATGAAATGAAAATAATCATCGGTTGCAGCCCCTGACAACACACTTGTCATTGTAAAGAATCCTTTCTCTATTAATCAGAACGGAAGTCAGAATTGGAAACACTACTATGGACTGTTAAATGAATGGTAAGCCAGAGGCGTGTTAAAGGACAGAGCTCTTCTCACTTGGTGCTTGCTACAGTGGGTTTTAGTTCTCAGTGATGAGGCACAATTAAATCACAGGCTAATTGTGGATCAAATCCGACTCTGTCACCAGGAATGGTTATGAAGCTATTATTACCCTGGAGTTCACATCTCTCTCAACCATCTCCCCCGGACCTGAGTTTAGAGTCTTGTCGTGACTCACTGGTCTGTCTGTGACCAGCTCATCCTGCTTCTTCTCACGTCATCTGAAAACGCTGCATGTGGATCAAGTTTGCTTTGAACAGTGACAAACTGCGAGGTGAAACAGGGCAAAGGGAAACATCTTTTTACAGTTAAGATGAAGCTACAGTCTTTTGTTTCTGTGCATGACCTCCCATTTTCTTCGTCTTTCATCCGCACATAATGTTGTTTTTTTCTTTTCTTTTCTGAGAGATGGATTCAATGATTCTGCTCAGGAAGTGACTGAACCAAACCATTACAAATAAACAAAGCAATGAGTTCTCAAAGCAGCCGGAACTGATTTCTCTTCGGGGTGTTTTAAACTACAGTGGAGCTGTTTGAGAGCACATGAGGAGAAATAAAAAAGACATCAAATATTTTATGTCTTTATGGGCTGCAGTGAAGGGAGATTTTGGAGAAAACAAATTGTTAGAATAAAACATAAAGTTAATGCTTTTTGAATGCGCTGAAATGGGAGGACCATGCTCTCAAAAACAAATGAAAAAAAAAGGCTTGTATATTTCCAAATGAAATGCTAAACGTCAACGTCCAAACTGTTTTTGAATACATGTTATGAACATCCAGTTGTGGTTCCTTCTCATGCAGTTGCTGGTTGTGATTTTTGAGACTGTTGTTGTTCTTGTTGTTGTTTGCACCAAAAAAACAGTATGAATACATTCTCTAATCCGTCCTTCTGTTCCGACCAATCAGAGCCGTCCTCTTTCGTTCCTCATCAGATCATCTACAGACAAATAAAATCTTTTTTTTTTTGTTGTATTTCCACAGACATGTTCATATATCTTTTATAAAATAAATCTCATATTTCCAAGTATACAATAATAAAATGATGCACTCTGCAGAAAAAAGGTAACAGGAAACTCCATATATACATAGTATATTATACTAATTTGGCAGACAAGAACATGGACAAGTTCGGTATTGTAAACAACTCTTTACTCTCGTTCATTTTCTCCTTCATTCACTCCTTCTGTTTCCTTCTCGTCCTGCTCGCCATCTTCTGTCCTGTTACATTCATAGCTCCAGAAAAATTGTGCTTTAAATAATCTCTTACAACAATCCAAGGGCTCCTTTCCTTTCCTTTTCTTTTTGTTTTGTTTTTGTGTCTCCTCGGGCAGCACCCTCATCCGCTGAGTAGAAGTGCACCGTTTCTGAACAGTAGTAACGTTTTTTTTATCGGTCACGTGGCTGGTAGTTCACTAGGCCTTCCCAGCTCACCCAGGAAATGAGAAACAGGGTCAGATGGAAGAATGGAGGACAACAGGCCTCTGGAGAGCAGATGGAGAGATTTGAGTTTTGTGACTGTGGAAGTTATCGGGGCGGTTCGTTGTTGGCACAGCTCCTCTGCATTTGTACATCATCTACTTTTCACCACTTTTCCCCAAAGGTTATTCTTGCCGGATGCTTAGATTCAGTATTCCTATAACTGGTGCCCGTCATGGCTCGGCAACATCAGATGTGTGGCAAATGTTTTGCAAAGACACTCGCACACTTTTCCAGCCTTGAACGTTTTCAAGATTTTAAAATAATAACAGTCCGTTTCCAAAGAAAAAAAAAAAAAAAAAACCTTCAGCTGAGACCTTCTGTGATCTGGATCTGGTGTCCTGGAGTAGTGGTGGCATTTTATTGATGATTACAAGGCAGAAGTCTCTAAGAGGTTGCAGCTGTGCTTGGGATACAGGAATGTACTGAATGGAATGTGGAAAAACACTGGTGTGTGTGTGTGTGGAGCGGTGATGCCAGGGTAAAGACAAGAGAGAGGGAGCTTTGGGTTTGGAGCTCAGGAGGCAGGAACAGAGTAGAGGTCTGGACTGCGGGGGTCTCTAGTTGTCCTCGTCGGTGAGCTCCTCCTCGGCCGTGGCCTTCTCGGGAATGGCCTCCAGGCTGCGCCTGCTCCTGGACTCGGAGCCCGTGGAGCCGCCCGCCGCTCCGCCTTTGCTCAGGTTACAGGTGAGCACGGCGTAGTGGATCTGCTTGAGGTTCTCCTGGACTTCACTCCTGGCATGCTTCAGTAGGTCTGCCTGGCCCTGAGGAGGAGGAGGAGGAGGAGGAGGAGGAGGAGGAGGAGGAGTGAGGGGGGTGGGGTGGGGGGTAGATCAAAGTGTCAAAGCAGTGAAGTACAGGAGCCTTGGAGTGCAGCCAGGGTTTGGACATTGTAATACAGTCACTCCAGTCAAAGACAGAAAACCAGTATGAATGATAAGGCCTGTGGTTGATGTCTATTCACTACGTTATCTCAGACATTTACACCCAATCAATTACCAATCAATTCATGTGACTTGGACTCCAGATAAGTAGCCAATAATTGATGAGTAGATTATCCAGTGAGCTCCTGGCTGCGGTGGCTCTGTGTCCTAATAATGTATTGTAATGATTATTGATGTATAACGTCTGCCAACAACCCACAACCACGTTCCAGAAAGTTTGTACTTCAGTAAACTCTTCATTTAATTTTCATCTCGTATCTGTAAAGAAAATAATGTGTGCTCTGAGACAGGGTTTGCATACTGATATTGTGATTTCCCCTTAAAGGGATAGTTCAACATTTTGGCAAATTGGCCCATTGCCATAATCGCTATAGTCATAGCAGTAGGTTCGTTACCTTTAATTGTTGGTGCAGGCTATTTTTAGAACGGCAGAGCCACGAGCTGGTCAGAGCTACACTATGGAGGCTCATGGGATTTCTTGGTTTCCCTCATCAAACTCATCAATGAAATGGCAGAACCGCGACACACCCATTCCAACGCTCTGTGTCTGTTTTTTTGCTTTGCCCCATATGGCACAGATGGCAAGTTTGTTTCCTAAGCTTAAATAGTCTCCACAATGGAGTTAAGTTAAGAGTGAAGTTATAATTGTTATTGTTATATAGGCTATTGTTGTTATAATAAATAATCCAGTTTTTGCTACCAAAATCTCTTCTTTTTTTTAACCTTAAAAATTAGAATTGAATCAAATCGTGTATCGAACCATGGGTCAGAAATCGACATACAAATCGAATCGTGACTTTGGTGTATCGTTACAGGCCTATCAAATACACAATCCAACAACTCCAAAACGCTCTGGTGGACAAGTTGTGACCTGCACATTCACCACACTATGAAATAATAACGGAACATTACGAGACAGAGTTGTTTTCGGGGCAAATGCAGAGACTTCTTGCCGAAAAACTGTCCCTGATGGGAACGCACATCAGCGGTTTTGCATGAATTTTCCCTTGAAAACAACTCTGTCTCGTCGTTATTATCTCATAGTGTGGTGAATGTGAAGGTCACAACTTGTCCACCAGAGCATTTTGGAGTTGTTGGATTGTGTATTTAATGAGCGAAACCAAGAAATCCCATTAGCCTCCGTAGCGTAGCTCTGAGTAGATCGCGGCTCTGCTCCGCCGTTCTAAAAATAGCTTACACTGACAATTAAAGGTAACAAACCTACTCATAAAACTATAGGGATTATGGCAATGGGCCAATTTGCCAAAATGTTGAACTATCCCTTTAAAGCCCTTTCATTGTGGGTAATGTGGAACAAACGCTTTAGTTGACCAACTCTGATGTGGTCTACCTCCCACCCTCTCTCTGTATTACCGTCCCTCCACTGCAGCTCGTATAAGAAAAGCTGTGTGAAGAAACACAAAGCTGAAATATTAGATTCAGATAAACAGTCTTTTTTGTCTCTGATCTTCCATTAGAAGCACATGAGGACAGGATCTCTGAACTGGAGTAATGATGGCCACCTGACCGTTGTTATTAGACACACTTGAAACAATGTGAACGTACCATTAAATAAAGGAGATAAAAGAGGAACTGAGGCGATTGTTCTCACGTCAGGTCGGTCTATAAAAGTTATTTTAAGGAGGCAAACGTGGTTGAGAAGAGCGGAAAAACCACCCCCATACAACTGCAATAATAATCACATCAGCATATATTTTCATCGGTAGCAGCTGCCTGAGTGACAGGGTAGGAATATCAAGACAGCGCTCGACGTGAATCATCACTGTACGCTCTGTGCACCGTCGGATATTAGAGAACAGGCTGCAGGATCTGAAACTGATGAGAATTTTTCAGGGGGATTTATTAGAGGAGCATCTTCCACACTGACAAAGGTCATGCAGTCATTGTAGCTATTTCTGTAAAGGTCCTGCCATGTCTGTACAAAGCCAACAGCCACTTTACCAATAAAATGAACCAAGGTATGTTAAATATTCCACCTCTGAAAAGACCTGGAGAGAAGCTATTGTATGAGTTTAGAGCTGTGTTGGATAGTATTGATTTTTAATCTTCAGGAGCTCAAGTCCGTAACTTGACGAAAAAATCTAAACCCTGCTGCGGTAGTGAGATACACACAAGTGGAGCCCCAGATAACACACGGACAGAGAACACAGCACACAATAAATCACACACACTCGATGGACTCAATTTCCTGGGAATAAATTATGGCTGAGCTGCTCGTGATGTAATCTTAATTAACACGTGCAAATACCACAAACAAATATGCAGAAGGTCATTCATCAATAATTATCCCTCGTGCTGGCAGTGGAGGTTGAAATGAGAGGCATGGTGAGTACGTGAGGTGCAGAGGGGCCCACTCTGGGGACACGAGTGAAAACACTGGAGCCAGCAAAAAACTTGATATTACTTCCAGCACATCTGTGCACATCTGTGTCAACACACACAGTTTCAAAGTGAACATGTTAACACAGCAACTCACTCTGAGATTTATGTTTTCATTTATCCTACGTTTAAAGGGATAGTTCAACATTTTGGCAAATCAAACCATTGTCATAATCCCTATAGTTTTAGGAGTAGGTTTGTTAGCTTTAATTGTCGGTGCAAGCTATTTTTAGAACAGCGGAGCAGAGCCGTGAGCTGCTCAGAGCTATGCTACGGAGGCTAATGGGATTTCTTGGTTTCCCTCATCAAACTCATCAAATACACAATCCAACAACTCCAAAACGCTCTGGTGGACAAGTTGTGACCTGCACATTCACCACACTATGAGATAATAACACAACGTTAAGAGACAGTTGTTTTTGAGGTAAATTCATGCAAAACCGCTGATGCGCGTTCCCGTCAGGAGCAGTTTTTCGGCAAGCAGTCTCTGTATTTACCTCGAAAACAACTCTGTCTCGTAACGTTCTGTTATTATCTCATAGTGTGGTGAATGTGCAGGTCACAACTTGTCCACCAGAGCATTCTGAAGTTGTTGGATTGTGTATTCGATGAGTTTGATGAGGGAAACCAAAGATCCCATGGATCCGTAGCGTAGCTGTTTACCTGTCAGCTCAGCTGGCAAGATGGCGCACGCTCTGCTGCGACAGCACTGACTTACCATTGTCTGTCTTGTGACGTATGTCCTTCATTGTGCAGTCTGTGAAAACAAATTTCCCCATGGGGACAAATAAACTTAATCTAATCTAATCTAAGCTCTCAGCAGCTCACGGCTCTGCTCCGCCGTTCTCATAATAGCTTGCACCGACAATTAAAGGTAACAAACCTACTCCTAAAACTATAGGGCAGGGGTCGTCAACAGGCGGCCCGCCGGACCTTCCAATGTGGCCCGCGACTGAGTTTTAATAGTTTAAGTACTGTATTTCTCGGTCTCTGTGCCTACGGTGCCTGTAAGTCAATGCACTGGGACATGGAAACACGTGTCCCAGCCTATGGTCCCAGCGCATTGTTTGTGTGTGCCTGTGAGCCCCAGCACTGGGCTAAGGAAACGCCTTCTAACCGGCCGCAGCCCTTGGGGAGCCGGCTGGACTGCATGGTTTTCCCTTCCTGTCTGCAAAGGCTATGGGTGATTTTGGCCTCGGTTCACCTTTGTGTGTGCATCATGCATGGGGGGCCGTTCAGATGGAGACGCGTGTCATGTGCGCTCCAAACTCAAAAGCTGTAGCGGCACGCATTTGATGCAACGCGGTTGTTTTTCCGTGCATGTCCACGGCGCACAGTTGCACGCGGTTGCACGGACCTGCTTCTCCCCCGGTGTTGTGTCCCGGTGCCTTCGGCCTGTGTCTCTCCTAAAGTTTCCCACTGAGCTCTGCCTCGTTTGAAAGGTGAAGGAAGCCCGTGAAAGACGTCGCCTCTGAGATGTAGAATGTGTCTTATAGAAGAGAAACACACATGTCAGGACCATTGACTTGTATCATGAGAACAGACCTGATGGTCAGCCTCCTTTCATATTTAAACTGAAAATCACAGGGCATGTCTCAGGATACAAGCCAGCAGTGTAAAGTTCCAGCAGCATGATATATAAATGATGATATGATGGGCTATGTCAAGATTTTTAATTTTATATCATATATCAAAACACCAAAGATGTGTATAAATAAAAAATGATGTGCACAAGAGAAATAAAAATATAAAATATAAACAACCAAATAATTTCAATCTAGGCCTATTTGAATGTCCGGCCCTCAGGGTGTCTGTTGAGAAAAATTCTGGCCCTTCGACAAATATAGTTGCCTACCCCTGCTATAGGGATTATGGCAATAGGCCAATTTGCCAAAAAATGTTGAACTATCCCTTTAAGTCATTATCAATTCAAGCTGCAACAATTATTTACTGGACAAATCAGCAAATACTTTGATCAATTAATAATTTGAGAGAATATTTTGAGCCAAAATCAACAAGCTACAGGATAAACTGAGCATCTGAAGATTTTTGAGAGTCCGGGCATCACCTTGAGGGGGGTGGGGTTCAGGCAAAAGGGTTCGTTGATTATGAAACTAATCATACTCTACTAATTGATTTATGACCAGCCATTATTGTAGCAGAATGTCCCAAAATAAGGGATGAGATATATCTGTCATTGAATCACATTTCCCAGGGGGTACATAAGCCATTCCTAATGATCTCATTAATCAATGTGAAGTGACCTGGACCCACATGAGCAGCAGAAAATGGAACCGAATTTAAAGAGGAACTCTGCAGGTCCGGTTACTTTTCTGCCCATGTGCATTTGTTTACAACGAAGCCGGTGAGAAATCAATCAATAGAGCATCACATTATGTATCATATATGATGTGTATATTTGTGTAGTTTAATCTGTCATAAACAACAGATTTCAGGTTACGGGGCGCGTTTGTGTCGCGGTGCCGCAGAGAGACGAGAGCTGGGACACCGGGTCGGTGGCCCCGATCTTGCAAGGTTGTTTTTCAAAGAGACACAGTACATGACACGCACATGGAAGGCAGAGAGCCTCCATTCTCCCTCCTAGCATGTTAAGCCTTTTATTAAACTGTCACAATTACTCCAAAGCTGTTTAATTACAGTAAAAATGTAGCATAGTTAAGCTACAAATCCTGCATAGTTCCTCTTTAAGTTTTTTGCTAAAATCAGCACTATATAACACAATGTAGTCTAACTGAACCTCTACAGTGAAACAAGTAAACATCAGCCACTATTGTCACCTACACAATGACAAAAATGCCAAACATCAACACAATGTCTGGCTGAACCACTGACCTGAAATAAATAAATGAAGAGCAGTCAGTGCAGGATTCAGTCCACCATATTTTATCACCAAAAGGGATCATGGGTAGAGAGAGGCTCTGCATGTTCCATCAGCTCTCAGTCATTATATTTGTTTGCGAGCCCCCATTTGCAGGACTTATCCTGACAATTGCAGTTCATCTCACAGCTCTAACAGAAGCTGTCACAAAACCGGAATAATGGCAGAGCTCGGACAACGCCCCACAGCAAATGTCCATAAAGCTGTTCATGAGGAAGAACTCCCCAGGGCCACTGACCTTGAGCATCTCACTGTGTCGCAGGAATATGAGAAGTGCAGACGTTTCAAAACTCAGAGCACAATGTGGCAACTGGACGCTGCTTCTTTACAGGAAACCAGACGGTGCGTTACATGTCAGACTGGTCGGACCGCGGCAGCACTCTGAAAAGTCTCACCTTCAGTATGGTGATGTTCCACGTGAAGCTCTCCACCGCCTTGTGCAGCTTCCTGCCCTTCAGCCCCTCCTTCGTAGCCAAGTCGTGGAGGTTCTCGTGAAATTCCATCGCTGAGAAAGAGAGAGAGATGGGAACAGATTTGGAGTCAGTCCTCGTGGCTGGGATTCATTGGTGGTTTGTGAAACAGAAAAGCAGCTGTGAGGTGGCTGGGTGCTAGGCCTGTTGTCAGTGCGAGGAAACACATTAGAGCAAAGCAAGCCCTGGCGCAGGGAGCCGGCGCTTGACAGTCTCCTGCTGCAGCAGAAGGAGGATTCTTCCCTTCTTACTGTACATCTGCAGTGTGATGATGCTTTACAGTAGCTGCAATGCATGTCAGGTCGGAGAAGCAGGTGTCAGGTGCAAATTTCTCTACAGATCAAAGCTGAGAAGCAGATTTAAGATGTGAAGCGATACTGTAACAGCATCTGTCATTAAAACGACGCTATCTGGTTTGTGGAAGGGAGAAATCTTTGATAGAAGAGGAAATGTGTCAAGATTTGGCACATGTTTTTCAGTGAGCCCTGATTGTTTGATCGCTATGAGGACTGTCTTTGATCTCCTCTAGCTGCAATAATAAGTCAATTAAATTGTCAACCAAGAGATCAGCAACTGTTCTGATAAACAAATTATCATTGAAATCATTCTTCGCAGTAAAAAACGAAATATTTTCTGGTTGCAGCTGCTAAAATATGATGACTGGATGCCTTTGGGGCTGTCTGTTGAATAAAACAACTCATTTCAGGCTATCATTTTGGATTTGAATGAAGGTGTCCTATTTGTTTTTACAATCCAAACTGTGTTGCATTAATTTTCATTGTGATGTCTGTTGCTGTCGAGCGGTAACGCTCTGTTGAGCGCGTGTGCCCTCCCCTCAGTAACGCCTTGCTTCACTTCATAAATTAGAAATCTATATCCTGGAGTGAAATGCTTGTAAGTGGAAGGCAGAGCACAGTGGCACAGCCTGGTGACGGGATGACAAGGGACAGGAGGAGGCGAAACCTGTGGCAAACATGCTTAAAAAGAGAGAGGAAAGGGAAAGAGAGAGCGAGAGAGGGAAAGAAAGAAAGCAAAAAGGCAGGCTAAGTGAGAGGAACAAAAAGCAGAGTTGAAGGAAGCAGTGAGGCAGGATGAGAGGGAGAAGAAAGAGCCTCAGAAACAGAGCGACAGGCAGACAGACATGACGTTCTTTCACTGTGGATTAGCATCAAGGCATCGAACAGAGGACGGATTTGTCTCCTGAGGAGGTTTCCCACCTCCTCTCTTCCTCCCCCCACCCCCTCCTCTTCCCCTTTGCATGACTGAGCCTGAGTAAGGGCATGTTTAATGTTCAGTGTAGCTTTGTAGTGCAGCACCGACACTCCAGCAACAGGCAGCCCCTTCGCCTGTGAGCTAAATAAACCAGAGAGAGATACAGCAGAGTTCCTGCTACGCACAAAACCTTGTGCACTGGGGAACCACCGACAACACACACACATGCGCTCTTCTGCTCGAGGCTCTGATAGCAGCTAGAGTCGGTCCTGGCCCCTGTTGGTGCAGTTGCCATGGCAACGTGGTGGTGTGCACGCGAGAGAGAGACCCCCTTTGCGAGAAAATCACCATAATAGGTGTGAGGTTGGTTGGGCTGATGTGGATACGAGTCTGGCAAGAGACCCTCAGGCCAGAATGTATCCTGACACCAGAGACACAATTCACTGACTGAGCTGACACGTTCACAACATCTGAGCAGACACCACACTGCTCCCAAGTCTCTCTCTCTCTCTCTCACACTCACACACACACGGACACACACTCCTTAGTTTTTTATCTTTCTTATGTCCTAACTGGTAAATTTCCTCTTTGATTTCAGGTCGCTGCTGCCGCTGCTGTGCATGTGAACCATGACTGTGCTAAAGAAGGTACAGCTCCCTCCATCACACACACACACACAAATGGGCACAGACGGCCAGTTAACTCACACTGGAGGTTGCCTAGCAACATTTTATGGAGTCTGGCAGGCGAGAAACGGGGGAAGCTCATTCTTAGCGAGGCATCTCAGACTCCCATCTCTGTGAGGTAATGCTGCAAGACGGCAGCTGTACAGTAGCGGCTGACGCTCTGACATCTGGCAGCAGGAGACAACTACAGTATGGAGCAGCACATCACAGGAGCATGACCTGAATACTACAGTGGATCGATAACTGAGCGTCATCATCAACGGTTATCAATAAGTCTGTTATCAAAATTACATTCATGGCGTGACTAATATTTGTTCACTCAGAACTCAGAAGATGACATCGTCAATTTCTAAAAACCTAAAATATATTATTTTTATCATTACTGAAAAGCAGACGTAGTTATTGTATCTGAGATAAAAGAAATAATTAACACGTTGTTATCAAATATTGGAGATAAAATATGCACAACTGCAATGATTAATTGACTAAAAGCTTAATTTGCAACTGGAGGTAGACCAGTAGTGGATTTTTAAAGGCACAGAACAACAGTTTGGAGCAGGAAAAATTTACATTGTTCTAAATAAAATATCCTTAACTGACTGAAACACTTAGTCCATTTGTGAATAAAACTAAGAGTCCACATGTTGGAGGACACTGATAGGTTGTTTGATAACCAATCATTAATGTAGTAGTGAGGCACAGTCAGCTACATCATCTACACACTCTATCACACACACTATCTACTTAACTTCATTCATTAAAGTGATATTCCAACATTTTGGCAAATTTGCCCATTGCCATAATCCCTTTAGTTTTTGTTTTTTGTTACCTTTAATTGTCGGTTTAAGCTATTTTTTAGATCTGCGGAGCAGATAAGTGAGCTGCCCAGAGCTACACTACGGAGGCTAATGGGATTTCTTTCCCTCATCAAATTCATCAAAATACACAATCCAACAACTCCAAAACGCTCTGGTGGACAAGTTGTGAGCAGACAGAGTTGTTTTTGAAGTAAATTCATGCAAAACCGCTGATGCCTGTTCCCATCGGGAGCAGTTTTTCGGCAAGCAGTCTCTGCATTCGCCTCGAAAACAACTCTGTCTGGTAACGTTCTGTTATTATCTCATAGCGTGGTGAATGTGCAGGTTTTGGAGTTGTTGGATTGTGTATTTGATGAGTTTGATGAGGGAAACCAAGAAATTCCATTAGCCTCCGTAGCGTAGCTCTGAGCAGCTCACTTCTCTGCTCCGCCGATCTAAAAATAGCTTGCACCGACAATTGACCCTTCGCGTAAGCCCCGCCCCCTTGGTTACTGTTGCTACGGCGGGCAAGCTTTCACTCCCAGCCATGCTCCTGGCAGTATTTGGTATCGATTTCAAAGGAAATATCAGCAAATTTCTGGATAAACTGTTCTGAGATAATAGAGAGAAGAAGTCACAAAGATCATTCATAGTTTTCAGTGACGTGACTCGCGCAGGAGGATAAAACATCTGTTCAACGACACGACTGGACAATGTACAGAGCAGCAGTAAGGACCGGTAATTTTACCGTCTATCAACCCACGAAGACTTACGTCATCTCACTGGTCATGAAACGTTGTCAAACTGCAAGTTTTTGGGCGATTGTGAACCACATACAGCTTTCGCTGCTGTTTTTTTTTCTCCCACCGCTGTATCAGTCAGTGAAAGCAGTCCCTGCCTGGAGGATCCCTCGCCTAAAAGCCCAGGTAAAAGCCGTAAAAGTACAGCTGTCATTTCGGAGGTGAACATATGGTTATCCCCATATTTACACTTGCTCAAGTCGAAAAAAAAGTCAGCTCGTATCTGAACATCTCTATATTGCTGCTGCCGCCGCCGCCGTAGTAGCAGCAGCAACAACAACATCCTTCTCTACAAACAAATGTTTTTCGTCCTAGTCTTAAAATGTGTCCACAAAAGCAAACGTAATGACTCACTGCGGAAAGCTTGCCAGGCCTATAGTTACGGTTGCTAACGTAGGATTGGACAATAGCCGTTTGTGGGAGGAGTTGGCGAAGGGTCAATTAAAGGTAACGAACCTACTTTGCCAAAATCTTGGAATATCCCTTTAACTATATGCATGATACGGTTTTTGGTAAAGGGCATACCTGGTTTTCAGCCTAGACGGGCCGGGTCAGGCCAGGAGCAGAGCTCATGAACTTTGCTCATACTTACTGTAAATAAGTGCAACAAAACCAAGTGAAAATCCCACAACACCTGAGGAACCACGAGCATGTAGAACGAGGTATGTTAATCTCTGTATGTCATCTAACCGTTTAACTTGGTCTCACACAAATCTAAAATGTGTCACACTCTATTAAACCAATGCTGTGTATGTGTGGTTCTCACACCACAGCAGGGTCAGATAGGTTCAGCAGACTGGATGCAGAGTTCAGGGAAATAAGCCTTTTTAACTGATGATCAGCAGACGCCTTCTCTCCAAAACAAACGGACTTGATTTAAACTGTAAAAACACAATAATGTTCAAATATGAATGAATGAATGAATCAATCAAATGAATATTGGCATATATGTTACCATAAATTGAATTCTGGGTATTTAAAGGGATAGTTCACTCAAAATTACCTACTCACCCTCATGTCGACTAAGGGCTGGGAGAAGTTTCAGAGTTATCCGTGCCTTCTCTGAGTTACAGCGGGGCTCCATGCAGCACTGCAACTGACGGTTGCAAATGGATACCACTAGACTTATTTAATTTTTTTCGGAACAATTTCGCATTTCGGGGCTTCAATACAAGACGGACATTACATACGAGTAGCATGGAGGTATTTGGATGTTTTTTGGTATGTCTTTTTGTTACGAAGACAGTTGGTATCCATTTGCAACCGTTATATGGACATGCACTGCTACACCGAGACCCCCTGTAACTCAGAGAAGCCACGAATAACTCTGAAACTTCTCCCAGCCCTTAGTCCACATGAGGGTGAGTAGATAATGAGTGCAATTTGAATTTTGGGTGAACTATTCTTTTAAGCTGTTGGTTGGGCAAAACAAAACATAGTGACGTTGCCTTTAGCTTGAGGATATTGTCAATGAAACATCAGAAAAAAGTAAAATGCCAAACACAAGGAAATAATGAGCAGATTAATCTGATGAAAATCACTCAGTAAAAATGAATAATGAAGTGTAGCACTGCCCTGCTCCACATGCTGAAGGAACAAAGTCAAAGAACAGATCTTGTCAGACTGTTTGTACTCAGGGAATCCACATTAAAAGGTAATTTAACATTTGTAACACAAACATCAGCTCTTTGGATTTTGAGCGACGTCACTGTAGCTCAACTCAAGTTTTTTTTTAGCTGAAATATCTAATATGTAATGTACGGATGTTGTTAGTCTGCAACAGGTTCAGCCACGTCGCTGCCCCGAATGCTAATTGGAACCTAAGTGAGTGTCAGGTGAGGGAGGTGACACACTTGAGCTGCAAACACCTGACTGTACTCTTTGTGAGGATTTTTTTTTTTTTGGTCTGAGCTGATGTGATGGATTATTCACAGCTTTAATAGCTGTTGCTGCCGGAGCACTGCGCCTGCTGTAGAGAGGGACTTGGGTTTGTACTGACCCAGTTTCTACACAACAGACAAGTGCATGAAACCACATCTCCTGCACACATTCAAATACAAACATGTACACGAGTGCAACCACGGGCACACACGCACACACACCACTGGGATAAAAATATGTCAGTTCAGGACGGAAAATAAATCAATGTTCAAGTTCATCAGTTTGCCATCTGTTATGTCCTACTTTGCAATTGTTGGCTGTTGAAGTTTTTCCAGCTGATTTTAGATAATCATATATAATAGAGCTTTGAAACCGAAAGCTTCACAAAGCTTTTGTGGAAACTTTTACCAAAAAAAAAAAAAAAAAAGGTTCGGTCTGCTTGAACGTTTTCGCTGCTGTGTTGACTATTGTTCCATATAAAGGAATGAATCACTCTGACAAAGTATTTATCAGTAAGTCGCTGTACGGCACAAAAGGCTGGTTACATCAGATCCTGTTGTGTTTCTAAATGTATAACCCATTCAATCATGAGAGTCATCTGACCCAGAACAGAACTCCACTGATAATGAAGCGTTATTTATTTTCTTATGATGACTAAGCTAATGATGTCATTTCCTTTAGGCTGAAATACTTTCAACCAGCTCAGAGCAATTTATTCCCCATGGAAATGAGCAACAGGTACAATTCAGGGCAGGACAGCTGTCAACTATGCACACTTGCATATGTACTATGTAAATAAAACATTGATATGTTCAGTCAGCCCATTTTCTAACTGCACACACTTACTGAATAATGGGTAATAGTAAATAATTTCATATTGTAGGTTTGTAAAGCTCTTGCAGAGCAGCCGGTGGCCTTGAAGATAGAATAAGAAATATGGCTCTACAGACGCACAACTCACTCATACAGTAGTATTTTAAATTGCATAATTTCAAACACCTTTATCCCGCTGGCTGGTTATTGTTGAGGGCTGGAAGGTGGTCAACCAAAGAAAGAAAAAAAAGGAAGCCAGCACCTGTGATTAAAAGACACAGGCTCTGCTCCTCTCTGATGTGCCAAGACAATAGACGATGAATATTTTATAACTCATCCATCTGGACACCAATAAAGCTGAGCCGTGGTAATGATGGTCCATCTCTGCTCCCTTCCTCTCTCACTTAGCGCCTCCAGCAGCCTCACCCGCCAATAAATTAGCTTTCTATGCTACTTGGATGGAATTCATCGCCACAAAGTGCATTATGAGGCAAATAATGTCAAAATTGAGTTTCTTCTAATTAACTGTAACGCAATTCCTAAAGCAAGCGCTGTTGCCAGTTAGAACTGACCTCTAAAAATTAGGAGCACTGGTGTGTATGTGTTCTTAAATCCCTTTGTTGATGAGCTGCCACTCAAACTGCGCTCCCCTGGACGAGGCTGAACAGATTAACTTCACCCCTGGCCTCTCTCGAGTCGACGTGGTACAACAGGCCAGAGAGTTGGGGCTAGGTAAACACATTAAATACACATGTAAGGTGTAACTGGTATGGCAGAGAGGAACTATCTGCCATCTGTTAGCTCTGATGTTGCCTTTCACCAGTTCGCTCGAATCAGAATAAAGCATTGAGGCTGTTTCTGAACACCTCCCTCTGAACCATAGCTTTTCAGAGCCGGATCACATGAATCAAATGGTAATTCCATTGTGCAAATAAGCCAAGTGTAATCAGTCTGACTGGATTTCATATTGATGAATCTGTGTTTAGTGGCTTCAGAGGGATGGTGAACGTTCAGGGGCTGGGTGACAGTGTCCAGAGGACTCATAGGCTTTGATGGTTTTTCACCTGTTAAAGAGATACTTCACCCAAAATCAATAATTCACCAATTTTCTTTCTTCCATGCCAAGGAAGGGTTTGGAGAACTTTCAGAGTTATCAAAACTATGAAACATCCAAATATCTACTACTACAATAAGGCTAAAAACAGAATGTTTTCCGTGTTGCAGCTTCAGGACACTTGGGTCAGTATGGACGAGCAGTATCTGCCATATGAAAATCCGTTGCCAGCCGGACCCCCCCTGGAACCAAAAGCGTTTTGATGACTCCGAAAGTTCTCCAAACCCTTCCTTGGCATGACGGTGAGTAGATGATTGATGAATTATCGATTTTGGTAGAAGTATCCCTTTAAGCCTTCTGGTCATCTCTTACCTGCTTTCTGGGTTTGTAGAATCCTCTCATACACCCCCTCAGAGCTCTCCAGGAGAGTCCTGCTGGTCTGGATCACCTGGAAAGAGACAAACACATTGTTCACTTTTACTTTCTACATCAGCGAAAAACTGCCACTGCTCAATAAAGCAGCGTGCAGCGTCTCTCCGTCTGGTGGCCGGGTGTCTCTGTCCAGGGAGCAACAAGGCTGTTATTACAGGCACGGCAGTGGGCGAGGTCACTTAATTGCATTTTTGAAAAGCCAAAATTAGAGGGAAAGGAGACACGAGCCATTGGGGGTGTTTATTAAAAGTTACTTGGTGACTTATCTTCAGGTCAAAAATATAGATGGTGATCTTGAGGTTTGGCCTCGAAGGCACCTCTTCATGAGAAAAGGGCAGATAACCCAGGTCATTTGGTTACGGTGGGAGTAACACGTAAACATGTGAGTCATTTCGAAGCGTGTTATCTGTGAAATTGCAGCTGTGAAAGATGCTAAGTTTAGCTCCTCTGGTGTTATGCTCAGATTTAATTGAGTGCACAAACTCTGCTGACCTGCAAACTCCTAAAGCTCTCATGGTGGCCGTTAGGCAGACTAAGGCTTTGGGTCTCCATTTGCATATTAAATGCAGAGACCGCATCCTCCCCTCACCGAAAAAAAAAAAAAAAAAAAAGGCAGCTTGCAGAGGGACGACAGCAGAGTGGTGTTTCAGGAGGTTAATGATGCATATGTAGCCCTTCACAGACAGAGGTAAATAAGCACCGAGTGCCTCACAGACCATCTGGTTCCTCCTCTATGATTATCTTAGTTATAGCTTAATTGTCTCATCTAAAGGAGATAATATATACACACAAAAGTTGCTCTGCTTTTTGATTTCAATTAACGCCTGTTGGGCGCCGCAGCCTTTGTGCATGCATCGCGGTTGTAATTGACTTGTACATTTGCTTGTACTCTCCTTAAGTGCCTTAAGTGCACCACAAGGTCGTGTCACACAGCCAGGCCGACCTGCACCGCTGCCAAGATGGAAAGGAAAGAAAGGGAAACACCATTGCAATCAAACTCAGAGTAAGAAGGCAACCCTGTAAAAAAAAAAAAAAAAAGAGAGAGAGAGAGCGGTGACCAACATGGTGCCCCTGACATCGATCTCTGGAGGATGCCAGCTCTGTGGCTGGCCACCGAGAAAAGAGCAAGAGCGAGCAGGGAGCAGAGTGCAGGCAGGTGTAAAGGGCAGCATGCAGGGGAAGAAGGATGGAAACATCTTTTAGAAACAAGAGGGGAACATTTCAATTAGTAACATCCTTGTAGAACTCCAGAAAATGTAGCTTTAATGAAGAATTACTCTGGCGATACTCTGTTTTTCTTACTGCCCACAAATCCCATGAAAAGACTGTTTGCTCATAATGTGGGATTTGTTTTGAGGTGATTTTATAATATTAAGGAATTAGTTTCTATGCTTATGCTGACCTTGAACTAATGTGGTGTATGAAAAGTACTTGATTATATTTCATTGAGATGTGCCATTGACCTCAATTATCACTATGATCCAACTACGGTTGTTTCTTCAGAGTTAAACCCGTATAAACCGCCCGGCTGGTGGAAACTCACTAATACACCAAATGTGTTTTAATCCGGTTTGAGTAGCATTTGGAATAAGCTGCTACGCACGAATTTTAAAGCCTTTTTATAAAAATGGAACTTTTTTTTTTTGGTGAAGATTAATGTCATCAGTAAGAACTAGTAGGTGTGGGACGGAGCGCCAGAGACAAGTTCAGGAGGTCAGAGTCAGACTTACACAAAAAAGGACTTTGGTCATTTCATTAAGTTTATGGAAAATAAGACATTTATAAAATGAAACCAGACTCATCCTGTAAGAGCACTGAGCTAGGAAAAGAGTTAATCAGCAACTCAAGCTTTAAGAGTCACGATCGTCTCTCATAAATTAGTTGTGGGTCTGCTGCTCTGTATTCCACCACAGTCCACTGAACAGTCGTGAAATCTGACAGAATTTGGTTTAGCACTGAGAAATGTTTTGATTTATCTCCGTTTGCGTTTCGGTGTCACAGTTTAGCTTCTAACTCGTTTTTATGAGAAACAGTCAGGAAATGAAGAAGTGGAGGGATTTCCTAAAGACAATATAAACATCCTGCCTTTTCTGAAGCTGATGATTACATGGAGTCCATCCCCTGACTTTTGTGCACTTTCTAGGGGGGACAGAGCCGGTCTCACAAACCCCTGTAGTGAATCACCATGTTGTGCTACATGCAGTCATGACTAAGTGATTGTGGCTGTTTGTGTCACTCTGCAGCTGCAGTGGCGGCACTAAGAGCCGTTGCACATGCTGTGATTACTTCTTTGATGGGTGAAGAAATTACCGTCTTGGTGGCAGATGCAGCATCTGAAATGTATTTAAAGGCTCAATCTTAGGTAAGTGGGTGGACTGAGCCCCATTTGCACACTAACCGCTGCCTCCTTTAAGTGGTATGTTTAGTTCTATTATTATTATTATTACAAGCAATTGACAAAGACACAAATGCTCATTTCTTTTTAAGGTGATTTTAGAAGAATGCTGAAAATATCCAGAAGAATAATAGTACATTGAAAAGATATATAGCACATTTATACTACCACAAACATAATGGGTTATTGCCAAGTAAAGAAAGAAGTAAATGGATGGCATCTTACAGTAAGTTCACTTGTATTGGCATTTATATTATTGTATTATCTCCATCTATTAACTGTGCCCTTAGTTCATATGTTGTGAGCAAAAGCAGAAATCAGACCATATTATCTAAGACCATCAGCTGGCACCGTGCTGAGATTCTCCACCTTTTTTTTTTCCAGCACATAAATGGGCAGGGATTGAGACCCAGATTCTATTTTTGCCAATTAGGAAGCGCAAAGCCTGTTAAGTCCCAGTGGTGGGTTTTTGACACAGTGCCTGAATTTCTGATTGTACTGTTCCATACATTATTTACAACTCTTTAAGTTCGCCTCTTCTCGTTTCATTTCTGCCTCTGTACTTGTCAGCTCCCCTTCATCTCTGCACCTTCCTGCTCCCCGTCTCCTCTGGCACTCTTCTGATCAACGCCTGCAGCTTCACACCGCTAAAGCCCCCGCTCTTAATTTATTCGGGCTCGGGTCCCCAAACACCCGTCGTTTTCTCCCTCCTTCCCCTCTAACGCAATTTTCCTGGCGCTCTTTCCATCAGGGCCAATTACCCAGCCTTCCACTCCCGAGCCTGCATAGAGCACTGAGGTCACCTTAATCTGTCGGCGTCTGAATCTTTTCAGCCCCTTTTCATCCCCCTTCTCAGATATTCATCTTTGAGTCTCAAGGGAAGAAGCACACCTTTAAAAAATAACACGGTTGGGTGCAGAGAACACTTCATTGTGGCTTTGTTTCCCTCTTCATACCATTTGCCCATACACTGTTTGCATAACAAGTTCAATTACATGTGAAATTTACATCAACTGCTGGCATGTGCCACTCAAATTATCACAGCATATTAAAAATATATCAAACAACATATTAAATATGATGCTAACAACACCATATGTGCCTTCACTAATATTTACCTTCGACTATGTTCACCCGCTGTGCATACTGTAAATGTGCAACACTTGAATATCTTGTGTTTATATAATATTCTGGGAACATGATGCTACAAAGAATAAGATGGAAATATCTGATACTGAAGAAGGAATTATTCAGTAGATCACTTGTAGCTGTGTATCTGCTGCTGGATATCGCCCTTCTGCATGAAATAAAGGTGGACAGTCGATATACTTGTGATGTGCTGCGAATCAGTGCAAGAGAGCAGGATCTGTTAAGGATAAAGAACTGTCTGGGAATAGCCTCAATGGCATGTTGTATAACTTGTGAGCATTGATTTTATTACTTAACACAGCTCTGGCCCCAGTACATCTGCGTGTGTCCCCATTAATACCAGTGAAGCTAAGGTATTGATTCAAATGGGAGTCAAAGCTAGTTTGCTAGATTAGGTCTTCTGTGTCACTCCTGATGGGTGGAGGTACAGATGGAAAGAGAGATAGATACCGTAGGTAGATGGGGATGACTTTCTGCTCTTTTTTGATTATTCGTCTCTCCTCCTGGTGTTGTTTTCGCTTTTCTTTTAAAGGGATAGTTCAACATTTTGGCAAATTGGCCCATTGCCATAATCCCTATAGTCATAGCACTAGGTTCGTTACCTTTAAAGCAGATATCAGTGGAATGTTTTTGTTAATATAAGTCCTAAATAGTCCTATTTTCCGTCAGCAATCACTTACATGAAGTATTTCAGCCTAAACACGAGTCTCTCCGTCACTCTGCTCTGCTGTAACCCGAGGAGAAAATTTTCCTTGTGGGATACAAGTGTTATCCAATGAGGAGAGAGAACGGCATGAAGGGCTGTGTGTGCAGCCAAGGGATGCGCGTGAATGTGGTGACGTAGCACGAGGACCAATTGATGCCTGACAAGGGCGGGGGCTGCTAACTCATGGTGCGTTCAAGGAAACTCGTACTTTGTGTTTTTCCTTCCTGTGAAGTCATACCAGTTCGATCTGGTACGAGTTCACGGGTCGGAAGTTACGAGTGGCCGTTATAGGGAACTTTCACAGACAACAGGACGGTAAAAACACGAGCTACGGGTTACCTGGAACGCTACCAAGTCGTAGTTGTGACTTGAAGCTGTAACTTACGGTTTCAAAAGCCTGCCTTGAACACAGCATTAGCCGAAACGGCCGTGCCGATGATATCTGCTTTAATTGTCGGTGCAAGCTATTTTTAGAACGGCGGAGCAGAGCCATGAGCTGCTCAGAGGTACGCTACGGAGGCTAATGGGATTTCTTGGTTTCCCTCATCAAACTCATCAAATACACAATCCAACAACTCCAAAACGCTCTGGTGGACAAGTTGTAACCTGCACATTCACCACGCTATGAGATAATAACGGAACGTTACGAGACAGAGTTGTTTTCGAGGCGAGTTTATGCAAAACCGCTGATGCACATTCCCGTCGGGGGCAGTTTTTCGACAAGCAGTCTGAATTTACCTCGAAAACAACTCTTATTCATAACATTCCGTTATTATCTCATAGCGTGGTGAATGTGCAGGTCACAATTTGTCCACGAGAGTGTTTTGGAGTTGTTGGATTGATGAGTTTGATGAGGGAAACCAAGAAATCCCATGGGCCTCCGTAGCATAGCTCTGGGCAGCTCGCAGCTCTGCTCCACCATTCTAAAAATAAATTGCACCGACAATTAAAGGCAATGTTAAGGTAAAGGTAATGTTGAACTATCCCTTTAAGGGTTAATACTGCGCAAACAAACTGGAATAACACTTCCCGACCATGACTCACCATGTCATACGTGGTGACGACTTTCTTGAGGACCTCTGGTAGCAGGCCTTGGGGCTCCAAGGTGGGGTACTGGTCAGAGAGGTTGAACATCAGGATGGGGTTGCTGTCTGGTCCGGTCAGTCGTGGCGAGAGAGCCAATATGCACTGCTTCAAGTTAGCTACTGCCGAAAGGCCGCACAGCTCTTTAAAGGACACGATGGCATTCTGCAGAGAGAGTAGAGAATTACGTGACAGCTGGGTCTCAGTACAGTAAGGCTGGTTTACATCAATGTGCCAAGCACAATAAGCATCTAATGGTATAACCCATGCATAAAAGCCAAAAGAGAGAGGAACTTAATATTCCACATTGCTTGAGACTGGCATTGATCTACATAAAACATAGAACCACAAACAGTAACATGCTGTCAGAGGGAGTGGCTGGAGGCTTGCTTATTACCTGTGAGAACTTTCATTTTGGTGTTTGTTAGCATCACACAATCCCTCTGGACTGACAGCAGTATCACATGGAAATGGGACAAGCACACACACACGCACGCACGCACGCGCGCACGCACACACACACACACACACACACACACACACACACACACACACACACACACACACACACACACACACACACACACAAATCCTAACCTTCCTGTGAAAGGCCAAATTTAAACCCTACATAAACAACCGGAGGGACAAACTGTGACAGGACAGGCAAGATGTGCAACAGTCTCAAGGCCAGTGGCTTGTTATCACACAATGACTGCAATGTAAACAGGGCTACCAAAATAAATCCTAATACAATGCCTGAAGAGGAACAACACCAGACCAACCACAGAGTGTTATGACACTCCAGTACAGAATTTCTCATAATTTCTTTTCGTGCGTCTCAAATTAGTACAGAGGAGCAGAATTACATGATTAAAATGGACACAGAAAATGTCCGTGATGACACTGGATTTATTACCTTTTATTGGTAGCCATTAAAAATAGTGGGTGTCAGGTTGCCTGGTTAAAGGCCATGTTAATCATCTGTTGTCACATGAAAGAATAGATCATGCCTCCCACAGGATTATTTCGTTCCACTGTTTTACAAAGGACTAAAAATAATTAAAAGAATATCTACTACACAAATCTTTCATTCAATCATGACTCTCATCATCTCATCAATGTTCCCCTCTGCATCTGTTTCGACTATTGTACAACACATAAGGATCAAATCAGCTTCAGTTCAGCCTTGTGGTTTTGTGTTTCTCTTTCCGGAGCGTGAGGCTTTTTTAGATGCTCAGTACTCTTTGAGTGAGTCTGGTTTTGATCATGCATATGCTTGATTTGGAGGGTTGACGGTGGGGATCTATTTTCTTTTTTGGTGTACTTGTTCAGAGTAAATTATTCCGCTAGAAGATGGAAGAAGCCATCACGCAGTTACCATGTACACCAGTGATGATAACGTTGGCTCGTGGCTAGGACACAACCAAATAAAAAAAAAAACCTTCCTTGAGGTTTAACTTAAATTTCTCACCTGCATGTTTTCTCTGAGGTCCGTTGCCTCCCTCAGTGGCATCAAGGCCATTTTGAAGACATCATCCAGAGCCTTGATCAATAGCACTCTCATGCTGGCGTACTCTCTACTCCTCTTGCCCTTGCGTACAGACAGTCCCCTTTTGTGTGGTTTGCCACCTCCTCTTCGATTGGTAATGGCCACGTGAACGAACAGCCATGTGTGCGGCAGAACCTCCCCGGTCAGAGACTGTAGCGGTATGTGGCGGAAACCTGGCTGGAGACACTCGAAGGGGATCGTATACTGGCCGATGAATTCGTCCCCGATGTAGTCGTCATCTAGCACCACGAAGCGCACCATGGCGAGCTCAGGGAGATTTATCTGAAACTCAAAGCTCTCATCGAACAGAGGGTTGTCCCCGTTCTGGTTGACGGTTTTAGTCCTTTGTTCGGCGCAGTCAGCAGGAATGCCGTGTATTTCCACGTACACGTAGGGGTCTACTACGTCTCCTTTAGCACCTGAGCCTTTGGGTTTGGGGAAGTTCTGCCCGCTGATGATCTTGATGTGCAGGAGCTGTGGAGAGACGCCAGGCACTGAGTCTTTAGTGTTGGCGCTAAAATAGGAAACCTGCTCCCTCATGATGGCCGGACGCAGCACGTAGCCACAGCTCCCGTTCTGCCGGAACCAGCCAATGTTTAGATCCATCATCAGGCCTGGAGTCTGGTAGTTCATTGCCACAATCTGGCAACCGCACTTCCAGAAGTCTTGTGGATTCATGTTGCTGGAGTCAATCCGCATGGGGCTGGGGTAAACTCGTGCCAGGAATTTCTTGTTATAGTTAACAAAGTCGCCTGGGAAGTCGCTGGCACAGCGGCTGGCAAAGACCTCGTTGAAGGAGCAGAGCTCCCAGTGCTTCTGGTTCTGGAAGGATGTCGGGAAGTCTCTGAACTCCACAGATTTACACAAGGTCACCAGATCAGAGAGGTCCTTTGACAACTGGAATTTTTTAGGTGCGATTGTCTGTTGTTCTGCAGACTCGATGCTCATTCTTTGAGACATCTCTGCCCCCTCGTCCTCATCTGTCACCTCGCCCTCTGAAGCGGTGCAGTTCGTGCTCAGTTTCTTACCCTTCAGCAGGATCCTTCCCTTCAGCTCCAAGGGAGAAGGGAGGTAGCAGTCCTCGGGTTTAGGAGAATCTAGGTAGATCTTGTCTCCAAGAATCTTCTTCAGATGCTGAAACATGACCCTCTGCTGCTTTAAGGAGCAGTGGTTTTCTAAACACAGTATCAGTGGAAAGTCAGATGCAACAAAGGCATACTTGTTGACGACATCGATGACACTGCGGAAAACTATCTGTGACGTCATCGTGTGGCCAGTGTAAATCACAGGTTCGTTATCGGGCCCGTCCCACACGTCCAGCTCTACGCTGCGACAGCCCATCTTAAGGGCACGGATATACCCCGTCACATCCGAGGGACCTCTGAACTGATCCTCTATCAGGTACGTATTGTGGGATGCATTGATGTAATAGTGGGACAAGGGCTGGTTCATGTCTTGGCATACTGTTTTTTGTTCGGGGTCAAATATGTGGCACTCTGACGACATAAGATAGTTGGTGAAGCCATCAAGAGAGAGCCAGCCCTTGAGCTGACCCTCTTTAGATGGTTCATATTTCTGAATGACCTCTAAGCTGGTGTCTTCACTTAATTGTGCCATACCCTGCTCTGCCTCCAGAAATATCATTAAGTCCTTGCTATCCAGAAATTCCTTGTTGCTGGAAAACTGAACAAAGAGGAAATAAATTTCTGGCCTGGTGCAGAGGTCATGGAAGACCTCGATGAACTCGTCTTTTGTCACATCAGAACCTGCTTTGTCCTTAGCTTTGTGAAGCTCCTTGAACTTCAGTTCTATTTTCACATTTTTAAGTCCCGGGCTCAGCTTCTTGACTAGCTGCACGGCAGCACATATCGTTATTTGTTTGCTGTTGTTACCGTCTGCCTCGTCAAATAGTTCACCCAGCCACGATGAGCGCATATTATTCTGACTGCTCTCTATCATATTTAACGTATGTTTCCCATAGGAAATCAGGTACCTTAGCCCTGTTACCCATATGTTGGCTACATCAGCAGTGTTTGCCACCAAGTCCAGGGACTCATAGTTCTCCCCGAAGATAACCGAGAAAGCACAGTCCTCCGATATCTGATCATAGGTTCCATTAGTTCTAAAAGTGTCTGTGTTTTTCCCTGTTCGGACCTCTTTGATGGATTTTACGTCAATTTTGGCCTTTTCCGATTCTTTCTTTGAGGGCTCCCATCTCAATGACTGCATGTCAGCGTCGAGGAGGAAGTAGCGGTGGTAAATGCGTGAATTAGACCGCACTTTCTTCAGTTCAGTGCCATCCACCATTGCACTGATGCAGTCGCTCGCACTGCTGATTTTCTTCTCGGTGGGCATGCTGCTGAACGACACAGTCTTCTTTCTTTCTTTACGCTGTCTCGAGCCATCCTGCACAGAAACAGAAGAACATTTCCCATGAATAAAACATATTTTCATTGACACTGACAGAAAGACAGAAAAACAACAACTTTTATGTTTTTACTTAAAGCAGAAGTAAGTGGTCCGGTCGTTTTCGCTAATGCTGCGTTCCAGGCAGGCTTTTGAAATCGTAAATTACAGCTTCAAGTCACGACTTACGACTTTGTAGCTTTCCAGGCAACCCACTCGTGTTTTTCCGACCTGTTTTACCGGTGAAAGTCACTATAACGGCCACTCGTAACTTCCGACCGGTGAACTCGTACCAGATCGAACTGGTACCACTTCACGGTCGGAAAAATACGAGTTTCCTTGAACGCACCATAACAGTCCTCGTCGCTACGTCACCACATTCACGGCGTCCCTTAGCTGCACACACAGCCCTGCATGCTGTTCTCTCTCCTCATTGGATAAAAACTGTAGGATACGATAAATTATTTCTCCTCGGCTCAGAGCAGAGCAGAGGGACTGAGAGACCCGTGTTTCAGTCCAAACACTCTATGTAAGTGATTGCTGTCGGAAGATATGACTATTTAAGACTTATATTAACACAAATATATCACTTACTTCTGCTTTAAAGTGTCATGAGTGAATATTTATTTAAAGTCCCTGCAGTTTGAAGAGAGTGTTTTGCTCAACATTGTTTGTTTTGACTGAACAACACAATCAAGTCAGTAAAGAATATTTACAGTTATTTTCAGGCTGTCTGCTCGAGATGTGGAGGGAAAATATATATAACCTGAGTCAACAACACTACAGTTACATAGAATACTTTAGCCACCCAATGTGTGTTAAATCTGACTTTCATAGTGTTGAAGTAGCAGTTATTTAAAGGGACAACGAGGAGTTTTGGAAAAGCAAAGCGTTTTCACACTACATTTATGAGCCTCCGCGCGCACCGTGAAATTCTTTGACAGGCGCAAGACAGACTCATGTTTTCATTCATCAAGAATTAAAGTCAGAGGTTCAAAGAGGTTCAGATACCGTCGTAGTTCCGACCATAAACGGCAATTCGGCGGCATTATTCTCATGACTCGCCACGAAACCGAAAGTAAAGTAACGCTGGTCAGCTCGCCCAGCATTTCCACCACCACTAATAATAACAAAATAACGATAAGAGAGAAAACGATATAGGCTAAGTACAATTGAGCATTAGTTAAGCTTTAAGTACTGAATTCATCATTTACACATGATTACTCATTGGTATGTAGTTTATAAACTGTTAAAAATGTTTTACTCATCATTGATATGCACTAACTGTATTTATAAACTACATACTAATGAGTATTAATGTGTTATAAATGAAGAATTCAGTATTTATTAATGCTTAACAAATGCTTAATAGTGTGTACTTATTATAAAGTGTTACCATGTTATATGTTTTGGTAAATGCCCACCAGGACTAAACAAGACATGCTACTTGCTCCGATATGCCATCTGCATGTTTAGTCCTTCCGGGTCCCCCTTTGTTCTCTCTGAGTATTTGTTGAGCTGAATCACAGCAGAAACTTTGTTGGGTGACCTAAGGTACCTGTCACTGTATATTATGGAAATAGAACAAGGAATCTCCCTCAGGAAGTATCGCCCACACAAATCCAGTCAACTACAGCCGCCACATTTCTGACATTTCCAATGAACCCTGCTCTTTCCACTGCAGCAGGTTCCTTCAGCACAAGGACACCATTTTATGTTTTGGATCATTTAGACTTATTTCATAAATTTACCACCAGACAAACCCATACCATTGTTTATCATGATGCGGCAGCTTAATAGTACCACTCTACACAATAGGAAATGCATCACTTTGTCAACAATAGGATGTTGCAGTGTTAGGAATTCCTGACGCTGCACTCCAGTAGAAACCCTTGATCTTTATTTTCCTTTGGGGATAAATGAATGCTCAAAACCTCCATCACCTCTTATGTAATCAAACCCAGACATGCATACCTCACATTCTGAATAAGAAAAACATCAGTGTGTCAAGGCAGCATGGACAAAGCCACACGATGATTGATGATGCATTGGTTAAATGAATCATTTCCATTTGTCTGTAAATGGATAAATGAGCTTTCAAACACCCTCGCTGACATTTATATCTTATGGCTTTTTAAATAACCTTCTCAAGAGACAAATGTATTTTTGTAAATGCTGTAAGCAGCTGATGGACCACATCAACTGAGATGACTGTGTACTTGTTTCATCATAAGCCCCTGTCTGCTCACTGTCTCCAGCGTGGTCTCCCACACTACTTTGGCTGAGCGGTGGCTAGTGGAGGTACACAGGGGATTGGCTGTGCTGTGCTATGTCTGGCACTTAGGTGTTTGCAACTGGACAAGAGGCAGCAAAAGCAATGGTTACTGACCACTGTGTAGCCTGCTGCGGACAGCGGCGTGTCAGTCAGATCATTTATTTTCACAATTAAGTAGATGACATACAATGATAAAACTAATGAGGCCAGGGAGACTAAAACAAACTCCTAACATGAATATGAAAAAGATCTCAAAACAATCATGCGCAATAATAAACATCTCCTCAGACAGATCCAGGAAAGCTGCTTCTGTCTGGAAGTCTGACCTTTTAAACACATCCTGGCAGTACTATGAAACGATATTTAAAATCAATTTATCATAAACATCCAGTCTGTGCGCTGGAGTGTAACAAAACCCAGACTGTGACACGTTTACTGTAATGGGAGGAATCTCACACCTCTCTGTGAACGCTGGGTGGACCATGTCACATAAACTGTAAACATACTAATCACATTCCTTTACACTGTCTGCTGCTTAAGGGAAGTTCGTTATATAAAAAGGGGGGAGCTTAAAATCTACAGTAAATGCATGACTGCAGATTATCCTCATGATCCGGGCAAGAATGCAGACTGGTCTATATGTTACCCCTGTGTTACAGTCACATCTTACTGTTGGTATGTGTCTGCTTCCTGCTCTATTGCAACAGCTATGCCAGCCATTCACCCCAGGATTTCCCTCCGCTTCCTCTACCAAAACTAAAAAACAATACTACACACACACACACTTCTCCGTTTTAGCATATGTCAGTATTTCCCGAGGGGGTGGGGTGGGGGGTGGGGGGTACTTCTTATGTAACAGTCGCTTTTGTGCCTCTGGTGGAAGGACGTGGCCAAGGGCAGTTTCTTTTACTCCTTTTTTATTACTTCTTAAAATGATTGCCCCTTTTTTTTGTGCCCTTGGATTGTCTATTCAAAGTTGTATCGGATAGTTTTTTTCTGTTTCATAGCATTATGATGACAACATTAAATCCTCTAAAGATTGAAGGGGGGAAATAAAATAGAACTCATTAGTTAAACGAGTTTTTGACCTTCACTGATCGTTCAGGATTGACAGTTCACCTGCATGATTTGATTCAACTCCACAGGGCAGCATGTTTGTTACTGTAAGCCAGAGGAAGTACATTTCATAACAGCACCGGTGAGAACATCCTGTGTCACCGGTATTGATCAACAACCTTTTTGAGCTGGGAGTAAACAAACAAAAACACGCCATGCTATGCTATTACTCATCACTTCTTTGAAATCTGTGGAACCCTATTTGTTTTTGGGGGTTTTCACGCACCGGGGGGGAATCAAGGTCAGTCTGTGTTTCATTGTTAATAGATTTTTTCAGTGCTCATTATCCATTACTGAATTCATTTTTCTTTTTAGAAACACAGTGGTACATTTTAAAGGCAAGTCAGAGGAATATGAAAAGGGATATTACTGTAGATGTTTTGACAGTGTTTCATAATAGAGATAATGACAGGGCAAAATCCCGCTGGGCTCACCCTGATGAGGGAAATAACTTTTATGCCTTTACGTACCGTTTCAATAAGTTTGGTGTGTTTTAGAGGGTGTGTGAGTGAAGAACACACACGATGAGTCAGAGGGCGAAGCAAACACAGGAGGAGATGATGAGAAAGCAAGATGGAGAGTGAGACTAAGTGACAGAGTACATCCAACTGTTCGAAGATCCCATAGGAATCTGAATCCCCTAATGGGCTGAATCCTGCTTTTTTTTTTACTATTATTATTAATTCTGGCTCAGTGAGCAGTCATGAACCGCCTGTACAACTGAGGGCATCACAGGGGACCCATTACTCTCTGCTCCACTTTTCTACCTACATCCCTGACAAGAAGCAATGTGGATCACCTGAATCACATCAGTGCACAAAGGAACTTTCACCAGGATCGCTCTTAGTTCCCAATAATAAATAATCAAGTCACTGCGAGGAATTTCCTGTGGACACAAACAAAATACTGTGACCAGACTGGCACAAATGTGGCTCTTTTATTAGCCTGAAATACATCACTGAGGTTTCCTAGAGACTAGAGGAGTGCGATATAAATGTCCATTCATCATTTACCAAATAGCCTTTGCTCAACTAAACATTCAGTCCTCAGATTAGATGAAGAGCCAGATGCTACCTACCCACTACCTCAGACTTCCTGACTCATTCGTGTAGAACAATTTTTAAACTCATTTCAAGAATCTGATTAGAAACCACGGTGGCACAGTGTGGTGGTGGTTAGCACTCTCAGCAAGGAGGTTCTGGGCGCCATTCCTGAGCCTGAAGCCTGCATGGGTGGAGTCTGCATGCCCCCCCCCCCCAGGCCTGCATGGGTTCTCTCCAGTCCAAAGACATGAACACTGGCAACTCTAAGCTGCCAGGGTGTGTGTGTGTGTGTGTGCTTTGCCCCTTGACACACTGGCGACCTGTCTGGGGTGTACCTCATCCTCACCATATGTCAGCTGGGACCGGCTCCAGCCCCCCGGCTCTGCACAGACAAGCAGTATAGTCAATATGGATGGGCGTTTCAAGCAAAAGCACTGTTCGATAATCACCGGGAACTAATCGACTATTCTTTGACCCCTCCACACACACACACACTCTTTCTCTCTCGTCATTTGAAATGAGAAGCAGCACCAGAGAAGCGGCGACTATAATGGCAGCAGACTATAATGAGAATCAGTAGCGGAGATTATTGTAACAGTACCGCTTCTCATCACAGCGGCACCATTCAATTAAATCCTCGTCACCGAATGAGTGCAAAACTAAGCGCGGACGGGCCGTTGTTTAGCTCAGTTGGTAGAGCAGGCGCCCCATAGGCAGAGGCTACAGTCAGCCCTACATCGAATCCCCACTCAAGTGGCCCTTTGCTGTGTGTCATTCCCCCTCTCTCTGCCTTCCATTTCCGGTCTTTCTCTCAACTACTGTAAACTATCGATTAAAGGCGGAAAAGCCCAACAATAAAAAATATATTAAAAAAAAAAAAGCTGTAAGAGTCTTTTCATGTTTGTCCCTCTTCCGCACCAGTAAAAAGGGAGCATGGATATTTTTTCAGACAAGACTATAGTCTCAAAACTATTCGACTATTCTTTTCAATTGAACTATTTAAATATTCGATAATCATTGCCCATCCCTAATAGACAATGGACGAAGGATTACAAATCTTAATGATTATATTTCTAGTTGTGCATCTTAACTCATCACTGTTTATAGGAACTCATTTGCATAAACACACATGTGAATGATGCTCAGTATCTGTTCATCCTCTGAGTTGTAGTACTGGTAATGCCTAAACCCCATATTCTCTATAAGTTCCATTGACAATTAGAGACACATAAAACATATTAAAAATGACCACGTTGAACCATCATAAATAAATACTCAATCCCATTTCTTCATAATAGCAATTGTGATGCCAAACAATTAGCTGAGAGATCTCTGGCATAAGCAAACTACTGGAAATGTCTTTCCAAGCTGCCTCATTAAATAGCAGGGCGCGTGTTAACACCACCTGAAAGGTTCAGCGGGCACAGGAGGCTGAGATAAAAACAAATCCAATGTGTGAAAGACGGGATGGGAGAGGAACACAGAAAACGCTGAGGAGGAACAGCAAAAAACTAGAACAGAACGAGTGAGAAGGAAACCTCACTGTCGATGGATAGGAAGAGGAAATAGCGCAGGTACTGCAACCATTTTGGCACCATCAATTCAAACCCACAACAAAATGTCACACAGACACATGATGATGACGCCATCATGGCCAAGAAAAACACCACATGAGCTCCTTCACTGAAGTTACTGAATATGCACTACTCGCAAAAGTCAGGGATATTTGACAAGAACCTATAAAAAGTTGTGATATTCTATCATGAAAGCCTTTTAAGTAGAAGTATGCAAAAGCTAACAACAGTGGTGGCTATAGCAGAACAATAAATCTCAGTGTTTTAATAACTTGGATCAAAGTGTTGTTCTGGTCTCATGATGTCAACATTTGAACAACATGGAGAGAGAGTTACAAGAGAGAAAGAGAAGAGGACTGTCTACAAACTGTCATTGAACCAGAACATTTAGTGGTTCAGTGACAACTGAACCACTAAATCAGACGGTGCTTGTGATGTTTGTGGTTAATCACCTTGTTAGAGAACAGCATGTTATTCAATAAGTACTGAAACATTGAACAATTGGACATGTGCATTCAAAAGTTTAGAGAAGGTTAAATGAAGTTCACCTGTAAAGATTATAGTGCATTTTAGGTGTAAACATCCCTAACTTTTTGTGTGAGTAGTGTATATTTTTTAGCGCTACATGATATAAAAGAAAGGTAAATTTGCCATTATATGGACAGATATTCCATCGACGTGTGCTTTCAGCTGGAATAGTAATTTTTGCTTTTCTTTTTCACTTTTAAAAAATATACAAATGATCATCTTTGTTATGTCTTGTCTCAGTCTTCATGTCCTGAAAGTTTGATTTGATTTGTTCAGGGCGTCTCTGTAGCAAAACAACACTTATGTTGCTTACAAGGCCCAACAATGTTGCGTTTTTTTAACGTGTCTGCTGTTATTTGTTATTTCTTGTCCACTTGCATTGTTTTGTCTGTGTGTAGTGTCATTTTGTGTGGGGGAAGCCAAAGACAAATTTCCACTAAATTAAACCAAACGTGTGATTATTTTAAGATAAAATACAAACCAAACTGCACATTGTAATCATTATAAGCTCCAGAATTAATGTTGTACAACACAATAAACAGTCAAGGGCCTGTTGTCTGATTAAAATAGCTTGTGGAGACTTTGTTCTCAGGTGCACTGCAGTCAATTCCCACAGGAGTTTGAACCTGGTGAAGGCCCAGCTGCTGCTGTTCTGTACCATATGATATCAGTTGTTGGTCAAATGAAGTGTGAAGGGGGTGACTACCATGGGAGTAAACTTTTAAAGCTCTACTGTTTCCTGAACAAACATAAATGAGGGTAACGTGTCTATTTCTGGAACACTGCGGTTGTGACTAGAAGTTATCACTCACTAATTGCTCAACAGAAACTGACACCCAGACAGAGGCCTCAATGTGTGGTGCATTCAAGGCACATTATGCTTACTATGATATTGTTTTCATTTGTTCTATTAATCCCTTTCTGTGTTTGTTTCTTATCTTTTTTTTCACATTTGAAACAAATGCCTGATCAGAATTAAGACCATGTATGGTGAGGGGTTTTTGGTTGATGGAATGTAACGGACAAATTCACTTGGATTCTTTGGTGTTGTGCATCAGGGGTTTTTTGGTTGTTTTTTTTTTCAATCACTTGATTGTCTGACCTCCTAAAACCAAAAGCTCTGTTGCATAACGCTGCTGTGTGGATGTGCAAAAGTGACAAGAACACGCAACAAAATTAGCACAAGCAAGTTGAAAGAGACCACGAAAACTTTGAAATGTGCCGCCCATATGGTCCGGAACAGTCCCACTTCTCAGAGTGAGTATCGCTTTCCTAAAGCTCCACAGCAAGGACTTTGCTGACACTAGAAAATGTTCCCTCAAAAGTTACACTCGAATGTGCTTTCTACTGCAGTATTTCAGCTCCGAAAAAGGGAAAATATACTTTTAACCAGAGAAAAAAAAATAGCCTTGAGTGTTGTGAGTTAATTGTTCGCCACCATTTTTCTGCAAACTGTGAAGCAGTCCCAGGTCCTACATCATCAGCTGTGAGTTTTTTGTGGCTTGAGGCTTTGGGAGAAAGCTTTTCGTGTTCTCAAATATTGATTGAGCCATTAGCCACGGTTACAATAACTTCATTTATTAATTCAGTAAAATAATTAGGTACCTTTAAATTGTATTGATGCTTATAATTAAATACCTTTTCATGCCTGTTCATGGCATTGATTTGTTTTATTTGACGTTTTCACAAAAAAGTTAGTTTCAAGTTTCTGGATGATTGGTGGTTACTGATAAACTGCAGATGAAAGATAACCCCGATGGCACACAATCAGGTCAAAGGTTGGGTCTTCAGCATGCCATGTGAAGGATTTGACAGATCCGTTGAATTTCCTAATGCACACACTAAGTGAATACAGTCAGCTTAAACGAAAGTTTCACAGTGTTGGGCAATAGTGAGAATGTGCTCATCATGTATTTCCCTTGTCACAAACACGTCTCCACAGACGCAGGTTCAAGTAAATCTGTAACCGCGACCACAGCTTTTATACGACCACATGTCACTCTCACCAGTCTGCTGCTCTGTGTGATGCACAGCAATTGTAATTTCACCTGCTGTAACTCTTAACTGTTTGACATGTACCTTTAAATTGTACTGCATCCATAGATCAGCACATCTCTTTTCTTGTGAAACTCTCATGTTCAGTGTTGCTTCACATCATATTTTCTCCTGTGAGAAATTGAAAAACAACTCTATAAAAGGCAGTTTTAGGAAAAAAAAAAAAAGCTTCAGTTATACAGTAAGTAGTTTACCAGTCTTTGTTGTGACTCGCAACTCTCCCCGTTGGGCAAAGAGCAGACGGCAAAGACAGTGACAGCTTAACCTGCACTTGACCCGTGTGTGTGCAGTTTGACATCAAACACGCAGCCCGATGATGACAGCCTTCCCAGCCTGCTTCACAGCCATTGGATAAAAGCCAGATATAAGAGAAGATTTGGACATTTTTATGGCTGACGCAAATAAAATATTCAACAGGACCTTGAGAAAAATGTCAACCGGCAAGCCAAGTAAAATGCTATTTCCAGTTTTTCATTTCACTATAGCTCTCTGCCTACAATGCAGACACCCCAATGTAATCTTAACCAGGACCAGTGTGGGGTCATGAACCACTGACCCCACACTGCAAAGGCAGATTTAAAGGAGACATATTATGTCCCCTTTCCACAAATTATAATAGTTCCCAGGTGTCTTAAAGACATGTCTGTGACATGCTTTGGTCAAAATACCCCAAGGATCAAACATCACAGCTCTTTTCATCCTCTCTAAACAGCCCTGTTCATAATGGCTGGTTTCAGAGCCTGTCCCTTTAAATGCAAATTAACCACTGCTTGCCCCGCCCCTTCTACCGGTACCAGGTAGGGGTGGGGTTATGCAAATTCGAATCCTAGTTACATCACTGGAAGACAACTGAGGGAACAGCTCATAAAACCACGTGGATCTACTAGGGCTGACCCAAAAAAATCAAAGCTTCGAAGTTTTGTTCATTGCCAATGCCATGGTAATCGATCATGAAGTCTGTGATCGATTTATTTATTTTTTTCCCTTTTTGACACCGGTTCTCATCGGCAATTGTTACATTGAAATCAGTAGGCTACTTGAATCCTGGAAATCAGCCTGATAAGTTTTGGAGACATGCAGTGTTTGTTTGCCATACACTGATTATGTTCGCCATGACCCCCCCACCCCACCCCGTCAGACGTTACAATCGCACCCCCCTCACCCCCGGCCGTCGAAGTTTCAATTATGATCGATTTAATGTCCGCGAATAATCAATTATCTAAATATGGTAATTGGGACAGCCCTAATTTCTACATAGGGAGCCTGAACATTACAGATTTTTTTTTGTCAATTCTCACATTTTGGCAGCCGCAAGGCAAGACAAACACCCAAGAGCCTTCAAAAAGTGATATTTCCATAATATGTCCCCTTTAATACGATAGCACGATAGCACTGAATTCCCTGTTGCCCAAAGAGAAACCTATACTACCCTCAGACAGAGCTGAAATGATTCAACAGTATGTGTCATCTTCCCATAAAATCCCCCAAAAATGATTTCACTCATGTAAAATTTCAAGGACGCAACACAAATATGAGGATCAGAGAGTTTATAATATAATAGAAAGTTAGTAAGCATATGATTCCAGTTCAGGTTTGAGGTCAGCTTTTAAGTGTTAAGCCCGAATGTCAGAGCTTTCTAGTTCCCCCACCTCTGGGTTTAACCACTACAATAAAAGTCAACTGTGACTAATGCTACTACTATACTGTGGTGTTATCTGGGTGGAACTGCTATCAGGAGCCTTATTAGTGTGGGTGAGACTCAAACTTTCAAAACACAGAATATGAAGCAGCTGTTGCCTACCACCTTAGTCTGATGTTGAGCACCTGCTAATGAGAGTGAGAATGCCAGCATAGCACTGAAACAAGGCTAATTTGTCTCAGACAGCAAGCTTCTACATTTCCACTAGTCTTGAATTAAAAGAGGACCAGACACAGAGGTGTCAGATGAAATTGGTTACTACCGACATTTTAATTTAGGTGTAATGTTTGCAAATTAAGTTGTTTTAAACTAAATTGTGTAAGCACATTAAGTCAGACTAAAACAGCAAAAACACTATTCTCAGACTGGTTTTTAATGTAACTAGAAATGCTGATTATCCATTTATTGTCGAGCATTGCATAATGTAGCAGAACACGCCACCTCCTCTTTTCAGGCAGGTCAAACTTCAAAACATTTACACATTATTTGAGAGTCAGGTCAACACTGCAGGCTCTGAAAACGATCACATTCAGATTCTGATCAGACCTCGACTTGAGAATGATCGAGCATAATGTCATGTCACAGTGCAGACTAACGGGAGAGAGAGGCAGAGGCGAGAGGCAGAGTAAAATTAACACAGTCTATTAGCTGCCAATTTGATACGATTTTCCACAGCCAACATTGTCAATATTGCAACAGCAGCTTAACTGATTCATCCAAAGAAACCTCTTAAGGCCAGACAGTTACATAAGACTGTATGGCACAGGGAGTAACAAATACCTGGTTAATTTAATTTCAGTCAAATCAGCACAGATTTTCCCTCAAGGATACAGTTAATCTCAGAGTGTGTTAATAACACTTTTAATATCATTTTGATCAGCAGCTTCAGTCAGCCATTGATTATGTGGCTCCCACTGTGGAAGAAGGTGCCTACAGAATAGCCGTTACATGTTAACATGTAATGTTAACAAGTTGAATTTGGCAGAACATCAGTTGGGGATTTCCTCAAACAGACAGTTGGTTAGGTCAACAAGAACTAGTCTGTCAATGAGATCAAATTACAGTGAGAGAGGACTGAGTGTAAATGGTGTTAGATAAACACTAAGATGTTCTCATGGTTGACAATGATGATATGGGAAGTCAATGGAGAGTGAAGAGCTCGTCTGCAGTTGGGCAGCAACTAGCAACAACTTTCCCAATTTTTTTTTTTTTTGATGACCCAATAAAACATTTTATATAACATCAGAAACTGAAAAACACCCACCATAATTTAAGGAATAAAAGCTACTAGCACACATCTTGTTCGGTCCAAAACCTAAGGATATCCGGTGTCTTGTTATGTTGAGACAATTAAAACCGGTTTTTTTTTGCTTAAAAATGCCTCAAACTATTGACAAATTGTTGCAACACTATTTCACAGCAATTGCCACTGAAGAAGACAATATCAACACACTTACAGTATAGTGTGGATTGTGTTAATTATGCATCAGCACTTCAGAACAGCTAAGGACTGTTTAAACCCTAAACATACATTGTAGGAGTGACAGTCAGCCTTGCGGTTCCTCTCAAGAGGCTTATTAAATGTCTCTTATTGACATCTGAGTCACTGCCTTGAATCGCAATTCTAACATGTGACAGTGATGTGAAGGCATAATTATTGATGATTTAACTCTAAATGTTTAAATATGTACTCTCCTTCCTGCGCTTCATTAAAATATTAACACAACTCATCATAAGGGTGTACCACTTCTGCCATTAATGTGGCAGAGCTGTAATCACTGCCGTGTCATTTCAGCTACCCTTGAAATAACTGGGTGAGGCGAGCAGCACTTGTGTAAATCAGTGACACCTGAGCTGACGAATGAATAGGCAATGATTCAAGTAAGTGACTGAGCGCTGCTGCTGCAAGTCGCCTTGAACACATGGCGAATTTGCGACAGCAGCAGGGCCCTGTATCAAGGATGGCTGTCGAAAGACCCTAAATAAATTGCCCCATCAACTGCTGGTGGCATTGGTTTGGGCAACCGGATTGCACTCAAGCGCAAGTGCAAGCCACATTGCTCAAAGATATGTTCAGCAAGTCCCTCTCTGCTGTGAAGATGCGAGCGGATTTGTGTTAAACAACAATCTGTTCCTGGCAGATTTAGGCTGTATGACAATAGGAAAGTCAGTGGCAACACTTAAGTGGCGGTTTCTAGAATGACACAATGAATAATTCATTTGACAATGCTAGGCAGTATCAACAACGTTTGCATCACTAAGTTCTTGATGGAAAACGTTAGGCCACCCACTGCTAAAAAGGACACCGTGCAGTTGACTTTTTTCTTTTCCTTTTTTTTTCCTACTTAAGGGGGATTAATTGAACATATTCACACATTGTGAATATTATAAAGTTAGCTTTATTGCCTGAGGCTACAGTAACAGTCATTTCAGGAAAAATTGTTTTTCCCCAGTTCATTTTCCTTGCCTCAGTTCCCTTTTGCATCTAACGAAATTGGACATTAATGCCTGTACATTTACAGTGCACATTCCAGGGAAGGTAGTTACATAGACAAATGTACGACATGTTACATATACTACAGTAATTATTTATCACATTTAATCAATGCGGAATGCAACCCCTGTGATGCCATTAGCATCAACCTTAGAAACCAAAGAAAAACTTAACATACTGTATAGCAGACATACTGAGACCATATTCATAGTGACAGGATATTTTATAACTAAAACACTTTACCTAAAGGAAGGTGTGCCGTACGTATGCATATCAAAATCAGCCAATCAGCAGTGGCAACAGTGCAATACTTATAATCTTTTCTCTTTTTAACTGGATTCTCATCTGTGTCCTTCTGTAGTGTGTTTTTATAGTATTCCTTTCTCCTGGTTTTAATTGCTTATGGCTCTGTAAAGCACTTTAATGGCCCAGCATAGTGCATTCTTGTGCATTTTTATTGTATCTATATTTTGAATATGTATTCTCCATGTTTGTGCACTGATCTTTGTTATATTTTGTATATTTGAAATCACCTTGTGACTTTTGTCAACGAAAAGTGCTCTATAAATAAGTTTAGCTTCACATTCTCTACTTAAAATCCCATAGATAGAGGCCAGGAACTTCAGTGTTCTCACTGAACATCAGACAAACAAGTGATCTCACTGGCTTAGACCATGGCGTGGTAGTTTGTACCAGTTGGGCTGGTTTGAGTATTTCTGCTCATAAAAGTTTACTCAGAATGGTGCCAAAAACGGAAAAACATCCAGCCAGCAACAATTTTCTCTGCAGAACGCCCTAGTTGATGTCAGAGGTCAGAGGTTAGAGGTCAGAGGAGAATCGCCAGACTGGATCAAGCTGCCAAACAGGCTATGGTAGCTCAGATAACCAAGCGCTGCAGCTGTGGAGAACATTTGTGGGAAAAAACATTGCAGTGGATAACATGTCTAGCCTTGCTTGCTTGGCTGTAGTCGGCTCAGGTTCACTTCAGTTGAGAGTTGAAAACTGAAAACCACAGCATGATCTGATGAATCTGAATGTCTGCTGAGACAGCAGATGGTGGGGTCAGAACCTGGCATCAACAGAATGAATCCACCATGAACCCAACCTGCCTCATGTCAACAACCCAGGCTCCTGGTGCTAGTGCTGCAATAGTGTGGGAATGTTTTCAGGGAACACCTCGGGCCCCTTAATACTAGGGCTGCACACCATTAATTTAAAAAAATGTAATCAAAATTGCAATGTGACCGACTGCAATATCTTGCAATATACAGAGCTGAAATGTTATCAGATGAAGGTAAAATTTATTATAGAGTAACATTTATGTGAAATGTTAGCACCATAAGTTTGGTACACAACCTAACAAAATAAAATACAAAACAAAAAATATTCCATCTGAAAATCTCTTTAAAGGGATAGTTCAACATTTTGGCAAATTGGCCCATTGCCATAATTGCTATAGTCATAGCAGTAGGTTCGTTACCTTTAATTGTAGGTGTAAGCTATTTTCAGTACGGCGGAGCTCTGAGCAGCCAGCTGCTGCGCTCCGCCACGCTATGAGATAATGACGGAGCGATACGAAACGGAGCCGTTTTCGAGGTGAATTCATACAAAACCGCTGATGTGCGTTGCGTTCAGGGACAGTTTTTCAGCAAGCAGTCTCCGTATTTACCCTGTATTTACCTCGAAAACGGCTCCGTTTCGTATCGTTCCGTCATTATCTCATAGCGTGGTGGTTGTGCAGGTCACAACTTGTCTACAAAAGCGCTGTGGAGTTTTGGGATGTTGAATTTGATGAGTTTAATGAGGGAAACCAAGAAATTCCGTTAGCCTCCATAGCGTAGCTCTGAGCAGCCAGCTGCTGCGCTCCGCCGTACTGAAAATAGCTTACACCTACAATTAAAGGTAATGAACCTACTGCTATGACTATAGCGATTATGGCAATGGGCCAATTTGCCAAAATGTTGAACTATCCCTTTAAATAATTGTAATATTCTTTTTTTATCATGCAGCCCAATTTAATATCAATCGCTGTTGAATTGTTAGTAACCATGTACATCCCCGAATCCACAGTTTACCATCAGTTAACAGTTACTTCCAGTATGATAATTCACCATGTCGCAAAACAAACATCAACCCCCCAGTCACCAGATCTTAATCAAATACAACACCTTTGTGATGTGGTAGAAAAGCAGAATGGTACAATGTTTGTTGCTGTGTCTCTAAGCAATGCTTGTGGAATTACCGGTAGTATGGTGTTAATAATAAAGTGCTCAGTAAGAGTAAATACCAGGCATTCACGGTGAATCCACAACCTGTCACAGGTAGTATCTTAAAGATATTGGAAGTCTCTTCTAAAATGGTCAGTGTCATGTGTAAATGCAGGTCTGCAGATGTGAGAGAGCCACTGTCATCTGGCACAGAATGACAGCTTTTCTTTTTTGCTGAATCACAACAGCAGGGCCAGCTCTGTAAACACATGTGTCTGTCACTGACTGACTGACTGACTGACTGATTAAGTTGCACCATCTGTGGGCCGGCCGAGTATTGGAGTTTCCCTATTGCTCTTTCAAAATGAATTGGCACTGTTCCTATTCACTAGAAGGCATTCGTAGACAGACAGGCAAAATGAATGCTCTCTCTTTACCACCAGCGCACCAGTTCACCTTTAAAAATGTTTAAGAGATTAAATTCAAAGGGGGAATCTATTTGACTTAGTATTGTTTGGACTCGCACCGCTGCCTGCTGTTCCACCATAATTAATGCCATATTGTTTTCCCTTTAACAGGGTTATATCACAAGCTGAGATTGTTTTCTTCTCCTACAAGAGCTGTGAGATAAGTGTTATTTACAAAGCAATGGAAATATCCTCTTTATTCAAGACGATCTGAGGTGAGAAGTGAGGTGGGAAGAAAAGTGTAGCCATGGGTCATTATTTTTCCTGCCACCGGCCACCTACACACAACATGGTTACAATTTATACTGGTGAAGGCCTTGTTTAAAATGAACAAGTAAACACATCCTCTGTCACTTTAGCTATACATAGACCTTTTAGTATCACATAGTCAGAGCATAACCTAAACTTACAACACTCTGTCTGCAATATAACACTTTAACTAACTCATTTGACATATTAAAAGGCATGGAAGGTTATGATTCTACATACAAAGCTGCACACATCTTTAAATGTGAATATCAGAACAAAGGTGATAAAGAGTTGAGGTGTAGCTGTGCAGCAGTTTGTGAGGAAATGTATAATATGCTAATCATTTAATTTCCAAGAAATGAGAGAAGGACTCCACCCAAACTCTTTGACTATCAGACCTTGAGTAGGTGGCTGTCAAACGCTGGTAGTTTCATCTTTCCTGGAGAGGATGTGGTCACATGTTGTGGGCAACTCCAACTAATGTCAGTTAAAATGGTTTCCAAGGAATAACAACATCCATAAATAATTTTCTAACCACTCTTGCTGCACAACAATCTTTTCCATTGTGCGGTAATTTGTATGCTCAGCATGTCCAGAAAAAGTCTGTTACTCTTCCCAAAAGAGAGTTTCTGTGTTTCATTTGGGGGCGACATGGAGGCAGTATATTTGGCAACCTTTTTTTTTTTTTTTCTTTTACAAAAACAGCTTAAAATATACTGAGCACATGAATTTCGAGTTGGATGGTTCAGAAGAGCTTCTGTGGACATATTGCCTCTTGACACAGCACCATCATCGCAAAGTTAAGAGCAAGGGTAAGTGTAGATTTTTAAACTCGGCATTCAGCCAGCTGCTGAATTAAAAGTGCTACTGCCAGCCAGCAACAGCAGGTTTCGGTTTTTGCACGTGCAGTTTTTGGAGGAAAGGTTTCAAGATGCGAGCGTGGAGGTACAATTAGCCCGTGCCCACACCCACAACTCGAAATACGCTCAACAAGAACCCTCTACAGAAGTCACCCCGTTGTTAAGCACCAAGCATTATTGCTGTTACTATGAGAATGCGGTTGGTGTTGTTGCGACCACATCCTCCCACCACCCGAGGAGTTGTTTAACAAGAACTGAGGGCCCTGACTGACAGTGTGAAACGGGGCTGCCTTGTTAACACCGGTCCAACCCTTCACAACCGAAGTCTCAGAGCAATACTCGATCAGTCATAGCTGTCAGGGGCAAAAACAACTGCCTTCACCCAAAATATTGGCATGCAGACAAGAGCGCGGCTTGCTGAATATTTGATTTGCTTGATAGCCCTCGGATGGGAAATTACTTCACACGAGCAGAAAATGAGGGATAACATCATGTTTTCACTTTCTCCATCCAAGTCCACTTTCAACGCTGCTCACATTTTTCATATCACCTTTTAAAAAACACCAGTGAAGTCCAAATCACTTTCAAGACAGTCAATTCGGAATTGAAACTCTTACGTCATGGTTTGTTGGTGTATGAGTAGCATAAATGTAGCACATTGAATACTTTCAAGCTATCACGTATTAAGGAAATCTTTATTAAGAACTCATCTTTCTGGTAAGAGCCCACTTTTTTTATGCTAACTAAACATGACATTCATTTTAGCTCCAACATATTGGAGGTCATCTCTGCTGTGACTCACTAGATGTTTATCCATCTGTGAGCTGTGCTGCTCAGCCAACACCATAGAAATCATTTCACAACGATTCTCTATGCGTTTCATAGGCCCCCCGTCATAAAGGCTTTTTATTATATCATCTGATATAGTGGCTATTGAACTTGGGTCAGTGAGCATTTCAGAATGATTTCTTGTCTGAGTGGATACCCTGGCACTGGACCACCACATGGAAACCTCTGGACCGGTTCAGTAAACTGGACAGGAACAGCCATGTGGCGTTTTTTAAATTAACATGTTTATATAAAAAGGGGGGATTCCTCTAAAACCTCTGCAACAACAAGTTTTGACTTGAACGTCTTCCAAAGAAAACTAGTTTTGATCAAGTAATCTGCATGTTTCAACAGTGCCTATCGCTCACAGGACATCCCACTGAAAAACAAATCCCACTCCAATGGCACGGAACCAAGACAGATCCTTGTACAGCGAGACACTACTTGGAACTTTACAAGGCAGAAGCGTCAATAATATCCCCATCGATCTCCAGGTAGAGGCCACGTCAAAGTTCAACACCCACTATGTGCCAAGAGTGCGTTGACTGCAAAACCTGCCAGTGAGAAGAGACTGTGCACAGGGAAACCTCACTGAGCTATCACGTAATAGAGCTAATCATGGCTTTGATTTTTGCACATGATAATGAAGGATTAAGCCACCAAATTTGCTCACATGAGACGGTGTCATTTAAAAATTGCCTCTCAACAAAGTCCTTACATCAGCTCAGGCTTTACAAAAAAGTCTAGCTGGCTCTAGAGGGAATTAAATCCCTGACTCTGACTACTGATTTACTGACCTCTAAAAGCCAAATGTAAACATCAACACAGGAGGAATACATTTATGACATCTCTTCCTGAAACCATTAGTGGCCCATGCTATGATAAATGCTCTGTAGGCGTAGAGTACAGTTAATATTAACAATGATGACATTGTAAAGAATAATGATCCTTTTGTTCACTATAGCCAAGCAACCGCTCCTTTAGCATCTACAGACTAGTTCCTTTACAGTCTTATGACTGACATTGTTATGACAACTACAGCAGCTGAGCCAAGACCTAAATTACAAAGTTGCTGACATTAGCTACAGAAAACGTCTTGGACGCTTACAACATACAGTGAAATGTTACATTGCGATTGAGTGTCATCGCCTTCTATTGGTGTGCCCCTTAAGAAATATGTCCCACGCCCATGGCAGGATATGAGCAGACTTCAGTTCACAGCTTCAGTGTGAAAGTGATAATCATAATGGTTCTGTCAGCCAAAGAGTTTAGAGACATTAATCTGTTTGAGGTGTGTTTGTTTTGTATACAGCTCATCCCTCTGAAACACAGAGAGCATCCAAGGATCGCAGCATCCGAGGCAGGGCAACACCTCAGTGTTTAGTTGAGGGATTTTCTCTGACTTCAAGGACACTGGTGTTTCTATTACTCTCCACTACATTCATATTCAACTGGCAGTGTACAACACCATAACAATGTTGAAGCAAACTCTCATTAGTCTGTGCATACATGAGGTCAACACAAAAAACATTTAGTGGCCACTGCATCCCATCTAATTACCAGTAACCATTATCTGCTGCTGTGCTGAACAGACTTCATGAGCAGTCTTAATTTGACCACTTCTAAACCTACGTAACATTATAACACTGTATTAGTGCAATATATATTAGACTACATACATACATACATACATACATCATTGGTATAATGAGCATTATGTACTTTCAACCACATGCTCTTCATGTAAGAGTTTTGTTTGTTATTTTTCTGACAATAGTGTCCTGCTTCTTTGTTTGCTGCTTTGTCATCTGCTTTTGTAACACTTTATTTCACCCCTCTGGAAACACAGATCATCTTATCCTATCCCGCCTCTACAGGCACACACATCACTGCCACACTGTTGAGATTCAAGAATAAGGCGAAGCTCTGCTGTTCAAATTCTATGCATAATATTCAGACCCAAGTACAGGATGTGCTTCTGGAGATCCTTTTTTTTTTTTTTTTTTTTTAATGGCCTGCAATGTGAATATCACCTACTTCACTGGAAACGTGATGCACACTTGTGTTACAGGCAAGGTGACTGAAAATGATGCACTCAAACGAGACTAATAAAAAAAAAAACGAGAGCAGGGCTTCGCATTGTAACTTCCAACACTGTGTATCATTGTGGGTATGCAGGGGAGCTCGCATGAATGAATGGATTTAACACGGAGACTTTAACTTAGAGGGCTTACCTTGATAATGCTGCTCCTGCGTGGTATTTCGTTTTTGCCATCCACTCCGACAGAGGTGTTGGCGGTTTCCACCCCGGCTTGGCTGCCAGGTGCGACGACGGATCCCGAGCCGACCATGTTTTCCGATATCCCACAGTCTCCATTCAAGACCGACACTTCGCAATGCGTCTTGCCAGCTGCCTCGTCGCTGGGCACGGCCGTATCCTCAAGACTCAATGGAGGAAGGCTGCTGTCCTTCCCAAACTCCGCCATAGGCACTTCGAGCACACACACACTCACACACACTACGCGCACACGCACGCACGCACACACACACACACACACACGGGCTTGGCAAAGCTGCTGGGTAGCACAGTCGTATGTTTCAGCTTTACTCCAATTTTCTGACTGGCCTATTGCCTCGTTGTTACATTTGCCCGAAATTCTGCCATATCATCTCTGGGTGCAGATATGTGTCAGGTTCCTACAGGCGGAGGGGCTCGCTCCGTGCATTGTGCTCTGTGAAGACAAACCACGACCATTAGCATAATTAGGCAACGTTACAATACGTTACAGCGGCTGTAACGTTTTCAAACAACACAGTCCTCACAGACACACACACCGCTACGAGAAGGAGAAGGCGTGAAGCACAAGTGTTCACTACTCACATTTCGCCTGCACCGAAAGCGGATGTTAACTTACAATCAGTGAACGCTGTCAGTATGCAGCTTGATAAGACACGCTTCCCCTGTATGTGTACCTAGATGTTTTCATATATATATCGTCTTCATTAAGTTTTTTGTCCAGCTCATTTCCAGCCCACAGACTGCCCCGCCGTGTCCCGTGTTTACAGTAGTGATAACCCACCCTCCTCAGCACAGCGGTGGTCGGTAATGTTCAGTTACCTGCATTTAACATTTAACAAAGCGCGTTAAGTTGGTCAGTCGGTTCTGGGCTACGTGTGACCGCTGGTGCCTTCACGTACCTACCTTCAGAGCTGTCGTCTCTCGCCATGTGAAGGATGGGTTTGCTTTTTAAGTTGCTGCTGCTGCTGCTGCTGGCTGAAGGGAGCCAGACCACTGTTTGGTGTCTGAGCCGAGCTGAGCTGTGCTGAGCTGAGCCGAGCTAGCTAGCTAGCTAGCCCCCACTTGCAGGCTAGCAATGTGAAGTTAGTTTTCACAACCAGCTCAGAAGTCCCAGTCAGTCTGTCGCTGAGCTGGTTACCAAACAAAGGGAGGACTTTCCCTTTACCAGCCTCTCAGCCTCGACGGGATATTGGTCATATCCCGTTCTTAAGTTTTAGAATAAATATAAATATTTCTTTTTTTTTTTTTTTTTTTAAAGGGTGTCTGCCTCGTCAAATCTTCCTGAAAGCACAATCACACAGAGAAGTCGTCTCCCAGGAACTGACTGTCTGTGTTGTGAACGCGCTACAACCTCAACAGGCTGTGCTGTCACTCAAACCTAATTATGTTTTTTTTTTTCACCGGCACCAGGAAACGCCTCCTTTTAGGTTTCTAGCCTACAGCACAAACAGACCTGAACGCTACAGTTCACTGTTCAGTCAGGGCACCTTTTACATTAACTCATGTGTTTTTATCTTGACATAGCCTAACTAAAACAAGTTTCATTTTCACCTAACTGTGGACAAAAGATGTCATTTCTGTAAGTGTGTTTTTTAAAGATAGGCTACTTTTCAGTTATAGCCTACTGTATTTGAATTTTATTGGGACACTACTGTAACAATAATAGCACTGCATGTTCATTTTAACTTAGTTTGCAATGCAGATGCTTATGTCAACAAGAAAATAGCCTACATGCAAATCAGCACAAAGGTTTTAAAAGAAAATACATGCAAAACAGCTAAAACACAAAACTCAACATTCACTCAACCTTAATAAATATGTTAAAACAACACAAAGCACAAAATTCAACAAAAACACAGAATTGTCAAATACAATATGTCAAATAATAAAAGCTAACAATACATACAAAACCATAAAGAAAGGCCAAACATGAAAATGCAAAAGTGCACACAAGCCAAAAAGAAAGTGCAAAAATGCAACACAAAATATAAAGTCTAGCATGGAAATCCACACAAATTGACACCAAAGTGAAAAACAAAATCACACACCCAACATATAGATGTATACAAAACGGCACAAAATTCAGCATTCAAACCAATGAAAATCTGAAGAAAATGATTGCCAAACAGCAAAAACACAAACTAGTTTATTATTTTTTTCTTTATCTTGAAATACCACTGAACATCAGTTTTTCACATACAGTAAGTTCTGGGAACGAACAGTAGCCTATCCTTGGTCTGTATAGAAGACATTCCTCAGGCACCATTACATTACAGAACAGAGAGAAAAGCTACATGAGAAGCCTTAATACTGGCATCAACCATTACAGGGTTTTCTTCAGCAATAGCAGTTTTGAACCAATATACCTGGTCTTGAATGCAATTTTTCTCCTAAGAAGTGTTACGTGTATAATCGTATGCCGTTTTTGTGTATTAGTGACAGCTGATGCTGCTGATGTCAACTGTATTCGGAAGCATATGACGTCCCTCAAGGACAGCAGTTATATCCCAGAGAGACTCACATGACAATTGTTTTTCTGTTTAGAGTCACATTGTGTGTCAGCTCTTCCTCTTTATGTGGACAGTGCATGAAGGCGATGGGCTAATCTCGCTGATGAAGTAACAACCCTAACAGTCTCTTGTGCTGTTGCATCAGGGGGTCTTGTGAAAATGAACCCTCCCACGTGAACAGGCAAAGTCATCACAAATCAGTTCTTTGGAGATTGACAAGATCATTGAAATGCTGGTTACACGTGGTATGAACATGAGGTTCATAAAGCCAGAGACTACAGCCTAGAGACAGAGAGAGTGAGTGATGAGGCGGGTTGTGATGCATTTTTTTTCATGAGCCAATTGGTTCAGTCTAAGGCTGAGAAACTAAATATTGTGGGGTGCAGAAGCAGGTGTGATGATTTGTGCAACAGAGCCATCTGCTGGAATACAAATGTTATTGTGCAGCAGAGCTTATTATCTGCTGTTCGGAATGTCCTTCTGTGCTTACAATACCCAGTGTGACCTGTAATGCTTCTTGTTCCCAGTGCACAGTATGTCTGCAGGTTGTGAAATCATCAACCAAGTAGACAAAAAGAGACATCATTTTCTGTGGCATATCTTGCTTTCTCTGTGGTTCACATCTTGTTCGCTATTGTGAGCCCCCAACCGACGAGTTAGACTGTGACACACACGGCATAGATTATTAAGAAATACTTTTTACACTGCAGTCTTAACAGAAAATTATTTTTAAAAATGGTGAGGAAACCAGTGTATTTACCCTGCTTTTGTTTATGCGGCATTTGAGTATTTTAAACCAATATACGCAAAGGTGCGTGTATACGTGTGTTAATGGATATACTGTGTAGACAATATCAGAATGTAATATGCAGTATCATAACACAAGTGTTTTTTTGTTGTTGTCAGATTGTACTTCCAATCAGCAGGAACACTGAGCACTCTGAATTTAGAAATTAGGCTGATTTTAAGGGGAAGGTATGAGCTCCCTATTATAATATTGAAGATGGAACATGGTGCTGTGTGTGTGTGTGTGTGTGTGTGTGTGTGTGTGTGTGTGTGTGTGTGTGTGTGTGCGCGCGCACGTGTTCTCAGGGCCCCAGAAAGACTTGGCTCAGCTCCGGTCGTCACAGAGGACTTGGCACCAAACCTCTGCTGGCAACTGTTACGCAAGTCACTGCACCAAAACAGTTTCCCTCTAAATCTGTATGCTTGAGGATGATGTAACACTAAAACTGGCCCATCTACCTGGAGATTCTCAATGAGCTTTTTTATTGAGAGAGGTTTTTTGTTTTTTTTGTCAGGCTGCACCTGTTCTGGCTGATAGTGTCAGATCAAGGCCACATAGTTGTAACTTACTACTTCATTAAAGCCCCACAGTGTTAATCAATTGACCGTCTGATGAGCTTTATAGTAGCAACAAAGCAGCTTCAACATTAACCATAGGCCAGTGTTCAGTGCTGCAGTAGAAGCCTTTACTGCTGATGTCCAGGCAGGCACCATAAACACAACATTCACATAATAACACATGTTAAAGGATAATTACCGTTTTTTTACATTCTGTAGGCTACCTTATTTCTAGCATAAAATACGATCATTTACTCACCCAGATATCTTTATTGTCATTACAAGTTGTTCCGACGAAATTAGATCCAGCCGAGAGCCGCGTATATCCATACAATGTGAGTTCACGGGGCAGCGCAATGCAGCCTCTAAATAACACATTATCAGCAGAGAAACACTTTCATTTCACCAATATTTTGTTATGATACGTTAGTGCTATTCCCCTCGGAGGCCGGGGTTAGCTGTTATCAACATCTGGGGTCTGTAGGTTGATCTACTAACCTCTGACCTGGATGATGTCATCTCCGCCCGCAGTGCAGCGCGGCTTGTTGCTACCGCTAATGCTACGGTTCGTTTCTGCGTGTTTCCGACTTGTCAGAACAAAATGAGCAACTGGACGAAGTTCAGCTTCCACAGGCTTCCTCTCTGCAACTACGGCTAGTTGGGCTAAAAATGGACCAGAATGCTGAAGTGGAATCATTATTATCAGAATGAGCCGTGCAGCGGTTTGAGATGATATCATCCAGTCAGAGGTTAGTAGGTCAACCTACAGACCCCGGATGTTGATAACAGCTAACCCCGGACTCAGAGGGGAATAGCACTAGCGTATCATAACAAAATGTTGGTGAATGAACGAGTTTTTACGGCAGATAATGTGTTATTTAGAGGCTGCATTGCGCTGCCCTGTAGACTCGCATTATATGAATATACGCGGCTCTCGGCTGGAGCTAATTTTGTCGGAACGACTTGTAATGACACAGTTATCTGGGTGAGTAAATGGTTGTATTAATGCTAGAAATAGGGTCCAGATTGTAAAAGACAGTAATTACCCTTTAACAGGAGTTTAAGTTATGAGTTCAATATAGTAAAAAAAAAAAATCACTCTACTGTACATGTACCAACCCTGAGAAAATAACTGTCTGTTACGCTGCTAAATGCTTGCTAAAAGTGCACATCCTGTTACCCAGTTTCCTCTCTCTGCCACTTGATGCAGTGAAGTCATTGTGGGTTTATTGTGTATTTTTACCCTGAAAACGGCTGCTTGCTGTTGCTGGAGAAGTCCTTCAGGGAAGTGGTGACAGAAAGGCAAAGATATTAACGACATAGATCTGTAGAGCAGAGGGAAACTGCACTGTCAGATGATAATCCTGAGCAATTTCTTTCACATTACACCTAGTCGTCTGGCACTTTGTTAATATAAGAATATTGATTGGTGCAGCTTTACACATAGGAGAGGTTGATAGTCACTCAGAGCAGCAATTTGTAACATTTACAGTTAGCAGCAGGTGGTTTGTCGGATGTTTGAAGTAGATTTTTCTTGTTGCTTTTAGAAAAAAATCCCCCAGACCAACATCTCTGTAATGTCGCATCTGTAGTTATTTTTTCTATTTTACCATTCACAGATGGCTGTAACAAAGACTTACATGTAACAGGAATAAAGAAACAACATATGATAATGTTTGCTCTGACTCTGACCATCAGTCACAAGGTCAGGCAGTTCAGAGGAAACCTTTACGTCTCTGAGGTAATAATCCTGCCATATGTGGAGCAAGGTGAGAGGGGTGACATAGAGAGGAGGAATAAAAGAAGGAGAAATACATCATGGCTCATCTGTTCTTTGATTTTTCTTGTTGCCGTTTGTATATAAAGCATGGTCATATCAGAGTATGGTCTCATTTATAATATTTTATTCGGTATTTTACCACACATGGTTATAGCAATGATACAGTAGAACATATTAATTAAAGACTTACTATAAAGTAAAGAATCTATAGCTCTACATCTTCTTGCATTGATGATGAGTGTGGCTCATATCTTATGTGCTAATAATAATTCCAAAACATCCTCCAAACCCAAGTTTTCCAGTCATATTCTGTGAAGCTTACATGTAACTAGCACCAAATTAGTACCAAAAAGCATGAAATCTGCAGACTGGAGGGTTTCTCTTTAGTATATTGGGATGATTTCAGTGGTGCATTGACATTCTGCAGGGCACCAGCCAGCCACCAGCTTGTTTTTGCATCCATGTATGACTTTCAAGGTTGGACAGTTCAGGTACTGGTTTATGTAAGGACACGGGTTGGCTGAAATAAAAGAAAAAACAGACACGGTAATGATGAGGTTAGGCAACTGCCTATTTTCTACTTAAGTAAACAATATTTCTTGTCGTATTGTTGTTTGCCATGCAGAGATTGCACATTGTGTGTTTGTCACGGTGTGTTTCTTACTGCAGAGGTTCTCTTCACAGGCGTCAGGGCAGGAAGCACATGGAGGTCCAGCCTTGTAAGGTGGCCATGTCTTGAAGTTTCCTCTGTTAAATAGACAAGAGTGATAACAAAACTTACAAACAGCTCCCTTAAGCCACCCACTAATCTACTGGTGGGACACATGTAAAACAAGTTTATGGCTTTTGAGTGTGTGGAGGATGAATGAGTGGCACATACGCTCGATAGTAGTGGCAGGCATATAAGTAGACGTTGTTTGGACACAGCTTCATCCCACAGCCGATTTTGTAAGAGCTGTTCCACACCACCTGACAGGAGAAACACAATGTTGTTGTTTTCAGTGCCACTTTAATTTGGGAACTTGTTGGTAGTAATGAATATTGACTCACTCTCTCTCTCTCTCTCTCTCTCTATATATATATATATATATATATATATATATATATAGATCTCTCTCTCTCTCTATATATATATATATATATATATATATATATATATATATATAGAGAGAGAGAGAGAGAGAGAGAGAGAGAGAAGCAGTGAGGATGATGACGGTGCTTCAGAGGTTTAAAGTTCTGACTAATTTGATGAGGAAGATTATGAAAAAAGAAGAGAGAGTTGAGATTTCAGCCTGCTCAGACAGCAGGGCCAGTGGGCCACAGTTCCAGATCAGCTCCAGCTCTGTATTCAGACCTGCTGAGCTCTCAAACTAGTTTTTTTTTTTTTTTACCTCTCAAACAGTACCACAGTGACACCACACATATATAGGGTACATTATAGGCTAAATATTGTAAACTTTGTGTATTTTTTTGTCTATTTAGTTGATATTTGGAGAAAATTTCTCATTTCAGGCTACACACATCTCATGAAGTTTGAAATGTATGAAGTCAATATTTAGCTTCTGTTATCCCACATTTGAGACATTTGGTTAGAATGACAGTTAGGCCTAACAGTTATGCTCAAAAAGCAATTTCACAATTTTTTTCTACACTTATCGCCTTATATAGATGGAAAGTGTTACAAAGATATATATATATATATATATATATATATATATATATATATATATATATATCTTTGTAACACTTTCCAGACTGGTAGATGTCAGTTTTTTCATCTTTTCTTGAATTTCATGAGATTTTAGCCCGATGTGTTGCTTTTTTACAGTAGATCTCTTAGTCTTGCAGACAGTTTCTAAGTGATTTCTAGATCCAACAGGTCTGGCAGTGATCAGGCCTGGGTGTGGACATTGAAATTGAACTCAGCTTTCCAAAAAAAATTAGGTTTATCACAGTTAGTTCACGATTTATTTTTTTTCACACATGCCAGCTAGGTTTGGATAGCTTTGAATTGCATTCAAACTGCATTTTATATTTACTTGGGTTATCTTTGTGTATATAAAAATTAGTTTAATAATCTTTAACATTTAAGTGTGATAAAATATGCAAAAAAAAGGGAAAGTGAAATCAGGAAGGGGACAAATACTTGTTCACGGTGCTGTATCTTTTACTCTATTATTTGCAGTTGCTTATTCACAATCAGCCTTTGTTTGGAGTTGTGTTTCTGCCATTCACTCTCATTTTATCTCTGTTTTTGGCCTGGACCATCTCTGACAGAACTAGCTGCCATATTTAGCAGCTGGAGTAAAGGGCAACTGGTGTTATAGAGCTTTTTTTGTTAGAAACAGCTGCCAGCTGTGGCCGATAAAACAATGAGACCAACAAAGCAGAGTGTGAATTAAACACCGAAGCTGTCGGCGGTAATAATCAAAACAAGGGCTTAAAGACACTAAAATCCACCAAGGAGGTCAGATAACTGGAATGACAGGTGATAATTCTCTGTGTCTCTTCATCGCTACAAGCAACACCTTTCTCAAACAAGTGGTGATTTGATCCGTTGTTATTATAGCTGCTTTATTTAAAAGAAGACTGCATAAGAGTATCACAGCAACCAAAAATACAGCATGCCTTTTTGTCATATGTGCCATCACAACATTTTTATGCCACCACATTTGTCTTTGTCAGCACATTAGGGTTGTCCTTAACACAACAGCTAAGTGTTACCTGTGTGTAGTGGCCGGTGGGTTGGCCAGTGGACGATCCTTTGGGATACGTGTAGTGCAACACCTCGCTGTGCCAGCTGCTGATCACATCGGCCCATGAGTAGGGTTCGGATCCATAGAACATATTCTCACCCAATTCATATCCTGCTCGATGGTGAGAAACACATGGCAGCACTGATTAATGGGTGTCTGCAAATACACAGTTTTGTTTTCATGTTTTAGTAGATTAGAGTATTTAGATAAAACAGGGTTCTTTAAAATGCCTATTGATGATAATCTCCTTAATGATAACACATCCTACTCTGTGTAATTCCTTATTAAAAGAAGGTATGATGATTGGAGATAAGATAATGTTCACTGTGACTCTGACCATCAGTCACAAGGTCAGTCAGTTCACAGGGAGCCTTAATGTCTCTGAGGTAATATCCCCACCATCTGTGGAGCAAGGTGAAAGAGAACCAAAGCAATAGGAGGAATAAAGGAGTGAGAAACAGTCCTTTGTACCATTTAGCATGCGGGTTTCCGGGTCTCCATGAGCCAGAATACATTTGTCAACCCAGGCCTGAGCACTGACTGCGACCTCCTCACTGTACGCCTGCAAAAGAAAACTAAATTACACAACAAATCAAAGTTCCCCAGGTCATATGTTCCCCGCTTTGGGGAACGTAGAACCCTTTTTCTAAAAAAGGGTTCTACGTTCCCTGCCTATCTCCCCCAAAGGACCCGGGGAACATGCAATTTTTGGTCCCATACCTGGAAGTGGAGTTGTGACATTGCAGATTTTTGCCTATTTTTGAGTGAGAAGTTGAGTTGTGACTTTGAGTGAGAAGTGGAATTGTCCCATTGGTTGGGTTTAGGCAATGAAGACATAGGACATAGAACATGGACCCTTTTTCAGAAAAAGGGTCCATGTTCCCCAGTATTGGATTCATGGATCAGACACTTGTTGTGATTGTTTTGATTAATGACCTTGTTAGAGAACAGCATGATATGTTATGTTAAGTACTGAAACATTGAAAAGTTGGCCATTCAAAAGTTTAAAGAAGGTCAAATCAAGTTCACCTGTAAAGGTAATAGTGCATTTTTCAGTAGATGCTCTCTGAAATTTCATCCGAAAGCCGAATATCTTTAACTTTTTGTGGATATACAGTGAGTGAATTGTTATTAACTCATGAGTAAAAAGTCCTACACAGTGGCCTCCATATAAAACCATTTTTTGTGAAGTCATAAATGACCTTGACTTTTGACCTCTGACCACCAAAATCAGTCAGCAGTCATTCCTTGTCTCAGATGAGGAATCTCTGAGACTGTGGCATCCACGAGAACAGGATGTATGTACCATACAAAAAAAAGAAGATATATATATATATATATATGGTATACGGTCAAAGCCAGGGGGATATATACTGTATATAGCCAGCGGTACTCAATAGGCGGCCCGCCGAACCTTCCAATCAGACCCGCGACTGAGTTCTACTAGTTTACATATTACTGTATACTGTATTTATCGGGCTCCGTGCGCCTGTAAGTCAAAGCGCTGGGACATGGAAACACGTGCAGAGCGTTTGTGTGTGTCTGTGAGGCCCTACACTGGGATACAGAAACGTCGACGAACCCAAATCACCATGCGTGAAAATTTGGGGAGCGGGCTGGACTGCAGGGGTTTCCCTGCCTGTCTGCAGAGACCGTGGGTGATTCTCACCGCGGTCTTGGTTCAACTGTGTGTGCATCATGCATGGGGGGCCGTTCAGATGAAGCGTCTTTTGCGCGCGCTCAAACCCATTCAAACTAGCCGCGCGTCATGCACGTTCACAACTCAAAAGCCGTGGCCGCGCGCATTTGATGAGACGCAATTGTTTTTCCGTGCACGTCTGTGGCGCATAGCTGCACGACCTGCTTCTCCCCCGCTGTTGTGTCCCGGTTCCATCGGCCTGTGTCTCCTACTGTTTCCCACTGAGCTCTGCCTCGTTTGAAAGGTGAAGGAAGCCCATGTGTGGAAAGACGTCGCCTCCGAGATGTAGAATGTGTGTTATAGAAGAGAAACACACATTTCAGGACCAATGACTTGTATCCTCAGAACAGAGTCAGACATGTCCTGTGATGGTCAGTGTGGAGGTAGAGAAAGTTGTTTTATGACTGTCAGGTGTCTTGTGCAGGAAACGTGACCCACTTGCTGTTGTTTCCTTCTAGGACAGGTTAATGCAGGGGATTATGCACAAATATTGTCTCAGAAGCTAAATGTTGCACAAGTATAAACAAACCATTTTCAGCATGTTAGAGGCCGTAGGCTGCACCGCTCTCCTGAAGGCATTGTGCTTGTCAACGATCTCGGCCTGAACCGTTGTGCTCTCTGGGCAAATGTCTGCACACACACAGACACACCCAGACATCCAGACACACACACACACACACACACACACACACACACACACACACACACACACACACACACACACACACACACACACACACACACACACACAAGTAAACACCAGATTAAAGACATAATCATGGTATTTACTCTGGTGGCTTAATGTCCACAATATGACTCAAACGTATCCTGGTTTAATTACTATGAAATGACTTAACATAATAATAGAACATACAAAGAAGACTATGCCAAATCCCATAATCTCAGTGGGAGATTTATTGGCATGGTCTCAGGATTGATGCTGGAAAAGAAAATACCTCTGTAAAATTAAACACACTGATGCATTTCACCTGGTGCTTACCTTTCTGTGTGTTGACACCATGAAGAGCAGCAAGGGACATTTGAAAATGAGAGGAATTAAAAGTAAGTTCTCATCAGTGAAAAATAGGAGTTCATATACAAAAAGACATCACTTCTGCACTAATTTGTACTACTACTTCAATAATAACAATAATAATACTTCATGCACAAAATGTATATATATCAAATGTATGTGTCTCATACTTTTCAAAAAGCAAGTTTGTAAAAGTCCTCACATACATAAAAAAGTACAACTGCCATCATGAACATGAGAGTAGAAATGAAACACAGTGAAAAAAAAAACATTATGTTTAGGCTAAAAAAGTAAATATTTTTAGTCCAAAAACTTTTTAAAGTAGACATTCTCTTTGTATATACAGGGTCTTATATTAACGTTAGTTATTGGTGTTTTAAGTAGAATTGAGCAAATCACAATATTACTGTAATATTTTGTATATTTCTTGGAAAAGAAAAAAAAGAACAAATCAATATATTTAAATATATTCATTTGTATGTTTCTAAAACATTTGTTAGCTTGTTTACCCATACTCTCTACTCACCACATTGCAGGCTGACTGCACTTGATGCAGAGTCAAGATGCAAATCACAAGTGCAAACATTTTCCAGTTAAAAAGCAAAATACCTACAAGGGGGACGGAGGCAAACAGAAGAAGAATCGCCATGATATTTTGAAGTGCAATGTGATTTGATAATAAATCACTCCAGTCTTATTATTAAAATAAATGTCAGTCCAATAATTAATTTGAACCCATTTTCTTATTTTTTAAATGTAATGTCCTACCAAAGCAAAAAGGGGAAAAATCATTTAATAAAAAAAAAAAAACAGTTAAATTCAAGAGTTTAAGTTCAAGAGCAGTTATTTGTCACATGCAATAATACAAGATCATTGCAGTGACTTGATGTGTGCATACACTCCTGTGCAAGTTTAAAAAAACAACAACAACATTACGATTAAGATTACAAATATATTGTTTTTCCGTCCTGACTGCTAATTTTTAATTGTGTAATAAAAGAATTAAAAATAATCAAATTAAATTCAAGGACACCTTTGAAGTAGGAAACATACCTGCACCTGGGTCTTCAGGAGGTGGAGGTGAGCTGGCGCTTCCCTCTCCTTCCTTTTATAGGCTCAGCTCAGCCGTCACTGTATTCAAAAACACAGCCCATTCCCTCCGGACAAAGGACACGGGATAACAACAAGTTTATTACACTGTAGTAAAGACGCCTTTTCTTTAAAAGATGGCAACTGACAGGGGAGTAAACAAAGTATTATTAAGCCCAAGGGTGTAGTGACTACCTGCATTAGCTCAAGTTTACACATCATAAAATAAAAAGGGTGACTGAGGACAAGGTAAATAAAAGAAAAGGAACACTGCAGATTACAAGTCAGAACTGTATAGTTTTGTATGTAAATGGATTAAAGTCATGCAGCAAATGTTGGATAAAGACACACCCAGAAAGGTCACTCACATGATGTGTGTGTGTGTGTAGCATTAGGGCCTGGAAAATGCTTCATAGTCTATTCATCCATTAGATGACTTGTCTGTTAGTAAGTGTGGTACGACTGTTGCAGAGAGTTTTGTCTCTAAAGCCAGGGACACACCGAGCCGACCGTCGGGCGTCTGGCCTCGTCGGACGGCGTCGGCAGCTCGTCTGTTTGGTGTGTTCCTCTCCGTCGGGGAGCCTCGGCTCTTGTCGGATCTCGTCGGGGCCGATTGAACATGCTCAGTCGGGACTCGTCGGCCGTCGGGAGAGTAGACTCGTCGGGTACTCTGATTGGCTGTGTGCTAGCTATGGCGATTCTGATTGGCGGTGCCCTAAGCGAATCAGCGCGGTGTGTGGGAGGGACGGAAGTGACCACAGAAAACAAACGGTGTCCTAGCCTGTCCTACAGTAGAAATGGTATATAAAATAAAAAGAGGAGTAAAGCAATATATTAAGCGGCAATATATATATATTTTAACATCAAAGATGTTCAATAATAATGTTGTCTCATTGATGAAATTAACTGTGGCAGTGGCATTAGTTTGTTTGAATGAACAGTGAGCAGGGCTGCCCCTGGTCTGTATGGGTCTGTATTTCTATGGGGGAGTCCTCGCCACTCAGTCGCTCTGGTCGGCAGTCGGGGCAGTGTGTTTCACTGTTTCCTTTCTCCCGACGAGAGGCGACAGACTCGTCGGCCAAAGCCGTCGGCGTCGGGACGCGTCGGGAAGCGTCGTGGCGGTGTGTCAGGGGCTTAATGTAGCAGCAGCAGCTTAGAGGTGTAAAATGTAACACCAAGTACAAATAAAGGACTAATGCTGAGAGACAAAATGCATCACTTTAGTGATGCAAGGTTATGAAATCACTGTATTTGCTCAAATCACCATGTGTGTTATACAGTTGTTTCTACTGGAATTATCACCTGTGTCTCTGTAGCTCATCTCTTCAGACTGCTTTTGTATTTGTTACGCGCCCCAGAACTTCATTGGCCCAGAGGAGCAAAACACTGGACCCAACAATGACCCCGCACAACACAAAGACGCTAAATTAACTAAAAGGAGATTTAATACAAAATATTAAAGTGATACAAACAAAATAACACAAACAAAAGCCAAGATGGGAGGCAGGCAAGCCCAGCAGTCCCCACGCGCTGCCCCCCATCTGCAGTGCCAGCTGCAGGGTTTTAACTCTGTGGACCAGGTGAGCCTCGTTTGGCTGATTGAGGCCTGGGTGGAGCTGTGGGGGAGAAGGGAGAGAGAGACAGGTTGTGTCCGAAATCACTCACTCATTCCCTCCTCCCTACTCACTATATAGACTGATTCGGCGACGTCACCGGAAATCGAACGGCCGCCATTACTGCGGTGACAACTCACAGTCAGGCAGCTGTTGGCTCTGTGCGCGAAGCGGGCATTTGAATGCAAGTGGACCTTTTCTCTTCCCTTTCTCTTCTGCGAACATGTCCAGGAAGGCTGGGAGGACATGTGCCGTCCTCGACTGCTCTAATATCAGCAAAACAAAACACAGCCCCTTACGTGTCCGTGTTTAGACCGTAACGTTACGTACAGCGTGTCAACAGCAGCAGCAGCAGCAGCAGCCGCCAGTGACGCAGTCACAGCTGACCTGTACAACCTGGCTACCCTCCCTTCTCACCGTTACCTTCACATCGTGTGGACAGTCTGTGAATGTCTCACTGATCCCTTCAATATGATGTGATCATGGTCGTCTAAAAGCCGGTGTAAAATATGTCCGACCCATCCGGAGCTCAGGTAATTTTGACCATAAATCAGAGTGTAATTGACGTTTTTTCTGATCATCGGAGGCCAGCTGGTCAATAAAATATTCTTGAATATCTAAAACAAAGCAAAAGTTGTTGTTGTTTTTATAATCTTATTCATGTAGCCTGTCCACATGATTAAATATCCCGCTGCTGGCTTGCTAACGTCAGCACGCATAACGTACCGGTATGTTATATTGTTTATGATACAGTCTCTTATCTCCCTGTTACTCTAATCTTTCCTGCTAATCGCTCAAACAAATGATTAATTACTAAATGAATATTGGTATTCATGTAAGATACCTTAATCAGTTACTGGGGGGCACTAAACATCACAAATGCAGCCTATTTATGATGCTGTCATAGAGAATCAGTTTACTATGACTGACACATGTCACCGCAGCAATGGCGCCGCCGCAAGATGGCGGCATACACAAAACGTTCTCCGAATTCGTCTATAGTGAATTCAATATAGTGGACTATATAGTGGACTCACTGGTCAAATAAAAAAACACTTTCGGACACTACTCCGCCGCACAGTTAATGACGTATTACGGCTCAGTAATTAAAACGTTCCAACCGCGATCAACGGCCGGCGTAGGTAGGCTACCATGGATGCAACCATGGTAACGGCCGGTGTAGCATAGACCTACGGATGTACCAACATAAAAAGAGGAGTAAAGCAATATATTATTAAGCGGTAATATATATATATTTAAGCACCAAAGATGTTCAATCAAACCCACATAGTTTGAAACAACGTTCACAACAACGTGTCACAACTAAGCATAAAGTCCGCTAGCTTAATGCTAACGTATAATGTAAAACACCATAGACGGGCTAACATAAATTAGCCTCGCTATCCAGAGTCTGTGGTCAGTTTATAACGCTTGGAAATTTGGAAATTTGCTCTGACGTTTGTTTTGGGAGTCTGTGGAAGCCACGACCGGACAACTCTGGCAGCCTGGACACATTTATTGAGAGGCTGCTGGCACTACTTGCATTTATTTGGTAGCTACACCGGTCGCTCTGGGCCGGTGTGGTAACGGCGATCCGTCACCGCAATGCATGATGGGATATCTTGCTCCGGTTAGTGACCATCGGATGTTCACTACATTTCGCGGTGAATTGTGGGATAGATTCAGTGCACTATATAGAGCTCCGGGAGATGACGTCACGCAGCGCCGCCATTTTGGCAGTAATCAGCAGATTTTCGTAGAGTAGATACAGGGGAGAGCCGGGTGCGGAACGAGAGTAACAAAGCGATTTTCTCCAAGCCCATACAAGTTTTACATGTATAACTTTGTCAGCATGTAGTATGACCTAACAGAACTGCAAAACATATTGAGGATACGTCTTACTTTGACCGAGTTACGTTCAAGAACCAGCCGTTTCCTGACGGAAAAAAATTCACTCCAGCGTAATTTTTTTTGATCGATCAGCTGTGTTTACTGTTTCAGGTGTCATAGTTATGATGGTTAGACAGATAAATTAGTCCTCTAATACACCCTAAAGTAGGGATGCACCGAATATTCGGTAACCGAATATATTCGGCCGAATATTGCAAAAAAAAGCAACGTTCGGCCTTCGGTGGAATGAGCGCAAAGCAAGGCCGGATAAAAAATTTTTTTAAAAAGTCTGATAAATACGCGATCGCGCGACAATCGAAACGGCAGCTTAAACCCCAGCTTTATGACTCCTACTGCTGGAAAAACAACAGCAACAAGAGCAGTGGGGGGAAAGCTGCACAGCGACCGCGCGCACCGTTGCACGTCGCTCCAAGAGCCCGGTGCGTCCTGTCAGCGGAGACACGGTTGGCCACTGAGAGGGCCGAGTGATGGGACCGTTCCTGTAGCAACGCGCCTTTTAATGAATCATTTAAAAACCAAACACCCTGAACAGCATGCCTAGTAGGCTACGAAAGGGAGAGACGGCTGCAGCAGTTGAAACGAAAGTTCCTCGTCCCAGCATGTCGGCCACTCCGTCTGTGGCCGACAGCTTTTAAAACAGTGTTTCCCAACCTTGGGGTCGGGACCCCACGTGGGGTCACCTGAAATTCAAATGAGGTCGCCTGAAATGGCTAGTAGCCTAATTGATGAATTTAAAAAAATCTGACCAAGAAAGGTTAAGAACCACTGTTTTAAAAGACACTTGGGTTTTTTTGGAATGTACTTGCATAGATCTTTCAGCACTCACAATGGGCCGATATAGGCCTAAATGAAAAACTTTATATAACTTGTTGTGCTTTTCTGATGAGCAACGGCAACTGGAATATTCAAAAACTGTCAGCATAGTCAATAAACATGTACTTTCTTTGAAAATTAAGTTTAAAAAAATATTTTATTTAAAAACTTTATAACCACTTTCGGTATTCGGTATTATTCAGTTATTTGGCCAAGCGTTTTGATTTTATTCGGTATTCGGCTTCGGCCAAAAAATGCCATTCGGTGCACCCCTACCCTAAAGCTTGACATGTCAGAGTTTGTCAGTATAAAAGCAACTAGGTTTACGTGTCGGGAGTCACTGTGGGGAGTAACAGCTGTCAGTTCATCCCTCTGCACATTAACGAGCCTGTCTGTCACTCTGCTGGTACCATGGTCACACTGTGTGTGTTAACAGGATTAATTAAAACACACAACGTACTGTAACGTAAACAATGTGACTGTACATGTACAGTAGATAGTGCGGGAGGAGGGCAGACGTGGATCGGTGGACCAGGAGAACAGCTGCATAACATTTTGGTAGTAAAATGGCCAGTGCCGAAGATTTTAAGCCGTCTGAGTTCACATCTTACTTTAATTCCAACAACAGTGGACTTCATATATATATAAAAAAACTAAATAGATTAAAGCAGAAGTAAGTGATATATTTGTGTTAATATAAGACTTAAATAGTTATATCTTCCGACAGCAATCACTTACATAGAGTGTTTGGTCTGAAACAAGGGTCTGTCAGTCACTCTGCTCTGCTCTGAGCCGAGGAGAAAACATTTATCGTATCCTACAGTTTTTATCCAATGAGGAGAGAGAACGGCATGCAGGGCTGTGTGTGCAGCCAAGGGACGCCGTGAATGTGGCGACGTAGGGACAAGGACTGTTATGGTGCGTTCAAGGAAACTCGTATTTTTCCGACCGTGAAGTCGTACCAGTTCGATCTGGTACGAGTTCACCGGTCGGAAGTTACGAGTGGCCGTTATAGTGACTTTCACCGGTAAAACAGGTCGGAAAAACACGAGTGGGTTGCCTGGAACGCTACAAAGTCGTAAGTCGTGACTTGAAGCTGTAATTTACGATTTCAAAAGCCTGCCTGGAACGCAGCATTAGCGAAAACGACCGGACCACTTACTTCTGCCTTAAAGCAGAAGTAAGCGAAATATTTGTGTTAATATAAGTCTTAATTAGTTGTATCTTCCGACGGCAATCACTTACGCAGAGTGTTTGGTCCGAAACACGGGTCTGTCAGTCACTCTGCTCTGCTGTAAGCCGAGGAGAAAACTTCTTGTATACTTCCTTGTATCCTACAAGCTTTATCCAATGAGGAGAGAGAACGGCATGAAGGGCTGTGTGTGCAGCCAACGGATGCGCGTGAATGTAGTGACGTAGGGACGAGGACCAATAGATCCATGACGAGGGCGGGGTCTGCTAACTCCATCGGCTGACAAGAAGTTAGTCAAAACAACCAGATCGCTTACTTCTGCTTTAAATATTACCGACCCTTATAATGCCCCCGGGGTGCTTTTCAAAAGTATCGAACAGGACGTCCCAGACCTGCAGTATCCGGACACAGCTAGCTGATTGATCAACTTTGCATCGCCCTACTCTAAAAGCATACAAAAGCCTGGAGGGTTACACATGGACGGAGTCTGGCTTTGTGATGAACGTCCAGCTGTGGAGAGACAGACACATGCACAAGGCCGAACCCCTATCGGCCGTATGTCTTTTTCTCACCTCCAGCAAGTAGCTGTTTTCTATGAAAACCCCCCGATAAACCCACCGTTGTCTGTGCACTAACTGTCCAGAAGTAACAGCAGATAAAGCTAGAAAGTAGCTGCTGAAGTACGATGTAGCTACTAATCAAATTATTTCACTAACTAGCTTGTGGAGCTCAAAACAAGTCTAAAACGGCTGTGAATGTTGCTGTTTCTGCTGGATTCATAAATACAGTGACAAACTTGGTTTCATAATTTCTACATTGTGGTTAATAAAATAAAAAAATAAAATACAGGCTTCACTGTACAGGCCACCCAGTCTAACAATGATCCGTTGCAAACAGACAGCAAACCACACTAAAGATGGAGCGATAGTGTGTCATGTGGAATTATTAACGGTCAATCTAAATCACAGAGATGTGTGAGGTAAAGTAACTGGGTTGCTGACAGTGTAAGAGCAGCAATTTTATCTTGCAGGTTCTCAGCGCAACACATTTATCTTTGTTGATCCTTGATTACGTCTTAATGCACAATAAACATTACTCTGCTATCGCCTCTTTGCTTAATGCATTATTGTGTTATATGAACAATGGGTGGTTGGAGGCAAACAGTCCCAATGAGAAGTTCTCTCTCAGCCTGCGTCATAGAGAACACTCAGAGTAAACTCCTATGCATGATACATTATTTCTGTTATCATAGTATATATACAAGAAACATGAATGTTTGACGTGATGTATCATAGACTTCAGTCCAGTAGTTTAATAGTTTAGAGCTAAAATGAAATCAGCTTCTGACTGCTGATTTCGGCTCAGGTAGAAGCAGGCTAACCCTTGCTATACACTTCCAGCGTTTGAGCTAAGCTAATTACGGGCAATACGGCTCTATCTCCCTTGTTACTGCACGCACAGTTGAAAGGATGGTGTCTATCTGCTTGTCATGGACTCGGGAGTGAGGCAAGACACGAAAAAGAATGTTTGCGTATCACTTTAAAGAAGCTCTCTAAAAGTTTTTCTTTTGGTTTAGTATAATCTGACAGTCGTTGGTGACCTCAAGCTCTTGTTTTGTTTGGATTTGAATGCACTTACTGGAAGGTGCTTAGACAAGTGTTTTCATGGCAGCAAGAAAGGCTCAGATATTTCACTTAAAATATCAACTGGGGGGCGGTGTTTAGCTCAGTTGGTCACCCGCCCCATGTGTTGAGGCTAGAGTCCTCACTGCAGGCGGCCCCAGCTCAAATCCTGCATAGAGTGGCCCTATCCTGCGTGTCATCCCCCCCGCCTCCCATTTCCTGTCTCGCTCTCAACTCTCCTGTCCATTAAAGGTGAAAAAGCCCCCCAAAATATATACTGTATATACGTATAAAAAAATCAACTTGGTGGTGTTAAATGAAAAGTTAGGAAATCACTGAACAACCAACACACCAAAAACATTTTTTGATGCAGGAACAACTGGCACCACCACCAGAGCAACATTATACTTTATTTTGTACATAGCACTTATGATACAAGAAATGTGGCATAAAATGCTTTAGCTACAACAAAGAAATTACATGCACCATGCAAAGAGATAAAAAGAACATAAAACGTCTTAAAAATGTTACTGTTATTTTTTTATTATTATTATTGTTTTTGCAGAAATCAAAGAACAGAAATAAATGCAAAAAAAAGTTAAAAAGGATAAAAAGGAATTAATCATCAGGATGTATCTTTATCTTGTGATCTTTTGTGTTGTTTGCCAATCCATCAGGAAGATATGACATTTATCTATGGTGTAGCACATCCCTCCCTGACCTACAGAATTAAACTCTTCCAATAAGGATCATAAGCCACTTTCCAGGGAGTGTAGGTGACAGTCACTAAAATACCTTGTGGTGGTAATCCACCACAAGATATATATAGCAATGCAGACCAAAAAAAAGAAAAAAAGGGAGATATGACATTTAATGTATAATGTATAGGATAATTTTTTTTTAAAACTATCGATGTGATAGTGGAATGTGGTGGTTGGACAGACCAATTGACAAATAGACATCGCCACCAATATATAGATTGGCGCAAGTCCATAAAGTGATGTCATGTAAATTTTTAATTTCAAGATATCTGATCATGTTCATGAACCCAACTCCAAACTCTCTGAAGCAACACGGTATAAAATGGAATCTACAGCCTCTTTGTTCTCCACTGTCATTGGTAATAAATGTTCTTGATGGATGTCATGGGTGTAACGTTTTATGTACCCATGGCTTTGTATACATTCAGATATGCTTTCCTTTGGAACAGGAGGTAAGAGAAAAGAACGGAGGTGCACCATTTAAAGTAATAGTAGCCATTACAGAACAGAACAGACGAGCACCCTGGGCAGCAAAGTGCCCACCTAATGCAGTGTGTCTAAAAAATGAAAGGGTAATGTCTTTTGTTGTAAATCTCTCTTCTTGTTCAACCCTGCTGATGAATCAGGCACTTAATCAATAGCAAAAAGAAAAAATACACATATTACCCCAAAGGCCATACAGCCTACAGATTCTGTTTGTGAATAATAAAGCTGTCTCCATAAAATAACACCAGAATCATAAAATAGCTTTTGCAGCTTCATTCTTTCATCATGTCTAAACAAACACTGTGTTTGATATAAGCAACAATACACCGAATCGTTATCAACATCTCGTTAAAGGACCTCTCCTGCTGGTGCTAATGTGCTAATGCTAGTCTGCTAAGTGCCTGAGCTTTGTCCAAAAGCCCTTTCTCAAACATACAATAGATAATTCATTTAGTTGCATAAGGTGAACACAGGTTTTGGATATCTACATGTTCAGTCATCCTGTGTCATTACTGTCAAAAGTGAAGCTCTGTGCAAACCTTCTGAGCAAACAGAAGCGCGCATGTTGTGAATATTTGTCATTGCATCGTGGGATTATTCTTTAGAATTCAATTTGATACACATTTTTTTCTCACACTCAAACAAAGGGGAGGAAAGTAAATATGATGTGGTAGCAAAGAGGAAGTGGTTTTAAAGATGCACTCAGCTTGTATGCTTGTTTCATCTGAGAGAAATTCTATGAGATGATTTTTAGATATTCTCTTTCCAGTTCTGTTCCCAGAGGAGGGAACACATGCATAAAGATAAAAGCATGAATCACTGACGGAAAGATGTTTATATTCTGTTGCATTTGACATTTCAGAGGCGTGGAACATTTTCCAATTTAAACACTAGGGGGCACTGTTACATCTCTAGTGGCAGAGGAGCCGGGGGAAGCAGCCGAGGCCCAACGACACAACACAACTGGGGCCTTTGTGAGAAATCTTGAATACAATAGAGCCAGTGATTGAACAGTGTTATTATTCGGAGCAGAATGAGGAGACTCGTTTAGGTTTCCCTCAGTGATGTGTCTCGTTCCACTCGCTCTCCCGTCCTATCAGCTGTGTGTCGGAGTCCTCAGTCACTCATGTAAGACTGATGCTTCCACAAACACCAGCTTGCACAAACACTATGCTTGGTTGCCCATCTTTATAACTCGTTCCGATGTTGTTTGTCCCATTTCAGTTGTTCTCCGGTGAGAAAATATCTGGATCCAGAGCCATGCCCTTAGTGGCCGTTTTTCAGCAGTGAGGTCAGGTTTTCTCTATGTTATGGGACATTAAACACAACTAATTTGCAGCCAAACAATAAACCCACTGAGGTGAAGATTTAAAGATGACATCATGTAAATGTCATCCGGCCCCCATGTTGTTGGTTTTTTTTGCACTTTTTGGATTGTTTTTTTTTAGCTATTACCTAAAGCTAAAGAATGTTTGCAATTACACCACGGGTGATCATTAGTGTCATTCAAGCCTCAGCGCCAGTCCAGCCCGTTTCAGTGTTTTGGCATCTATTTGATTTCATTCATTTTAAAGGGCTGGAAACCAGTGAAGCATCCACCCAACGTCAACAATTCCACTTTCTTTTGTTCTTAAATTCCAACCTCAGGTCTCTCCACGGGTGTTTCAAAGATATGATTTTCCCAGATTGACTCTTTTCCCTTCCAGCACTGAACGTTTTTTTCATTTGAAGGCGGTTTAATGCAGGAAAAACGTCCTTCCAAATTCGGACTTCGTTGCCCAGATATAGATATGTGCTGGCAGTTTCCATTTGTTCAGGACGGGTGATTAAAGCCTAATGGGGGCTCCTGATGTGACAGCAAACAGAGGCCGGAAATCTTCATCTCTAAAAGAGACATATCATTAATTTGCAGCCTGGAGTTAGATTGTCGTTGTAGCGTCTGAGCGACACAATGAGGACTCCCCTTGAAAAGGCAGCTACAACTGTGGCAAATGAGTGGGTGAAGCCCCTATTAGGCTAAAAATGACTTTGAGAAGAGCCCAATGTCATGATCACATTGAAAAGGACTAGTAAGTCTAATCACAGTACGAGGAGCTCTCACCAGTAATTATGGCAACTCATCAAAAAGCAAGTCATCTTTTGACTCCCTCATTATGAGGTTGGGTTTTTTTTCTTTCCTCTTCTCAGCTTGTCAGTATATTTCTGACAGGCATCATTTTATTTGCATATGATCATTTGAATAATTTCACACATTGCAGATTTTTACCTCATTCAAAGAGGACATGCTGTCAGCCGCATTTTTTCGTTTTCATGTCAGACAGTATTCTTTAAAAGGCTGCTAAACAACAATTTATATAGATTTTTGAAAATATTTGAACAAGTAAATGGAAGAATTTGGAAAATGCACATCATACGGACTATAGAGATAAACAAAAGAGTCTACAGTTATTATAACAAATGGAAAGCAGGCACCTAGTATAATGTTTAGCATATTCTCAGTATTTCCCAACACTGATAGGAATGCTATCAATCTTTTTTTGTTTGTTTTTGGTCATACAGCTTGGTTATGTTTTGTTATGTATGGTGCAAGTAGTTGAAACATCAGGGATAAATGCACTTATTAAGATTCATGTGTGGGGGATCATGAACAGTTGTCTCAAAGTTTATGGAAATCCGTCAAACAGTTGTCAAAATATTTCTGCCTGAACCAAATGTGTGCTCTATGGATAAAAAAAAAACTCGTTGTGTTTTCAGTGGAACAGCTGTGTACTGCTGTCTACACATTTTTTTCTCCAGAGATTTCTCATCATCCTTGAGAAACAGATGCCAAGACCTGCTAAAATAGTCACCCTTGTAAAACTAGAGGGGCACTCAGAGAGCGCAGACCTCCGCCAAGGCCAGCGCCAAACAACGTACACCAGACTTGAGAGGAGAAAACTCAAATGCATGGTAAATGATCCAGATCGGCCCCAATTTAAAAGGCTCTTCTCTGGTACATGGTCCTGCACACATAAACAGACACTGGTATAAACATAAAGGAAAAACAGAAACTCCAGCTTTTGCCTTCGAAGGTGAAGAATGAACCTTGTTTCATTCTCTGAAAGCCCAACTCGTTCTGCTTCCTCCCTCTGAGGATATAACTGGGACACTGGTCGACCCATTTCACCTACCAGGATCCAGTCCAACATATTTGAGCCTCTTTCCAAAGGGGCAAAGAAGGTTCAGTGTGTCATACGTTCTCTTTTTGTAATATAGATGCATGAAAACAAATGTTACCATCAGTATGCTTTACCTTGGGTGTATTTTACCCATAGACTGTAAAAAAAAATATATGGACGTAGCATCTGTGACATCACCCATTGGTTTTGGGGAGTCATTTTTGTGACTCAAATATGGCGGCCTGAACAGCGCCATGTTGGATTTACCGGCCGAGAACCCGCCCACTAGCCTCGAAGCAGCTGTCTCAGAACCTGTCACTCAACGTTTCCGCGCCCTAATTGGCGAGAATTTTAAACCTAATAATAGCAAAACGGTAGAGTTAAAAAAAAAATTCACCCCCCTCAGAGTGTGTGCGGGGGTAGAAACTATCGATTGAGACCAAAAAACGTTCTGACACCAGGCTTTGATCATGTTTATTGAGGATGTAAAATCAGCGATTTTAACATGGGGGTCTATGGAGAATGCTGCTTTCTGACACCAGCCCCCAGTGGCAGCCGAGAGGATTGCAGTTTTTTGAACGCGGAAGTGAGCTTCACTTCTCAGACCGACAACTGCCCCCTTGATTTTACCTGATCTTTAAACATGCAGTAACTTTTTTGTCCATTTGGGGACTGCAGAAACATTAACGCTATTATGACCTTTGATGTTACCAAATAGTTGCTTATTTGTTGCACCTAATAGATTTGGCTGTATGTACGATTTCAACTCTTTTGGTTTGATTTGGCCTCCACCAACTTCTCAGGGAAAGACATGGCTCTTTATTCCAATTCCGTTGCAAACTTTGCTTTCAGTAGGACTTTCAGTTATTTTGGTTTAAAGCTTCAGCTGGTAACAATTATTCAGTCCTATTAGCTGGAACTGTCTCTATATTCTGATCGCCGGACATTAAATTGGTAATTTAGGACAAAATCCAACTCCTCTGGCTCCAACTTCTTGGCAAAATCCACCGCGACCGACGATTCTCCACCAGTCAGGCAGAGGGAGCAGGAGGAGCAGCCAATCGCAGCTCGTACACGTCGTAGTAAGTTGACGAAAGTGAAAGTCAAGTCCGCAACTTGGTCAGACATTTCAAGACGATACACCGTCAGCTCTGTCTTTTCACCTCTGTCAACCCCCCTCCCTTCCACTCACGCAGACACACACAAGAATAAGTTTCATGGTGAGATCGTTGTGGAGTCTCCGGTTGCTGTGGATACGGTACGTCTAATGTGGGTGCGTTTATGGCTACTTTGTGTGCGTCTGTGTGTGTCTGTGTGTGTCTGTGTGTGTGTGGGGCGCTTGGCAGAGGTTCATAAAGGGACCTGACGGTGAAATTTCTGACCAAGTCGTGGAGTTTACTTTCACTTTAGTCAACTTACCAACTGGAGCTTTAAAGGGGAACTATGCAAGTCCTTTGGCTTTTTCGCTGTTTTGCTAACAACCAATGTATTTGTTTTCAACAAAGCCAGCGACAAGGCAATCCATGGAGCGGTGGATAACGTTATATACTATATCATCTTACGATGTGTAGTTTTATCTGTCAGAAACAAGAGATTACAGATTACGCCGTGTGTTTGAGTCGTGGTGCCATTGAGACGAGAGCAGGGACACCGGGTCGGAGGCGCTGACCTTGCAAAGTTGGTTTTCGGCCAAGAGTACCTCCATTCTCCGTGTAAAGGTGCGTTCACACCGGGCCTTTTTTCGCTGGCGATGAGTTTACTTATTAGGTCAATGCAGACAGGCGATTGAGCGAATAATTTGAAATGGCTGGGGCGCCGAGCGACAGAGCGATAGAGTGAAAATTCGCTGGTCGCCATTCGCTTGCCGCTCAACGCTGATTGGCTGATACAGAGAGACATGGCAGTGACACCAACAAATTCGAGTCTGTTGAATTGTACCAAACTGACGAGCGATTGCATCTGAGCGAAACAGTGATAACAAAGGGGTGATACAAACAGCTAAAAAAATAAAAGGTCTGGTGTGAACGCACCTTAACAAGTCAATGAGTGAATGAATGAATGAATTTAACCACCACAATTACTTAGAAACTGTTTAATTAAGGTAAAAATCTTGCATAGTTCCTCTTTAAACAGTAGCATGCTGTAGCCAAACAAAACAATAAGCTGAAAGACAAAGCGGCAACCGGAAGCTGCAGTTCCACCGAAGGCCACTGGAGGCTGGCTCCAAAAATGAGTCGATCTCCATAGACTTCTCATGTTAAACCCGACAGTTTTACAATAGAAATAAACATGTTCACAGACTGGTACTGTGACTTTATATATACGTGACCTGTATAAATTTAAAGCCCAGATAAATGTAGGTGCAGCTGCTTTGCCTCTTTGCCCATTTTGAATTAGCCGACTAGATGACAACGGTTGAGCAGCTACTACTGAACATCAAAACTGCTCTTCAGAAACCTATGGGTGACATTAACGGAGGCCCCGGCCGTTTTAATATACTGTCTATGTGAAAGATACAGGCAGGTGTCAAATGAACAAGCACTTTTACATACACACAATCACGTGATCCATAGTTAACTGAAATACATTTTGTGTAGTCAAGTTTCCAGTCAGCACAAAACTTTTGGTGTTAACCCAACCACACGGCTCTTTCCCGTAACCATCAATAGATTTAAAGTGTTGCTGAGAGTTAATGGTACAGACAGACCGTGAGAAGAACTTCCTCCCTGATGTCAGCAGGATTATGGATTTGTGTTCATCTCCAGCGAAGATGTTCTGATACCAACGTGGATTTACCCTGATGTTGTTGTTGAAGTAGAAGCAGTAGTAGTAGTTGTTGTTGAAGTAGCAGTAGCAGCATCAGCAGTAGTAGTAGTTGTTGAAGTAGCAGTAGCAGTAGCAGTAGTAGTAGTAGTAGTTGTTGTGTTGTTGTTGTGGTGGGAACAGTAAATGTACCAGAGCTCTGGTATTTCTCCAGAGTGGTGGTCCCTCATACAAACTGGCTTTAATAATGAATACAGAGCTATAAGGGGTCCTGACTCTGACATATTAAATATGCATAGAGAGGAGTGAAGTACTGAGGATCACACACACACACACACACACACACACAAACACGCATGCATGTTCAAAACAAACTGAGGACCTTCCTTCCTTTTTTTAGTCAAATTAATCACTAGCTCATAAAAACACAGCAACCATTTCCCCTGTGTGTGTGTGTATTGACTATGTGGCACACCTTTCTACTGCTTTCTGTCCACTTCTTTCTCCCAAACAAACTATTGATTACTATTTCTGTCCACCCATCTTTCTTTATTGCTTCACTCCCCAAACAAAACCCACCACCATTCCTCCTCTGCCTCCTCCTCCTCCTCCTCCCTGTCTCTGTAACTCTGGTATTTCCCAGCGAAGCCCCCTTCCCCACCTCCTTCCCCTCTTCCTCCTCCTCTCTCCTCCCCCCTTTACTCTCCTCAGATGGATTCTTCAGTCAGTCGAGTGGAACTGGTGCGGCTGCCGGAGAGATAGACAGTGAGGCAGAGAGGCTGTGCTGAGCAGACGCTGGGTCAGAGCGCTCAGTTGCTTCAGACAATCACAGGGGAGCGAGAGAAAGACACAGGGAAAAAAAAGAAAGACAGAAAGAAAGAGAGAGAACACCACACAGACAGACAGACAGACTGAAAAGAGAGAAAAAGGAGGGAGAGACAGGGGAGGGGGAGGTAAATATGTGACAGGATGTGGTTTCCCTGAGCTTGCAGAACATCAGTATACAGGCATACTTTGAGCATGACCTAAACACACCAAGCGTACAAGTGTGTTTGAGCTCCGTTCAGTGGCGAGGGGGGAAGACGAAGCAAACCGCTGGAGCTGCTGCTGCTGCCGCTGCTGCCACCACCACCGCCGCCGCTGCTGCTGCTGCTGCCGAGCCTGAAGAGCCGACAGACACTCTGGTTTCTCTGCTGCCTGCCGGAGGATTGTGTTTCCCCTCCAGCCAGCCAGAGCTCAGTCGGCTGGTTGGACAGGATCTGAACCCTGTCCTCCATCCTCTGTTTGTGCTGGTCTCCCTCCAAGTAGAATGCGATTCTCTGCTGGAAGCTCTGGTCCAGTTGCTGCCTTTGCGTCTAAGCAGTGAACTTCTCAACTAGATTGTGAAACAGGTATGTTTTTTTTTCCTTCTCTCTTTTCCCTCTCTGCTGTCTGTCTGTCGGTCTGTGTGAGAGCTTTTCAACTTCTTAACAAGACGCCTCGCCGCCAGGACTCGCGCTTTTGATTCTCTGGGCAGCAGACCCTCTGTAAACTTGGACTGAACGCCGGTGGCAATTGTTTACCACAGGGACTTGATTCATTAGACGGCGCCGCAAGCCACAACTTTGGCTTGACGGGCAGCAGCGTGTTCAACAACAAGCTCCAAATCCACTGCCGCCGCTGCAAACACGTTCACGGATTCACATGCTCGTCCATTCATCACGCACATCAATAGGTCTGCTTGTTTTGAAGTCACATGCGTGATGGATGGTACAGAGAGGGGCTGAGAATGCCAAAAATGTCTACCTGGATCCAATCACGGACTGAACCCTGATAGCATTTCAAGATGTGCCTGGCGTTACAGTATCGCAACACTCCCACTATAGTGAGGAGAAAGAAAGACAGCGGAGTGTGTGATTTGCGAGCTGCTGGACTGTAGCCTACATGTGAAGGGTAAAAGTGTGGGTTTCAATGCGTGTGTTTTTTCCTTCTTCATCTTTTGTGCATGCAGCGTGCGTGCAGATCTTTAGCCATACATGTGGGATGTTTACATGCTTAGGCTGTACATGAGTTCAACCAAGCGTGCGTGAGTGTGCGAGATATGAGAAGAGGAGGTTTAAAGGGAAAAACAAGTTGAAGGGGATGGCAGGAGGTGAAGGAAGGGCGGGGGGATGTCAGGGAGGAGGAAGACGAGGGCATGAGAGAGAGGAAAAGCCGGGGGGGAGGAGGAGAAAAGAGTGTGTGTGCGTGTGTGTGTGTGTGTGTCTGAGAGAGAGAGAGAGAGAGAGAGAGAGAGAGAGAGAGAAAGTGAGGGAGAGAGCTCAATCTTGACTGAGCTGCCGTTAATTAGTTTCAGCTGGTGAGATGTGGCGCGTCGGGCTGCGTTAACTCTACATTGTTGGTGGGTCAGGAGTTCTCGCTGTCTCAGTCTGTCTCACATGCACACACAACACACCCACGGAGACACATGCATGAAAAAACACACATACAGAGACATCACACAGACACACACACACACACACACACACAAAAGAAAAAAAAATCCCCCAAGAGAAAATCCAGCATGGAGGCAGCACCACAAACGTTGAAATGTGAGATACATAAATTCACACACACAAAGACGAGAACAAGCACTGACGCAAAAGATGAAAGATGTCAAAAAAACAAAACAAAACAAAAAAACACACACACACACACAAGAACACACATTAAAACACAAGCACGCAGCCTGCATATTATTCACTGACAAAAGCAGACACAGTAAAAATAGCCATGTGCTCTATGTCAAGTGTGCACATCAAAGGGTAAATGTACTGTATGTGTGTAACATGCAGTGAACACATGTCGTACCCACATGCGAGCATGCATGAGCACATAAACATAACCACATACATGGACACACCACCACACCACACACACACACACACACACAGAGGACACACTTCTCCATAGAGATCCCATATGGCTGTATTACAGACCGGCCACCATGGAGTGCGGTTTGTTGGAAATGTTGAAGCGATTGTGGTTTGGGCTTCATTATGCTCTAATATCACATTGGAAATGGAGTCATTACTCAGGGCAAAAGGTGAGGAAACCAGAACCTCACAACTTCATTAAGAAAAAAACAACAACAACATGCTCTAGTTTAGTTGTCAATGGTCTGTAGCCATGCACTTTGTTTTGTTTTTATTTCCCCAGGTATTAGATGTATCTCTTAGATTTTTGCCTCCACAGGGGTGAGGGTTGGGGGGGTCAGCATTCTCTAATAGGGCGATCATTATAGAGCGTTTCCATTCAGTAATGGCTTTTGTGAAATCATTTCCTAATGCTTTACTCTATGAATCAGTTATAAGCCTGTAATAGAAATAGTGTATGGGTTGCCAGGTTTGGAACTTGCATGATATTTATTGTGTTCCTGCTCCAATGGACTGGTGGCGGTTTGAGCATTATCTGAAAAGGGCTGCAGGGCATCAAACTCCATTTATGAACAAGTTATTAAAGAAGTGATTTGGTTTTCTCATGCAATCATTCCACCTCTCCAAACTGACCGTGAAGAGATGCCTCAGCAGCCTGAATGTCAGACAGTCAGACAGTGGGTATCTGCTGAAGTTACAGTCTCTCCTTTTTTTTCAAGTATGAAATCAGCATCTTTTTGTTTCCCTGACAGTGTTTCCTCATTGAGCTGCAGCAGAAGGACAGTTAGACAAAGAGAGAACTCAGTGCTTCAAAAACTGTAAGACTGTTTGAAAGATACCCACTTGATTTGGCTCACACAGGCGGCTGAAGTTCCTCCTTTCTTCCTTTGTAGTCAGGAAGGATGACTACAGGCTGTGGGCCGGAGGAATGATTAAAACACCCAATAACTTTTTTTTCCCCATATATGTACATCTCTGCAAGTTTTGTAATGAGACTGACCTGGTGGAAAAACTCCCCTTTATTATTTACAACATAGCACTTGATGGATTGTTGAAAAACCTTTCACTAATGATTTATTAACATGCAATTTTGAAAATGACTTCATAACCTTTGGCAACGGCTTATTAGAAAGTGAAAAAGCCCAGACTCTTTATAAATGACTTTATTCACATTTGCTCTGCAGGAGTGATGCTTCTTTAGAAAGTTAGAGCCATTAACCTTTATTGATGACTCACTAACATTTACACCTGCAGATTTATGACGTTTTATCGATGACTTATTATCATTTGAAAATAAATAATCTGCACGGCTAAATACCACTGTGGCGAGTGAGAAAATATATTTTGTGTAATTTGGACAAACAGCCAATTTTCTTGTGTGTGCCACAGTGAAACACATAAATCTGCATACAGTAGCAGTCGCTGAGAGTGTGTGTTTTTTTACTCATTGATTCCCTGAATCCTTTTTCAGTTTGTGTGTTTTCTGAGCCTGTGTTGATTTTCTTTTCGCCCCAGTCCTTTAGCAAACATGTATTTTAATCAACTTTTGTTTGCTATCTGATCCGGGCACAGTGAATCCCCCTGTGTGGTGTGAAATTTGATTAAGGTAATTGGCAAGCGTTGGCTATAGTGTAAACCGTGACGTGTGCTCCTCTCCACTCAGCATGTATAGACAAACACCCACAGACAGACGCAACAAAATACCGGAACGTTTCATATTCAGAAAATTTAGGGTACATCCGATTGAAATGTGGCTATTTTTAAACTGTCTTAATTTTATTCTACTCCCATCTCATTCCATGCTTGTTAGACACCGGAGAGAGAGACTCACACAGGCTCCATATTTGGGATGTGGTGAACTGTATATTGAATGAATTTGATTCCAAACAAGAAGCTGCAAGGTAACAACAAAAATTTAAAATTTAAAAAAGCAAATTCAACAGATAGATAATGAGAGGGGAGTTAACAGATATTCAGGCCGTAATCCCAGGTATGTCTTTCAAGGTTTAGTGTGTTTTGGATACAAAGTCTGGTGTCATTTATTGAATGCACATCAGATTTGACATCTTCTCTGGCACCAATATAAACTTCAGGCGGCTGAATGACGGGCTGGCAGATAAGTTGTGAGTTATGCAGCTCTTGTGACAGGGCGTCATCTTGATTGCAGCCTCTGCTGCAAGTCTCACATCTTTCCCCTCAGAAATGTTTGGTTACAAGATCTCGGGCAAAGATTATTTCCCCCCACGCTCCCCTGCATGGTGACAGTGATCTCGCTTCTGAAGATACTAAGTTATTCAAGCCTCTGGCGTTGCCCTAGACCTGAAATGGCATATTAGGACGAATCCTCCGGGCGAGATGCAAAACACAAGAGCCAATATTCAGATGGTTGTTCAGTAGCTTAGCCTGGAACCAAAGAAAGAGAAAAAACGCCCCCCTTGATATTTCTATAAGGAAAATTGACTCCTGTTGGAGTGGGTGGTCAGGAAAATTGCAGCAGTATTGATTGGGTAATGTTCAACATGGACACATCGATAGGGTGTCTGAAAACCTAAGAACTTGGCTTCGGCTGGCTTTAATAAAAAATGACCTGCCTGGAGCAAGTTCACAGAAAGCAATGAGTCACTCACGGGAAATCTCCTCAAACCCCTCCGTGTTTTCCAGAAAAATAGCGAACGACACACAACCAAAGAGTTTTCTATTTTTAAACAAGTATTTCTCTCTCATTCGCTTCTGATATCCTCACTTCAACCGTGTCTGTCTTTGGCTGCGGCTCCGAAAACAACTGACGCAGTGTTTGTGCAGGTTGGGTTGAGCTAATGTTTTGCCTTTCGCTTTGTGAGAACTGTACAAATCCCAGCGTGGCCAGATTATGCATGACAAATCAAACTCACGACTGTCAGAGACACGCAGGGGAGAGAAGGAGTGGAACAGGGGCGACAGCGGGGCATTTGCTACTGCACACGGAGGAGAGGAAGAGGAGAGAGGGATGTGGGGAAGGGGCCGGATGCTTGTAGTGACCAGAAAGAGAGAAGAAAGAGAGAAACCGACAATGAAAAGAGAGAGGTTGAGAAAGATTGCTGCCTATTATTCTCCTGAGAAGGGAATAGTCATAGAGGAGTTGGTTCCCATGGCAATAGCTCTCTCAATGAGTGCGTGCGTGTGTGTGTCTGTGCGTGTGTGTGTGAGACTGTAACTGGGCCTTGAAAGACGAGGTTGGCCGAGGCCGCAGCGAGCCGCCGAGCCACCCAGAGCCTTGAAACGGCAGAGAGTCTCAGACAGACACCATTGTTTACTTGTTCTCTCTGCATCACTCATCACCCTCTCATCCTCCATTTTTTCTCTTTTCCTCCTGCGAGCCTGCCATTATGTGTCATCCTTGGGCATTCAAAAGCAGATATAACAAATTCAGTGAGTTGAAAAAGCTGTTCTACCCCTGGCATCCATCCACTGCCTCCTCGCTGAGAGTGTAGCCTAAATGTGGAGAAAGCTCTGAAATATTTGAAGCTTCCGCGCGGCGTTTTCAATGTCGAAACGTTTGCTTTTGTTACCTCTGGGTGGTAAATTATTGATTTTAAATGTTCGCCAATAGAGAGCAGAAACCGTCTGGGTTATAACCTCTGTATCATTAGCTTCTGTAACTCAGCAGAGTTTCTTTCATGTCTCTCTGGGTGTGTCCACAGCAGCGTCGGCTATTAGTGATTTTGACGCTGATTTCTTGGTGAGATCAGGAAAAAAACTACAGGTCACATGAAAATGGCAGCATGGATGCCATTTTTTACATATCCTGTCTAAAATCATGTTTGAACTAACCTTGACCCCTTGACTTGTCCGTGAACTTCCATGGCGTCCGTTCGCTGTCAGAGTTTACTTGTAATGCCCTAAGGCAGTGGTTCTCAAAGGTTTTTACATCAAGGACCCCTAAATTGACACAAAGTAGACCACGGACCCCCATTAGACAAAATTTTGAAGCAAATGCCAGAAATACAGTACACATATATTTGTTCTGAGACTGAAGAATGTTACATTTTTATTAAATGTGCATTCAAATTAGGGCCAATGGCATGGATTTTTGGAAATATTATAGAGAAATTTATGGAAAAAAGTGGTACAATTTCTCCAAAAACATTTAAACATTTCTAGAACAAGTGGTAAAAATTCTCAAAAAATATATATATTTAAAAAAAGATGATAAAGATTTTCCAGAGAGAAGTGGTAAAATTTCTCAAAAACAATTCTAGAAAAAAAAAATTTCCCCAAAAAAGTTTATAAATTCTAGAAAAAAGTGGTAAAATTTCAGAAAAAGTTGGGGACCCCTTTGAACCCTCTCAAGGACCCCTGGGGGTTCCTGGACCCCACGTTGAGAACCACTGCTTTAAGGCTCAAGGGAACAGATTCCAAAAGTTCAAGTTTCTTTTGACTCTTCACTCCCGCAGCGTGCAACAAAAGTTTCTTTTCAAATTAAGACCCTAAAAATAATTTCCTTCTCATACTGATGGCACAAAGGCTACAACACCAGCATGAAATTGGAGTGCAGTGAAGAGTCTGGTGAATTTGTTTCTTTATAATTAACAAAAATTGAACAATGGTCACACTGTTACACGTGTGTTTTTCAACAGGCAGCAGAACCCCATCAAAAGTGCAACAAACTCCAGTTAAAACTTCTGAATATCTCTCCAGGGCGTGTCCACTATTCTCACATAGAGAAATGCACTGCATCGAATCCCTTTAACCCCCTGTATGCATATAAAACAGAGGCTCTAGGAATTTTTGTACTTGCTCTATTAAAATGGAATCCAACAGTGACAAAATTTCACAGAGAAAATAAGCAGTAAAGCATCAGTTAACTTTTCAAGCTGCTCGTGCAGCATAAACTTCTTCTCCATCAGTCCATTTGGAAACTTTTTTTTATCATCCAAGAAATCATGTGTTTACCACAGTGATCCAAAACATTGCCTAATGCGGAGCTAATGTTTGTTGCAAGCTGAGCTTTTGTCTGTTGTCGTGATGTGCAGGCAGGTATAGAGCGGGTAACAAGAGAAGTAAGTGTGTATTTAATCTCATAGAAGCAACTTTCAGTCCTGCAGACAGGCAGTATCATATTCAAACCATATGGGCTCTCCAGTATCTTTACATCAGTTTGAGTAAAAGGGTCCTGCAAGTACATGTAACTACTGCAGGGTCCTCTCTTAACTGGATTGTCTAATCACTAAAGGTTACAGCAATAACATCCTGCCTCGGTGTCCTCCTCTCTCTCTCTCTGCGTGGTCCCTCTTCCATCCTCTCTGTTGTCCAACCTAATTGAGGATTGAAGGTGATAAGGATGGAGGAAAAGGAAAGGAAGGGAGGGGCAGGGGGATTTCCAGCTGCAGCGTGTTAACATTTTCAGACATGTAGTTCAAGCTGTCACCTGAAGGACTGAGATGCTGAGGCTGAAGCTCAGAGTGTTAGTGAACGTGGACTTTTTTTTCTAAGCTGCGGCCTGTTTGACACACAGGTTGTGTGTGTCCTGTGACCTTCTTGCCTTTTTAAGAGCCGGTTCAGCTCACATGAGCATTTTCTGCTTCTCCGCTCCTTTGGTTCAGGTCTGGCAAATTTCAGGTAACTGGTCCTTTCACACGTAATGTATTTGCTGCTGTTCAATCACACCCCGGTGAGTTTTCCCATTAAAGTTCATTCAGATGATGTGAAGCCTGTCAGTTGACCCCTGGTGCAGACTGAACAACTGAAATTAGACCGCCTGAAAGGAGGAGGGAGGGAGGGGGGAAGGGGGAGGGCCTCACTCTGGTTTCAAGCGAACTCTGGCGTGATGCATTTGTGGTGTGAAAGCAAAGCAGACGGACCGCAGCGTTTTATGACAGCACACGTTTGATTTTTAGCATGATTTCAAATGCTAAACCGCTGTTAAAATCCATCTGCTGAATCGTTACAAAAGCTCTGCAGGCTATAAGCGAAGTATAGGCCTATATTTATGCAAGGTAATTTGGTAACAATGGCAACACCTACGCTTGTCAGCACATGAGGGATTTTCCCTGATACAACAGAAAGACCAGTATGTTGAGCGTGTGTCCTACTTGCCTATTTTAGCAGATCCACTGCAAGAAGCCAGTTAAATGCAGCAGCCACACTGTAGTATAATATGTAATATGAGACTGTGAATGTGTATGAAGACAGACAGGTCTCTCTGTTACCTATTTCCATGTGTTTGTTGCAACTGATTGACAGCATGATGCATGAGGACCAAGAGAGCTCATAATCACGAGCTCATCAGATGAGATAAGTAAACAAATACGGGTTAGTAAAGAGTAGCGTGACTTGATGTTAGACTCAATTTTGATTTCCCTTCATTAGTCCATGGTGGACTAACAGCTGGATAACAGCTGGAATGACTGTCTGGTAAATGAGGTACCTGTCAGTCAATGAGAAAAGAAAAGACAGGATTTCTTTTTTTTCATGGTGGGGTTTAAAGAATAATACATGATGGACTGTAGCAAAATAATATACAAATAATGAGATTCATTTGCATTTTTAATCTAAATTATATCACATCAGTTATTATGACCATTAGATAAACACTACATGAGTATAGAATTACCAAGTTTAATTCAACTTCTTCTGCTGAACGACGTGCCTCTCTGCACACCACTTGAACAGCAAGGCTGTGGGTTGCCAAGTTGTGGGAACAGATGGTTTAACACATATGCGTGTGGATTGCGTGTGTAACATCTGGAACCTCGGATAACATGGGGCGTACAGCATGAGGATGCATATCTGACGATTATTTATAATAAAGGTCGAGGGCCGTGCAAATTAGCGCAGTTCCCAGGGAGAGACAGCCAAACAGGAGTACGAGGGGAGATTACCGTGATATATGGGAGACTCCTGGGAAAAAATGGAGAGTGTTGGCAGGTATGGTCTGGAAGAAATGAACCAAACTACAGATGTGACAGCACCGTAAAACATCCTAGACAAAGATTGTCTTCATGCATACAAGAAAGCAATGATGAGTGGAAAAAGAATGTGAACCAAACTCGGATGTGTCTCGATAGCAGACTTTATAGAGCCACTGATCCACAGTGACTCCTTCCCTCTGCATGTCCTGTGACTCCCTGCTCAGTCTCTGGACTTACACAGATGCCATTTCAAAGAATGACCAATAGTGTTTTTTTTTTCTCAAGAGGACATGACCGCAGGACGATGCTTGTCGAAAACTTGAACATAAACATGAGTCAAATGAAGCAGTTCAGCCAGAAAACCGCAGCTCTTGTTTTCCTCTCTGCCAGGTCAGTCCCGTCCTCTCTGACGGTCTCTCTCTAACCACTTTGCCTTGGAGAGCCCTTGACACTACTCCTCAGAATAAACTATGGATGATGCTGGACCCACACACCACCCACCATCAAATACAGCCCAGTGCTCCACTTTACTTGTCAGATTAAGAAGATCAAAAGTCAGAAAAGGCAAGGAGGGTGAGGGAGATAAGCGTGAGAGAGAGCGAGAGAGGAGGAGAGCGGGCTTAAAAGAGAGACTACATGGAGAAGAACACAAGAACACAGTGTCCTAATTAATGTCTTCCTCCATTAATCCACTCTGAAGCTTACCATGCTGCTGGGTTTGATCTCAGCAACGTTGCTATCAAAGCCTTGTAACGTGGTCTTGTATTATGGGGAAGATCTCAGTCAGGCAGCATTAAGGAAAGCCAGTTGTTGTAGCTGCTGGCTGCTGCAGATGCTGTGGTGTCTGTAAGTACAGGTGGAGGTTTGTGTGGTCATCCACCATATTGATGTGCCATATGGGATGAAAAAAGGCGCAGCTGTAGCACAATTTAAAGCTCCTTTAGTCAATATTTTTAAATGACGAGTGGATTGAATGAACATGCATGTAAAGCTGTAACTTCTACTGACAATGTTTGGTTTTATGACTTGGAATTCTTTGCTTCAAGGACAAAAACTTGTCCTTGTTGTACGCTGCCAGCTGAACACCAAACACCAGACAGACAAGGTTAGTAACTGACTTTACCAATCAAGGATCTCCTTTTTGTCTTGCACTGAAGGACTCATTTTAAGTCAGTTAAGCTTTTGCACGAAGATCTTTAGTGTCCATTGTAAAGAAAACACAGCTAACGGTGCCTAGGACCCCACCTTAAAGGGATATTCAACATTTTGGCAAATTGGCCCATTGCCATTAGGTAGGTTAGTAGGTTCATACCTTTAGTTGTTGGTGCGAGCTATTTTTAGAATGGCAGAGCAGAACCGCAAGCTGCTCAGAGCTATGCTATGGAGGCTAATGGGATTTCGTGGTTTCCCTCATCAAACTCATCAAATACACAATCCAACAACTCCAAAACGCTCTGGTGGACAAGTTGTGACCTGCACATTCACTACACTATGAGATAATAACCGAGCATTACGAGACATGTTTTCATGCAAAACTGCTGATGTGCGTTCCCGTCGGGGGCAGTTTTTCGGCAGGCAGTCTCTGCATTTGCCTCAAAAACAACTCTGTCTCGTAACGTTCCGTTATTATCTCATAGCGTGGTGAATGTGCAGGTCACAACTTGTCCACCAGAGTGTTTTGGAGTTGTTGGATTGTGTATTTGATGAGTTTGATGAGAGAAACCAAGATATCCCATGAGCCTCCATAGCGTAGCTCTGAGCAGCTCGCGGCTCTGCTCCGCCGTTCTAAAAATAGCTTGCACCGACAATTAAAGGTAACGAACCTAGAGGGATTATGGCAATGGGCCAATTTGCCAAAATGTTGAACTATCCCTTTAAACTCTCTGGCAGCATTGTCTTGGGTGAAAACAGGGACCTGTTGTCAGTAAATGCTCTGATGTGCATATGGAAGCTAAGTAAACCTAGTTCAGGATTTAGCATTTCATCAGTTGATAGAAGCTACAACAGAGCTGAAAGGAGAGTAGATATTAGACCTGAATCACTTAAGATGCCATAAATGATTTTCTAAATGACTGCCAATATGCAACTGTTTGCTCACACAATAGCTATAATAACCTAATATGGTGATAATTTGTCTGGCTTTTGAGTTCTCTGGCTTGCAGCAGAGTTCTTTGGCCCAGAGTGACCGAAAAATCAATTATTTCAGCTTTAACAATGAGCCAAATCAGAAGCAACAGGCAATGACCCCAGTAATCAAACCTTGGACTCAGAAACTGCTGCTATAGCGACGGAAAGAAACTGTGGCAGTGAAAGACAAACACCTCCCTGATGTTGTCTTTCACGTTCAGGCTAACACAAAGAGCTGCAGGATGTTTTGGGTGTAAGGGCCGAAAGCTAAGTGCATCTGAGCTACAACAAAGCACCTGAACGTCAATCTCGGCTTACGCGGAGGGAATCTCATCGAATAAAAACCTCTTATCGAATAAAAACTCAAAATGCCATTAGCAAGAGACAAAAGAACAAAATGGCAAGAGGATCGTTGCTAATTCAGCAAAAGGGAAATCAATGGCCCTCTTCCTGTTTTTCCCATAGCTACCCCCGGTGTCTATCTACCCTGTCAGGCATCCCTGACTCCCCACTTGTCAATCTCAGGAAAAAAACTATAGATGATCTGAGACGCGGGCACGTGGGGGCTGAAACTGCCTGCCTCCTTCTTCCTCTGAGGAGAGGTGCAAGGCAACAAACGGCAAAAAACAAAAAGAACTCATAAACCTCTCACGAATTCTCTGTCAGTTCAGCTCTAAAAATACTCCTGTTCTCCTTCGCCTCACATCGCCTCCTCTCTGGTCTCATGGAGCTATGTAAATACAAGCCCCTCCATTTTTCGCTCATCTACTTTGTTCTCCTTCCACAACGCTCCCTCAACCCTCCCTCCAGCTCTTATTGTCTTGACTACCTCTTCTCCATCTCTTGCAGACTACATGACAGAGCCTCGCCTTCCCTCTTGTTGTTCCTGCTCTCTCCAGGGTAGGGAGAGAAATGATAAAAAGCTATTTACAAGTAACTGTAGGCAACAGTGGAAAATCCAAGACTTGAAAAAATTCAAGCTCCCCCCCCCCCTGTTTTCTTTGATGCCAGAGCCATATGTGATGCTGTGTGGTGAACTGCAGCACAGTGCAACGCAGTCCTGAGTGACAATTTAAGGGAGGACTGAAGCGCTTTCAGGGACTTTGACTGTACCAGCTCCTGCAGATTGTATTTGACTTTTCTTTTTTTTGTTGTTGTTGTTCTGGAAAACGGAAGCGTCAGTCCTGCTCTGCACGTGCTGCGTGGCAGAGGCACAACTTCCTCGGCACATCCTCACAGGGTGTTACAAACCATTTAGAGATCCTCTGAAGCATTAAAACTGAGGCTCAGAAGCTGGCAAAGACTGGGCTCAGTGTGTTCCGGTGTAATCACAGCGTCCGTCAGCCTGTGGTTCATCTCGCAGAGCGGTTCTGAAGCTCGCAGAGATGTTGTGATGCATGTTGAGATTCATAAAACCAAACAAAGACATCCATGTAAGTGCCACTGGAAATACACGGCTTTCATGACAACCGTAATGAATCTTTTTCATCTCTCACTCGGTCTCCCTCCGAGCTCCCTCATCATACAGTGTGTTCATCACCTCTTTTCTATTCAACGGATTCTAATTGCACGCTCTTTTTTCTCTCCAGACTCTACTTGCCATGCATTACCCCCCCCCCCCCTCCCTTTTTCCAACGAACAATCACCAACCCGGCCACCCCCATTTCCTCTTTCTCTCTTGATTGATTCTCACCTTTTCCATTCTTGCCGTTCACCTCATTAACAGAGCGGCCGTCTGCTCGTTTCCTATTTCGCCTCCCTCTCCTTCCTACATCCCACCCCCACCCCCCCACGCTGCCCCCCTCTCACTTCCTGTCCTGTCGTCTCTGAAGCGACGGCCCTGCTCAGATTCCTTGTCTCCGGCCAAGGCCTTCACGTTCCGTAATTAGAAGGCAGCATAATAGAGAGGGTTCCTCATCAGCCGAGGTGGAAGGGGAGGGGGAGCACGCCGCCACCATCCATCCGTCCATCCGTCCATCTATCCATCCATCCTTGAGTTTAATCGGTGGGACACAATAGGATGTCACCTGCTCCCGGGCGCAGCCACTGGAGAGAGGCAGCGGTGCTGTCAGAAACCATTTAGGCTGAGGTGGCCTCCATGGCGTCTGCTCTTTAAGGTCCTCCTCTTCCTCTACGGTTGTCTCTGTTAATCTGGTCTCCCTGGGAACGAGGGCGAGGCAACCCCGTGAAAAATCAAGCTCATTTAGTCCTGTTTATTTATTTATTTGCAGACACTTATCCAGCATGTTCTTCTTTATTGGTTTTCCTTCTGAAATCCCAGAGGAATCATGGATATCTGAATGTTTGCTTGCCTATTATACTGTGTGTATACGTGTGTGTGTGGTACACTCTGTCAGAGAGAGAGGTTAATGTGACCCCTCAATCAATGGAAGGAAAGTAAATAAGTGCTTTTAAATACTGGACCACAGCACAGTTTAGAGAAGCATTTTGACTCATGCACTAGTTTGTGTACTTGTGCATGAATTTGACATTAATTGATTTCTGTTTACAGATTAAGATTTTACCTGAAATCTACAATATGATGCACTGAAATGGATTCAATAATAAGCATTGCATTTGCATTGCTAATATTAATTTAATAACACAATAACACAATAATTAACATTCTTTAACCTTTTTCCATGATGAGTACTCTGATGATGAGTGTAAGTCTCTGACAATAGTGTGCATCTGTACACAATGTAGCCTATGTAAGTCTACATGATGTAGCATACACTATTAAATAGCCAATATTAGCATAAACAGCTGTTTAATTATCAGTCTACAAGAAATGTTGTCAGTTGAGCATCAAACTTCATTCTTTTACTCACCAACATCTATATCAGATATATCCAGAAGTGGAAAGCAACGACAGTGGCAAGTCTATCATGGGCATGATGAGTATGACAGTCAAACACAGTCTCTGTTTGGTGTGGTTGACAGGATCTGTGGACGGAGTCGCTGACAAACTGAGGAGCCATGGGCTGCGGGCTGCGTAAAATGAAACCAACATCGGAGGAGAGTCCGGGGAAGATTTACTCCACCCTGAAGAGACCACAGGTGGAGACCAAAGTGGGCGTGGCCTACACCTACCGCTACCTGGACTTTCTGATTGGAAAAGATGGTAAGACATGGACTTTTTTGGACTTTTATGTTATTGCTTGTATTGTGATTCTGCAAGCACAAACACAGACCTTTTCTCATCTGTAGGTTTCTGACACAAATGTTGTTGATCAGTAAATCCTCACAGCCCCCTGTTGCATATGTACTAAACATTTTGTGGTTTGGGGTCATAAAAAATCTAAATTATTGCCCCTTCTGCATGCACAGTTGAAATCATATGAATACCTCAAGGACGTTTTTCCATTTTGCTGCATCATGCCTCTGCATGATAAGACAGTAATGTGCCTCACAAATTTTGCAAGTGTCTGAGCTGCACTGCAATCCTCAAATCTGTGCTGTGCGTAGTTTACGGTAGATGCTACCACCAGTGTGATTAATCTGTCCACTCCCCCCTCTGAAAAGCCCATTATACCTGTATTGAACATTAAGGATTCAGATGCAGAAGAAATAGATCATTCATATATGGTATAACGGCACACTGGCTGTAATTTTCATCAGGATTTTCTTGTAATGATGGAGTGTTAATTAGTGCTTGTTCCCTCTATAGCAGCAGCCATTTTAATTTCTTTTCTGACAATTAGTCAGTCATGCTTTCACATTGTGCTAATGATATAGAATTTTCCCGTCCAATCCATGCCAAATATCCTGCTGGCGGCCATCAATTATGTATGGTACCAAGTCCAACCCACTAGAAAGGGGGATGCAAACAAAGTAAAGGGTGGAGACGGTTTTGTTCTAGGTCACAGTTTTGATCTTCACAGAACAATGTTTCAGCTGCTTTCGGTCTGTTCCAGTCGGCGAGACAGTGACCTGGCTGGCGCTGTGCTGTGAACCGGCCCGGTGAGCAGCTGCCCAAACACCTTCACTAGGAAGATGTAGCCCACAGTCAAACAGAAACCGCAGGCCCCCTGTGCTTTGCATGAAAATATGGAAATGAATCAGTTCCTTTTGCAAAGATAGCATCCCTCCACTGATTCTCTCACACACAGATATGCAGACAACCCACACACACACACATACACATACAGAGGAGGCCGGTGGAGCCTCTTCCTCTCCTTCCTCTCCTCAGTCTGAGGTGTTTATGAGATGGAAGGTGGGCGTTGCTTCCTGAGACCTTAGCTACGGCTTGGAAGCTTCTTTTTGTGCGTCTGTGTGTGTGTGTTGATGTGTATGGAAAAGTGTGTATGTGTGTTTGTGTTAGGAACTTAAAAGAGCCTAATTTTACAACAAAGACAGAGAGTCTGCCCAGAGAGGCCTGTGGCTTGAGTTAAACCTTTTTAACTCAGGACAGTTTTATGATGGGTCAGGTTTGTTTAGATTAGTTTCAACATTATGGAAGAATTTAGGTTAGCTTAATTTAACTTCCTTTACTCTAATGCGCTATTGACTCTTCAGTTTTGGTTCATTCTTATTGTCCTTGTGTCATATCAGCTGTTCACAGTGATAAAGGCCTAAAAACTCGCTATTCACCACCTGCTCAATGTCAAACATAGTGAACAGGAATGTAATGGAGCATTTAGCAGCTAAAGAGTCATGTTTTAACCAACAGGAGTTGGTAGAGAACAAACACAGAGCTAAAAGAGAGGGTTTTTTAGAATTTAATTATTGCGGGGGGCAGCAACAAAAAAGAATGATATTTACCCATAACTGCAAATGTGTCAAGGTGTTTGCAAGACTGATTGTCAGATTAAAAGTAGACGATGTTGGTGTTCACAACTTATATCAAAGCGGCCAAAAGTAAATAGATACTGTATAAGAAATGTGATTTATTTTGTTGTTAAATAGATGCAAGAAATGTGGGTTAATCTTGAACAGTAATAATGTTTATGTATTGACTCCCACTCATTCCGTGCAAATGAGCATGGCTGCATGCTGATACTCATACAGTTATACAACATGTTCTGCTTGTCTGATGAGAAGCCCTCAGTATGTTTACACTCTCAAAAATAGGTTGTTTACCTGGAGTTTCCACATCATGTGTGTGAGTCTAATCAATTCACAGAGGACCTTAAAATAACCAATATTCCTGATGCTGTTAGTTACAACAGGAGAGTCATTTGGCATACCCCCCACCCCCCCAACACACACACACAAAAGTAGAGCCCCCAGCTCTCAGCCGCACCACTCATTTTTCAGACACACTGCTTTCAGATTCGCCTCCCTCCCCTGACAATCTGCAGCTTGCACACAGGATCAAAACAAAGACACAACACAGAAAAGAGCCAGAATCATTTGAAAGAAAAATCCAACTCCATTATTAGACTTTTATTAAATAAAAAAGAAAGAAAGAAAACTGTAAAGGTGACAGTTGTAATAATCAGACGTTTTGTGCTTATACAGTGATTATAATTAATTTATTAGACTGCCTGTAAACACTGAGCTATGTCATTCTACCAGGAATAAGATATACTGTATATATTTATTTTTCAAAATAAAGCGCCATCTCATCAGCCAGGTTTATACATTTTAAGCAGCCAATAGCTGATTAGAAGACAGACAGAGCGCTGGGATAAAGGTCAAGGTTAGTTTTAGATTAGGTGTAGAATTAGGATTAGATTAAGGTTAAATATATAATGGGGGTCATTAGGGTGAAGGTGAGCAAATGGGGAATTAATATTCTCCAGGAAGACTCTTTGTGTGTGTTTATGTATGTACGTGTGTGTCTGTGTGTCTGTGTGTGCGTTCCTCCAGGCCAGGGAGGAGTCATGGAGCTATATATAGCTATCACTTTGTTATTTCTGCTCATGACAGTTATAGCTGAAATGATGATGGTGAGGGAGCTTGGTGGCAGCGGTGGGAGTGGTGGTGGGGGAGGAGGAGAAGGGGTGCGGGTAAGGAGGGGTGGTGGGGGGGTCGGTGGTGGTGCGGGGAAGCCGGGAGATGTAGTGCGCTGCGTGTTCAGCCTGACAGTTGATTAGTCTCCATTAGTTTGTCAGGCTGACTGGACTGGATGGATGGCGGAGCCGGGGAACATGGGTGTCTGCGGGGGCCAGGCAGGCTTCTCCATCCTCCGCCATAAGGGACCTGACATGAAGGCGGGGGGGGGGGGGTTGGACGACGGGTGCCTCCCTTTTGTTGAACTGTGTGTTAGTGTGTGTGTTTGGCTTGTGGCCACATTATTATCTTAAAATATATTCTGTAATGACGGGGGTTGGTACTTACTGTAATCATTTTCCTCTTGCTCAGTCTCTCTGTCACTGTCAGTTACACCTCTGCCTGTGTGTATGTGTGTCTTCATCTGTGTGTGTGTGTAGCACTTAAGATACCAAACAGAATGTATTTAGAAAGATACCAGAATTAACCTGTGGATGGACTAGTGGCAATAAAAGGTACGACTCCGGGAGCTGAGGAGAATTAATGAGACATACACGACAGATTTGCAAAGATAAAGTTGTATTGACAGTATGTACTGTACACCACAAATACTTTAAGGTGAATTGATAAGTAATGAAAATAAACCAAAGAGAAAATATGAGAAAAGATTTACAAATGTGCAAGGTACTAAACTATAGTATATTTATTTTATATTTTCAGACTACTCACAGTTCAGTTCAGCTGTAAAGCTTGGCTTAAGTTAATCAACTCAGTATTAGCAAAACACACTCACTCAGTTATATTCTCGTGCAACACAATACAGTTCCCAGTACCACATTCATTTAAATAGACAGGGATTAATGCATGTGCATGTGTAGTGTACGCATGCGCCTGTCTGTTCCCCATAAGAGGACTTAAAGTTTGAGTGATCAGAGTTTCTGAGTGCAGCCCCAGTGGCTGAACCGTTTCACTGCATCAGCAGATTTTCAGGTTGAAGGGTTAGCGTCTTACCCGTGGCTGTAATTACCTTGTACCAGGTATGTAAGTGTAAGGAAGTGATTCATGTGTCTGGCTTTTTACACAGGAAGCCTGTGAAATATTTAAGACAGATTCAAAGATTATGCATATGAAAATAGTCTGTGGTAGAGCTGTAGGGCGAGCACATAAATATAGGTACTACATGAGCGGCTGATCATTTTTTACATGATCATTTGAGTCATTAATCATCTCTCAATAATAGCCAGTTAACTCCATTAATGGTACCCTGTGGGGATCTCTTCTGAACAAACAAATGTTTTGTTCACTCACTGTTATTGCAACATAGGGTGTGATGAATGTGTTTCCTTCCTTATAAAACATCGACCTAGCTGACTTTTAATAAGACTAAGTCAGACTGGGCTGCCTTTGCTCAGATCTATATTTTATAACAGTGATGTGGTCTGTCAAAAATCAACAACGCAAAAACCTCAGCTGTGATTTCACCAAGTTATTTACTTATATAACTGCAGCCACTGTGGTAAAGACAAAGAATAAATGACACATACTTCACAAAGTGGAAGTTCTATCTATCTATCTATCTATCTATCTATCTATCTATCTATCTATCTATCTATCTATCTATCTATCTATCTATCTATCTATCTATCTATCTATCTATCTATCTATCTATCTATCTATCTATCTATCTATCTATCTATCTATCTATCTATCTATCTATCTATCTATCTATCTATCTATCTGTCTATCTATGATGTGATGAAGGTGAGGCTCAGTGTGTTGGAAGTCCTCCTCCTCTTCCCTGCCTTTCACTAATGGCTCAGTAAATTGCGGCTCCCTACTCCGCTGATCAATGGTGGAAATACCATCACTCAGTCAGTCACATTTGCAGTAACAGAGTTGCTCTGCTGTTGCACTCGAGACAAAAAAGAAGCAGAAATCTGCAGTGTGTTGCATCACCCACACATCCTCAGACAAACAGCAGGTAAACCCTTCATCAAAGCATTGAACTGTGGAGCGCAGTCAAAGTTTTTGTTGCCGCAGCCTAACTTAGTCTTTTATGACCAGGAGTACATGACTTATTTTAGGTAACACTAGCAAAGTGATAGACATTCCTCTCATGCTTAGGGAACCGATATGATTATTTCTGTACGGCTGCAATTCAAAAAGTAATATAATATTTCGTAGTGTTATTGGAAAGTAGCAATATGATATGATTGCATTAATGAATTACCTCCAGTGTATCTCAGCACACTACATTAAAAAGATCATCCATGTTTCATTGATTACTTGCACAAAAACAAGAGCAACTGAGAAAGGATTACTCTTTTTAATTCAGGAACTGTTATCACTGTTGTTTGTGACAACGTTGTGCGTAATGAGTGAAAGCCTCTCTCAGTGAGATAATGTTCCACAAGCAGCATCAATGTGCTCTGAAGCAGCATTTTAAGAAAACGAAGGCAGACCCTTTTCTTCCCCATCGACTCTCTCTCGCCGAGAAGCACAGAATGCCCTCATGCTGTTGAATGTCGAGTTTGCCTCACTCTGACTCTTGCACTGTGAATAATGTTTGAAATAATTCCTCGCCACAGTGTTAGATCATAGCTCTCTACAACTGCCACCACAAAGGCCCTGCAGGCTACAAACCAGCCAGCAAATGTACAAAAATAACACCTTTCACCACAGAAACAGTGATGAAAGGAAGAGTAAATCGGTGGTAAGCTGTTGGTAATAAACCTCCTCCTCTGCGCTAACTATCAGCAGCCGTCCACCAATGAGCTGCCGCCTCGTGCTGCTGGTATCGTTTTTAGCTTCACGGTCACTGTGCTACCATTCATTCACCTCTGAAAGAGCTGCAGAAAAACAAAAGCAGAGTCTGTTTGATATTGAGATCATGACCCCAAAGGGAACAGGGAAAGTGCCTCGCCGTTGCTGTGTTAGATGGTGTGGAAAGAGACCATTTCATTGTAAACACAAGCGCAGCAGACGCGAGACCGTGTGGCAGAAATCTTATTCCCGAAAGTGCGATTCTGAAACGCTGAAAAAGTGTCGGGGAGGAATGAAAAATTGAAAATATTCTCGACGCGTTGCGATGAATCCTGGAAATATAAAGTTGTCGCCCTTGACATCAAAGCCGGCAAGCAGATATGTGAGGCCTCCACACACACACAGGCCCAGACACACACCGCTTGATATCATCTTTGGGAGCTAGACACATCATTTATATGCAAAACCCCCCAGAGCCCTGAGTCCCCTTGTTAATATGAGCTGTAGCAGTGGCGGCAGGTGAGTGACACACAGGAGCAGCCCCCCCCCTCACCTCACTTCACTCAGATATGAGACTGAGCTGCAGGAGAGGTCAGCAGGAACGCCACACGCCGGAGTAGCTTTCCGAAGGGAGATTAGTCCTTGGATGGCGGGGGGTGGAGGGGGGCTGGGATTTATCCCCTGGCTCCTCAGCTTGAGAGGTGGAATTGAATCGCAGTTATTGAAGGGGAGAATGACATTGAAGACCGAATTCATGGTCATCTGTTTTTTTCTTTTACATTATATTTCCATTCTATCCGCGGTGCCCAGGGTGTGGCGGCGCGGCTCAAATCAAAACATGATTGTGAATTAGATGCAGGCCGAGGGGAGCCGAGCGGCCGAGACGTGTTTCTGATGCTGCGAGAAATCAAACCGGGCAAATGTCGGAAAATACTGAATTAATAAAAAAAACAGGATCCCCCTTCGGAGCGCGGGCCCTGCCGCCGCTGCACGCTGAGCGCTTTCTGATGAAGGTATTCAGCACGATTACTGGCAAATTGTGGAATCTTCCAGAAATGTGCATGAAATATGCATCAGCTGCCCGTCCACTCCGAGCTGACGGCACAAATTCAGACTCGTGTCGCCGCCTCTTGTCTCTGCCTCCGTTCACAGTTAGTGGCATACTAAGTGGGGTGCTATACTTTGTATTGTTTGGAGCCGCTCAGGCAGCAAAATGCCAAGCCATCGTTTGCTGAGACAAAGATGTCAGAGCAGCGTTTTAGGCGTGTGACAGAGCCAGAGCTCGGCAGCAGCCCCTGTTCGTTAAGCTTCAAACGGCTGCATCTGCTGACAAAGTTTTCAGCAACAGGAAACGCAGATTTCTGCTCGGTTCCTTCCTCTTTCCCCCTCCCTCGCTGCCTCTGTCTCTCAGCGGTGCGTTTAAGATTAGCTCTCCTTGTAATGTTTCGTATTCTGCGTGGACTGTTTCCTGCGTCTGAGGGGCTTTGTTATTGCAGTTAACTGAACTCGGTTTCCAGTGAAAGTGTACGGTGTTGCAGCAAATGCAATTTCCCTCGCTCAGAGAAATATTCTCCCTCATGATTCGATTCAAGTTGTCCGAGGCCCGGCACGATGAGCGTTACAGGTTTCCCAGCTGGATGCCAGCGCCAGCTCTTGTTGTGTAAGATGAGAGGTGAGGAATAGGAGATGGAGGGTCAGGAGGGGGCGGGGAATAACAGGGAAGCAAAAACAAACAAACAAAAAAAAGAGCATGCATGCAACAGCCAGTAAAACCGAGTGAGACATTTTTAAAGTTTGCTGAATCTTCGGGGGAATTTGGATCTTAATCTTAAATCCCCTGAGATTTCCTGAGATCTCAGTCATGACTGTGCTTCATAAACGACCCATTTTATCATCCTTCCCAGTGCTTCGGCAAAATAACACATCCCGCGGCTCTCTGGGTTTTATTTTTGAGATATGCATGCTGCATGTGGGTGGGGAATGTGCGTGCGTCATTAGCTGAGTAAGTGAGTGTCTTGAGGAGGGAGGAAATGAGGAGAGAAAGATATAAACCGAGATAGAGGCCGTGTGGTGTGTGTGTGTATGGTTGGTTTGTGTGTATGTACTCATGTAGTTGGGTGGCATGTCTTTTTGTGTGTCTGGCTCTGTGTTGGTTTATCTTGCGTTTAGGTGTGTTTGTACACTGCTGTGTTTTTATCCAGCCTGTCTGCTTATTGCCTCTTCCAACGTGGCCTCCGCTGTTTTCCAGCCCGCACCGACAGACAATACGCCTGAGCGCCCCCTCAAAGCTTTATTGGCTCTTATTGCCCTCTCACTCAGATCCAATATGCCAGTATTGATTGTGTTGAAATGCAATCAGGGTCTCCACAGCAGAGGAGCAAACAATCTAAATTTAACAAAACACCTCCGCCGGCCCACAGCCAGGCCCTGATAGCACCTCCCAAAGAGGAACAAATGTATTTATGTGTGTGGCGAGGAAAAGAGGATCCGTCACGTGGTCACGGCTATTGTTAGCCGGCCGCTCTCCCCCATATAGCCGGCGAGGCCGCACAAGCAGAGAGTGCAGGAAGTGTCCTCAGCCTTGACCTCACTTCCTGCTGCGTAGGGTGTTTACAACGTGTCGTCAACGCAAAAGGTTCCAGGGTTCAAAACCAGGTCTCACATGTCTCTTCGCAGGCAAACTTTTAGGCTTTGAAGCGTCTCCAGAGTAACTCATGTTTGCTGACCTGAGATGTAAACAGGCTTCAGAGAAATGCACACTTCTCACATTCCTCCAGAGGTGGTGAAATGATTTTATGAGCTCAAGGGGTCGGATAATTTTCTCAGCTCATGAAGGAGCCACGTGATCACTCAGCTGAACCGAAAACAAACCATCATCAAAATCCGAGTTATGAGTTTTTTGCCCTGAAGTCGGTATTTGCACAATGACATTACAAAGCACGCTCTCAGCATTTCCACACTTTATCTTGAGAGGAGGAAAAAAAAACTGTTGTATAATGAAACTCTCTGCTGCCTCCCCGCTGTTCAAAGTTATGAGGTGCTCCCTCTGTAAAACTGTGTCCCTGTCAAATCAATCTACATACAATAAGAGAGGCTGCGTTTTAATATGAAATGTTACAAACATTTGTATAAAAAATGCAATCAATTATTTTCTTTTTTTTGCCAAACAAAACATGATCCAAAGTTAGATTTTGCACAAGCTGTGTCCCAATCAAGGGGGGAGTTTGTGCGTTTTTCCAAAGAATACCACTTCCATGTTCAAAAAAACTGCAGTTCCTCAGCGGCCTCTGGGGGCTGCGACCAGAAGTGAGCAATTCTCCATTGACTCTCATGTTAAAATAGCTGACTTTACAGCTTAAAAAAACGTATTTACAGCCTGGTACTGCACATTTTTTGTTCTTGGTCTCTACCAACAGTTTCCACCTCCATGAACACTGTGGTGGTGGTGGGGGGGTGAGGGTTGTTGTTTTTAGTGTTATTTAGGCTTAAAATTCTTACATAAATAGGGGCGTGGTTACATTGAGTGACAGGTCCATAGACAGTTACCAGTAGTTAGCTGGTTGCTTCAAGTTCAGTGGGCTGGTCCTCGGCCGGCTAACCCCCACATCTCCTCCAAATATGGAAAGTACACTCCTATTAATATCCAAGATGGCGCAGTTCAAATGCCCATTGTACTGTAGGATCACAAAACAGACTCCCCCAAACCAATGGGTGGCGTCATGGGTGCTACGTCCATGTTTTATACAGTCTATGGTCCCAATTCAGCGGCTGCAGCCTTTGGAGGCAGCATTTAAAGGCAGATTACGTCACAGTGTCGCGTCGAGGCCTGTCCCAATTTGAAGGCTCCTCCAAATGCAGCCTTCCTTTGCCGGTTCTAGGAGGACGCACCGCACCTATCTTTTGTGGCCTCCAGGATCCCAAGATTCTTTGTGCGCTTTGTTATCAAGGGGGCAGTTTTCGGTCTGAGAAGTGAAGCTCACTTCCGCGTTCAAAAAACTGCAATCCCCCCGGCTTCCTCTGGGGGCTGGTACCGGAAGGGAGCAACTCTCCATAGACCCCCATGTTAAAATAGCCGACTTTACGTCCTCAATAAACATGATCAAAGCCTGGTACCATTACGTTTTTTGGTCTCAACCGATAGTTTCTACCCCCGCACACACTCTGAGGGGGGTGAATTTTTTTTTAACTCTACCGTTTTACTATTATTAGGTTTAAAATTCTGGCCAATTAGGGCGCGGAAACGTTGAGTGACAGGTCCGGAGACCGCTGCTTCGAGGCCAGTGGGCGGGTTCTCGGCCGGCTAACGGCCGCACCGCTCCAAATCTGGAAAGTCAAATCCAACATGGCTCGGTTCAAACCCCCGTAGTAGCGGCACAAAACAGACTCCCCCAAACCAATGGGTGACGTCACGGACGCTACGTCCATTCTTTTTACAGTCTATGTTTGTTATCAGCCACCTAGCATGCTAGCTAGTGAAAGTTGAGGCAGCTCTGCGCTGTAGCCATGGTATCCGTGCTCTGGAGCCGGCTTGGAGGCTTGGTAGCCAGCTGAACAGGGCTCTGCTGGCCAAACAGCTGAGGTGAGGAGCTGAGTAGTTGCTGGAAGTGTAAAAAAGCCGCCACTTTAAAATGTTTAACGTTAGGGCGTTGGTTACGTTCGAATGCAATCAGGAAATGCTAGACTGTCCCATGTACCAACTGTTGACACGGCTGTCAGAAGTGCCATCGGAGTCGTTACCTCCGTAGACCGTGTAGGCTGCATCCTCCAAAGGCTGCGGTGACTTTTTTAGGCAACATCTAGTGGCCATAGTGATTATATGTGACGGTAGCACTTGTTAACTGAAATCATGATCTTTCCAAATTTCCTTAGTGCATAAATCTAATGAAGCCATTAGATTTATGGTTTCATTAGATCAGTGGTTACCCCATTTTGACATCACAAATTTCTGGCAACCCCGTCAATCAAGATGCACCAGCTCAAATATTTTTATATGCTGCATTTTATTTGAACACAATTCATATTCGAGAAATTGATACACCTGCAAACTGGTCACCTTATTCACTACTCCAGAGTTTGTAAGGATTGTATGTGGTGTATTTAATCATAATTTTCAAAAGAATAATGATTAGTTAAAAAAAAAAAAATCAGTATTTGAATTTGGTGACCCCACATGGGGTCCCGACCCCAAGGTTGAATTAACACTGCATTAGATTTATGTGGAGAGGTAAAGTCGCTGCCATGACAACTAATGTCAATTATCCGTGGGGATGTCTCATATGAATCAAAGGAGACATGTATATAAAAACGACCTATTTATGAATGATCATTGGAGTAGGCTACTTGTTGGTAGTAAGACACTGGAGAGCGGTATTTGATTCCCATGTGAAACCACTGGTTTACAATGTTACCATGACAACAGTGATGGTCTTATGTCAAGGAACCAAATCTTTATTTGAACCAAATCTTTTCCTAAACCTAAACAAGGATTTCTTGTGTGAAAACCTAAACAAACCATGACTGTTGTTATAGTAACTATGGCAGCGAAGGTGGTTATGCCACTCTGGGTACAGTTGGCATGTTTAATCTTGCTCCCATGACAACCAAGGTCTGTTACACCTGCAGTCTGCGGGGCATTATTTAAGGAGATGCTCTTATGGGCTGCATCAGACGGCTGAAGAAACGACCTGTATGGAGAACTAGTTGTGGTTCAGACTGGAGACAACACAGCTTATGTGCACTATTGACTTTGTCTGTTGTGGTCATCAGTGAGGACATTTTGAATAAAATTGTAATTAAGATGCATTAGGTTCAGTCTCTACATCTTCAAAACAGGCACTAAATGATGAATCCAGCCAGTAAACGATTCTTGTATTGATTGGAGAGGATGCAGGATGCTCTTAACATCATGGTTCAGTCTGGTCCAGTGAGTGTGGGCTCTCATACATACGTAAGAGCATAAAACAGTGATTTAGAGATATCCAAACTGTCCAATTCCAGACAGTTGTGGTTGCATTTCTCCTTGTGTCCAAAACTATTCCCACTCCCATTAACCAGCTCCAGCTGAGAGTTCCAAACCCTCTGAAGTTGTTTGAATCCTTCTCAGTGGACGTGTTAGGAGTTGGAAGCCTGACATTTTTCAAAAGCATATTTGAAGTTTCCCCTTATTAGCATGAATTGGCAGAAACAGTGTCCCTCTTTCTGCTGCACCGCCCCTCACTAGGCCGCTCTTTCTCAGAAACCAGCTCCTCTACTGCAGCCCAGAGGACTCACGACATCAATAAGTGAAAAACGCTGCTGTTTTATTTAAGTGTATTTGACAAATGGGGAGAGATATTCATGGAAAATGTTTGTTGAGAAAAGCCGGATCGACTCTTTGCAAAGCCCCGCTGATGAGAGCAGTGTCTCTGTGAGCCGTGTTTCAACTAGCTGAGTGTCCACCGGCCTCACACACATTTAATGCGATTTTATTCTTGCAAGCATGGACTGACAATTTGCCCAAAGCCGTTGTCAAACAGGAACGGAAACACTTCAAACCTGCTTGTGTTGTCAACCCATCACACAAAGGGGTGGCATTCAAAAATAGGGTGCTGATTGGGGTCGATATGCGTGCACGTTACACTTTGATTGCACTCACACCCACATGAGATGCAGGGAGCGATTTGTTGGTGTGATGAGTTTGGAGTCACGGAGGAGAGACGAGGGAGAAGCAATCAGGGTTCACCGTCCCCACTGCACCGATGTATAATTCTCTGTGACGAAAGGCAACAGCACCCTGATTAGGCAGAGTTTACACTGTGTGACGATATGTGAAATCACAATGTGCACAAGCATCCACCTGCTGTGAAATGTAAGTGGTCACCTATATTCAGTTATGGCAAGCCATTTTAACATTTAAAAGCCAGACTGGATATGTGTTGTAGATATCTGTAATTCAGTTTTGCCTAGTCAAAAAGAACATTTCAGATATCTGCAACTACATTCTTCCTATCCACAATTGTCATTTCAGATATCCACAACTATGTTCTTCCTAGGACAAATTACGTCACTTTTGCCATTCATGTGTATGGGGTTTGTCATGACAGATATCTACAATTCAGTTGCAGATATCCGCAATGTGAATTACAGATATCTGTAACTGAATTACGACTAGTACTAATTCCAGTTTGAGATATCTACAATTTGATTCTGACTAGTCATAATTCCAGTTCAAGATATCTTTAATTCACCTCAATTAAAGATATCTACATGTCCCTTTTCGGATATCTTAAATTAAGTTTTGACTAGGTGAAATGACGTTGTAGATATCTGTAACTGGAATTATGACTAGTCAAAATGACGTTGTAGATATCTCAAACTGGAATTCGTACTAGTCGTAATTCAGTTACAGATATCCGTAATTCACATAGTGGATATCCGCAACTGAACTGTAGATATCTGTAATGACAAACCCCATACACATGAATGGCAAAAGTGACGTCATTTGTCCTAGGAAGAACGTAGTTGCAGATATCTGAAATGTTCTTTTTGACTAGGCAAAACTGAATTACAGATATCTTGAATAAAAAATCCAACTATTCAAAATGTAATTACGACTAGTCAGAAAGACGTTGTTGATATCTACAATGTTAATTCCGGATAGTCAAACTTAGCTTTTAAATGTTAAATCCGCTTGCCATATTCAGTGGTATAGAGGATTTTCAGCATGAGAAGGTAAACTAGTCATGTGCTAGATGCAGACTAGACCACAGTCTCCCCATTCGGAGTTACAGGAGAGGTGTTTGTGCAAAGTATTTTGATTTCACAAGGGTGGCCCTTTGGATATAATATGTTATTAATCCATTATATCTTATTTGAGTTAGATTCTCTCATTTAGTGCATGCGATTATTCATTCTCCCAGGTGTTGCCCTCACAGAAATGCTATCGCAGCATCAGGTGCAAGAGCACAAGGCTGCTGAACAGCTTTCTGTCACAAGCTGGGAGACTTTTAAACAAGAACAGGACTCTAATCACTGCTGCACTTTAAATTCCAGTCACTGTCTGCTGTAGCTCTTTTATTTTATTTTTCTTCTTACTTATTCATCTATTTTATTCTATTTTCTGTTTTATTGATCTCAGAGAATCTGACTTTGGAAAGAACAAAATTACAATAAAGTTTGATTTGATTTGAGCTTGACCTTTGACTTTCTAATGAGTTCATCTTTGAGTCCAAGTGAATGTTTGTGCCAAAAATGTTCTCTCAATGTGTTTGAGTTTGTTGTGTTCACTAAAAAGGGACAGACAGATGAACCAAAATGACTCTAGCTCTGTTGTTGATTCAAAGATGTAAGAAGGGTTTTATTACTGTAATGTGGATTTTGTGTCCACACGCACCCAGAAGTTTTGTTTTGCCACAAAAAGTACTGATCACCATGGATTACATCAATCTGTGTTAATTAAGAACAAATGCAACAATCTTCTCAGAGGGAATGAAAACAAGCTTCCAGTTAAACCTCTTCAACTCTTGGAATTTTAAAAGGCAAAAGAAACCAAAAATATTGAGTTCAGAGTATAGCCTGCACACTGCCACTCACCCATTTGCAGCTGCTGTTTTGGCTTTGTTTCACACGTACATCACGATGGCTCGAACTTTCTGAACTGTAGAAAATGCGCAGCAGCCGTTTGTGAGTGTCTCTTTTGTCAGTTCATTGTTATAATCACAGACAAAAGACAGAGACAGGTGTCACAGAAGCACAGTAGGTGGTTAATTATGAAATAGATATCGCGCTCGTGCACTCACTCTGTCATAATTACATATCCGTCTCATATTTCACTCGGGTGTCTGGCTCTTTGCGTCCACCATTGTTTCCATGGATTCAAATGACAGTGGTGGGATGCAGGTTTGTATGAAGAGAGGCCACCTGTTGCTCAGCAGGGTCCCCATCTGGAGGGAGATTAAGGTGCGGGTGCTGGGGGGGGGCGTATATAATTTAACTTAATTACTTCTGAAGAGACTGGGTGATGGATTAGCACCGTGTTTTTATTAGCATACGCTCAGTTTCTGGTCCCCAATGGCCCTCCAGTGCAGCCCAGTGAAACTCTCAATTGTCAAAACCCATCCATCCGTCCCCCTCCAGTCTGAAGTAGGATTAGATGATATATTGTTTTTATGTGCGCCTGAAATGAACTTCTTTGAGCCACGCTGGCGGTTCGGCTCTAAGGATGAAAAATGCTGGTTGATCATTCCCCTAGTTTGGTTTGCACATCAATATCTGGATGGATTTGTCATCTGAGTTTGTACAGGACTACCCCCTGAACATTAGCAAGTCTGCACCTGCTGAGAGCTTTCACTGTCATATTTAGTAGCAGCATTAACTTGATTGCCTGATGTACAGTATCTCAAGGTTACCACTGACCAAGGGGGGACCTCATTTTTAAAAGAGATGCTAACCTCAATAGATGAATTAACTTGTTTTTTGAAGGTTTAAATAAGATTAAAGAACAAACATCAGCTCATTTCAGCCAGAATTTGGTGCTTTCACTGTCATGTATCTTATGGTGCCGACTTTACATAGGCAAGGTTAAAGGTCCCATATTGAATAAAATGAAATTCCCATGTTTTTTGTTTTTTTTGATAAAGCAGGTCTAAGCTCAACATTAATACTGTGAAAGTATGAAAGACTCAGTTCACAGAGAAATGCACGCAGGCTGTATTCAGCAACTGAGCCTTAAAACCAGTCCGGTAGGATTTATGTCCCTTTGTGATGTCACAAAGTCATCAGCGCTCTCAGCCACACCCTAAACTCTGCCTACCTGCTCCCACCACCTAACCTTGCATGATGTGGTTTATCTGAGCGTTTGCCTGAAATTTGCCATCCATCACTCACAGCCAATCAGAAGACAGGCTGATAACCTACTCTCTTCTGACTGGCTCACCGTCCTGTTATTGCCAGAGCTCCAGAGAGCAGCACGAGAGAGGAGATGGAAAAACTGGGGGGCAACTGTCATTCCGACATCCCACCAGTCCAACATGGGGCTCTAATAGTCTAAATGGCAACACTTAATTTTCTATCAAATGTCCCATCATTCCGACAATTTTTGCCTCCTATGGTCGGAATGATGGTATTTTTTTTCTTTTTTAAACATCCTGCCTTTCCGACAATTCCTTAGCGTATTTTTTTCCCCAAAAGATTTTGCACTGGTTGGGTTTAGGCAATGAAGAAAGGAGTTGGTTAACTTTAGTAAAAATAGCAGGTAGAGGCTAGACAGGCAGACTAGTCCCTGTCTGTGCTCTGCTGCGTATAGGCACAACCATGTGTGTATTCCTCTATCAGCATGTCTTAAAGAAGGGAGTCACCTGTTGAGTAACGCACGTTTCCTTATATTGAACGCATGTCGGAATAGCGGTATGTCGGAATGGTGGGATGTCGGAATGACAGCATATAACCGGAAAAACTACACTGAGGTAGTTTTTGGTTCTTAAAACCAGAAATATATCTTCTTGTGTATCAACACTTCAAATAAAACACAGGGAAAGTCTAAAACATGGAGCTTTAACACCTGACCAGAGGCTCTGCAGTATAAATGATTTGGTTTCAGCTGCAGTAACAATACACTGTGACAGGTGGCTCATTTATTTTGGCAATACGCTTCTGGACAGCGAATGCACAATCTGACAACATTTTGACAAACCAATCAGAAACAGCCATGTTATTCATTGGCACATCAACGGGATAATTCACCTCTGCTTGGACCACACAGCATCTCTATACCTCACACACTCTCCTCCACTGCCGGCGCACATAACAGGAGCATTTGGCTTGTTTTCCTCCAGCACAAAGGGATAGATTGAAGGATTAGGTGTGAAGGTATAGACTGAATAACTGGAGACTCTCCAGATATTTCACAGTCAAACCCTATTCTGAGAGCAAGGCCGATGTGGAATAAAGGAAGATAATCCCGAGGTTCTTCTTGGGATTGTGTTTAGAGACTCCAGGCAGAGCAGGCCCAGATACCAACTTTAAACTGCTCTGCTCTGCAACAAACAGGTCACCAGAGCCCTTGTACTGTTTCACAGTCAAGAGCAATTTGCAAGCCTGGAACCATTTCACACTTTGTTGTTATTTTTAGGCTGACTCCTCATCTTGTAAGTGTGGAACAGACTGGAAAGAGAAACATATTTAGTGTTATACTGAGGGTAATGGAGCCTTTGATCTGTTCTTCTTTTCTTTTTTTCAGGTGTAGTCTCATGAACCTATAGTAAAGCACTCTTCATTCTCTGCACTTTACATAGGCTTTTGCATTAATAGTTGACTTTTTGTTGACACTATGGTTTGTGCAGGTCCTGCCTCTCTCAGTGCTGCCAGCATCAATCATCATCAGTATATAACTGTTATTTTTTTTCATCAAAGAACAGAATAGTAGAACCCCCTTATTTCTAATTTCATTACATTTGTTATGCCTGTGGGGCATTTTTACCTGTACAAAAACAACCTTTTTCACTTTCCATTGCCCAGATGCTGAACATTAAAACCATTGCAGGCAGAGGGGATTTCAGGTAGAGCCCTACAACTCTGTGGTGTAAAAGTCTGGCTTAGATGTCAGAGGAAAAGAGAGAAATGTGACAAGCGAGCTCCCGAAAGTACAAGTTCCCAGATGTTTCCTTGAATCCAGATCACAAGACATGCAGTGGTAAATTGTGATGTCCCAGAGCTACCTTTGACACTCCCGCTCACGCCCACGCTCGCCTCCACTCCAGTCTGTCACTGAAGCTCCTTCCAGCCAGGTGTTTGGGACAAGCTCTAGGCTGGCAGAGACTCTGAAGTGTCATGTCAGGTTCATCTCCTGACTGTGCTGAGCTGAGCTGAGCTGAGTTAGCCTCCTCAATTACTACTAGACGTTTCAACAAGTGAACTGGAGGAATGTCAAGGGCTGCAGGCTGGGTGTAAGAGTGGTTTTAGTCAAGTTTTTTGGAGGGTGCGTGTGTGCGTGCATGCATGCAAATGTGTGTTGATTTCTTCTTTTCCCATGTGTTGACTTTAAACACACGTGTACAGAATTAGATAACCCCCCACCAACCCTCATTGATGAAGTTAATATGTATATGCATTAAGTAATCTACATTTACATATACATGTTTAGCTTTTATGTGCCTCTTTATGTAAATTTTAATACATTTATCTGCCTGGCTGCTGTTGTTACTATTGTTTTTATTTTTATATATATATATATAAATAAGAGAGAGAGAGAGAGATTTGGTATTTAAACCTATAACCTATAGTAAACAGAGGGATGTCCCTATGTTTTGTACATGAACTTTTGAATTAATACAGAAAATAAGATCTGAGACAAACAAAAGTTGATGATATAATGCAGCTGATCTTAAATTCTTTCTGGTTGGACTGGTCAGCTGCACCCAGCTATAACTCTGTAGACCAGGACCTGAAGGGAGATACAAAACCCCAGCAGCAGCCAGTCATACAAGATACAACCCTACAGAGGCCATGGTTGCAATACTACACACACATTACTTCATCAGGGTTAATCATCTCTAAATGTAACAGTAATAACACAACACAGAGAGGTGCTGCTCCACCTGCATAATGAGTGTGTAAGTTTGATATGGAGCGATAAATGGACTCCACTTAATATTCTGCTCCTATCCAAAGTGCCATAATATCCCCATCACACACACACACACACACACACACACACACACACACACACACACACACACACATTAACGGTGAACCAGTCTGAATGATTACCAAGTTTACTGAGTAATTTAGGGTTCAGTGTTTTGCTCGAGAACACTAGAGATTAAACTGCCATCCCTGCAGGTAGTGCAAGGTGACAGGTGCTGATATTACTTAAGGAGCTTTCAGACAGTGAACAGCTGCTGCAACAGCCTCCATTGTTCCCTCAAACAGAGAGTCACCAGCTTCCAGGTCTGACTATCTGGTCTGGGTCAGTAGTCTGTGATGACATGAGCGTAGGACAGCAGAAACCGGTGGTACAGTACAGTGTGTGTGTCTGTTGCTACTAAAGGTCCTGAACTACCACTTGAACTAATCATGGGTAGCATCTGTGTCGAGCCCTCCGAATGTTTCTGAATTCATGAAACACTCTAATCCTTATGGACTAAGTTGTTTTTTTGCCCGCAAGGTGACAATGCCAATGAAAACCGTTTGTTTGCCATGCCTGCAGTCTTCGGAGTATCAGGCAAATTATGCACCACAATCAACAGCCAGCACAAAGCATCTAATGGCAGACCCCTGGTGCCACCAAAACATCACCAGCCTGTCAGAGAGCTTAATCATGGCAGAACCCCGTGTTTTAAAATTCAAATTTAAACTCTTTTGCAATGCTAATGGCAGAAAACCCCCCCAATCAAGCCAGCACATCTCAGCAGAAAGTGCTTCAAATGTGATTTTCGACAGGAGGCTAATGTCAGGGTGTACAGTACTGGAAAAAAAAAAAAAAAAAAGAAAGCACCGCAACTTGTAGTTAGCAGAGGACAGGAAGTGAGAGCGGCGTGAGACGCTCTGTTGAAAGCGCAGCAGTGAAGCCGTCGTGGGCTTTGATCAACAACCTGCTCGTTTACCACAGCTTGTCTCTCAAGCTCCGTCTCCAGGCAACTGAGGGCCGACAGTGGAGGAGGTGACGTCGAACGGACAAAACACATTCCGGAGGCCTCCTGTCAGCCTGAGGACCGCTGATGGAGGCATACTTTAATTCCTGAGAGAAAGAACACGGGGAGAAAGATACAGAGCCATTTTTTTCTGTCTATATATAAACCTTTTTACTGGCTGAACAAATTACAGGTAGTTTTCCCCCATCAAGACATCTGGCGCCTTTTCATTTAGCTGTGCGCCTTCAAAATACAGTGTTCTAGTCATTTAGCGAAGGGGAGCAGTAGATGACTTAGTCTTGCTTTTTTTTTTCCCATCTCCAGTAAAAGCTTCCGCCCGAGCTCTGGACACAGATTGAGAGATGCATATTTATTTACAAATTTTTCCCAGGCAGCCTTAAATGTCGCGTCTAGACAAACAGAGAGCAATTACATTAGCATTTAGTTGGCCATCAGGGCTATTTGTTTTTATCTTCATATATCCAGAAAAGCTCTGCAGTGTGCTTTTATTCAGTAACGCCCTTCACACTCACTCAGTTCAGGACATTAAGACCTAGGAGCTGCCCAGTAGAACCACAGCCTGCTGCCTGCCAGTCAGCAGCTCCATCAAAGCAGCCGGCCGTTAAGCACCTTGCTCAAGGGCATCTTAACTGGAGTTGTTGAAGGAGCAAAAAAGCGTGTCTCATTCACTTCCCTGTCCAGAATTTGTTCGCTGCAACGGTCACGAGTTTGCTTTTCTGAATTTTTGCCCGGGGGCAGATGTTCCACCAATTTCCTAGTTACCATTCTCCTCCTGTTTTCTTCCTCTCCAAACCTATCCTCTGCTGCCCATTACCCTAATGACAGGATTTCCTAAGCGAGCAATATGAATCTTTCAGATGTCAGCATCACACAAAGTGCAGGGAGCAGGATTTGCATGCAGAAAAACTTTACACATTTGATGTCAAAGTCTACATTTATATGGAAGGAAACCAGCTCTAAAACAGACAAAGTGCAGCTAAACTCACACATCTTAGTCTTCATTCTGACTCCGTCAATAGAAGTGTTTCAAAGTGTATTTTCAAAAAGATATGAAAAGCAATACCTCTCCGAAAACATGCTTCAGTTTTGTTTATTTTCTGTCTAACATTCATGGTTGAACTGGTTTAATATGGCACTCCATCGCAGTGGGATTCCAGCCCCGACAGCAGTTCAGTCCCACATTAACGACACGGCAAGTGTCATCATGTCCAAGTGCAGCATCTGGGAAGTGAACGGGAGCAGACTGTTCTGCTCTACATGCAGGTGTGATCCCATCAGTCTGAGCGCTGCTGTGGGAACGCGAGGCGGGAGAGCGCAGGAGGTGTGAAGGCGCAGGGAGAGAGAGTGTGTGTGTCTCCAGTCCGTCTGCATGTGTGTGTGTGTGTGCGCAAGAAATCGTTCTCTATAATATAATGTAATTTCATTTCAATATCAGGGTGCAAATATACAGCGTTATGTTTGTGGATGTGCTGCATCTCATTTGCAGGGAGACGAGGTGAAGGCTGGCTGTGTAGAGGAATACTCTGTGATTGTCAATGATGTCAAATATGGTTGTTGTTACAGTCTATTTAGGTAACTATAATCAGAAAATAGTCATGTGCTCTACGTAGAGTTAGATCCAAAAGTGGATTCAGACTTTTGGATCATACTGTAACTGCGACAACAGCGGGATTTACTGTTCGCCCGTTGGACAGGAAGCATCTATGAGCTGAGATCACATCACTTTTTTAATGTTTTTTCCACTCGCTGACAACAGAAACAGAAACATATGTACACGAGAACAACAAGTATATTGTTAGGAGGCTGCATTAAAACACAGTTTAGAGTGCACAAGAGGATAGAAGAGAGGCTCTGTCCAGGTCCGTACCATATGTTGGCTGTGATGTAAGGTTTCATTATCAAAGGAAGGAGGATGAAGAGGAATAGATTTATCCAATTTTGCCTCAGTAACTGTTTAGGTGTTTCGTTGTGTGGATGGAGAGCTTCATGAAAACGATCTGAAAATGAAGTGTGGCTATGTCGTTTTCATACCTAAAAACCATTGTGAGATGTAAGTGGCTCAGTGTGGCTGTAGGACCAAACAAACAACTGAGTGAGGAAATAAATGTGTGTGTGTGTGTGCGTGTGCGTGTGCGTGTGCGTGTGCGTGTGCGTGTGCGTGTGCGTGTGTGTTTAAATCAGGGAGCAAATGGTCGAGCAAGGCGAGCGAGTGAGTGAGCGAGTGAGTGACTACAACTGCAGTCATTAGGTGGATGCAGCAAGGGGAAATGTGTGAAAGTGTGTGTGTTTGTGCCATTGAGTGAATGAGTGATTAAGCATATAAGTCAGCAAACACAAGTATGTGTGTGTGAGCAAAAGAGAGAGAGAGAGAGAGCAAAAGAGCGAGAGAAGGAAAGGATAGGGCACCAGCAGGCCCAGTGAGTTTCCCAGTGACTCATTAGGTGGGTAATTAAGGTACAAAGCTTTGGCCCCAGGGCTCCACCGCGCTGCACTCTGAGCCTCGACTGCTAATGACGCCATCCTGGACCTTAGAGAAAGAGAGAGAGATGGAGAGAGAGAGAGAGAGAGAGAGAGAGAGAGAGAGAGTGCAAGATAGACAGACACACATAGATTGGTTCACACAGTAGGTTCCCCCGACTGCTCCTCACACACAGAGAGGTGAAAAGACGGAGGGGTCGATACTGTTCACACCCTGCAGAGACATAATGCACAGTCAACCAACCTAAACTGTTTTTATCTACGGAATCATCTGGTGTTTACTCACCTTTATTACATAAATAATGAAATGTAACAAATCCTTATTATGTTCAGTTTACCCCCAAGTGTTCCATATGTTGTAGGACGGTTAGGTTCTTTAGAGGTGTCACTTTTGTATCGCACCAGGAAATGACAATAATTGTCATTCGCAGCTTTTGTTGTCACCGTACCAGAATTATAGAAGAACTTCACAATCTGATCTCTCGGCTTCCTCTTGTTCTTCTTGTGCTCCAATCAACACTTCCTGAGGTGAAATCCCATCTTGCAAGACACATTTAGTGGAGATATTGAACATGCAAAACAAAATATTGTTGTAGTTACAGTAAAGCCAGGTAATGAATAATATTATGATTTTTTATTTAATACTGTTTAAGGTTTAGTTTTTAAAGGGACAATGAGGAGTTTTGGAAAGCAAAGTGTTTTCATACTACATTTACCATGAGCCTCCGCGCGCACCATGAAATTCTTGGACCGGCGAGAGACGGACGTCTTGCCAAGAATGTTTTCATTCATCAAGAATTAAAGTCAAAGGTTCGAAGACGATCAGATACCGTCGTAGTTCCGACCATAAACGGCTTTTCGGCTGCGTTATTCTCATGACTCGCCAGGCAGCGTCCGCGAAACCGAAAGTAAGGAAACACTGGTCGGCTCGCCCAGCGTTTCCGCCGCTAATTAAAATAACAAAATAACAATAGAGACAAAACTATATATTTATCGAAAATGGAGCCATTAACAAGTGTGGGTAACGTAGATTCATCCACATTAATGTGAGACTTTTTTATAACCAAATAGAAACTCCTCGTTGTCCCTTTAAATCAGGTACACTATAACTAATATTTTTCCAAGCCCTAAAAGGTGCTATAGGGAAGTTTTCTCTATAAGATCAGCCATTGTTGCATCTAAGACAAAAGGTTATGACATGCTTCTAAGTAGTGTCACATCTTTATGTTCTCATTGTGGAGGACACTGTGATCCACTGATTCACTATGGCAGACCGCTGGTTAGCATGCTTAGTTTGATACAGTAGTAGCATAACAAGTTAGCACTGATGCAGTTTTCCATCTCTGGAGACAACTCTTCTAGTAGATGCTGAGCTATAAAGTTTTCTGTTACCCTGGTAACAGCTGGTAATAGCAAAAACTTACATTCAGCACCTTTAAAGGCTGTAAAATGTCTCAAGGTTTCATATCATCACTTTACTTCCTTTGATTATCAAAATATGTCAGATGTGTCAAATATTCAAGTTTGTCAGTAGTCCTCAGTGCCTATTCCTAACTGGTTATTTTTGGTAGAGTGGTTGATAAACAAAGATTTATCAGTTTCTTGTGGGAGTGCTTAAATTGTAGTTCCTGTGCTAAAGTGCACATGATAATTAAGTCACGTACAGTTGTTGGTCAACACTTGGCTCCAGACAATAGAAATCTGAATAGCTTTTGCATTAAAGCCCCTGTACGGAGCTTTTAACTGGATACGCAAAAGTCTCTGGTTTCTGCTGATGTCTCTCTGTTACCTACAACAGCAAATGAGCCCATCAGTGTGATGATACGCTATTTCTAAGTAGTCTAATTCTATACCTCTGGAAGGCATGGTGGGGCCGGACCACTGACGAAACGATACGAATAGATACATTACCTCATCCATATGCATGCTGCAGATAGCTGCTTAAAAAAAAGTTTTCAAAGCAAGTCCCGTCTTCTTTCTGACGTTTCCAAAACCATGAGGTGAAATCTTCTTTTCCTTTTAGTACCAGTATCAAAACTATGAAAATTGGCATGCTAAACTGAGATGGTGAAATAAATTTAGTCTACCTGGTAAACATTTGTCATATAAGCATGCTGATGTTTGCATAAAGCACCTGTAAATGTATGTGTATATCTCTCAGAGCTGTTAGCATGGCTGTAGACTCAGCTGCTTCTTTATCTCTTGTTTTTTTTAAAGGAACGCATGATTGCTCTTTGGCACAGGAGACACCGCTGATGTATAATGATTACGAGAAAACCAATTCAAAAATATATACAGGAAATGAGGTCTCAGCTCACTTAGTGTTTTCACTTCACCATCACTCCACTGATACCTCGGCCTGCTGTCTTGACACTGAGGAGGAGAGATGAGAGAAAAATACAGAAAATAGACTCTCAGATGTAGAAGCAGAGGAAGAGGTTAAGAGCAGTAGAGACCCTTCAAAGATTTTGCACTTCTCAACGCACAGCGAAAGGAACGGATGGAGGGGGTTTGGGGAGGTGGGGGTGGGGGGCAGGCAGCAGCAGCAGCAGAAAGCAGCGGAGGAGCTCTGAAGGCAGAAGGGGCAGGTCCCCCGCAGAGAGCAAAGGCTGAAAAAATAGGCTAAATGGGCAGAGAAGCCGAGCAGAGAAACTTCCCCCTCCTGTGGCAGAGGGGTGAGAGAAATCGGAGCTGAGGGAGAGGAGAGAAAAAATAAAGGAGGAGGCGGCAGAGAGAACAGAAGAGTAACTGGCATTTCCATTTTGAGCCTGTATGAAGGCTAATGACTCAAGGCAGGCTGCTGAGACTGAGCGAGGCTTCTGCAGGTGGTCCTCACAGGAGTGGAGAGCTCCTGAGGAGACTAAGGCCATTTTAATTGGACACTGAATAACGATATGACTACTTCACAGAGAGAATAGTGGGGTGGTGCTCTCGGTTCCAAAAGGCCAATTACAGTGTATTCATGTTGTATTGCTTTTATCAAGACTTTATGAAGGTGAACTGGTGCATTCTTGTGTGATATTATTTCTAATTCTGCTAAGGAAATATACATTTGGGGTATTACAGAGAGGTTGCGTTAGAAAATGTAACTATTATTGATTTCTAGTGGGAGCAGTGTTTTCATGAGCCAGTCCCAGTGTTGTCTGCATCTTGGGCTCTAATAGCATGTGCATTAGAGCGTACGGTATATTCACTTGTCCAGTCACACAGGTAAAAACAAGCACATTGTTGCTGGAGGCAGCTCTGTGTAGTGAAGGAAAGGATTTAATGTCTTTCAGCTCATTGTTTCTGTGTGGGAAAATTAAAGGAGACACATTCTGCCCCCTTTCCACAAATTAAAATAGTTCCCAGGTGTCTTAAATACATGTCTGTGACATGCTGTGGTCAAAAGACTCCATGGATCAAACATTACAACTCTTTTCATCCTCTCAAAACAGCCCTGTTCATAACGGCTGGTTTCAGAGCCTGTCCCTTTAAATGCAAATGAACCACTGCTTGACCCGCCCCTTCTACTGGTACCAGGTAGGGGTGGGATTATGCAAATTCGAATCCTAGTTACATCACTGGAAGACAACTGAGGGAACAGCTTGTAAAACCACATGGATTTCAATCTAGGGAACCTGCACATTACAGATTTTTTTGTCAATTCTCACATTTTTGGGGCCAGAAGGCAAAACAAAAACCCAAAGAGCCTTTAAAAAGTGATATTTCCATAATATGTCCTCTTTGAGAGCGAATATTGAAATCTGCAATAACTGATCCTCCAGCCACATGAGGGCAGCAGAATTAAACTGACCAATGCTAACGTACACTGTATCATCTTCTTAGCAAACTGTTCCCTATAGACATCCTGAAGGAATGGAACAGCATTATAATGCTTAGGGAGTTTTTATTTTTTGGCAGGCTCGTAAGTATAAATCCAAAACTCCCTCGCCTTTTATCTCAGTTTTGGTCTCCACCACCGCTACGTACAAGGGATGGGCATGTCTTATTTTTTTTATTTTTTTTTTTTTTACAATCAAATATTTGAATATATATAATCTGCAAGTTATTAAGTGTGTCTGTTGTTGGTGATGAGCAGGTAACGGGCAGTGCAGTGTATAATATGGTAACAGTAACGGTAAAGCTTTGAAACCAAAAGGCTAAAAAAAAAATCTTCTGATTCTCTGCTGGTTCATCACTACAAGCTGCAGCTTTCACATATCAGTAGTCTGTTAAGATGGTACATATTATATAACCTGAGGCAAAACAGAGATGCACCTGAAACTGGGTTTAATCTTAAAATTGAGTCAATGTACATGTTTCAATCCAGTGCTGTCAGGTACTGAAAGTTCTGCTGTGTCGTACCAGAAATACCCCCCCCCCCTCATGTCGCCAATGGCACAGCAGCGATTTCTCAACTTCTTTTCATCGGAAACAAAATAAAAACACTGTGTCCTCTAAGATGCTGTGCACCAGTGAGAGCACATCACCTGCTAATGCAGCCATTATTATTATCAGAAACAAACAATTCTCTAATCATGATTTGACGGGGCTATATCACCGAATGAGCGATGCGGCGGATAGGAGCAGCAGGATCAAAATTTCGGTTGCAGTGGGTGGATAATATATGCCGGGCTATTTTCTCCCCCCCATGCAAATGTGGTCGAACCATTTCTCCCAGAGGTGGTGCATGGCGTGTGTGTGCAGAGGCTCAGCGCTCCAATCTTTCAGCTTATTAATTTCATATTTACTCATTTATTTTTAAATGTGTTGAGTGATGGAAATGCAGCAGGCTGCAGCTCAGAGGTGCTTACATGGCAGATGGATTTAAAAGGGGGAAGTGAGCCAGTGTCAGAGGCAGGATTTCAATTCAAAGTTGAAGGATCTTTTTTCGTTTATTATTCATGGAAAATGAGAATTATCTACGGGAAGTTGAGTAAGCATACATGATGTGTCACTGTGCTGCCTGTTCAGTACAAAAGCTACACTTTCCCTATTTTGGGTTATGCCCTGCTCAAGGGCACATGGTTATTGGACAATGGGAAAATGTTTCTAATGTTATGTCTGATGGATTCACATTTGGCAGCTTTGGGGTTGCAAGGTCTTGTCTGCATTAACTTCATATATCTCGGCAAGACCATAAACCTAGGGAAAGAGTATTAGAGACAGTGTAAGAGGATGTTGAGGAAGAGTGATTGAATCTCTTTATGTCACATGCTCCCAAGGGCAACAGTGTCTGTAGAACGAGACACTTTAACAGTGATGGCCTGCCAATAAGGGCAGCAGGTATACATAGACTTGCATCTAGTGTGGGTAAATTAATTAACAATTGGTCATGTGACTCAGGCAGATTGGAAGCCAAGTGTAAGGCAGCTCTGCTATCACCATAACACAAATGTGTATAACTGTTCACCACAATTAAATACATGTCGATTCTGCATTTCCACCTCATGATGATTTGCCATGAAATGTGAACCAGCTGCTGCTGCGATAACTTCCTGTCCCTGTCTCACAGTGTTGTAAACTGCTGTGTGATGATTTTCAGGGGTCTGTTTCTAACTGGACTTCTCCGACTTTGTTTTTTTTTTTGGTATTTCCAGCCTGAAGCGCCGTGTCCCCACCACTATAGAGCAGTTAATTCAACCGAGACATTTTGAGGATGCATTGCTATCCAGCTGCTGAAACCACCTAAGGAAGTAGTTTAAGGATGAATACTAACCAGATGCTGAAAACGTTTGAAAGGACACGAGGAGGTCATGTGTAGCAGCAGCCACTTGCAGGGTGATGCCAGTGTAATCATGGCAGATTTTTTTTTATTCTATACACTCAACTTTATCATTTGTGTCCACATTTATGGTCCATTTATGTGATTTGTCATTGTTTGTGTCAGTTGCTGCTGAGTTCAGTCGTTTTAGCCCGAGTCATTTCCTCCAACTTCTCCTACTTTTTCTTCATTTTCTTATTATCCCCCCCCCCCCTCCTCCTCCTTTTCTCTCTCTCTTATTCTTGTGTGTTTCCTCCCTTTTATATTGTCCTCCCTCTCCTCCTCCTTTCTATTCTGTCATCTTTACATAATTGGCAGACAGCTTCAGTTGCACTCCCACCACCTGGACCGTACTGTTCCTTAGGATCTAACTATTCACAGGGCAGGAAAACACAGGCAGATGCGATCAGATTTGTTAGTGTAAATATACATCTATTAAATCATATCTGGACCCGCTCCAGAAATGAGACATGTGAAATGAGGACTCACTGTTAATTCCAAGTGATGAGTCAGTTAAATATGTTTGGCCATGTGCGGAGGGTCAGCATCACAGGAATAAATGGAACGGGTGTTTATTATTTATTCTGCTCCTTAGATGAACTCTCTCATGCATGCATATTAAAACCTCATGTTTACATATTCACTCTGAACTGAATGTAGAAACAGATTCGTTCACACACTTTCCCCTGGAACAACAAACACACAACCACAACCTGTTCACACTGCTCAACTCTTTCTCTGATGTGTTGATATATACTGGATATATTGTGTGTTTTTTTTGTATAATCAACTTTATCCTTCTACATTTGTCATCCTGATTTCTTTTAAAATTCCGTTTCACTCAATATCACTCCTACCTCATTTCCATGTTTTAACAATTAGATAAACAAGTGGTCAATGTGTGAGTGGATTTTCACCACAAGGTCTATTTGGCAGATGCTCCAGAGCTTTCGATCATTTTCCATGATCCTCCTGAGCAGAAGTTTTCACAGAACTGCAGATGTTCAACTTTCCAATTTGCCTGACCACTTTCATGTTCTCATCCATTCTGACTCAAAATGTGACGTAACCTTGGAAACATTACCATTTGCTAATGAAGATCATGTGATATGACAGAAAGCTCCAGATCAGGCTCTAGATGGACCCTGTGGTGGGACTTTTTTTTTCTCTCATTTGCTATTTCAATGGGCAGGAAAGAATGTAGCTCATTTCAAATGTTAGTATAACAAATAAATCCATGAAGAAACACAATGTTTGTGATGTGAAGAGATGGCAAGTAGGCCTATTATTCTTTACCCTTTTAAGACATCCCATTCATATGGTGTTTTTTAAATAGGTAATACTAGACATAAGACCAAAGTAAGCAAACAACACCATGGCTACATTTTTCCACCTTAAAATGCAGTTAACAATGACAGTGTCAGTATAACAGATCCAGCTGAGCCGAGGTTTCATATATTTTATATGAACCAGTCCCATTAACTTGTAGGGGTGAGATGGGTGCTGCAAAATAATCCTGACACCTGACCACCGTCAGTACAGTGAAAACAGGTTTGCATTAGCACAACGCGATGTTAGCTATTGCTGGTTTCAAGCTAATAAAAGGCATATAGTACAAATATCAGATGCTAACTGTGCTAACCAGTCTGATATAAGTTTGCCAGTTGTTGTTGTTGTTGTTGTTGTTGATTTTAGCAACTACAGACTCATCATCAGAGTCTGGGTCTGGCTCAGGCTCAAACATGTGAATGAGTCTCTGATGTTTCCTCCGGCCTTGAACCGTTCTGATGCTCTTTTTGCCTGTCAGCAAAAGCAGCGGTGGTGGGTGATTCACAATTTCACAATGAGGAAATAAGTGTTGAAGTGCTTTCAGACCCCTTTTTTAACTTTTCTTAAGAAAAACCACATTAAACAACATTAGTCATAGCAGCCAGGGTGTTTTTACAGAGTTTAAACATGAAGAGGAAGCTTGAATGTAACCGGTGCTAGAGTTTGTCCATTGCTCTCTCTACTGTTCAGGTGGGCAATACAAATCTGTAGAGCATTGATTTAAACTGGCGGCGATGTTCTCACAACAGTAAAGTTATTGTAACCCATGACCTGTCATCCACCACAAACACTGAGCAACAGATCAAACGTCTTTCATTAGCACGGAGGCACAGCTATCAGTCCCTCTTCATACATTCATACATACATTGCCCCTCTTTTGCCTTCTCCTCTGTGTTTAATGTCAGCGTCTCTTTGATGGCTCCGCACTAACACAATTTTCCAGAAAACCAATTTGTTGGTTGTCAGCCAGAAGCCCCCAGTTTTTTTTTTTTCTCTCTCTCTTTCTCTCTCTCTCATTATTTGTCACGAAGCGATTTGTTCCTGTGAGTTTAGGGCTCCTCTGTTGATATGTGCAAGAATTTTCTTCCAGGGTAAACAAAAAGACAAAGTGAAGTAATTGGCTGCCAGTTTGCCATGTAAGGTTTACCAGATTGCCTGTCTGATCGACCACGGGCTCCTTCAAAGGCCTGAATGTTTGCAGTATGATACATCAACGCTGACACTCACACACGGCAGTTATGCGGCGGCTAATTTGCTCTCATCTGCGCAAACAAAGCAATTCTCCTTGGATAACACGATTTTAGGGCAGAGTAAACATCTTTACAACAACAGCAGACCCTCAAAAAAAAAAAAAAAAAAGTCCACACCGGGCAACACTTTGCTCTGGGGGCAGTATGATAAATAAAATTTGGTCTGATAAATAAATGTAGAGCCTGTGTATTTAAAGGCCTCTGGATGAGATTATTAGCAGCTCACACAGCGATTAAAGCCAACTTAAGTCGCCAGCGGCTGTGTTCCCACTGCCTAATTGAAACCATTCCTTATTTACTCATCTCAACTAAGGGGATGAGAGAGCAAGCAAAGACGGTTTCATTTTCCACTTAATATCCACCGCCTCGTGAACCGTGCGCACACGCTCCAGCATCCCTCTGGGGAGAAGGACAGGGTATTCATGTTGCACCGAAATGAAAGGGGAAGGGAAAAAAAACCTCTGATCACAGAAGGATTAATTCCAGATCTGAAAGGCAGTCACCGGTGGAGGAAGAGGAGCGAGGAGGCAGGAAGGAGCAGATGAAGGGGGAGGTGGTAGACGGCTATATTTCACCAGTTTGTGATGGCGACCTATTTCTTTGTGTTAATTCCTCCACGCCTTTTAACTTCTAAAGCTCCTGCATTGTGGCGCAGTAGGACAGAGTGTGATTGAGAAATTTGGAGGAGTATTTTTAGCCAAAGCACTCACTTTCCCTGAGGGGACAGCGTTTTTCCTCCCCTACTTCTTCTTCGTTTTCTTCTCCTGCCTCTTTAGTGGTTTCACAATGAACCGCTGGATTTGTGCCCGGAAGGAAGTGCTGGGATCCGAACTGAATCAGCTTTCTATCTACATCTCAGGAGCTGCTTCCTGATTGGCGCTGTGCAGGCTCCTACCAGAAATCCTTTTCTCCTCTGCTGCAGCCCTGATGATGTGGTGTAGCAGGCTGAGAGCACGCTACACCATTGTGTTGCAGCCTGCAGAAAATGATTGGACAATGTCACGCATATGAGCTTCAGTTAAATATGCCAGGGGGAGAGCAAGGTGTAAAGGGGAAGGGGGAGAGAGCTTCCATGTATAGGGAGGAAAACAGTCTGACAGCACAATTAGAATTACAATCAGTTACAGATATTGCAAAGACACGAATCTCATTAGATATAATCTTATCTTTCCTTTTCAGCAGCTCAAAGATATTTAAAGAAGACGTCCAGAAACTAAGAGGTATAATAACATCAACAGTTGCTGAAAATGAAGTTCTCAGGGTGTATTCAGATTTTCACTTTGTTCATGTTAATCTGAGCATCTTCTGTGGTCTGAAGGTATTGCAAAGTGGGCTGAGAAATCATTAGCAAAACAAGTATAAAAAGATAACATCCATGGCAAAAAGCTGGAGTACCAAAATGGAAAGCTGGTTAGCAACAGGAGGAATTAATAGCGAAGGGAGTCAAGAGACAGATGGTGAATCGACAAGTGATCTCTCCCCTGTTAGACATGAAAGAAAAAAAAAATTACCTTCTCCTGCTTTCAGTTCAGCCCTGAGCGTTCAGTCATTATCATTAAAATGAAAACAATTTTTTAGTCTTTTCATTCGGCCTCCATAAGGTTTCTGATGAAGCTAAAAACATCTTCGACTGTGGCTGCATTGGGATTGCACTTTATATGTCTGTAATCGTGTCCCATCTGAAATGCTTTAGCACTACAATAAAGCATTAAAAAAAACATATGTAGCGCAAATCAAGCTTTGTAAGTGAAGTTTATGTTCAAGACACCAATTTCCTATTCATATCCTATTCGTCATGTCCCGGAGTTAGAGCAAGTCCAAGTGCAATAAACCACTGTGATGCTTCCTCTCACTTTATTGTTTAAATATATGAATAATGTATGAAATATAAAGACGCAATATAACATAACAGATGTCACGGTGACGCATGGATCAGTCAACGTCAGACAACAGAAGAGCATGTAAAACGTACACAACGGCAGCAGTAGATCACGCACTAACATATTACGCACAGCGGAACCACATGTTGTTATCACAGGAGCTTGTTATCCAAAAAAGCTTTGTTTGTACCGGACGGCCACATGTAATAAATCACACAGATGTAACGCAGAACAGCACGGACATGTTTCACAAGACTTTACCACGGCACAGGCAGCAACTCTCCGTTTGTTTGACCGACCAGAATTTGGCTTCCTGATACTCTCATGTTGCACCATGGGAAAAAAAAAAAATCCAAAACAGAACATTTCACACAGCTGGAAATGATGTTTATTTATACAGTGATAATAACCTAAAGAGGCTGGAGTAAATCAAACAAATATGCTCAGGTTCTGCAGATGCCTATACAAGAGTCTACAACATGCAACTCCAACTGTATTAAAGGGATAGTTCAAAATTCTGGCAAATTCGCCTATTGCCATAATCCCTAGGGGTAAATTCATTACCTTTAATTATCGGTACATGTTGTTTTGAGATCACAAGTTGTGACCTGCACATTCACCACGCTATGAAATAATAATGTAACATTACGAGTTGTTTTTAAGGCAAATGCATAGCTGGGACTACATTCCAGTCACGGCTGCTGGGTGGAGCGATTTCAAAAGTGGTTCTGAGTATTTGCTTCATGTTTCGTAATTACACAATTATATGATTATTTCATAGCGTGGTGAATGTGCAGGTCACAAATTGTCCACGAAAGCGTTTTGGAGTTGTTGGATTGTGTATTTGATTTATTCAATGAGGGACAGGGGACCTGTACCATTCATCTCCATTGTGTTAGCTGAGCAGCTCACGTCTCTGACCCGCGTTTCTCAAAACAACACCCACCAATAATTAAAGGTAATGAACCTACTGCTATGACTATAGGGATTATGGCAATAGGCCAATTTGCCAAAATGTTGAACTATCCCTTTAAAGACTATACAGCTTTTTATACTGGTGTTCAGTGCTACCTCACACACACACACACACACACACACACACAACAATGACATCCTTTTGCCAGTCAGTGCTGCCCTCACTCGCCTCCTGTCTGACCGCCCATTGAACTTCTATACTTTGACTTTTCCCATGGATCTGAACCTTTTACTCTGTATAGTCTCATTGACTCTAATTAGCCATAGCTGCATTTCCCACGTCTTGTGACAGCTCGCACAGACAACTAGACCTCCGCTCCTACCACTCCGCCCACCCCGCCTCCCACCCTCTCCTCAGTCTCTCGTTCTGCATCCAGTTTTTTTTTTTTTTCTTGGCTCTCTCCCATGCTCCCCAGCTGTTTGGCCTGCAGTAAATGTCGCCCGGTACAGTGTGCTGCTGGGATCCCAGCCGTCAGACATCCGGGGCCAAGCGTCAGTCTCAATTGTACTCTCTCTAACTTTCCCCCCTCTTCTTCCTTTTTGTTTTGACCGCACCTTTCCGTTTCTTCCTCCATCCATCCCCCCTCTCCTCTCTCTCTCTCTCCCCTGCTATAGAACTCTCCATTTTCTAATCTAATTGCTCCCACTCCTGAACCTGAACCACTCTCCGCTCCTGTGCTCATTACCATACATCCTGATTGGCTGATGTTGCCTGACAGAAGCTGTGTGTGGCTTGTTGTAACACAGCTGGTTGCTCCCTGAATGAGGCTGTCACCAGTGGCTGTCTGCTGCAGGTTTCATCCCCTCAGGAGGGAGGCCGGGGGAGACTAAAGTCCATCTCTACCTTTCCCTTTTTTTAAGCAGCTGGCCACTCACTGATTGCAGCTCATTAATGTCAGGCCCTTGTCCGCTCTACTTGGACAGTTGAGTTGAGCTGAGAGGGAATCAAAGCAAGTGTCAGAATATGGAGAGCCGCTGTGATACATAGCCTGAGCAATCAACTCTGATTGGATTTTGATCCACTCTTATTAACTCCCAGATTGAGGGGATGGAGTGAAAAGCGTGATTCTAATTGCCAAAACAAACTGGGAATGACTCTAAAATCAGTGTTGGTATCTGAATTGCAAATCTTCACATCGTGTCTCTCTGTTTTTTTTTACCCCCCCTCAGCGATTTTCTTTGTCTTCCAGATTGGTGCCTCTTCATCTCTGTTGTGCTTTATCAATAAAAGTATGTGAAGTTATCAAGGTCTAGCTGTACCACAGCCTTCCTACAATAATCATCAATCAGGCACATACATGAATTAAACAGAGGAAATCAAAAGGAGGCTACCTGCTGTGAAGTGCGGCTCTAATTTGCATCATTTGTGACAGAAATAGAGACCTGCAGTGGAAACTATTTCTAGTGTGGTTTCCTTTTGTTGCTTTACTTTAGAATCAGTTGAAACTGTTTGCTCCGGATATTATAGAGCCGCTGTGGAGATGAAATCAGCGAACTATTCTTATTAACATTTTTTTTTTTTTACATATAAATGTCACATCACAGGTGCAACAGGGGAAATAAGTCCAAGTGCAGACACAAGCAGAAAGATGGTAGAATTTAAAGGACTTAGATAAAAGTCAAAAAGGCAATGAGGGTCAGGTGCAGAGAGGTTTGGAAAGGTCTGTGAAAATGCAGAGGTCAGGGGAAAAGGTTATGAGGCTGAATTACTCATCATTTCCAGCTGAGCTTTGTTTTTCTTAACACAAGACACAAATTCTCTGTTATAACAGAAGCTACAGCTTTGGAGACTCAGCAGTGATTTGTTTGGAATAAACAGAAGCGTAAGTGCAGTATCAACATGAACAGCCACCGCCACCATGGCTTCACAGACAACACAGAAATCCAAAAGGAAGCATTCAGAAAGTGGAGGAAAAAAACAACACAACGCAGCAGAAATGTGTCCAGCTAAACCCAACAAACGAGAAACGATCTCACATTACACTTGAAGTCGGTCCAAATACAAACATGTTTTTTTTTGTCTCCCTCCCTGTTTGGTGTCTCTCAGGTGGGACGTCCACGCTGCGTCTCTCGTCGGTGCGGGAGCTGCCGGGTCAGCTGCAGGAGCTTTACCAGCAGGGCTTTGTCCTGGCAGCCGTTCACCCCTTCATCCATCCCTGTGGTCCAGAGTCCAACAGCCCACAGCACCAGCTCTACCGGGCCATCCTGGTCCGACTCAATGACGGGTAAGAGCCGGAAGATGAGACAGCCATTTTTGACTTTATGTTAAAGCAGAAGTAAGCAGAATGTTTGTGTTAATATAAGTCTTAAATAGTTGTATCTTCCGACAGCAATCACTTATATAGAGTGTTTGGTCTGAAACACGGGTCTGTCAGTCACTCTGCTCTGCTGTAAGCCGAGGAGAAAACTTTCCTTGTATCCTACAACCTTTATCCAATGAGGAGAGAGAACGGCATAAAGGGGCAGTCCTCTCTGTGTGTGCAGCCAAGGGATGCGCGTGAATGTGGTGACGTAGGGACGAGGGCGGGGACTGCTAACTCCATCTGCTGACAGGAAGTTAGCCAAAACCACCGGATCACTTACTTCTGCTTTAAATATGTAAATTGGAAAACTGAAATACAACACTGTTGCTTAAAGGGATAGTTCAACATTTTGGCAAATTGGCCCATTGCCATAATCCCTATAGTTTTGGGATTAGATTTGTTACCTTTAATTGTCAGTGCAAGCTATTTTTAGAACGGCAGAGCAGAGCCACAAGCTGCTCAGAGCTATGCTACGGAGGCTAATGGGATTTACCTCATCAAACTCATCAAATACACAATCCAACAACTCCAAAACGCTCTCGTGGACAAGTTGTGACCTGCACATTCACCATAACAACGTTGTGAGACAGAGCTAAATGTTGAACTGTCCATTTAAAATGTATTGTTTTTGAGTTTAACTGAGCAATACCTCACAGATGGCAAAACAAACATTCTGGCGCAACATATGCCCGAGTCTGGCCCATATACTTAAACATCTGGGCAGATGCTGGCTGTAATCCTTACTGTGTGACAACTGCAGCCTTTTCTGCATCCGTACCAAAATTGGTCCAGATGTGGAAGAAGCATCTGAGTATGATGTTGTATATGGACCAGATCCAGACTGTGGAACCAGGTTTATTCTGGGCCAGAAGATAACAAGCATGTAGCCCAAGAATGGGCCGGATTTATTTCATTACTGGGTTTTATAAAAGGAGCTCATCAGTAACCCTAACCCAATGATTTTATTATTTAAAACAAAAAATAACAATGCATTTTTTTTCTATTTATAATGTTTATAATTAAACAGATGCATTGCATAAGTTAACATGCAGCTGTTTTTAGGACTAACCCACATCGAGGCTGCGGCAAATAATAAAGGAAGGGGTCTGTTATTAAAACAAATGTATTTTACTAGAGAATGACGGGGGTCTGGCCCTGAGGCAGTAATCTTTCAGGGGCCTCAGACGTCTGAGCTGCACCGCTGGGAATAAGACCTTTGTTATCACGAAGAGATGAAGCCATTATCGTCACTTAAGAAAACATGCTGAGATTACTAATGCACTGTAATTGGTGTCATTATGCAGGAAAAAACACTTGGTGGGAATCAGCCGCTGCTTTATCTTCATGTGTTGAACGGTATGAAAATGATATACTGTCTGCTTGGTAGGCGACATCAGGGTTTATACAATAATTATATCGCTTTATATTCAAGAGATTATTTTTTTTATGTGGGGTACATGCAAGCAGAACATTTACCACACACACAAAAAAAACAATGACCTGAAGAAAAACAGTGTAGGTTTGTGTAACATTTCCTATCAGTCATTCAACCTTTCCGCGTCGCTTCAGAGCATCACAACATCTGCTTGTGGTTCAGCAAGCTGTCATGTGGGCAGCTGCGTTGGATGTGAGTCAGCAATAGTCTCAACCCTCCATCTCCAGGCCTTTCAACAGTCCGGCCAGAACCGGCTGTATGGCCCAAAGTCACTGCCGCCCCCCCGCTACATCTGCCCTCCAGCCCTCCACGCCCATGCCCGAGCCCGGGCCCAAGCCCCCCTCCCCCGTCCTGGGAACTGTGGGGGTGGGTCTGCACTTGAGTGAGGGCATGACGCCAGGGAGCCGCGCCAAGGGTGGCTGAAGGGCATGGAGTGGCGCTGATGGACAGTGGAGGGTGGAGGTTGCTATTTGTCTGGTCGCTTCCCACAAAAAAAATCACTTTCAAATTCAGGCCCCAAGCCGGATCTGCTCATTCAGTACCAGGTTCTTTAAAGGGATAGTTCACCCATTTGACTCATTATCTACTCACCCTCATGTCGACTAAGAGCTGTGAGAATTTTCAGAGTCCTCCGTTCCTTCTCTGAGTTACGGGGGGGTCCGTGCAGAAGTATTTGTCCATATAATGGTTGTGAATGGATACCAACTTTCTTCGTCCAAAAAGACACACCAAAAAACATCCAAATACCTCCATACTGCTCGTCTGTAATGTCCCTCTTCTATTGAAGCCCCGACATGAGAAATTGTTCCGCCGGTCAGTGCAAATCATGCGAGATTTGCACAGACACAGGAAGAGCAGTGAACTGAGACACTGGGAGCTTCCGCTACAAACAAGCTTAAAACATATACTTTTTTCGGAACAATTTCTCATGTTGGGGCTTCAATACAAGAGGGACATTACAGACAAGCAGTATGGAGGTATTTGAATGTTTTTTGGTGTGTCTTTTTGGACGAAGAAAGTTGACATGAGGGTGAGTAGATAATGAGTCAAATTTGAATTTTGGGTGAACTATCCCTTTAAAGTCAGCTTGAGTAAAACCATGACAATCAAAAAGATTGAAGCTATACGAGCACAGACTTTATTTTCCCTGGTAGCAGTGACATACAGACAGGCGGAGTGGAGCGGCTGAAGCCCCAGCGGATGCTCTGTCTGACTCTGAAGCCCAGAGAGCATCCAGGCCTGTTTACCAAAACACTGTTCCCTGGCTGCAGGGCATGGATGTGTGTGTGCATGAGTGTGTGTATGTGTGTGTCTGGCCCAGTCCTGAAGGCACTTAAACTTTCACCTCATCGTTTTGTGAGCTTCACATTCTGGCTTCGTTTTTGTGTGTGTAGTATCTGTGAGTATATGTGAGATTATTCTGGATTCCCACACACCTTCAAAGCCATTTCTGCACGCTGACGAGCCATGGCTGTAATTTCTTCACAGCTGAGCATAAACACGGCACCGCTGCTACTAATCTACATTGACATTTCAGTCATTTAGCTAACGCTCTCACCCACAGCGACAGTACAATAACAAAAAACCAATACCCGATATTACAAGCAAACCAGAGTAAGGAGTGTAATAATCAGAGCCGCTGTGGCATGACAGTTTGTGCTGCAACCAAAGAGGGATCATGTCAGAAAACACAACACAAAACATAAAATAAGAACTAAAGAGAGGCTTGCTGTGGAAGGCTTTTGTGCTTGTTATTGTTGTTGTTAGTCTCCCACCCCCCCAAAAAGAAAGGAGGATCAGGCTGCAGTTCGGAAAGGGAGAAGGATGATGACCAGGGGGAATTTAGATGAATTTAAGATGAAATAAAATAAGTTGAAACTTTCTGGGTGCTCGTGTGAGAGTTGTGAGAGAATTTTCAAAGTAAAAGAAGATAAGTATAATAGGAGCAAAGCAAGGAGTAAACAAAAACCCAAAAGATACGAGTGGTAAAGTGAAAAAAAAAAAAAAGTCAGAAAGTATTAAATTAGAAGAGAACCAATTAATTGGTTTTGCAAATGTATGCCGATGATAATTTAAATTCCTGTGTAGAGTGCTGCAATTATGTCCTGGGGGAAAATTGTTTTTCAGGTTGGTCCCCACTGCCTCACTCTCCTCTGTCTTCTCCCTCATCCCTGCTGGTGTTTTGTTGGAGATATCAGAGCTTGTTTTCTTTCCTTCAAAAGAGCCTGTCCGCCACGCTCCTTGTCTTACAGCATGAGAACGCAAAACCTCCGCAGTTGCGAGATAATTCATCACAGAAAACATGACAACTTAATTTAGGTTTGTCAAACTTCCTGTTTTATCACTATTTACTGTAATTTTTCCAGAGTTGAGCGGCTCAAAGCATCACAATATTCCCTGCCTCCCGTCAATCACCTGACAGCTGGAGGAAGACACAGGAGAGTAGGACAGGAAATAAAAAAAAGATCTTTTAAAAACTTTTACTCTTCTCATCCAGGTATCTGAGAGATCTTTATAAAACCTGGACAGCATTCGGTTCAAGCTGAAGTTCAAAACATATTGTAGTCTAATTTGAATTCTGTTGCATAATTGAGGGCATGGTTGTTTTGAATGACAGGTGGATATGCACTTAAGTCTCAACTTCACACAAGCTCCGCCTATTTTTGGGATTAGCCAGGAGTTAGGCAGAGCCAAGTGCTAGCAACAACTTCAAAACCACCTTTTAGAAGCCTGTTGGTATCTTTACAAAGGCTTCGGCCATCTTTATTCAGCATCTATGGTTTGAACAAAAGACCCAAGCTATGTCTGAGTCCAGCAAACAAAACATCAATGTTGCGTTCAAGAGCAAAACTTACATTGAATATGTGCTCTACTTATGATGGCGTTCAAGTTTGTTTATTATTTTGCAGTGGTTAGCACTGTCACCTCACAGCAAGAGGGGTTCTGGGTTCGAACCCACCGGTTGGCTGGGACCCTTCTTTGTGGAGTTTGCATGTTCTCCCAGTGCATCAGTACTCTGGCTTCCTACCACAAGCCAAAAATAATGCAGTTTATAGGTTAATTGGCAACCCTGTGATTGATTGGCAACCTGTCCAGGGTGTACCCCGCCTCTGACCCAGAGTCAGCTGAGATAAGCTCCAGCTCCCCCGAGACCTTGGTGAGGATAAGTGGTACAGAAGATGATGATGTTTTTCGTATTTTTGTTCAACTGTCAATTTTAACTATTTTGTAACTACAGAGGAGGAGAGCTGTCAGTTTCATCCATCCACTGAACCAAATCTGAAGAGAAGTGTTTTAATCAAGTTCCTGCACAGTGAAATCATCCAGCTCATCATTTGTGACAGATACAGAGTTTAAAGTTTCACTCTCTGTTTCTGATTGAACTGGTAACTTTTGGACTTACAGCTTGATATGAGTTTATACCCACCCAGCTCAATTTCCAGTGGCTGTGCAGACACAGCTTTACTATAAATGTGCACAAAACAGGAGACTGGAACACTCCTATAGCAGGGTGAAATCAGGGTGGTGAGCCACATTTTAGAAGGTCATATAGTTGAAATGCAGGGCACCTTATCTGCTCTGCCCTCCCACAGATTGTGTCCATTAGTAATCCCCTCCCATGCTGTTGTGTAGAACACCTCAGATTCACTTTGAGCACGCAGAGACAATCGTGCAAACAATACAAACACTCCTCAGCTCTTCACTGCTGCAAAACCGGACAACAGAAATATTGATTCAGTATTAAAAGGGTACAGCTGAACAGACTAGGGATCTCGCTTCTTTTCTTTTCTTTTTTTTGTAGGTTTTTCTTTTAAAGACGTAGTTGCCTTGCATTAGAGAAAAAGACACCATGAGGGGGTAGAGAGGCAACAACGGAAATCACAGCTGAGTAGAGAGAGCTGGAGAGAGAGAGAGAGAGAGAGAGAGAGAGAGAGAAAGATTGAGTGGAAAGGGCAGAGGAGTCTACCATCCTTTGATAGCCCCGGCCGAAAGCGGGGCCGGGGCTTTATCTCCAGCGTCTGTCACCGTGGAGACAGCTGCTCACATCAGCGCCAGCCCAGGGGAATCCAAATCTCCCCCAGGGAAAAATGAGGGAAGAGAAATAAGACAAACCAAAGAAAAGCGGCGCATCTCCTCTTCTGCTCCCTTTTTGCTGTCAGACCCGAGAATCACGAGGAGAAAGGGGGGGGGTTACAGTGAATGGGATTGAAAGCATGACAGTGAGCAGCCATTCATCCGTCCCTCCAAAACCAACTGCTTTTTCACCACTGTACAGAAAACAAAACTGAAGTCAAAGGCAGTGGAGCTGACTGGTGCACAGCAGCTGTGAAGACGTCTTTATTTAACATGCACGGTGTCGGTGCGCCTGTGGACACGATCCCAGTCACGTCTCTATAGTGTTAGTGAAAGGCTCAGCCAACAAGGCAGCTTACACGCAGGGGGTGACACTGCAGGAGCCTCACAGCCAGGAACTGCACAGAGGTTGTGTACATACAGCGCAGTGTCATCTGCAAATGTTAAGACACTGTCACCTGACTGACACATGTGGTTAAGTGGGTTATGACTTTAGAAACCTTAAAAAGCCATTTGTCCCCGGTATCGGCGGCCGCTTCCCCATGTACAACCTGCTGCTGCCGGAGAGAAGAAGAAGTTAAAGGAAAAACTGCAACGCAGACAGAATGGATTGGACCGTTTGAAAATTTAAAATGTCAACTGTCAAATTTCTCAGTGTTCAATTTGGTTGCGACGGAATAGGGTTACAGTTCAGCAGGCAATGTCTGATGGGATATATTCATCATTATTGGGTAATTGCAAGGAGCTCCCGTGTGCTCAGGCAGAGAAAGAGAGGGATTGAAAGAGGAGAGATGGGTTGAGAGGGAGGAGAAGGGTGGAGAGCTAGAGCGAGGGAGAGGGAGATAGAGGAAAATAAAGAGGTACGGACTAAAAACCATTAGAGGGGATTCGCTCTGGTGGAATTATGCAGGAATGTGTGAAAATGTGACATTAGGAGAGGTGTACTGTATCATTAAAGCCCCACGGTGACAGAGTGCTAAACATGGGCTCGGATGCTCCCTGACTGTGTCGTCATAGCAATAGATGAAAAGTGCGAGAACGAGGTGGGTGAGAGGTCTGACATGACTTTGTTTATGACGCAAAAGGAACAGGAGTGAATTAACAATTTTCACTGATACTCAGCGGCTATGGCGTGAAAAGGGTTTCACTCACATATGAATAAAAGAAAGGTTTTTATCATATACAGTAAATGCAGTTCACCTCCCCTCAAGCAACTCAGTGAAACAGGAGCCGTTACAATAAGTAATGACTGAAGACGTTTTACTGAATGAACACTTGACTGTGATTAATTCAAACAGTATAACCTGATATGATGTCTCAGGTGTAGGCTTTTCTGTGGGAGATGGTAAGTGAAAAAAAAGTGAAACCAATATTCACTATCCAGAGTCAATTCACAATTAGTCAGGTCTCTATAAACTGACACAATTTAACAACATTTGTCTTGATGCTAATGTAGGTCAGTTGTTCAGTCATGTTGTGGCATCCAGACAGAAATATCTCAGTAACTGCAGAATGGCTGTACAGACGTTCATGATCTCCAGGATTCAGTGGTGCCCCCCTGACTCTTCTGTTTTTTTTTTGTTTTTTTTTAAGTATACTTTTTTGGCTTCTTGTGCCTTTATTAGATTAGGTGCAGTTGAGAGAGACAGGGAATGGGAAGGCAGAGAGAGTGGGAACGACATGCAGGAAAGAGCCACCCAATGCAGGATTCGAACCGGGGCCGCCTGCAGTGAGGACTGCAGCCTCTACACATGGGGTGCCTGCGCAACCTACTGCGCCACTCGACACCCCGACTCTTCTGGTTTCTAAGTAAAAACTGGATCAGTCTCAGGTCAGCTATAAGTTTCCTTATAGGCAAGATACTGAACCCCAAATTGCCTCGGATGGTGGCCTGACTTTTTTTCTTTAGTGCCACTAACGGACCAAAGTTTTCACTTCTGAAGTGAAATTATAAAACATCTATGTGAATTAAATTATTGTAGAGATTGTAGTGATTTAAAGTTACAGACAGACAATGAGAATCCTGAAGCTACTCTGTGTTCATTGTTCTGCCAGAGGAAGAACAGGGAGCTGGGAATCAAACTGCTCTACCTGCTGTACCGAACCATCTTAGCCACAGCTGCAACCACCATGTTACCATGCTAACAGTTAAAAGCATGCTGTGCTTAAATACAGTATTAAAGATCCACTAGTTTGGCGCTAGACACATTTTTGTTTTCATTTTTCCATCGTTTTAACAGTAATGTTTTGTTTCAAACACTTCAGTAGATCAAGTACTGAGTTGTCTACAGCCCTGGTAGTTATAAGCAGCCACCGTAGAAACTCAACTAACAGAAGAACCATAGAATTGTTTATTTATTGCCACCACGTGTTTGTAATAAAGAGAGAAAGTGAAAATTATATACATTTCTTCTACATATCAAATTTAGATGGATGAAAAATAAATTTAAGAAACAAAAGACTTTTTTTTTTTTGCAGCAGCATTGTGAAAACACAACCGTTATCATCACAATCTATTTTCATACCTCAGTGACCACAATGCAATTGGAAACACATCTACAAATGATGTGGCCGCCACGCTGCGAAAGAAAATCCCAAAGGAAGCCATTAACAGGTGATACGCAATTAGTTACCATGTGAACGTTCAGCTCCTGAGGGAGTGATTACTCCAACACAAGATGTTCCACAGTGAAACAAAGCATGTGACCCATCTGTGGGCAGACAAGAGGAGAGGGAGCTCAGCAGGTGTACTCACCCGGGAGGGGAACTCCAGGTAGGTGGGCGGGCGGGCAAGCAGCCGTTTGACACCCGTCTAACCACGCCAGGCCTCGCAGGTTGACAGCCAGCGCTGCACACTGCATGAAAAGTCACCGTTTCACACTGAGAAGATGGACTGCAGGTGCTGCAGCTGCTATTTTTAACCCGAGGCCTCGTTCCAGCGCTGAACACACTGTTTGAATTGAATTGACGCTCTCTCTCTCTGACGATGAATGAAATCAAATTGTAATGCTTTGTTCCATTTCTTGATTCAAAACTATCTCCCAGAAGGACTGAATCATTTTTATTATATTGGTCGATTCTGAATGATGAAATGGAGTTTTAATTTCTATCATTACGAAAAAAAAAAAAAAGGCTGCTCATTTTATTATCCTGTGTAGTTGCCTCTTAATTTGCAGAACACTGGAGCACCTCTCTGTACAGTATTACCAAAACATATTGCATAAGGTGCAAGTACAATGATTCATGATGTGAGAAAGGAAATGACGCTCACAAAAGCGGGCGCTGGCTCCCAGCTCCTCTTAATGAATATTTCACAGAGCTTATGAAGTTTGCACTTAACGAGTCACTCAGCCCAGTTTGTGCTCGGCTCGGCTGCCGCTGATATACGCAAAACGACGGGTGTCAGTGACAGCGGAATAGCAGCGTGGCGGTGTGGGGCTTTCTTCTTTCTGTGAATGGAATGACATGAGTCAGGGACGTTACTTGTGATGTGAATCCTATAACTGAAAGACTTGGCTGTGGTTTCTGAAAGTGAAATACGTAACGACTGTTTCAAACTGTGTGATTCTGGTTCATGTGGGGAAAATAGTGTTTTGACTCCAGCAGAGTCAGGTTATAGGAACATTTATTCAGATAGTGAAATGATGTAAATGAAAAATATAGGTGCGTTTTTGACAAAGACGAAAGGTGAAGAAGCTTTAAGAAGAAGCTTAAAGAAGCTTACTTTGCTGTCACGTCTCTGTGATTACACAGTGAAAGTGTCTTTTGTGCCAACAAACTCTTTTGGGCAAACTTTAAAGGTGCACTCAAGAGGTTTGGAGCCTAGACTCTCTTAGTGAAAGAGCTGTGTGACAAACGAGGGGCTTAAAGTTTGAGAGGTGGGTGTTCACCAGGCATTAAGGGCCTAATGAAAGAGACCGTTGAGTTGCATCATGGGAATTGAAGGGTCTAATGTTCTTGTTTTTTGTTTGTCCTTTTTCAGTTTGATTCAGTCTAAGAGCAAAATGTCAGGATGTCTCAGCCCCAGATTTCTACCATTTCATCTTCAAATGTCTGTTGCAAGCAGCTTAACTCTACAAGAGTACAATCCTAAAATGTTCCCAATTCACTGATGTAAAATCAGTAAAATGGAGTAAACATCTATTCACTTTCTTGCTCAGAGTTAGATGAAAAGATTTACTTTCATATCTCTGTGCTTAATATAATTATAGGAGGCTAAAGCTGCTTAGTTATCTCAAATAGTGGGGAAAAAAAGGGGGTAAAAGCCACCGTCTTTCCACTGCTTGAAAAACAACTCCAACTACTAGCACCTCCAAAGCTCACTAATTGACACATCACACGTTGTTTGTTTAATCTGTGCAAAAGCCAAAATGTAAAAAGGAAAATCTGTGCTTTATTCACGGTTCTGCAGCTCAGCTGGGTGCATATTTCCCAAAAAACTACTCCTTCAAGCTGTTGTTTTGTTACTAATTTCTCACATGTTGTTCAAAGTCGATACATAATTTGCTCAATCTGCATCCAGTAACAGAGAAATCACTGTAATAATGCATTAGGAACACATACAAACAAACACACACACACATACACACAGGCAGGGACATGAATGTAAACTCGGAGTGAGTCTGCGTGAACTGGGCTGTAACAACAGCCTCTAATACACACACCAGCATGCACACATGCATCTCCTGCCCTCCCTCACATCAGGGGTCCGTGTAAAGTCAGAGCCCACACAGAGCATACACACACACACACACACACACACACATACACACACATGCCTACTGCAGTGCACACTGAGGAAAAGGGTGTGTGGGGCTTCCTCGCCTTGTCAACAGGATGAGGAGCAGGGAGATGGAAGCTGGGGCATTAGTCTCCTCAGGGCTAGCTCTGGGATTTCCTCCAGAGGACAGAATAGGAAAATACAACACCATATAAATAGATTCTCCTCACTCAAAATACCGATGGCCTCAACAGGGAGAACTTTGGGGGGGGCCAGACGAGATTTTCATTGAATTTCGTGTTCTCCGTGCTCCCCATGTGTTCGCTTTCATCCATGTGGATCTTTGTCAAACTTAAGTGTTTTATTGTATTTTTCTACTGCCTCCCACAGGGCAACAATAACATTAACAGAGCTTCTAGATGCTGTGTAATTTGTTGATAGTGGGTTATTTTTGTGTTATAAATTTGATGCCTGGGCCTATGAATGGGACCGTGTTTGTGGATGTTTTATGAATATAATTTTATAATTCTGGGCTATTTGTGAATGTGTGTGTGTGCCTGTGTGTGTGTGTGTGTGAATGCATCATGTATCCTAAGCGTTTGTCCAGCAGGCTGCCTGGCTGAGAGGCTGCAACTCATTGTCTTCTCTCCCCCACTGTGGTTGCCTGCAGGGTGGAGAGGAGCCAGCCGGTCTGCCCACCGTTCAAACTGCAGCTGGAAGAGTGTCTGTCGGCCGAGCAGGTGCCCACCCCAGAGCTCATCCAGGGCTACGTCAAGAAGGTAGGTCTGCTTTGCAAATGCCAGGCTGGAGGTTTTGTCAGTTTGTGCACAGCTGGAAGGAGTGGATGCAGGAAGGAAGGAAGGTGGGAGGGGGAGGGATGAACCCAGAACAAACAAGCAGAGTAAATGGCTTAGAGGGAGGGTTCAACATTTTGGCAAATTGGCCCATTGCCATAATCCTACTCATAGCAGTAGGTTCGTTACCTTTAATTGTCGGTGCAAGCTATTTTTAGAACGGTGGAGCAGAGCCGTGAGCTGCTCAGAGCTACGCTGTGGAGGCTAATGGGATTTCTTAGTTTCCCTCATCAAACTCATCAAACACACAATCCAACAACTCCAAAACGCTCTGGTGGACAAGTTGTGACCTGCACATTCACAATGCTATGAGATAACTGCATTTGCCTCGAAAACAACTCTGTCTCGTAACGTTCTGTGATTATCTCATAGCGTGTTGAATGTGCAGGTCACAACTTGTCCACCAGAGCGTTGTGGAGTTGTGGAGAGCGGATTGTGTATTTGATGACTTTGATGAGGGAAACCAAGAAATCCCATTAGCCTCCATAGCGTATCTCTGAGCAGCTTGTGGCTCTGCTCCGCCGTTCTAAAAATAGCTTGCACTGACAATTAAAGGTAACGAACCTACTCATAAAACTATAGGGATTATGGCAATGGGCCAATTTGCCAAAATGTTGAATGTTTGTTGAATGTTGTTTAATGTTCTAATATCATACACTGAATGAGAGCATCTGAATCAGACCAAGAGGGGCATATATTCTTCAGGGCTCCATGTCCTGACTTTAGAATATACAGTACAACTAAAGCCGCGTTTCCACTACATGGTACCGGCTCGACTCGACTCGACTCGACTCGGCCTTTTTGCGTTTCCATTACGTAAAAGTACCTGGAATCTGGTACCCGGTACTATTTTTTTAGTACCTGCTCAGCCGCGGTTCCAAAACGGCTGAAGCGGTACTAAAATGTGACGTGTAAACATTGCGGACTGCTGATTGGTCAGAGAGTCGTCACCGGTGGCCGCGGGTCATCAGATATCACCACATTTCAATAAATAAATGTTTTAAAATGAACAAACTATACAAGTCTGGTCGCTTTTCCGCTGTCGCTGTCCCCCCCGCCCCTCCCCTCCTCTCCCCGTCTGGCCATGTGGGTTTGTTGACAACGAAGCCGGCGAAAAATCAATACGGAGCGGTGGATAACTTTATCTAACACATAGGATGTTACGATGTGTAGTCTTAACTGTCAAAAACAAAGGCTTACAGTTACGGAGCTGGTTTGTGTGGCGGTGCAGCAGAGAGGAGAGGAGAGCTGGGACACCGGGGGGCTGCGGCCAGGTAACGGATGTTGCAAGGTTGGTTTTCAGTCGTGAGAGGCCAGGTGAAGGCAGAGAGCCTCCGCTCTCACTCGTAACAAGTCACAAGTCATGTAGTAAGCTATCAAATTACTCCGGAGCTTTTTAATTAAGGTAAGAATGTGGCATAACCACGGGGAAAATCCTGTTTATAGTTTTGTTTTATTTTGTTAAGCGTCGCCAGTCGCTATGACGACCGGCCACTAAAGCCGGTACTATCCTGTAATGGAAACGCTCTCTAGAATAGTACCTGGTACCAGAGCCGAGCCGAGCCGAGTCGAGTCGAGTCGAGCCGGTACCATGTAGTGGAAACGCGGCTTTAGTCTGCAGCCAAACTAACATCACTGTGTTCAGAGTGTCACTGTGAAGGCTCAGAGAACATGAGGTTTATATGTTTTTAGTGAATCAGCCACATGACTAAACCTGCGAGCACACTGCTGTCAGGCTGCTTTAATAGCAGCTTGTCACAGAACGCTCAGAGCACAGTTGTCAGTGGGGTACGCCATGTTGGAGGAGTGACAACAAAAAGATGTTTTAAAAAACATAATTGCCACTTTAAAACATAATAGAGAAAACATAGGGGTGGTGACAGAGTGTGTGTATTTCAGGAGATGTCAGGTATAAATTAGTCGTAACTGCACAATTAATTGATAATAATTAATTTTAACCAGAAAATTTCCGCACATAAATTTTGAGAGTGCCACTGGGGCCGCTGCTGGGGGTGCCATCTCTGTCAAACCCACGACCTTAAGGTCAAGACAGAGCTGATCAGACAGACACATGATCATCTTTCTCGAGCACTGACATTGAGGAGCTGTTATCACATGACCTACATGTGTGTGTGTGTATGTTTTTGGTGTTTCTAGAGTAAATATTTTAGAAACACAAGTTAAAAACAGGGATCCCTTCTGCTTGTTTCAGAAAATCTTTGTATTGGGGTCAATGGGCAGCAGGAAGGGACATGGCCGCACTCAGAGGCTCTCCGTTTAAATTCTGTATGTCTCGCTGCTTTATTGAGCACATTATTAGAGAGAGGACAAGTTTGTCTACAACTGTTTGTCTACAACCATGTGTGTAGAGTGTAATTTGTGGCGTGGAGTAACATGTAAAGAGTAACATGTAAGACAATTTCAGACAACACTCTAGCCGATGATGTCACCCACTCTAGCCTGAACATTCTACACACCCATTATAATCTCAAAATGTATCCAAAAATGATCATGGTAATTGAACAGTAATAAAGTGTCTAAGTGAGAGTATGCCAGAGGAGTTGACATTTGAAAAAGTCTCAGAGTGTTAGCCCCGCAGTGCTAATAACATGAGTGGATGAACTGAACACATGACTTTAGCATGTGCGGCTGGATTCCTAATTTGGGGGTTGGGGGGTCAGCCGCACCGCCAAAATCACCAAGTTTGCTGATGACAGTGGGGGGTCTTATCAGCAACAATGATGAGTCTGTATACAGGAAAGAGGTAGAGGATCTAACATCATGGTGCTACATTTGGAAAAAACAAAAGAGATGGTGGTGGACTTTAGGAGGGCTGGTGAGCACCATCATATGCCGCTGACCAATTGTGCCCCCCCCCCAGTGGAGAGAGTCAACAGCATCGAGTTCCTGGAGATCCACTTTGAGGATGACCTGACCTCCACCACAAACACTACAGGCATTGTTAAAAAAAAGCCCACCAGCGGCTTCATCCCCGTCGTTGTGTGAAAAAGGCAGGCCGACCGGCATCCCATCTCACCACCAGAGATGGACAGAGTACTCGACCCCAGTACTTGAGTAAGAGTACAAATACTACTGGTCAAAATTTACTCTATTACAAGTAAAAGTAGCTCAGTCGACATGTTACTCAAGTAAGAGTAAAAAAGTACTTGCTTTTAAAGGTACAAAAGTACATGCTTTTAAATTTAAAAATAAGAGTAAGAGTAAATTTCTTATTTTTCACATCAATGAATTACTATATTTTTTTCTAAATGAATTTAAGGACCTTTTAACTTTTGTTTCTGAGAATGAACTCTTTGAAAGCAGCTGCACTGATGTGCTGCTTTTAGGGGTTAGGGTTTCCTTCTTTGACAAACACAGCTTGTGTCCAATAGGATTTTAGAAAAAGACCTGAAAGTAACGAGTACTTTTCAGCCTTCCTAGAAATTAACTCGAGTAAAAGTAAAAATATTTGCCTCGGAAATGTATTTAAGTAAGAGTAATAAGTACCAGAGAAATCTAAAACTCAAGTAAAGTACAAATCCTCTGGATATGTACTTAAGTACAGTACTCAAGTAAATTTACTCCATTACTGTCCACCACTGCTCACCACCTGCTACAGGGGCACGGTGGAGTCTGTCCTCATGGCCTCACTTCCTTGTTTGGCAGCTGCAAGGCCCTAAAAAAACATCAGCTGAGCAGGATTGTGTCATTGATGACATCACTAGGCTCAGTGATGTCATTGATGACATCACTGCCTTCAAGTCTGAACATAACACTTCTTGTAGAGAGGTTCGACAGCATCTTGTCACACCAACACAGCCAGTTGGTCTGCACTTACTTCAGTTTGATCATAAATATTCGGTTGCAGTTGCGTCTGCACAATGGAAGATTCAAAATCACATTCATGGATAGACGAGGAAGGCAAAAAATATAATGTCAAGCTCTTAGTGGCGTTAGTTTTAGTCAGGGTAGCAGAAAAAGCACAAATGGATATCACACTCTTTGTCCTGGATAATATTGCACAACGTATACTCAACAAAATATGGACTGAGGTTATGGACATAGAGTTTGAGATGTCACAAGAATCCTTTCAAAGGTACAAAGAACTACTGTGTGAGCAGATAGTTAAAGACTTTGGCGGTGCACACAGAGTTCTACAACGTGTGATGATGTCTGACAACTCTGCAACTATTGAGTTAATTGCAGCTTATTTCACGTGTGCCCTGAAACTGTTAGAGCAGCCCAGTGATTTTAAGAGTCCGAGCAAATGCTTTTTAGCAGATAACTGGAAAATACTCCTGCTCACAATTGTCACAATTGCAGTTGCAGCTTGGAATTTTAAGGTTATTTATAGATTTATGCCACCACTACCTAAATTTGGTTTTTTTGTCTGATGCTACCACAAACTCGCTGACCTCCAGAAGACAATCCTTTAACATCATTGTATCATTGCCTTGGGGTTAGAATAGAGATCTTAACTCCTGCCCCAAATCCAGTTTACCTTCTGCCCTGCTGCAGTGGGTTACCTGGATATGGGGCAGTGTGGTGGCATGGGGTTTTCTCCGGGTATTTCGGTTTTTCCCACAGTTCACTTGGTTGGATTTAATAAAGTTCTAATCAAGTGTCAAATTATATTTTGAAATGTGTCTTAATTTATCTTTAACTTTGTTAGTTCAAACTTCACTCTGGTTTTATTTAGATGTAGTGGTTTTTTTTCTTTTTACAATTGACAGACAAACAAAATGAACAATGCACACACAAATTACACAATTTGGAAATAAGGACACAAAAAGAAAAGAAAAAAGTATTAACATAATGCCTCTATGCTCTTTGCATATCATGACAGTCGAGAACTCTAATAGCAACCAGAGAGAGAGAGAGAGAGAGAAAACTTACCTTGGTAAAACTTCACAATACTTACAGCATATTTGCATTTGACAGGTCATGTCTGAAGAGAACATTTTCAAATTTGTGTGTGTAATTGTTCAAATTATCTATCACATTTTTCAATACAATGCTGTATGGTAATATAGTTCAAATACTCACTTATTGGAATATTCAGTAATTAATTCATCAAAAGTTATAAACAACTATTAGATAATATGTGATGAAGCTTAGTTACTCTATTGTCCTTCCTTCTTTTTTTTCAATTAAAGAACTTTTCACTATTATATTTAGATTCTGCCATACTGTCTGGTTTATTGAAGTATCTCTGTTAATTCTAAGGATCTCTGTACATGACACTTTGTCTCAATGTTTAAGCTTTGTATCATTTAGTTCGATTAGGTTCATAATGTATCCCAATACTACATTATCACTTCTCATTATTCTTTTATATAAACATATGAAAGATTGTGTGGGACTGTGGGGGGAAAAAAATATGTGTAGAGTGTAATTTGTGGCTGGGAGCAGCGTATAAGTAAAAAAAAGTTTCAGACAACTTCACCCACTCTAGCCAATGATGTCATCCACTCTAGCCCAAACATTCCAAACAATATATGCCCATTATGATCTCAACATTTCTGCAAAAATGATCACAGTCATTAACAGTGATTAATTGATTGATACAAAATTTTGTATTATGTAGTATAGAGAAAAGTAATAGCACACTAATTCCAATCAAGCTGCAAATTTGTCACGGAAGAGGAAGAAGAAAAGGAAGAAGAAGCATTGAAGATACATAGTGCGCCAGGGGCTTTTGTCCTGAGGCAGTGACCTGTCATGATTATTGCCACTGAACAGTAATCAAAATCTAAAATACCAATTGAAATGTGGAATAATACATCAAAAGACTTGTGTCTACAGTGTTTGGTCACCAGAGTCAAAACACAACTTGGGAGAAAAAGAGAGACTGTCTGACCCAACCAAAAATAATCATACCCAGTTCCAAAATTTCCAAAATCTACAGACCCAAATAGAGAGACACCACCTGGGGCATGATGCACCAGTAATGAGCAGAAATGTAATTTCCACCTGCACTTCACAGTTCACACTCTCCCTCTCACCTCTAAAGAACACATTTTTCCCCTGCAGTAATTTTAACACTGTGAGGTAATAGCGGGTCCACTTGGATCCATTTGAGTATTATACATATTAACACAGAGATGCCAGACACTCGGCAATACTACAAGACCCCACCTGACCTTATTACACTGGATGAAATTTGGACCTGACCTCACTCAGGTCCAGGGTCAGGTCTTGGATATTAGGACAAGTGAACCTGTGAAAATCCTTAATTACAGCGAGTAGTAATATAACTCTGTTAAAATATTCTATTATTACGAAAATGTGTTTGCAGCAAATTGTATAAGTGAAATTCTCATTACACACAGAGTGTTAAATCAGTGATACATTAATATTGAAAAGCATTTTAATGTTGTAGTGGACCCAGATAGAACTAATTCATGCATCATATTTTACAAGATTGGTAGTTTGACACAAGTTTGACATTTAAAAATGCCTTCAGATTAACTTGCATATGAAACCTCTGATTGGACAAAAGTAGATCATTCATATACAGTAACTATGTCAGTTGTTGTTTTCAGCTCTATCATCAACCTCAACATCTGTCACCGACAGCACAGTGTGAAAGAAAGCACTTTAGGGTTCATACAGAATTCACATGATTTGCATGATTTCACATTTTACATTGTTGACTTGCAGTGCTTCCCAGTTGTTTGATGTATGTGTGCAATATACTAAAAGCTATATTTCCCAAAAGGGTTCAGGGCTAATGTTAATTAGCAAACCAAATAACGCAGCATATCTGTACTTTCCATAGAGAAGATGAAAGCAGCAAACAGCAGCCACAGATGTGAAATCACATTCCCTGATCTGATAATGAATTGGCTCTGCGACATATGTCACTGTTACGACTGCACCGCTGCAGAAAGCCTGTTTTGAAATGACTCTTCAGATGAAATATAGGAACACACCTTCCTCTCTTGTCTCTGGTTATGCTGCATCATCACGATTCAACCCTCCTGCCTAATCTGTATATTACCGAACGCCTTTGAAGCCTCACTCCCGAACCTTTCTGTACATTTTGCCCTTCGATTAGTCATGCAACCGCAGTCCTGTAGGACCTCATTACTGTTGGTTATCATTTTAATCTACTGAGCTGCTACAGGCCTGCTGCAGGAGGAGGAGGGCGAGGAGGAGGAGGCCTTGCTGGAAATCTATTAAAAAGAAAGTGGACATGGATGAGTGGTGGAGGAGTGAGCAGAAGTCCATTCCCTTCAGCCCATCTCTTGGTCTCTGTTTTTCTCTCCCTTCGTCTCATTTTCTTTCCTTTATCTTCCACACCGTCTCGATCTCTGTCGTTATCCCTCTGCCTCTCTTTCTGTCATCTCTTCCCTCCCTCTCTCTGCCTTGGTTAATCTCCCTCTCCGGGATTTTCATCTTGACCTTCAGACACCTTCTCCTGGTGCCACTTTAATAACTTACGGGGGAAATAGGAAATGTAGTCTCAAGTCAAAATTGAAATGGGTTTTTCACTGCGGGCTGTTGATATTCTGGTGGCAGAATAAGAGAAGCAGTTTCTGGAATATTTTTCATTAAATTTGTGCTCTGCATCATTTCGGTTAATGAAGAGAAATTATGTGATGCAAAGTTTCCTTTTTGACCTCGAAACCTCATTTTCTTGACCCGAGGTGGTTTCTTTAGAGCTGTAGCGACCCGCATGTTCATTTAGATTGAGAAGTTCAGAAGAATGCTAATTTTTGATGTTATCTTGCCATTTATTTGACTATTCCCGCTCATGTATATGAGACATTGCTCTTGAAAGGCTGCAGCTAAGAATTATTCATTTTCAACAAACCCCTCAACATCCAGTTTTCCCTTTAGATTCTCTTTATCATTAAGAGTTATTAAAACTTGTCTCATTCCACATGACCTGACATTATATAATATCTGTATCCTCTTGTTCCACTTTTAATTTAAAATTGTTGTTGTCTAAATATTGCAACCTAAGGCTTTTGTGGTTTTATTACTGAATTATTACATCAAATATAAATACACCAGATGACTTGTGCATCATTTGGCCTGATTGCACTGTGGCTCTGGGGGTGGGATTGCTGCTTCTACACTTTGGTTCAGGCTGAATACCTCAGCAACAATTAGATGGACTGACATGATATTTTGTGCACATGTTTATTTTCCCTTGAGTACGAATCTTAATGACTTGAATGTGCTCCTGATTTCCTCAAATGTCACCAATGGATCCACTTTTTTTTGTATTTTAGTGAAATGTCTCACCAGCTATTAGAATGATTGCCTTGATATTTGCTTCACACATTAATGGCCCCTGAAGATTAACTTTATTAACTTGAACTTGATGATTACTGCTTTAATCACGACAAACACTTAATCTGTTCAATAGGAAAGTTTGATACCTAAATAGCTGCAAAACTAATGACATCATCCTCAGGCATACTTTCTGTTTAGTGCTGATCAACAAATGTTAGTATGTTTTGGATGTCTTTAGAGGTAATTTCCCTTTTAGTTGCGTATTTCAAGTTGTAACTTAGGTGTGGTCTTTCCCTCTTTGCCCAGCCTTGAGCCAGTTTGTTACAACAAGGTTAACATTGCTTAACCCCAGCATGCTCTCATGTGTACCACATTTTAAAGTCTCTGGGAAAGTGTTTATTGTTCAGTGCATGAAAAAAATGACATGGATTGTTGTGTCATGAAATGAAGAAAAGAGAACTAATATATAATATATTGCACAAACACATTCATCCATAGTCACTTAGATGTGAGGGACACCACTAAAGATTAAGAACAAAGGTCTATTTTATCTAATAAGTGTACAGAGAGCAGTAAATGGCATCAAAAATAATTTGACCCAAGGAGGTGGTGTATATTGCAAAGAGGAGGAGTCCCAGTATTCATCCTTGGGGCACTCCTTGTCGGGGCAAAGGGTGTTTCTAACAAGGTATACCTCTGCCTCAGACACACTTCCCCAAAATTCAGCCTGACAAGCATGTGAAAATTTTGAACATTCAATTTACAATGACAAAAATGCGTGAAAAGGAGAATATTATCAAATTTGGGAAAATAAAACCAGCAGTACTGTTCAATAATTGACCAAACAGTTCTTAAAACTGTTTGTTTTCAGGTAATTAATTAGGCAACTAATCATTTTAGTGCCAGACTCTTGTCTGTCTGAAGTAATAATCTGCAACTCATCCACAGGAGATTTCGAATTCTTTGTGCTTATTCAACAAAATGAAAGTTAATATGGACATTTTTAGTGATTTACTCATATTGTTCACTATTTTTTGTTCATATAATCATGACATTTGTCACAATGCCGGCCTGTTGGCTAATTATTTGGAAAAACAAATAAAACCATAATGGTTCTAATGTGTCATACAAGGGATTTGTAATAATGATAATAACAATAATAGTAATAATAATAATGGCACTAAAAATGAATTCTGTCATTAGAGCCCACCATTTGAGTCCTCTGTGCTATCAACTGCACCAGCATTAGACAGTGGAAGCCATTCATCTCTCTCTCTCTCTGACTGCCTGCATTACCATTAAATGAGATACAACAGTTGCGTTCTTTTATCTCTGCAATTCCATTTCAACATATTGGTATGGGGAATGTGATGTGGAAGCACCCGGAGAGCGTTCACTGATATTAAACAATGTGGCTGGAAACAATGTGACTGTTTTCCAATTTAATTTCATAGTGAATAACCTGCAATTTGATTTGATTTTTATTCTCTTCCCTCACTGTGGCTGGAGATAGAGACGGGCGCCGCCTCGGCTGCTGGGTGGGGCGGGGATGGTTGGGGTGGGAGGCAGAAATGGAGAATGGCATCATTAACATTCTCTGACAGTTAATGTTTCAATTTCGCTCTGTGGCAGAATCCCAATATTGACATAAAATGCCAGATGACAATAAGAAAGAGGGGGGAAAAAAATTAAAGAGTGGACGATGGATTTGGGACGTGGCCCAGGCCTGACGGGGGTTGTGGCCACTCCAGTCTAATCAACAGCTGTGTAATTGGAGAAGCTTCTGGGAAGGAATGAAAAAAAAAACTGAGAAAAAACTTCGATCCAACAGATGCAGAGGACTTGACGATTCTCTGAAAGTTTGGTTTCAGACTCAGATCTCATGGGAATTAACTTGTTGTCTATGTTGTGCTTCACAGGTTCTTATTTTGCATACTCAATTTGCATTTTTGGTATTTTCCTGATGCTCCAAGTCCAAACCCATGGCTGCTTCACATCCAAAATATCCAACAGCATCTGAGGATGCAGCTTACAATTAATTCTATCATTTGATCAGTCACTTTCCTGATGGTGACTAATCCTGAAGTCACAGAGCTCAGGGTGGCATCTTCAAGTTTTTTGTTTTGTCTGAGCCCACTGAAGCAAAGCAGCAGTCTGTGTCAGTTTACTGATCATTTCAGCTCCAAACCCAAAATCAGATAATACAAAGTTGCATTTGTTGTCATCATTTTAGCTTTTGATTTATATTTTCTTGTTCTTGCTCCCAACAGCAGATCCAGGATGCCGCTGACCAGGGAGTGAAGTTTGTGGGATTTGTCCAGGAACCATATGGGGCCCCCTGCACCACCATCAGAGAACCAGACACCCCCTCCCTTTCCCTACACTCCAGCCCCAGCTCATTGCTTGATTCCCTGGGCAGCTGCAGCCCCTCAAACCCCTCGAGCCCCAGAAACCACGCAGATCCCGGAGCTGGAGCTGGCACAGCGGTCAAAGAAGAAGGCGAGGAGGCCGGGGAGGGGGCACAGAGTGGGGAGAAGAATCAAAGTGAGGATGCTGGGAAGCATTCGGGGAGGAGCGGGGTGGAGGGGGGTCAGGACGAGCTCTCGCCTGCAACATCGCCAATATCAGAGTTAGATCTGGATCACAGCGAGGAGCTGACGGAGGAGAACTCACCATGTCACAATAACAACAAAGACAGCGGCACAGAGACAAAGGAGAGACCAAGATACCGGCTGCGGAGAGGCGATGGTGAGTGGTCTCCATGGTTACTATCATAAACTGAAACTAAGATGGAAATGATGCCTTGCACAAAAAAACATGGAAATTAGGGATGAGAGTCTTTCATGTGCTGCCTCAGTAGAATGGATGTGGATATTTTTATGTAGCAACTGAAGCATTTTATTATTTCATTTGGTAAAATTGATAAATCAGATTCTACTATTCCACATTTTACAAAACTCACATGGATTTCCCATATAGATACTTGAAAGGGTGATTTCATCCAAATTTAAAAGAGAAAGTATAGATGTCTCAAGCCTGTTGATTATTCTTGGGTAACACTTTATTTGACGCCTATCTAATGCATTATAACCATACTGTATAACTATAGTTATAAACACTCATAAATGATTATAATGCTTTATAACAATAATCATAACTCACTATAAAGCATTTTATCATGACTTATAAGGTCAGGTATTATAAGTGTTTATTATGAGTGTTGATAATGATAGTTATACACGTTTATAAGACAATTATAACACATTATAACTATATTTATAATGCATTATCGATGTGGGCAATGTCAGCGAGTTACTAACAATTATAACGTATTATAATACCTGACCTTATAAGTCATGATAAAATGCTTTATAGTGTGTTATGATTATTGTTATAAAGCATTATGATCATTTATGAGTGTTTATAACTATAGTTATACAGTGCTATAACTGCATTATAACTCATTATAAGTATAATGATAGGGTTAGGGTGATAATGCGTTATAAAGATAGGCATCCAATAAAGTGTTACCGATTCTTGTTTTACTCATCCAGGTTTGAAATATCTGTCTCTCTGTCACCTCAGTCACTCAGAGGAGCAACAGCTCTTTCCAGACACAGTGACCTGTTCTTATAGCTAATCCCACCACGCATGCTGTCAGCAATTTCCGTCTGAGGTCCCAGTGACCCAACAGCTCACAGTGGGGTCAATGGATTTTTGAAGACTTCACCTCAATTGTACAGTATTGTGCTGGGTGAAATCTCAGCAGAAAATATCCAAAAGCCTTTCTTTTGTTTATTTTTTATTTTTTGTGAAGTGCTTGAACTGAACCTTTAAGAGAAAACGGTACTAATTGGCCCAATGGGTGGGCTGTAATTAAAGGTCAAAATTTCAGACTTTAAAACTTGACAAGACTTTTAAATCCAAATGGCACGAGACCTGCGACTGGTACACAAACCCAGCTAGCCCTACAAATTACACAGAAAGGCCTAATGAGGAATGATAATTAAGATAATTAAAGGTCAAAGCTTCAAACTGTGAAAGGCTGGAGTTGCTACGTTGGGTGAAGAAGATGAAACCCAGGCCGGTGGCAATGGATTAACGTTGCTTTAGAAGAATTGAGCTGAAAATGTGTGTTCTTTTTGTTGTTGTTGTGTGTTTGTGTGTGTGTGTGTGTGTGTGTGTGTGTGTGTGTGTGTGTGTGTGTGTGTGTGTGTGTGTGTGTGTGTGTGTGTGTGTGTGTGTGTGTGTTGCATATTTGTACACATCCACACCTGTGAGTACACACAATCAGCTCCTGATCCCAGAGGAGCGAACGCAGCTGGGGGTGAAATCAAACACTCAAGGGCATCCTCTAAACTGCAGCTTCATGTGTCAAATATTCACAGGGATTCAGAATGACAGCTTCTAATCTTCAGCCAATATCTGTCTACATATCTGTGTCACTGTGGTTTTTATGTGAAGCCATACCTTTTGGCTGTTTAACTAAGAAAACAGCGTGGCACCATAGATCCCTCTTGAAACACTTGGCAACTGCGGAGGTGTCATTTCCTGCTATTGCCTCAATGTTACACAACAATGTGCTGCCTTGGGATAATCCTCTCTATCCGTTACACAAAAAGAATCATATTATAGCTGCGGTGCATACAAATTTGCACTCGCACTTAGCTGATGAAGCGGGGAGTATGTGAAATTCACCAAACTTTTTTTTTTTTTTTTTTTTGGAAGCTGAACATTTCATGGCTGGCTTGCTGTTATTCCCAGAAAGTGAGCCGCACGTAGCTGCACCTCCATGAGTTATTCATGGTAGCCTTCCTGCCTGTCTGTGGGAGAGGCTGTTGAAATTAGCACAGACATTTATAGTTTCGCTTTTATTTGAGCATTTTGGATTAACAGATGGAGACACCCCCCCCCCCGCTACAACTCCCCCCACTCCCCTCCCACAGTCCCTCGTCCTCCCACAGAACCTATCCGTGATACGTTTCGGTGCGTCTGTGCGCTATACTGTAGGTAGAGTGTGCGGTATGATTGGGTTCAAAGCACCTAATACTAGGTGGTGCATAATGAATGCGCTCTTTGGTCGTGCATGTTTTCTGCTTTTGTTTGCCGCGTGTCTCCGTGTATATGTGGTGTGCGGTAACACACTCTTGGCACCAGAGCAGACCACAGCCCACTGGTCCATCTGGGCCTCCCTACAGTGCATTTTGCTGCGAGATAATCCCCCCACTGCCTCGTCCTCCACCTCCCTCAGCTTCACGGCTCTCTCTCAACCCCCCACCACCTTCATCACTCCCCCCACCTCCCTGAATTGAATCTCTTCCACAATGCCAGCAGCGCCAGGGAAGCAGCCAGCCGGGGTGGTAAGGGAGCCTGCCAAGCTCCCATGTCCCTCTCTACTAATGCCCAGTCTGCTGAGGAGGCCCCGGAGTCTCAGCTACCGCTGGCTTGTCCACGCTAATCCTCAGATCTCAAGGTGAACATTGTGCAAGCGCTGCCAGTGGAGCTGGTGAAAGTCTGCAGCTTACGGCCGATAGAGGAACCTCCATCCCTGAGACCGGAGCTCCGGAGAGAAACTGAGCCCTTAAGTGTGGAGACTCAGGCGCTGGAGGAGAGGGATTCTGGTGGTACAACATGGCTGTGACAGCTGTAGTAGAGGCCAGTCGATTAGACAACTCGTGTCTCATACAAGTTACTCTCAGATGTGATTAATTCACACGAGCAAAAACATTTAGTAGGAAATGAAATGCCATCATTATGTTTTATGAGGAAACATTTATGCTGAAACCACTTAAGCATCATTAACATTTGAATGGTTATGTTTAGGCACCGCAAAGTGGCAAGCAAGTGATCGGACACATTGAATTTTTGGTATCTAATCTAAAACTGCATATTTCAACAACTCCAGGCTTCTGTGTTGAGGGGTTTAAAAACTTCTTTATAAGAACTACACACTTTTTAGAATTAGTTAAGCATTATTAAATACTAAATTCATAATTTATAAAGCATTCTTACTATATTGTTTCTTATTAATCCGTAATTCATAAACATAGTCATAAATGTTTAACTGTTTATTATTAAGCTCATTTATAATGTGTCTAATGATTCTGTTTTAATTATTAATCATGCATTTTACTTTTAAGTGTTGATAAATTGCAATAATAAAATGGAAAATTAGTATCAGTGTAAGGAATCTGCTTTACAGGTGATGGATTTTAAAGTATTTAATAAAGCTTACCCACAGTTTGATATTACTCATTATGAAGTTGCAGAAAAATATTAAATATAATACTGATCAGTTGTGTAAGTGGATTTTGTCAGAAATTCAATTGGGAGCAAAGTCTGTGTTGGAGACATCATGAAACTGAGATGAAAATTCATAACAAGCTCAAAGACTTTGATGCACAATCAACATTTAATGGCCTTGAGGTGTCTGTTCTGTTATCATCATGTACATTTGCCAACACCACAAGCACCACTGAGCTCTAAATAAACCGAGTGACTTTACGTTATAAAACTACAAAATGAGGAAAAGACTTTTATCGTAGCAGTAATCCTGATGCCCATCACTCTGACATCTTGTGCATAGGAAGTCTTTTCAGCTGCGTGGTCTTATCCCTCAGATCAGTGTTATCTCTGTGCTGATGGGATCAGTGTCCAGCGTCTCAGATTATGGAGATGGACGTTGAAACGACGACATGTCATGTTGGAGAGCTTGCAGTGCTTAGATCACGGCAGGTTGAGTGCTGCTGACCTCGACGGTCTTGGGACAGCCGCGCTGCGATCAGATGAGCCCTTTGATGCGACATGCTTTCAACAGACTAACGACGCTCATGCGCTCATTTTCTCGTTAGCTGGCCTTGCCAGTGACGAGAGTCAGGTTAGCTGTGAGGACTTTATTCTGAAGGGCGTAGCTGTCATCTGTTAGTGTAATGAATTCATGTGATTATAGGTTCAAAGGAGTCTGTCTTCAATGAGTGTGTGTGTCTATTTGTATACACATCTGTGTGTGTACCAAGATATATCTTATTATTGGGACATTAAGAGTTTATTTTTAATCCCTAAAAAGTATTGGTAACACTTAATTTGATGCCCATCTCTATAAGGCATTATAACCATACTTATACTGAGTTATAATAGCACTAAACACTCATAAATGATCATAATGCTTTATAACAATAATCATAACATATTATAAAGCATTGTATCATGACTTATAAGGTCAGGTATTATAATATGTTATAATTGTTAGTAACTTGTTGACAATGCCCACATTGATAATGCATTAACCCCATAAATATAGTTATAATGTGTTATAATTGGCTTATAAACGTGTATAACTATCATTATAAACACTCATAAATTATCATAAGGCTTTATAACAATAAGCATAACACATCATAGAGCATTTTATAATGGCTTATTTGATCAAATTTGATAAAAGTGTTTGTAATGATAGTTATACATGTTTATGAGCCAATTATAACTATATTTATAACGCATTATCAATGTGGGCATTGTCAGCGAGTTACTAACAATTATAATGTATTATACTACCTGACCTTATGTCATGATAAAATGCTTTATAGTGTGTTATGATTATTGTTATAAAGCATTATGATCATTATGAATGTTTATAACTATAGTTGCATTATAACTCATTATAAGTATGGTTATAATGCATTATAGTGATAGGCTATAGTCAAATAAAGTGTTACCAAAATATTAATAAAGGTATTGATCAGGACCAATTACTTTCTTAAAAGGTTACATTCATGCCTTCCATAGAACACTGTTATGATAGTGTTATGACACGCTTAAAAAGCGAATTCAAGGAAAGTGTTACCGTTTGTTCTTCTAACGAAGCCAGAGATTGAATGACACTGCTCATACTGCTGTCAGTGAAATGACCTCTCCTCCAGATCTTGGCTCTGAAAAGAGAGAGCGTTTGCTTGTGTCATTTACAAGGCCTCTTAACCACAAAGGAGCAAGAGAGTGGTGAGGTTGAGCAAGAAGCCTATTGTAGAGATTTATGTCAGCCTCCTAATGGAGTTTGTTAAAGACCTATAATTACTTAACCTTATGTTCCCTCTGACAATAAAGTATCTGCTCCTCCGCAGTTCACACTTAGTTTTTTTTTTAAAGCTTGTCATGGTCATAGTGAGCATGTGTTTGCGGGTCACTGGTTTAAGTTCAGAGCCCTTCATCATCGTCCACTGAATTTTATTATTTCTTTATATCGTTTTGTGAAACGTGGTCCAGCTGTTTGTCGTGTGGGTTTAAGCTACAGAAGCAGGACTTTGATCCGATTTGTATGGAAGGATGCGAGTCAAAGTGCAGCCACCACTGACGCCCATTTGAAATGAAAAAAAAAAGCTTACTGTGCAGTGTGGCCTTGCAAAGGTCAGCCACTTTGACATTTACAATGCAACATGCAGTGGGAAACTACTGTAGACCCATGCTGTGTATGTTTTTTCCCTTTTATGTATCACTGCAGCAGTGCAACGAGCCAATCACAGGCCAACACTGAACCAAAACATGTTTATGAAAATTAGATATTTATGAAATTGATGATGCTTTAACTTTTTAGCTTTTCAGGTCATTCAGGTGCATAATGTCTGCACATAAATAAACTCTGTCAAAAATCTTTTCTGAATAGAAATAATTTAGGCAGCCAGATGAAGGCATGGCCCCAGACTTTTTACTATTTCACAGCCCACACTGGTGGACATCAGCCAGACTGTTTATGCCTATGCCTTGTCAGTATCTGAAGGCAATTTTCTTATCTTATCTTCTATGTTGGTTGGTTTCCCTCCCTACTTTCCCCTGCTGAAGTTGCCCCAGGGCCAGGCACTTAATGCTTTGTGGCCTCAGTGCTGTGTATCTCCAGTGAGCAGTACACTGCCGAAGAGATGTTTATAGACAAATAAAGGTTAGAAAATGAGCTACCTACCCTCTGCCTGAATTACAGGCGCCTTGGTGCCATAATCACAGCATAATTAGACTGTAATGAAATATAATGCACAGAGAAACTCTCAGCTATTACACAGAAAACAGCTAATATCATGTAATGGATAGAGGCCGAGCGGCATGTTTCTTGCTGGTGGCTGTTATTTTACGTGTGGCTGTTATAAATTTGACCACTGTCTATAAAAGCCCCATCAGTAGAGCTGGAATAATCTGTGTCGAATATGGTTTAATGCTGTTACTTATCTAATTACACCACGATTACAGGAATTTTAGAGCCATGTCCCAGAGCCTTCCTGCATTTCTAAATCAGTTAGTGAACATGACACAATTTTTCAAAAGCAGCCTTCCTCACAACCTGCCTGCAGCTCTCTGAGATACAGAGAGGACAAACCAAACTGATGCATCATCTCAGGCTGGTGCACATGAACAGTAAACCAGTTAATGTGATACAAATAACTACAGAATCAATCACAGTGAGGAAATGTGTCGTTTTGGCAAGTGGAACAAGACATTGTTTCGTTGTCGCCTGTTGCCCAAGATTTGTTTACCATATTGTCCTCGTTGTAACACGGGTAACACAGTGAGGACGAGGGGAGGGTGTGTGAATCTTCGGCTGTGATACGACTTTTCTCGAGAGTGACAAATGACAAGATTATGGAATTTGGTGGCCAGCTGTCACATCAGTCAGACGAGCCAGACAAGAAATGGTTTCTATAAATGATTCATTCTTCCGGGGTGTCTGCCGGACGGATGGACGGATGGAGGAACCAAAGCAACTGAGCCATGACTCCCTCCTTTACCACCACCTCCACCACCCCACATCAAAGTGTGTGTGTGTGTGGGTGGACAGGCGGGTGGCAGTGCTGCACATTCTGCTCATCCATCTGGTTCACTTGGGGAATGACAGTTCGACATTTGCATTCGAAAGAAAAGGGGAAAATGTTACCAAGCTCGATTTGAATTGCTTTCTGCCCGACTCCAACCTCGCTTACATCTCACGTTTGGATTTTTTTTTTCTTTCTTTCTTTTTTCATAGCCAAGCAGAACAAATATTTCACTCGCTCACATCAAGACAAATGAAACTCCTTCCACTTTGATTTAGTGTGATTTGAGCGTGGAGAAGTGACATACGTCCTGTGGGCAGATTTCCAAGCCTGTTTCCCTCTCCTGAGGCCCAATGCATTATGTATATTTTTGCTTGATGTAAACAACGGTTAGCTGGGAGAGCTTTGAATGCATCATTCAAGGTTATTCTATTAATTAACTCAGTTACGAAGAAATGGTTCCTTTTTAAGGTCAGCCTCAGTAGAGTTATATCACTCCTACAAAACGTTAAAAGAAATGTGAGGATGACTTGTGGCATGAATATGATCAAATTGCTTCTGATTCACCTCACGTTTGTTGTTGAAAAAGAACCAATTGGAGGGAGAAAAAAAAGGTAGGCAGCATCCTTGGAAAAAGATTTCCAGCGTTTTTGTGAGTCCAGCTTGGGGCAACACAAATCTCATCTTGTATTACTTTTTCATTTCGCGTCTATTTTGCACCTGCCAGGTGAGAACTTTTGTTCATGATATGATAATGATGCTGAAGGATTTATCCCAGTATCTAGCATACAGATTGGGCCCCGCCAGCAACAAGACTCCAGAAATTAATATGAAACTAATGCAGAATGCAACACAAACGATTGTGTCTGTAAAAAAAATATATATATATAAAATATAGTGTCCTAGAAGCTACATAATAAGATTCTTAGAAATGTAATACCCACAGGAAAATCAATGCACTGAAGTTTTTACATAAATATTCATACTCACCAATCACTACATGCAAAAAGTAAATCATAAAATATTCAATATACTTATTTTTCAGACAAAGTTTGCTAAAGGAAACATAAAGCATCAACCAGACAGCTGACACTTTAGAGCCCAATGCATTTAAAATTCTCTGTTTGGTAACACTTTATTTTAAGGGGTCCTTGTTCCTGTGTATCTACCTAATTAATTACAGTGTAATTACCTATGTAACCGTATGTAATAACATGTACTTACATTGTAAATACATAGTGTATTTTGGTGTACTTACAGGTCCTTGTTACACTTGTAATAAGAAATGCCAAAGTGGCCTCTCTCTTTGCACAAGCATTTCTTATTACAAGTGTAACAAGGACCTGTAAGTACACCAAAATACACTATGTATTTACAATGTAAGTACATGTTATTACATACGGTTACATAGGTAATTACACTGTAATTAATTAGGTAGATACACAGGAACAAGGACCCCTTAAAATAAAGTGTTATATATCTTTATATTTTTGTGTCTCATCTCAATTTCTCAATGGTGCTCAATTTTCCAGTGACCAGTTTCTTGAGATTTTATAATTACATGAAGATTTCAGCATATAATCTTCATGCCTGAAGGTTCACATCTGACCTCTGGTGACCTTGAGAGCCCATTGATCTCCGTATTGTAATTGTCCTTTTTTTTCTTTACTTCATCCGTCTCCATTATGATCATTCTGTCAAAATTGTATCTTTAGGGGCGGCGATTAGCTCACTTGGTAGAGCTGCCACCCCATGTTGAGGCTATAGTCCTCACTGCACAGTATCATTCTGAGCCTTTGACATTGACAAAACATTGCTTCTAACTGTTGCCATAGAAACTATTTTTTGACAACTTCCGTTTTTATTTGGAGCTGCACAGTCATTCACTGGACCTCATTTAAGAAAGTGAGTGAAATAATTCAGATAGAAGAGTATTACCAAGATGGTATGGAGACAAGATTTCAGTCATTATTTATGTGGAAAGCTACAAGGACCCATGCAATCTGTCCTCTTTTCTGCTATATAGTAGGCTATATTCTTTCAAATCTTACAGTACCAGAGTTTTTCACAGCACAAGAAAATCAAATTGGTAGCAACTCTCAAGCAAGTACGCTCACAAATTGGTGTTTTCCTTTATGGCTGATGACCATGAACGCAGTGGCCAACTTTTCTTGGCCAAGAAGTTTGTTGACTGTCCACATATTGGCTGCAATTTCCCTGGTTGCTTATCTCATAGAAAATAAATTTGCTTCCAATTGACCATTACCACGCTGATCACAGTGGGGACGTGTGGTTAGTGTAGAAGAATCCCAGCACACCAAGTTCTCCAAAGAACTAAAAAGTCGAGAGTAAATGAATAGTTATTGCAGCTTGATACTGCAGAGAGTTCTTTGCATTGCATGTAGACAAGAAGAAAGTGCGCCTGCAGATCTGTGGTTTGCAACCAGAAGTATTTCAATAAGTAAGCAGTAAAAGTGGGACTTCCACCACGGCTGCGTTTGTATTGTCTCGCCACACACTGGGTCAAACCTCTGACAAGGTCTTTGTCTTGTGTTGCATCTCTTCAGGGGTGGAGCTGCTGGCTTTGTATAACCATCCACCCGTCCGAGAGGAGCAGGTGAAGTACTACACCGTCAAGGTGCCGCTCCGGGTTCAGAACTGTGACGAGGGAGTGAAAGGCGTGGAGGCCAACTGGCTGGACCATATGACCCAGCACTTCAACAACGGGGCCTCGCTGGTCGATGGATACTTCCATCTGGGCAACATGAAGGGTAAGCCCATGACAAAGATCACAGCTGACCACAAGCTGTTATCACACTCACACACAGTCTAAAACATTAGAATGAGAGATCTGTATAAAACAAATAACACGTTGGCTCTTCCTGGCTTCTTGCTTCAGGACTCTTCTTCTTCTTCTTCTTCTTTCCTATAACACTTTTACCAGTAAAATTGTCAACAACAGGCAGATGCAAAATCCACATCAGCCTTTGTAAAATAAAAGGCCTGTGGCAGGTAATGATGCTCTTTGGCCTGTGTGACATTAATTATGCATGGGTTGTTTTTGTTTTCTTAGCAGAAAACAATCAGATCATATTTGAATAATACTTACTATAATGTGACTGTGGTTATACTTCCTCTGTTGATGTCAGGCAGTGGAGAAAATGTATAATTCAACTCGGTGTCAGCTCGTGTTTGCACAGATTTTAGCCAGTGTTTTCTGATTAATCTATTAATCAAATACTTTAAAAGAAAACATGGAAAAATGAAGAAGGAACACAACAAACAAGAGTGTAAAGGAACTGCCCATTCCATTTAATAAAAAGTGGATGAAGAGTCGAGCACCTTCCTTTCAGGAGCTTGTGGACCAAACTAGAGTCAGATATAAGATGGATATGAAACATTAAGATTGGACGCTTTTGGAATTTGCACGAGCCACAACAAAATAATAATGATGATATATTTGCGTAAACATTATTCCTGGTTAATGAGCATGTTATTGAAATGTAGTCCCTCACTGTATTTAAAAAGGCAGCTCAGTGTTTTTAGACTGTTGTTCTACCACTGCCTCCGCCCGTTAAACTGAGTTATTCCACTGCTATCAGCTTGGATGACAGCAACAGGAGGGATATTCTGCATTGCTAGAAGTGTTGGGCAAAACTGACATACTGCATCTTTTACAAAAGACAGGAGGATGAACTTGATTTCACTGATATGCCTCCTTTCAGTTCAAGAGGCTGTTTGGCATCCTCCTCTAAACTATTTCCTGTTTGGGTTTCCCTCTTCCATCAGACCCCAGCGGCTCTGTGCTTCACTCTGACACTGGAGAAATAAGCCAACCAGAGTAAATAAGAGTCATAATTCATTAATCTGGGAAAGTGAACGCCTCAGCAACTCTGAAACACAGATAATTAACCTGATAACAAATTAGTGCCTCCTTGCATATTTTATGTCCTTAGAATGGAGTAATGAAGTGTATTATTATGATTATATTTTTTCTGCCTATTAGAGTCCTCTAACATATTTTGCATTTTTCATGCACTGCTAAGACTTGGGTCTCATGAACAGTGAAATTACTGGCTAGGATAGGAAGCAGATCAGCTGCATTATGGAAGCGCCTCGCCCTTTCACTGATTTATAGGGCTGAATTCAGCACACGGCTTAAGCTCCACCACTTTAGAAAACAGACAACTTTACAGAGGTGAACGCTGTACTTTGTGGATTTTGGTCTCTGGAGAGCAGCTGGCAGTATGACATCAAAGCGGCATCCCATTTGTTGTTAGCAGCTAATTACACCAAACAGCCGTGCAGCTCAGGGCTTTAGAATCAGTATCCATTCCTGCCGTCTCCATTTTTAGCAACTTCTTTTCAGACGAGTTTGCTGAATTCGTGATGAGACACCGAACATGATGCAGGGGCGACAATCGCAGCCCTAAACATCAAGGACATATCTGACAGCAAAACAACACACTAAAGGACATTGGCTGACAGAGATAGAGACGCATGCAGTAGATGGCAGCGACAGTGACAGTGACAGGCTTGTTTTCAGATATAGCATGCTTCGGCTTGTCAGGCATTGACAGATACATGTGTGGTCTAATGAGTGTAATTGTGCTTTTTTCCAAGACTGACCTTCTTGGGTTGTATTTATTTATTTATTTGTACCCTTTTCCTGTTGTACTATTGCTGTTTATCACTTAGAGGAAATGTTGCTTTTTTATTGTAGATAGATAGAACTGTTCCAACACTTTGACACACAATGAAATAGGGGAGACCGGGGATGGTTGTAACAAGGGGATGGACTTTCACCAATAAGGGATAACATTAGATTTATGTGATCAGTGTCACATGTACCCACTCACTCCCTGACATTGCATGTGAATTTGCATGGCTGTGTCAATAAGTGTGTAGGTTTTACAGCCCCCCCCCAAAAAAACTAATATTTTGGACCAAGCCTAAATTCTGACTAGTATTGATACCGTTGAAGTTTCAATTATGTAACTTGTATAAGATGAAAGAGCAGGTTCTTAGGTAAAATATGAGTCATTTCATCAATGTTTATTTCACATCACCATGCTGGTACAGCCACAGTCAAACAATGGCTGACGGGGGTGGGGGTGGTTGTTACTGTACACCTTTTAACTTTATTGTTTTATTAAGTGTCATCATCTTTATACAGAATTATACATGGACTATGAGCTGCTTCTGATCTCCTGCTGAAGGTTTCCATTCATACATGTTCAGCATTCACTGGTATTATCAGAAGCATTTAGCCATCAGTGATGAATTATTTTTGTTCATATTGAACCATAGGAAGATGCTTTAGTGTTGGAACATGCACCATAAATTTACATAGATGCATGTTTTTATGGTTTGGTCTCAATTTTTAGTTTTTAATCTCACTGTTACAATTGACCCCAGGTTGTACAGTGTTACAACCTACCACGGTAGTGGGGTAGGTTGTAGCAATGGCACTCCTTGCATTTGACATCAAATAGTGACTTTTGTGATATAGTTTGAGAAGTTTAGGGCATTGCTATTTGTAGAGGACAAATGAGGGGACCCTGTGTCAAAATTTGGGAGCCCTACCATGAACACTCTGCAAGTTATGGGAGCTGAGACAAAAAAGTGTTACAACCATTCCCGGTCTCCCCTATCTCAACAGCAGCAAGAGCAGGCCTTGAGTGAAATGACTATCAAATGGATTGCCATGAAATTCACTGTAAATATTCATGTTGGCTTTTGAGAGGAAGTGTAATAACTTTAATAACCCGCCCACTTTTCATATAGTGCCATCGTCAGGTCAAAGTCTCCCATATTTTGATGTATGACCTGTCATGACTCCTGTTCATTCTGGACACTCACCAGCCACCAGATATCCCTGGACCTCTGTGATCAGACGCGCCACCCCACCCCCCACTCCCACCTGACACCTGTTCCTATTTTCCCTCATCACATCCCTCCATATATACTGTACAGCTCCAGTCCCTTTGTTTCCAGTTGAATTGTCTGCCTGGGTTCCTGCGTTTGTCCTGCTTATGTTCCCGTTGTGTTTCCTGCCTACCTGCTATCTACGGTCAAGTCCCTGTTCACTGCTGCCTGGATTCCTGCCTCCTGCCATATTGTCCACCCGTGTTCATCCATGTGGGTCCTTTCTTGTGTCCCTGGCTGAAATGTCCAAATACTTGCTGAAAACTGATGATGATCTTCCATATTAAGTTCTCAGGACCTCAGCTGGTCCTGGTTTGAACTACACACTCTGAGCTCAAAATCCTGCAAACCTGCCTGATTGGAAAGTTTTAAGAAGTTGTAATGCTGCGTAATCTGAGGCAGATTATAAATTCCAATTTGGCGTCTTTGAGAATACAACAGATTTCCCACCAGCCATCCAGCTCCAGATACAATAAAGATGGGATCCTGTGAGCGCTGTGAATCAACGCAAACCACTAGAGATAAACCATAAAATGATAGTTATCTATTATGACACTATTGTTAGTCAGAGACCATAATTCAGTATTAGTTTGAAATTAATTAACCATGCCGCTCTTAGCTTTACTTTATAATCAAGTTGAAAGCTCTCAAAGACGCATCTTTCATATAGAGCACTTCATTGCTCTTGCTGACACACGTGGTGTCCCTCCTTTAAATACAATAAGATTAATTAATGTGATTAGTATATATTATCTGCTGTTAAGTTAAAACTTTTTAAAACTGATCTTCAGAGTTAAAATTGCTTTTATTTCAAGGAACATGAAACTGATGAGATGAATAGTTGGATTTTTTTTTTTTTTGTTTAAACTTCAAATATTTCAAAGGAGGTTAAATCGAAAGCAACTGGACTTAGTTATTTGTCTAGGAAGACGTTTCACCTCTCATCCAAGAGGCTTCATCAGTTCATGTACGCATCTGACCAGGCTGGGACTGGTCCAACTATCTGGTGTGGAGACTCACTATTTAACCTCTTGTGTGGGCGTTCACAAGGGTGATGATGTCACTGGTTCCCTTTTGTGCTCCAAGTGCCAACGACAGTCGTTTAAATGACTGCCTTTGATGGAAGGTTGGTTTCGACTTCGTTAGTGCCCTATTGTGTTATAACGACAGTCGTTGGAGTCACTTGCCACTTGTGAACAGTGGTTGTTCTTTGAGGCTGGATTGTTGAATCTCCTGGGAAGGGATGAAAGGGCAGCATTGTAAATTGGAGATAGGTGGTGTCTGAGGCCACCTCCCCTGTTGAGGGATGGTTTCTCTACTTTTACAAAAATAGCTTCTTTAACTCCTCTTTCAAACCATCTGTCCTCTCTGTCTAGGATTTGGACATTGCTGTCCTCAAAGGAGTGGGCTTTCTCCTTGAGATGTAAATGGACAGCAGAGTCCAGGCCTGAGGAGTTTGCTCTCCTGTGTTGGGCCATGCGTTTATGCAGTGGTTGTTTTGTTTCTCCAATGTAGAGGTCTTTGCATTCCTAGTTGCATTGGACTGCATACACCAGATTGCTTTTGTGGGTGTGTGGTGTTCTGTCCTTGGGATGTACCAATCTCTGTCTGAGTGTGTTGCTGGGTTTGAAATACACAGGGATACAGTGTTTGTTAAAGATCCTCCTGAGTTTTTCTGATACTCCAGACACATATGGAATGACTATGTTGTTTCTCTTGTTTTGTCTTTCTTTCTCAACCACTTTGCTGGTTTTCTTTCTGGAAGCAGCTGCAGTTTTCACAAAGGTCCAGCTAGGGTAACCACAAGTTGTGAGGGCGCCTCTCAGGTGCTTCTGTTCTGCCCCTTGGGCCTGTGAGCTGGTGGGCACGTTATCAGCTCTGTGTTACAAAGTTCTGATAACACCAAGCTTATGTTCCAGAGGGTGGTGAGAGTCGAAAAGTAGATATTGGTCTGTATGTGTGGGTTTTCTGTATACCCCAATGTGGAGGCTCCTGTCCTTTTTCATATGGACGTCACAATCTAAGAAAGGCAGACTATTGTCCTTGACATTCTCTCTGGTGAACTTGATGTTTTTGTCCACTGAGTTAATGTGTTCGGTAAAAGCTTGCACCTCTTTGGTTTTGATTTTAACCCATGTGTCGTCCACATACCTGAACCAGTGGCTCGGTGTTGTTCCTTCAAAGGAGTTTAAAGCCTTTTTCTCTACCTCCTCCATGTACAGATTTGCCACAATAGGGGATACTGGTGAACCCATGGCACAGCCGTGTTTTTGTCTGTAAAATTTGCCGTTGAACTGGAAGTATGTGGTGTTCAGGCACAAATCCAGAAGCTGGCAAATATGTTCGGGTTTGAGTTTTGTTCGGTTTTGCAGGGAGTTGTCTTGTGTGAGTCGTTCTCTTACTGTGGCCGAAGCCTCCATAGTTGGAATACAGGTAAAAAGAGAAGTCACATCATAGGATACCATAGTGTTACACCAGATTCCAATATGAAAAATAATAAATAGAACATGTCTGTATAATTTATATTGCTACTCGGAGTTTGTAGATTATTTACATTGTGTTTGAATGTATTTTCCTGAACATGCCACCTTTCTATTGTCTCTGACACTCGGCTGTTTGACATGGTCCAGGGGGACACAGATTTAAGTATACCCTAAAACACATGTGGCCCTGACGCTCCATCTAAAGATGGGTTCCCATGGTGAAGCTGGATGAAATAAAAGCATTAGCGTGCCTTGTTTGCATACAACTGAGTGTGTGACTTTGTAAGTTTGGTCCAGCGTGGCAGCAATGAGCACGCACAGCATCTGAGCCACAGGGTCAGATATTAGAGTGATATTGAATTTTACAGATCCAAAGCTGCAAGGAGGCCCCGATGTCATAAGACACGCATTAAAGATTCATACACACTGTGGCACTGCCAGCAAACACACACACACAGAAGTATCCATAGATATATTTACAAAGGCACACAAATACAGTCATTTATACACATGGTTTCTCTCTACCTGTACAGAAGGTCACTCAGCTCGCACTCAGCTCGCATGTAGTGTTCACGTGAACCCGCGGTATTCCTAACCAATCAGATCACCTGGCTGAGTGATCGATCGTTGCTGATCACGGAGGGAGAGCAGCGGAGGAGCCGTCATAGTCGGGAGTCGGGACTCACTCATTCATTCATCCTTCATTCATTCAGATTGTGCGTCCATGAGACTGTAAGTGTTCAAGTTGTTTTGTTTATTGTTGAGGACGTATGTTTATGTGGCGGTTAATATTCGCACGGGCCACCCGGTCCATTTATTAATGTGTGACGGCGTCGCCGGAGTTAATTGTTTATATTTTGCCGCCTGCTAGGGATAATAAATAATTAAGGGACCGTCACTCAATTGTTGCATGCCTTTTCAGTGTGCACTGCTTTCAGGGATGTGTTTAATGATTGCATTGTGTTAAATGAATGCATACATTACTGTATCAATATTTCTTTATTAATATTATATATTTTGTCTGTTTATGCCACATTTTATGTTCATAATAATGCAATAATAACCATGCATATAATTCATTTTCATTTATGTTTCTTTTAATTCTCTGTAGAAACCACACACAAGTAAATTCAAGCATCTGATAAATAAATGAGTGGCATGAGAGGAAGTGTGCATCATTGACTGAAATATCATAAGTTCAACTGTTCTGGCAGGACAGCCTGTGGCGATTGCAGATAGACATTTAGAAAGAATCAGTTCAGTTCATTAAAGGGTCTCTGCACCTATTTCACATGGTCCTTCGAGCCGGATCTGCAGTTTCCACAGTTGAATCATGGCTTTTCCTGATAATGTCCGTGCACGCCGTGAAGTTCGTCGACCTCGTTATCTGGACGATTTCCTGGTAGATCTTCCAAGACGTCAGTTATCTCAGTCACACACACTCCATGACCACTCCAACGAGGGAGTAATCAACATTCATGAATCACCTAAACTTCCTTATGATGGACTGACACCACGGAGCCCTGTTCCAGAGGTGGTTTTGTCAGCGCTGAAAGAGATGAGGGAGGACAATAACCAACTCAGGCGAGAGATGCAGACCCTCATCAGTGCTCTCACCCCACACCCTTCAGCTGCTTCTCAGCCTCATGGTTCAAGGCCCAGTGCATTCACCCACACATATGCTCACCAGGCAGAGGACCGTGGCTCCTTTCTAAAGGCTCTAACTCCAGACTTCACATCCACTCCACTGCATTATAGAGCCCAACCTGTCAGCTATCCAGAGGATGACCTGCAGGGTGTGCCATGGCCAGACCCACCTTTCTCAGCTCCATTCCATCCAAGCGAAGAGTCATTCCCTCCACCACCGCCGCCAGTCTCGTATCCTCCCCATGGCTGGGTGTCCACACCTGAGTATGTTGAGCCATATACCAGTCATCGTAGACCACCTACTCACCCTTTTCATCAGGCAGATGAGCAACCTCAGTGGCCACCTGTAGACCTGAAGGAATCAACAGGCTACAGTCAACCACGTTCTCAATCTCATCAGGAGACCACATATCGTGGACCAAAGCCTCAGATTCCATGCTTCACCGCCGAAGACCCTCGTCAGTTTACACGCTTAAAGATAGCGCTGGAGAATATCTTACCTGAAGATGCTACTGAGAGGTTTAAATATCAGATACTCGTTGATCATCTCAAGCTGGAAGACGCCCTCCTGATTGCGGACTCTTACAGTAACAGCCACCACCCTTATAGCAAGACCATGGCCTCTCTGACAGAGCTTTATGGCCAGCCTCACAAATTGGCTTTACAGCGCATCACTGAGGTCTTAGCTGAACCTGCAATCAAGAGTGGTGACAGTAAGGGATTCCGGCTGTTCGCACTGAAGGTGAGAGCGCTAGTTGGTATGCTCGACCAGCTGGGTAGAGAGGGAAGAACTGAACTGGAGTGTGGGTCACACATATCCCGCTTGCTGTCCAAACTTCCACACGACCTGAGAGCACAATTCAAGCGTTTCATTAACCCCCTTCGTACACCTATTCCAACTTTGCTGGATTTCTCCGAGTGGTTAGAGTATGAAGTCCGTGTTCAAGATGATGACATACTAACTCATCAGCCCCGGTCAATACCAGAGGGGCGGTCAGACCGGTTGAGAGGGTTCAAGCCCAAGCAGAAACCTGCTGTCAGCTCTACCACCGTCCTCTATGAACCTGCAATGAGGGAATCAGAGCCTCCTTCACAACTCACATCTCAAGTCAACAAACCAGCGAAGCCCAAGAAGTATTGCCCCTTTTGTGACGATGTTCAGCATTATTTCAATCAGTGCACAGAATTCAAGAAACTCACAAAGGAGCAGAAAGTAACTTGGATCAAAACAGGCAAGCGGTGTTGGAGATGTGGAAGAGATCACCAAGCGGCACAGTGCTATCTCAAGGCCAAATGTCAACAATGTAACAAAACTCACCTGGAAGTATTACATGAGGTCAATTCATCTTCAGCCATGAGACCAGAGAGACCAAGCCCAGAACCAATTCAGCCAGTAACATACTACTTGGACCCAGCCTGGAGAAGTAGTTGCGTGCTGCTGAAGATGGTCAAAGTGTGCCTCTACAATGGGAAAAGGAGGATCGAAACATATGCCATCCTGGACGACGGGTCCGAAAGGACAATTCTCCTCCATGATGCGGCCAGAGAACTAGGACTCCAGGGACAGACTGAGAGCTTGGTTCTGAGAACCATCCGTCAAGATACTAGAACCGTGCCAGGCAGATCAGTTTCATTCTCAGTTTCCGCTGTCGCTCATCCTCAGAAGCGTTTCCGGATCCACAAGGCTTTCACAGCAACTGAGCTCGGCCTTTCTAAACATTCTCATCCCGTTGAAGCTCTCCAGAAGACCTACCGTCACCTTAGAGGTCTCCCTCTTCAGTCATTCAATCAAGAGCAACCATTGTTGCTCATCGGCTCAGACTATCCGCACCTGATCACCCCAGTTGAGCCTGTGCATCTAGGACCACCAGGCGGACCAGCTGCACTGAAGACACGCCTCGGCTGGACACTCCAGGGGCCTGCTAAAGTCCTCATGCATCAGTCCTCCACTCCTCAGTGTCTGTTGACCAACACCTTATCACCATCTGCAGAACTCCTGAGTCATGTGACTAAACTCTGGCAAATGGATATTTTGCCGTACCGGAACGAGAAGCTCATCACTCGGTCAAAACAGGACACGGCAGCAATCAGAAGACTGGAAGATAAGACCACTAGAGTGGAAGTGGATGGTGTGCAAAGGTACGCAACGCCCCTGCTGTGGAAGGAAGATGCTCCTCCTCTCCATTCTCCTAAGGAGGCCGTGCTAGGTCATTTGCGCGGGACTGAGAAGCGCCTTTCCCAGGATCCTGTCAGAGCAGACACCTACAACCAGGAGATCAAGAAGTTGCTGGATGCGGGTTACGTCGTCAAGTTAACCGCAGATGGAGCACAAGCCAAAGTCAACTCGTGGTACATTCCTCATCATATGGTCTGTCATAATGGTAAGGATCGTATCGTGTTCAACTGTTCTTTCATGTATCAAAGTGTGAGCCTCAATGAACAGCTACTTCCCGGGCCCATATTAGGATCCACTCTGCTGGGAGTGTTGCTCCGGTTCAGGGAGTATCCGGTGGCAGTGAGTAGCGATATAAAAGGGATGTTCCATCAAGTGCGCCTCCTGCCTGAGGACAAGCCCTTCCTCCGGTTCCTCTGGAGAGAGATGGATCGCAGTGCAGCACCGGACGTCTATGAGTGGCAAGTGTTGCCCTTCGGGACAACGTGCAGTCCTTGCTGCGCCACCTTCGCGCTTCAAAGACACGTCCTAGATCATAGTAGCCCAGGTGAGGACATCCGTCACTCTGTTGAGAACTGCTTTTATGTAGACAACCTTCTCCAGAGTTTCATCTCCGAGCAAGAAGCCAAGCAGCTCATCACAAAGCTACACCCACTTCTCCTCTCAGGTGGGTTTGAACTACGCCAGTGGGCTACCAATGTTCCTGACATCATCAGTCACCTGCCATCAGAATCAAAAGCAGAGAGTAGGGAACTGTGGCTATCACTGGATGGAGCTGACACACCAGAGCGAGCTTTGGGGCTGTTGTGGCACTGCACGTCTGACACCATCACTTACCAGCTTCGTCAAACAGAGCAGCACCAACCAACGATGCGCAGCATCTATCGGGTCTTAGCGAGACAATATGACCCTCTTGGCCTGCTCATCCCTTTCACCACTCGAGCCAAGATATTGGTGCAGCGTCTCTGGAGTAAGAAAAGAGACTGGGATGATCCACAGTTGCCAGATGATCTGCTCCAGCAATGGTATGCCTGGGAGAGTGAACTACAACAGCTCCCTTCTATCTCTCTGCCTAGATGTTATGTTGACCTGGCGACAGACATCTCAGCTTGCACTCAGACTATTCACATCTTCTCAGATGCATCGGAGAAAGCTTATGGGGCTGTAGCCTATCTTCGTACAGTGGATCATTCAGGTAATGTTCAAGTGGCATTCCTAGCTGCCAGATCCCGAGTTTCCCCAGTTCGCCAGCAGTCCATCCCAAGATTGGAACTCTGTGCTGCTCACATTGGAGCACAGCTCTCTGCTGTCCTAAGGAAGGAGCTAACTGTCCAGGTCTCCAGTATCACCTATTGGACAGACTCCACCACAGTCTTGAAGTGGCTGCAGTCACAATCTTGTCGCTACAAGGTATTTGTCGGGTCCAGAGTTGCTGACATTCAGGAGCTGACTGAGGATAGTCCTTGGAGATATGTCAGTTCTGGAGACAACCCTGCTGATGACATAACCAGAGGGCTGGCTTTGTCACAGCTCCTTGGTCGCAACCGGTGGAGCCATGGACCTCTCTTCTTGTGGCAGGACGAATCATCCTGGCCAGCCTCTCCAGACATCTCCCTGTCAGAGGACCCAGTTGAACTGCGTAAGGCCAACTTCTGTGGACATGTTTCAGTGACTACTGATAAACCTTTGCCTGATCCTAGTACTTTCAACAACTTCAAGGAGCTGCTTGAAGCCTCAGTCCAGGCAGGTAATGGGGCGGCCGCCTCCTCAAGCCCAACAGCAGACGACTACAGACAAGCTGAAATGGCACTCTTCAGGAAAGTGCAGGAAGACTGTTTCCCGGAAGAGTTCGCTCTCCTGGCCTCTCAGAAATCAGTCCCTAACAGCAGTCGATTGCTTACATTGGCACCTGAGTACAACAAGGAAGCTCGGTTGATCCGTGTCGGGGGTCGCCTTCGCAGATGCGATGAGCTTAATCAAGACAATCTACATCCAATCGTACTCGATCCCCATCATCACATCACCAAATTGGTCATTCAGGATTTTGATGGTCGCCTTGCTCACCCAGGACCAGAAAGAGTCTTTGCTGAGCTACGCAGACGGTTCTGGATCCTTCGTGGAAGAGAAGCTGTCAGGAAGCATCAATACAACTGCCCTGAATGTCGCCGATGGCGCAGCAGTCCAATCATCCCCAAGATGGCTGACCTTCCCCCATCCAACTTGCGACTCCACCGTCCAGCGTTCTACTCCACAGGTGTGGACTGTTTCGGACCATACCTTGTCAAGATGGGGCGGCGCACAGAGAAGAGATGGGGGATAATATTCAAGTGTCTAACAACTCATGGTGTCCATCTTGATCTGCTCGCCAATATGGACACTGACTCATTTCTGATGGCCCTTCGGCGCTTCATAGCGAGGCGAGGAAAGCCCTTCGAGTTATTATCGGACCAGGGTACAAACTTCAAAGGCGGCAGCTCTGAGCTCAAGGATGCTTTCACCTCACTTTCGCCAGCTCTGCAGGAACAGCTTGCTAGTCAGCAAATTCATTTTCGGTTCAACCCCCCATATGCACCACACTTCGGTGGTTCTTGGGAGCGAGAAATCCGCTCTATCAAGTCTGCTCTACACACCACACTGGGGTCTCAGAGTGTCACAGAAGAAGTCTTGAGGACGATACTGACTGAGGTGGAGAACATTGTCAACTCCAAACCCCTGGGTTACACCTCATCGGATGTTGCAGACCCAGATGCAATCACGCCCAATATGCTCCTTATGGGGCGGCTTGACCCCTCCACACCACAGGTAATCTACTCAGATACAGAGCTCCTCAGCCGTCGTAGATGGAGGCATTGTCAAGCCTTGGCTGATCAATTTTGGATCCACTTCATCAGGAACTATCTGCCTTCCCTCCAGACTCGTTCCAAGTGGCAACAAGACACAGATGACCTAACGGTTGGGACAATCGTTCTCATAGTGGATCAGCAACTACCACGGGCTCTGTGGCCAGTAGGGAAAGTTACAGCAGTCATCTCTGGTTCTGATGGCAAGGTGCGAACTGCACAGGTCCAAGTTAAGGACAAGATGTACACACGTGCAGTTGCTCGGCTCATTAGACTCCCTGCACTTCCTCACGATGTTCCTGGCTGACCTTCACTTGATTCAATTTTGCTTTGCAAAATTGGGGGCGGCTGTACAGAAGGTCACTCAGCTCGCACTCAGCTCGCATGTAGTGTTCACGTGAACCCGCGGTATTCCTAACCAATCAGATCACCTGGCTGAGTGATCGATCGTTGCTGATCACGGAGGGAGAGCAGCGGAGGAGCCGTCATAGTCGGGAGTCGGGACTCACTCATTCATTCATCCTTCATTCATTCAGATTGTGCGTCCATGAGACTGTAAGTGTTCAAGTTGTTTTGTTTATTGTTGAGGACGTATGTTTATGTGGCGGTTAATATTCGCACGGGCCACCCGGTCCATTTATTAATGTGTGACGGCGTCGCCGGAGTTAATTGTTTATATTTTGCCGCCTGCTAGGGATAATAAATAATTAAGGGACCGTCACTCAATTGTTGCATGCCTTTTCAGTGTGCACTGCTTTCAGGGATGTGTTTAATGATTGCATTGTGTTAAATGAATGCATACATTACTGTATCAATATTTCTTTATTAATATTATATATTTTGTCTGTTTATGCCACATTTTATGTTCATAATAATGCAATAATAACCATGCATATAATTCATTTTCATTTATGTTTCTTTTAATTCTCTGTAGAAACCACACACAAGTAAATTCAAGCATCTGATAAATAAATGAGTGGCATGAGAGGAAGTGTGCATCATTGACTGAAATATCATAAGTTCAACTGTTCTGGCAGGACAGCCTGTGGCGATTGCAGATAGACATTTAGAAAGAATCAGTTCAGTTCATTAAAGGGTCTCTGCACCTATTTCACACTACCTGAATGTGATATGAGGTGCAGTGTGGGGGGTGTTGGGTTTGTTTACTAAAGAACTGACAGTAATGGTGTTGACGGGGAGTTTGCCTTTGTTACTTGTATAGCTTAAGCTATCTCTAGAGCCACAATGAGGATTTGTAGCACTGTTGTGAGACATTGAGCTATTCATACGCATGACAGTCAGCCCTCACTGGTTTCTAAATTTGGGCAAAGCCAGTGAAGGGAGACAAAAAGAGAGAGCAAGAAAGACAGAGAGAGAGAGAGAAGGAGATGCAGGGAATATGAAATTCCAATAAGGTGTTTTTCTTTTCTTTTTTTTCTAACTGTGAAATGAAATTCAGGGAAGGAAACGATGTGCAAGCGTTTCTCTGAGACAAAAGTTGACGAGAGGTGGAATTAGAAGTGAGAGCTCTGGGATGTCTGCACATGTCTGTGTAACATGCATGTGTTTGTTGTGTGGTAGCGGTTCTGTGTATGGGGTCTGACAGCACAGCATGGGATGCAGTCAAGAGACAGGTTGACAGTGTGTTCACTGCAATATATATTTAGGCTCTTACAAATGCAACCAAGCTTGTATCATAATTTTGTTTAAAGGGATAGTTCAACATTGTTACCTTTAACTGTTGGTGCAAGCTATTTTTGAACGGCGGAGCAGAGCTTCAAGCTGCTCAGAGCTACGCTACGGAGGCTCATGGGATTTCCTGGTTTCCCTCAACAAACTCATCAAATATACAATCCAACAACTCCAAAACGTAACGCTCCGTTATTATCCCATAGCGTTATGAATGTACAGGTCACAATTGTCCACGAGAGCGTTTTGGAGTTGTTGGATTGTGTTGGATTGTTGAGGGAAACCAAGAAATCCCATCTCTGTAGCGTAGCTCTGAGTAGCTTGCGGCTCTGCTCTGCCGTTCTAAAAATATCTTGTACCGACAAATAAAGGTAACAAATCTACTACTAAGACTATAGGGATTATGGCAATGGGTCAATTTGCCAAAATGTTGAACTACCCCTTTAAAGTGAGAAAGCATCTGCAGGAATCGTTGCATGCTCACAAATGTTGTTAAATGGAAGAATAGAAGATGGTGGAGCTCCAGCGAATGGCAAGACACTCACCTGTTCCCACTGGACTGTGTAAGACAGTGGGCAAAAGTCCAATAACATTGGAGATGATCCTGATGTGGGTTTTGGAGGCAGGCCGTACACTAATGACAGGGTGGGCACTGGGCAGTTTCATAATGTCAGTTTGACCTTGACCAAGACACTGACCCTCAAATTACTCTCCTCCCGTTGGTCTGCCCATGCAGCACCACCTGGTGAACAAGATATGAGCTCCATTAACTATTTACAACACATTACACTCGCAGACTCCCCTCTGGAAGTTATTTTCCCCAACACAAGCTTGACTCTCCCAAATATGTTTATCTTGAAATTGCACCGTGTTAAAAAATGACATCCTGCACGGTGCAGCGTGGATGCAGGATAAATCCCTTCCACGGCTGTAACGGAGCAGATTTCTCACCGTCTATATTTCTGCGTCAGCTGACTCATAAGTGCAGTCGAATGCGTGAATGAACAACTGTAAGTTAGCAGAAAATGGAAATTAATGAATATTAATGCAGATTAAAAATTCATATTTTGGAATTGTATATTAATAGAGCAGACGTACGGTTGCTTACGTGTTTTCACACATGGAGATTTCACTCCCGGATCCTCTGTATTCAGGCCAGAGCCAGTGGACTATACATTTGCAAACACACCCTGGACTCCAGCGGCCATGCTGTCCATCCTGTGCCCTTTCAGCTGAAGTCTGCCCAGTAACCCGCAGGTACCAGCCGGCAGCTGCCAAATCTCTGGCTCCACTGGGAACGGCCACATTCAGTCCACACACATTAGACGCCCTGGTCTCTTTCCCCTCTCTGTCCCTCTCTCTGGATGTCCACTCGTCCTGTTTGAAATATAGATAAGCTGTCAGCAGCCTGTCTCCAGCTCTCTGAGGCAGTTCCTGGCACACATGTTTAAATCATGTCAGCAGACGTGACCTGGGGCAGGGTCACTCTCCAGCTCGGTATAGCGGTCAGCTGGACTCCAAACACAAACCCGCTCATCTGTGCACAGCACTTTGTGAATGCAGTTCCGTTGGATTCAATTATAAAGAAAAACGATTCAAAGATTCAAAGCCATACTGTGATATTCATATATATATATCTGGTTTAGTGCGCTTTCCTCTTTCAGTGTGCTCCATTTGCAGAGGACAGCAGCTGTAGTCAGCCTGAATAGATTCACAGCAGTTGCTATGGAGCCCGATGCTGAGACAGTCACAGCAGGGAAAAAAGAGAAAGGAAAAAAAACATGAACATGTACATGGAAACTTCTCCAACCACTCAAGTGGCATGGGAGGGATTTCTAACAGCCAAATAGTATAAGATGAGATGAGGTTAGGAGGTGCTTTAAAGGGGACATATTATGGAAATATCACTTTCTGAAGGTTCTTTAACATATATTTAGGTGTTTGTCTTGCCTTCTGGCCCCCAGGATGTGAGAATTGACAAAAAAATCTGTAATGTGCAGGTTCCCTAGGTTGAAATCCACATGGTTTTATGAGCTGTTCCCTCAGTTGTCTTCCAGTGATGTAACTACTTTTCAAATTAGCATAACCCCACCCCTACCTGGGACCGGTAGAAGGGACGGGGCAAGCAGTGGTTCATTTGCATTTAAAGGGATAGTTCACCCTAGAATGATATTTCGCTCATTATCTACTCACCCTCATGTGGACTAAGGGCTGGAAGAAGTTTCAGAGTCCACCGTCCCTTCTCTGAGTTACAGGGGGTCTCGGCATAGCAGTGCATGTCCATATAACGGTTGCAAAGGGACACCAGAGCTCTTCGTAAAAAAACACACACAAAAAAACATCCAAATACCTCCATGCTGCTCGTATGTAATGTCCGTCTTGTGCTGAAGCCCCAAATTGCGTAATTGTCCCGGAAAAAATTAAATAAGTCTATATTTTAAGCTTGTTTGTAGCGGAAGCTTCTCGAAGCTCCTCTTCCTGGTCCGTCCAAATCTCGCGTGATTTGCGCCGGCGTCAGTGCGGTTACTGCGAATCACGCGAGATTTGGACGGACCAGGAAGAGGAGCTTCGAGAAGCTTCCGCTACAAACAAGCTTAAAATATAGACTTATTTAATTTTTTTCGGGACAATTACGCAATTTGGGGCTTCAGCACAAGACGGACATTACATACGAGCATCATGGAGGTATTTGGATGTTTTTTTGTGTGTGTTTTTTTACGTAGAGCTCTGGTGTCCCTTTGCAACCGTTATATGGACATGCACTGCTACGCCAAGACCCCCTGTAACTCAGAGAAGGGACTGTGGACTCTGAAACTTCTTCCAGCCCTTAGTCAACATGAGGGTGAGTAGATAATGAGCGAAATATCATTCTAGGGTGAACTATCCCTTTAAAGGGACAGGCACTGAAACCGTTCTGAACAGTGCTGTTTTGAGAGGATGAAAAGAGCTGTGATGTTTGATCTTTGGGGTATTTTGACCAAAGCATGTCACAGACATGTCTTTAAGACACCTGAGAACTATTTTAATTTGTGGAAAAGGGGCATAATATGTCTCCTCTAAACTTCCTGTAGTCCGTCACAGTGAAAACTCTTCCCATCATGTTGATTCAGTTGTTTGAAGGTACTGCACTGCAAGAATCATTTAACTTTGACGTTCACTAGGGTGGATTACACAAGGTTGGCTGTTGGTAAAATACATGCTGAAAGTCACATACGACCATTTAATCAGCAGTCACAACTTGTAGATGATATAAATGAAGTCAGACTGTGCAGCGCTGTGTGATGCACAGCTGCAGTCGACAGCCTCGGTCCTGCATGTGTACTCTCTGTGCTCTTTGCTCTTTCACAGCTCTGTGTGCTGGGAGTCCATGTACAGCAGCAGGTTTGCGAACACGTCCATGAATATTAGGGACACACACAACTTCCAGAGGTTGTCAGTCTGTGTGTGTCAGACTCCGGGGTTGTCCGTTGTTGATCCTCTCTTCTGTCATTTGGGTGCTGACTTAAACTGCTGCGTGTCACCCCGGTGTCACTTGCTGTCACCCTGATCTCTGACTCCTTCCCCCCTCCCCCCATTTGCTGCCGAGCCTTTCAGTCCCAGCGCTGTCACTCTCTGTTTTTAGTGCGACTGTATTTGCATGCCTCGCCCTGCGACCTTGAGCATGTGAGTCACGGAGGGATGGAGACCAATTTTACTGAGGGTGCACTACACAATATTTTTTTTTTTTTTTTTTTTTTGCAAGTGTAAACAACTTATTCTCAGTCGGCCTGCCGGCTGCTCTGCTCAGCTCTCAGTCAATAGGCGCAAGATAATGTTTATTTGTGCACGCAACCGGTGCATTCCCCTGACGGACTCGACGCCCCCAGCTACCAAGTCCTTCTCTTCCACTTCCCTCCTTCTCTCTGCTGTAGCATCTGTCTGCATTATCACCAGAGACAGACTTGCCCCCCCCTGTAGAGCAGCGACGCAGCCCCATGTCGATCTCACCTGAGCGATCCCTGTTGCTCTGGCGGGGAACCGATGGAGGGGCCTCGTCCTCGACGCCTAACGTTTTTCCAAAAAGAATTCTTTCCAATTTACACAGCAAGCGAGGAAGCCTGACGAATGAGGTGGTGGAGCGTTGGACTGGAGGAGGGGAGGAGGAGGGGAGAAGTGGAAGAGAAAAGGCAAAGGGGCGGGATGGAGGTGAACAACGACAATGTCTGTGTTTGAGAGAGCCAGTAGATGTCTGAGAGATGTCTTCAATTGAGCGCACATGGGCCCTAAATGGGTTTTCGGGGAGGGGGGAAATAAAAGAGCCTGTCATCCCTCCACTCTGTCTCTCCCTGTGTCTCGTTCAACCGCTCCTTCTCTCCCCACCTTCCTCTCTTTCTCTCTCTCCGCAGGCTCTCCAGCCGCCTCTCATCCCCCTATTATTAGGGCCCAGTAATGAAATGTGGAGTGTCTGGTATTGGTGCCTGGGCCCCGGCAAACTGTATTAGTGTGTAAATGGTGTGGGAGTAATGAGAAAGCACTAAGGCCAGCCGGGGAGACCGGACCACGGGTCGTGTATTGTGTGTGCGTAAGCGTGTGTGCGTCTAAATGTAATGTGCATGTGCATCAAAAGGAATAACAAGAGACATTGGGTGCAAAGGGGTCCCAGCTCACGGGGGCCAGATGCCAATCCCGCGATTGTTAGCATCCAACAGAGGAGAAGCTTAGAAAATCTATTTGGTCAGCAGCACACAATCTCACTAGTGGCCTAAAGCATCAACGTCAATGTCTTTATGTGGCTCACTTAATTCAAGTCTTTTTAAGGTGAATTATGCAGGCTTAGCAAAAGGATTTATGCTTTAAAGCCTTACGGACTGACTTCATTAAATCAGCGGCTGCATTTTGCCATCGCTAAAATCTGTCCATCTCTTTGAAAGCAATGGTTTTCAGCCGTGATCCCCGGGACACAGAGTACTGCTGGTTTTAAATCCTATCAGCTGCTGCATTCACCTTGCTTCCTAGTTGTAATTAGCCTCTGTTTGGCTGTCAAGCATGAAAACCAGCAGGGCTTTGGGGTCCAGAAAAAACACTGATGTAGCGCATAATGTCTCCTCTCCTTTTATTTTTTTTTAACATCCCAGAAGGGGAATACCTGCCCCTTTCTTTTACACCGTCTCCCTGCATAATGTATAAAGTGCACATTGCTCACACAAATGGCCCACACCACTGGCTATGTAATAAAGGGTGGTGTGCGAATGTGGCTGACTGATATCATTCCATTTCCTCTGGCCTGGAGGGCCTGACGGAGCGGCAGAGACAAGACAGACACACTCCATCCAGTAAATACTCTTTTTCACGGCTGGGTTTTTTTTTTTTTCCTGTCCTCCTTCCTTGCAGATTTGCTGCCTAAGTCAGTGGAAAGTGTCTTCATCTTCCAGGAGGCAAGCGAGGGCGAGCAGAACACGGCCACGCCGACATTCGACGCCATCGTAGTGGAGCAGTGGACCATCATTGACGTGAGTGGGGAGGTTTTATATTTTTGTTCCAGTGTCACAGGTTGTGTTGTCTCTCAGGTAATTTCACTTTTTCAGGAAAGCCAGGTTTTCTAAACATGACGCTCGTATTAAAAGACACAGTGCCACATTTTAGATATAATGATAGACTGATACCATTTTTCTGTGATTAAAACTGTATCCTACAGGGATTACATCCACTTTGGATTTGGAATTTGGACTTTTGAATTTCCCTTCTTATCAAGCTCCCTGTCTAGATAAGGTGTTATATAAATATCTATGTTTCTTTTATAAAGAAGCATTTTATGGAGCTTATTAATTCCTTCATTCTGGGAAAGATGTACTGGTGTGGGCGGAGTTCATAATATCATAATTCCTGTTGCACGCTTGCATTTTTGCTGTTTTTTTAATTTAACCAAGTGTTAACCTACCCAAGTTTAACCATATAAAACCAAAACCAATCAGTTAATTTACATTTGATATATTGCTTCAGTGCATCCAACCATCCGTCTTCAGCCACTTAATCTGGGTCAGGCCGTGGTGGCAGCACATCAGTCAAGGTAGCCCAGACAGCCGCCCCCTCTCCAGAAACATTTTCCAGACCCTCCAGGGATATACCAAGGAGGTCCCAGGCCAGATTAGTCTCATAATCTCTCTCAGTGTGTTTTGGGGGTTCTATCAGTTGGATGAGTCCAGAAAACCACCACTGGAAAGAGCATCCTGATCAGACGCTTCCTGGGCAACACCTCAATTGACTCCTTTAGACATGAAGGAACGGTGGCTCTACTCTGTGTGGCTTCTTACCCAATCCCTCCAGCTGAGTCCAGCCTCTCTGTACAGGAAACTCAATTTGGTCACTTTAAGTCTCCCAGTCACCACCTATAGATGAGGATCTAGATATAGATGGATTCATAAATCAAAAGCTCAGCCCTCTCTTCACCACAACAGTCCAATATAACCCCAACTTTACCTCTAACACCGCTCTGATCCACCTTTCAATCTCCCCCTCATTAAGAAACAACCTGAATGATCTATTCATCTTTACCGCTTATCCCTGCAGGGTCACAGGGGGCTGGAGACAATCCCAGCTGACATAAGGCGAGGGCGGGGTACAGTCTATCACAGGGCCATGTATAGAAAAGAGCAATGCTCACACACTCACACTTATGCAATATAGAGACCCCAGTCAACCTAGCGTGCATGTTTTTGACTGTGAGAGGAAGCTGTTGCACCAGGCACAGCGAGACCATGCAAATAACCCCTGGTCTATGAATCAAAACCCAACAGTGCTAACCACAGTAGTACCATGATAATACCTCCCATAACCACAACCTCCTCAGGCCTCAGATCTCACCTCGATTAAACTCCTGTGGGAGATTTTGAAATCAGGTATTAAATAACACACCACCGTAACCCTAACCCAAATGAGGGAGTATCATTGGGTACTTAAAGAGCAACTAAACCCCTAAACCACTTTTTTCTGCTGAAAACAAATGTATTTGGGTATGAAGTAGTGTTGTTGATTGGTTCTGGTCCAACTTTTGACGTTTTAGTCAAAATATTTCAATTTGGTGTATTTTGTTGTAAAAATGTACGAGTGACTGCCCTCTATGGGTTGAAACAAGGCTACAATCAAATTTTTCTATTGGCTGAGATGGAGGCAGATGACGTTTTGGAGGCAGCTTTCGTCACCGGCCACCAGCTCCCCAGCCAATCAGCACCGGCTGCTGCCTGCGGCTAACGGTTGCTAGGCACTCTAGCTGCTCTGTTGCGGCTAACGGCTGCTAACAGCTGCCTGAATGGGAACGCTAACGAGCTAACGAGCCGGCGGATCGACTGTAGATGCACTGTGTCACGGCTCCGGCGTCCACTCCTAGTAGTGTCCACGCTACTAGTGCTGTTAGAGTCGCTCTTTAGTAGCTCATGTGTGTTTATTACTTTTTTTTTCTCCTTTGTGTGATTTCGCGGGTGTGAATGCAGCGCGGGGGGGAGGGGGGGTCGGAGAGTGCTCCTGGAGCCCCGCCCATAATCAAGGCATTTTTTGAATTTCCAGCTTAGAGCATGTCATCCAAAACTGAGGGGTTTAGTTGCTCTTTAAAGGGGAACTATGTAAGTTCGATCACATTACTTTTACACTGTTTTGCTAACCCTCCTCCCAGCCATGTGCATTTGTTTACAACAAAGCCGGCAAGAAATCAATCGATAGAGTGGTACACAATGTTATACGTCATATACTATGTTACGATGTGTATATTTGTGCATAGTCGTATCTGTCTTAAACAAGAAATTACGGGTTACAGGGTGTATTTGTGTCGCAGTGTTGTAGAGCTGGGACACCGGGCAGCGGCCTTGTTCTGACAAGGTTGGTTTTCAGCCAAGAGAAGCTAGGTGGAAGGCAGAGAGCCTCCATTCTCCCTGGAACAAGCTACAAGTAATTTATCCAACCATCACAATTACTCCAAAGCTGTTTAATTAAGGTAAAAATGTGGCATAGGTAAGCGATCCGGTGGTTTTGGCTAACTTCCTGTCAGCCGATGGAGTTAGCAGTCCCCGCCCTCGTCCCTACGTCACCACATTCACACGCATCCCTTGGCTGCACACACAGAGAGGACCGCCCCTTTATGCCGTTCTCTCTCCTCATTGGATAAAGGTTGTAGGATACAAGGAAAGTTTTCTCCTCGGCTTACAGCAGAGCAGAGTGACTGACAGACCCGTGTTTCAGACCAAACACTCTTTAAAAGTGATTGCTGTCGGAAGATATAACTTTTTAAGACTTATATTAACACAAACATTCTGCTTACTTCTGCTTTAAGCTAGAGTTCTTACATCTTTAATGTTGGTTCATCCTATAACTCCTATCATTAATGCTTATCAATATTGCGATATTTAACAAATATATTATCCTACATTGCTCACCCATTTTAGAACACAAACCCTCTGCTCGTCTTGTATTGTCACTCAGATATTGTGCCTTTCCATCCTCTCCCCACTCTGCAGCCAACTATTCTCCCAACAACCAAAAAGCAAATCTGGCAAATCTCAATTTATGGGACATGTATTGCAGTTGCTTGTCTTATCTGGAGCAAACAAGCCCTTATCTGCCCGCCGATTAGTGTCTCTCCTCAGCACAAGTTCCAAGTTGGAAATTGATTTCTGTCTGACTTGAAGGGTTTGCAGCCATTTCATTGCCTTTCATCTCATGTATGTGTGTGTGTATGTGTCTGTCGTTGTATGTGCATGTGTTTGTGTCCACTAAAGTGTGTGCGAATGGGTTGAGTTTGTGTGTCTGTATGTGTTTGCTGATGCTATCTCAGTAATTGAATTTAGACTTTTTGCGGCCCGTGGCTTTCCAAGTGTGAAAGGAGACTTTTGTCCCCAATATGTGGCTCTCTGATTGTCCAGCCCGGCGCTGATGGCCACATGTGCCAATAAAAAAAGACTCAGTGGCCTGTCGGCTACAGCAGTAGATCCTCCCCTCTTCTGATATGCATGGTAATGTGGTTACAGCTTAATGGATTTCAGGGTCTCCTCAGAAAACGTCCGCAAACGACACCGAACCGGCACCCAGTGTTCCAGGAGATCCAATCAACCGTTCCACCGGGACTTCATCAAAAACTGTCTCACCCGAGCGATCTGCACCATGCCAAATCAGATTGTCAACACACTCTTTCACAAAGGCCGACCAGGGTCTCACATCATCACCATTCACTCATTGTGATAACTGCCGAAAATTGATATGCAAAGTGTCCTCACGGCTCATTATTGTTCCAGTGCTGGGATAATTACAATGATATAAGGCTGAATATTGATTGCGGGTGTTTCTTTTTCTTCTATCTTCCTCTTCTTCTTCTTTTTCTTCACATATGTAATCTTCTTTCCTCCCTAATGCTCTGCACTTTCATTTATCCAAAAGTCTGACAGGTGGTTGGATGTATGAAGCTTACGGACGAGGAGGGAAACAAGCTGTTTCACAGATCATGTGCAATCATTTACACTGTTGCTAAGTGGGAGTGAATCGTCCTGGGGATGGTGTCTGTTCTTTTTCAAGGCCTTTAATTGTTTCTTCTATAAACGAGTTACAACTAATTGGAAGATCTGAATGTGAAAAGTGTCTGAGGTTTGATCAGCAACAGGGCTAGAGATCAGAACATACTGTTAAAGGGCACTATTTGTACTGTCGCTAAATGGCTTGAGGAAGGATTATACAGAAGTGGACATTTTTAAACTAATCATTGACACAAATGAACACTGTGGTGTGATATTATCCATGACATCGATGCAATGTGTGACCTGAAGTTCAACTCCAGATCATCTCAAAGCCTTCTTTTCTTTTAATTTTAACACTTGAATGAATGAATGAATGAATGAATGAATGAATGAATGAATGAATGAATGAATGAAGGCATTATTTCAAACATGTGAGCAATAACACATTTAAAGCACTTTAGTCAATACAGCTTTGCATGTTTGACAACATATCAATTAGTGTTTTACGAGAAACTCATTTTTTTTGTGCTTAAAGGAGCTATTCTTAAGTTTTCCTATTTCTACATAGCCAATATTAGCTGTTTATTAGCAACCTTGTGATTCAGCATCAAATTTCACTCATTTAGTCACAAGGACTGTCTTGAGCAACAGAAAGCGACGTCAGTGTTAATGGTTTTGGGCACTGCTTTTCTTCCACTGACAGTAGCATGCTAACCAGCTAGCCTGGCGCATCTCATCACTTTCCAATTACGACTCAGTGTGGCTATCTGCCCTGAGAATGCATCATGAAGATAAAACAATGTTTGATATTTTTCAAAGACTAAGATGTGAGCTGTTATTGATTACATTACCAGTGAACAGAGGCTGCATAAAGTTCGACATCATTTAAATCATTAAAGAACAATAGTTAGAGTTACAATAACTTCAGTAGGTAAAAACATATAATAATATTTTTAATTTGATAATGGCACTTTGAGGCTCTCATATAGCAATAACAACTACATTTATCTCATACATTATATCACTTTAGTGCGTTTATTAGCAAATTATGGGCCAAAAAGTTTAGTCTTATTTTGTTGGACTGTGATAAGACACAGAAATGTTTTTTATAAGTACTGAAGTATAATGACAAACAGCAAACAACAGTGACAAAATCTACAGTAGACGTTGTTATGTGTCAGGAAAACAAAACCCTGTGGGTCACAAATATCTGACTTCAAAACAAATAATTTCATAAAAGAAAATTTAAGAGGAAGACAAGCAACCAAAATAAATGTCCAACTGACAAACTAAGATGTAAGAGTTATGGGAACAGTTTCTGCTAAATGACAGCAGAACACAGCCAGGAGGAAAAGAGCACAAAAACAGAGAAATGCATGCCATTACAAGAAACTGAAAGCATACATATGGTTTGTTCAGCAAGGAAATGGCAGCATATTCTGCACAATAATGCCATCAGTGTTAAAGAGCTTGTGCAGACTTTTCTTGTAGCTTTTGTTTCCCACAAGAAACAAAACTATTTTAGACAGATGTCCTAAATACATTAAAAGACTGCAACAGTCACCTGAACATGGCTGGTTTGGGGTTTGGCTGTTGTGGTTTTTCTGAACAAAATGACCTGAATAGGAAACATGTAGACGCTGATGACGTACAGCACTACATAACTCATCAAGGGTCTCTGCTATGAAGCTCCAATTAGGACCAGCCTCTCGTTTTATGTCCTGTGGGGAAATCAATAGAGGAGCTACCATGGAGCTAATGTGCTGAAAGCTTTCACTCCCTATATCTGAGCTTCACATGAGCCACAACCAAACAAAACACGTCTTCAGACCTCAGCAAGAACTGGTCGAAAAATGTTTGCTCACAATGTGCTGCTGCAGGAGAATTTATTTATCAGGAGGGGACAAAGTGCATTAGCAGGATGGTGTTGTGTTTCAGTCTTTGTGTATCCAGATAAAATAGTAAGAGTGCACTAGAGTCACAAAAAAACCTGTGTGTGTTTGCGTGTGTGAGTGCGTGTGCATGTTTTTATTAAAAGATGAACTCACATTCACCTCGGTGCAGCTGACGTGTACGAGGCCTCTGATGTTTCTAAGACTCTTTTGAGCTCCTCTTTCATATCATCTTGAAATGTTGTCTATAGCACCATTACCCACTCCAGCTCTGCCAGGCCGAGGCGGTATAAGTCCATTATGATGCATCCAGCACATGTTGTGCTGTATTATAAATTCTTAAGATCATAACAAAGATTGTGCAAATAGATCTAACACATCCATCTAAAGGGGAAATTTAGAGATGATTAGATTGTGTGCAAACATGTAGAATCGGATCTGCAGCAGTGTGAGCATCATAAGCTTCAAAGAACTGTACATAAAAAGTATTTATTCACTGAATGGCCTCAGTGGAGTAATTAAAGTGGAACTCTAATGGCTCTAGAGGGAGCAGCATAAGACTGATCAGCGGGGCTGAAGACTACAAGTTGGAAAATGATGTGTGTTTACCGCATATCTGCAGTCTGCGCCTATAACCTCTGATAGCAGCTCAAGGCTACATTAGCCGCGACGAGCATAAAACACCCAAATCTGTGACTGAACCGTCGACAGTCGAGTGGGTAATGTTGGGAACAGATTATGACAAGGAGGGAGAATGAGTGGAATAATAAAGATGATAATATCTCTGAAACCATTCAGACGCATCTGTGATCATAAGAGGACAGCTTTAAGTTCAGATGTGAATGCACCAAAGACACATTGAGGACACATTTAAGATTTAATCATTTCACCATCAGACACCTCCTGGAGTGGGCTGCATGTGGAACGGACACGTGTGTTGTAAGCCACACTGATGGACAGACGTATTTAAAGGTCCCATGTGTGACATTTTCTGGTGTTTGATTAATTAAGTTTTACTGTAATCCATAACAAGATTTATTTTAAGAATCTAAAACCACCTCAGAGAAGTTTTACATCTCTCTGAGTTTGCTCTAACAACATGGCACTGATCTGATCACATAGAAATGGAGCAGATTTCTAACTAAATCCGGCGGGGCTTGCAGAGGTTTGTTGTGACATCACGGTTGCAGAAGTCCTGATGTCTTTTTTTACAGCTCAGTTTCTGAATACAATGTGTAGCTGTGTTGCCGTATTAATATAGAACCTAGACCTTCATAATCAAAGTCTCACTTCATACAAAATGAGACCCTTAACAGACATCCTCTGCCTCAGTCTAATTAGTTTCATTATGAATGCTCATGAGTGAATGTAGGGAAGTGAGATGGGGTGATAAGTGGTCACTCCATGTGCAGATGTATTTTTATATGACCTGACGAACTTGAAGCTGACCACTTGTGACGTTAATGCCAGATCTCAACGGGGCCTCTGTTTCTGCTGCATCCCTGTTTGTCTTTTTTTGAAACTAATGTGTTTTGGCCACAGTTACAGGAATGTAATGTTAAATTGGTGCAGCACTCAAGCAATTTAGTATTGCACATTAATAGTTGGGGGACTTGTCAGTGACAGATTAAAGTCAGAGAGCCTCACGTGGAGTGTTTTAATGTTTAAACTTCAAAAACACTAAATGCTTTATTTATCGCAATGCACATGCAGTAACACTAAATGCAGACATAAAACTGTGCAGAGCTCTCCGTGATCGGTTAATTAACTTTTATATATGAGCTCAGTGAAGTGCCCCAGCTCAGGAGGTCACAAACCCCACCGTATTTCAATGGCTCTGTAAAGAATCACCCAAACAGCAAAAGGGCATATTCTCCCTTGGTGGTGTCCAGCCATGCTCATAATTCTAGGCTTTATGTGCCATGTGTGACTGTGCCGCAACCGTTACACAGAGGGTGAGTGGCATCTCAGCAGCACAAACTAAAGTCAATTTACCTCAGTTTCAGACTCAAATCTCTGCATCGCCTAAAACCTCAAGACATAAAACTGGAAAAACAATGCGGCTCGGTCACACACACAGTAATTACTGACCCTTTGAAATATTCTCTCTCAGAGCAATAACACTAGCAGGTGTGTCTGCCGCTCTAATTAGGTGCAGCAGAGATGCAGCATGGCCGGGCTACTGTAATCACAGTTCCTGGAGACAATGATTACTTCTGTGCTGTGGTTACCAGAGCTTTATACATAACTTAGAAAAATGGTTAGAGCAGAAAACAAGATAGATTGCAAACCAGCTCCCTGTTTACCACAAAAAAAGCTTTGTTTATGGGTTTTATTACTGTGCGACTAGAACATTTTTTTTTTTTTGCAAAATGATTTAAAGCTGAAACTGTTTTCCCTTTCTCAGAACTCAGATGGATCTGAATGCAGATTTCATGAATGCTTTGTTTACTGAGATGTGCATCTTTTTGAATGCACAGCACACTGTCTGTATAGTTTTTGATCTTCCTCTTGGAGACTATAGATATCATAGCATGACTGCCAGAGAGTGAAATGTTCTCCCAGCCACTTCCAGCTCCGCACGATCACTCCTTGATCTTGACAACTCAAACCCAAATGGCAAAAACCAGGAAAAAACTACAGGGGGGAGTTTCCAGACAGTGTTGCGCTCCTGCAGGAAGACGTGCTGAAAGTTCATATCTGCAGAGTTCAAATTGAAGGGATGGCAGTCCAAAGTCAGTGCAAGTGAAAGGAGCTTAACAGAGCTGACATTGTTGTCACTCAGTCCCAGAATCCCAGAAACTGCATCCCACCGGCTTTGAAGAGCAGCACTTCACAGTCTTCAGAAACTAAATTATGTCTAAAATGGGATTAGGGCCCCACATCACAGCACTGGTGTGCAGTGGTGGACAGTAACGGAGTAAATTTACTTGAGTACTGTACTTAAATACATATCCAGAGGATTTGTACTTTACTTGAGTATTAGATTTCTTTGGTACTTATTACTCTTACTTGAATACATTTCCAAGACAAATATTTTTACTTTTACTCGAGTTAATTTCTAGGAAGGCTGAAAAGTACTGGTTACTTTCAGGTCTGCTCTTTTTTTTTCTAAAATCCTATTGGACACAGGCTGTGTTTGTCAAAGAAGGAAACCCTAACCCCTAAAAGCAGCACATCAGTGCAACTGGTTTCAAAGAGTTCATTCTCAGAAACAAGAGTTAAAAGCTCCTTAAATTCATTTAGAAAAAAATATAGTAATTCATTGATGTGAAAAATAAGAAATTTACTCTTACTCTTACTTTTACTTAAAGTAAATTTAAAAGCATGTACTTTTGGATACTTAAGTACCTTTAAAAGCAAATACTTTTTTACTCTTACTCGAGTAACATGTCGACTGAGCTACTTTTACTTGTAACAGAATAAATTTTGACCAGTAGTATTTGTACTGTATTCTTACTCAAGTACTGGGGTCGAATACTCTGTCCATCTCTGCTACTGTGGCAGGGAGGAATCTTTGAAGGAATAGTTTTAAGGCACCGAAGAAGGACACGTCAGATCCACACATGGAGATAGTAAGTGTGTGTGTGTGGTGGCGTGTGTGTCTTCTTGAAATCAGGTTCACACAAAAGCCACCTGCTGCAGGGCGTCTTCCTCCAGCTTCACTAGAACCACTTGAAGCAGCCGGTGCAACGAACACAGGAAGCAGATTGCTACATTTTTTTTCTTCTGTGAAACCTCGTGCATCGGCCGCAGCGTGCAGCGTATGTCGTGCTGCATGCTCGCCGTCTGTGTGTGCATGCCGTGGCCTGCGCGTCGTGCAGAGAGTCGATCATCGACGTCAATTGCCTGTCCACCATATCTCTATCCCCTCTGACTGAGGTGAGACAAGAGGTGACCTAGATAGAAGGAGAGTAATTTGCACTGTCCGTGCAAGTGAGAGATCACGGCCCGCTCTGTCAGACAACGTGACGATGATGCTGATAGCTGTGGAGTGGAGAGGAAGGCTTTGGTTTCATAGGGTGCAGGTGTTCATGTGCAGGTGTTGGTACATCTATACAGAGAAACAAGCAATAACATGAACCTAACAGCTTTGGCAGTTTTGTTATGAATGTTCAAGCATCACTGGGTGTGTATTTCTTAGTGTTTCTACTTTAAGCTGTTACATATATTTCCACGCCTCTGCATTTAGGATTAAAGAATTATCCTCTTTGCACAAAAGCTTATGATAAACCTTGTATATACAGTACAATACTTTTAGCTGTGACCCCCCAGCAGAAAGAAATGTCCCCAGGGTCTTGTCATGTTTAAGATGTTTATGACACATGAGCAGCTCCACCAAGGAGAGATTTTCCCTTTTCCACTTTTGAGGATGGTTTAATTTCAACAACCAAAAAGGAAAAATCATAGTATATTCCTCAACAATGCATAGATTATATAAAAGTGAAAAATAAATGAATGCAAATTAATATCTGTAAAGAGCCTATGACCCCTAGGTTGGGAAAAATTGGACTAACTCAAATGAAGTGATTAAAACTGGCTCCACCTCATTATTCATCGGTAATCTAATGTAATATTGAGTGTAAAGAATATCAGTCTCAGGGCAATTATTCTGCAGAGCAAGTAGTTTAACCTTGGTTGCACTGTGCATTTTGCTAATCATACTTACATAACGTAATTAATAGCATTCTAAATGCAAGATTTGTATTCCTGATTCATTCATTTCACTTTTTTTCATGCTTTTTCATAAGTAAAGGATCAGAGAAGGCCTTCCACCGCTGCCTGGATACAATATCAGCGCCTCAGAAAATGGCTTGATATAGAAAGGGATTGGGAAAGAAACCACTGTGTTGTTGTTTGCAGGTTTTGTTATGAGTAGAAGTGAACGGTCTGAACTGGCAGAGTTGAGTCTTAAACTTGACAAAGGAGCCAACATGTTTTTATCTCTTGCTCCAAAGTAGGTTGTGGTTAAAAGAGTCAGCTCAGTTAACCTAAAAAAAAGAAAAAAGAAGAAGAAGTCTGGTATTTACCTAACTACCTGGCAGGCAGATTTAAAAAAAAAAACACACACACAAAAAACAGTAAACAGAGATGCAGAGAGGAACACTGGGCCCCCTTGTCAGAACATTGCTCCTGGCCGTGTCTTTTATTTGAATAAAATAATTAGGCCTGCTGCTTTAAAGTTGATGACTTGTCTGGTGATCGGTCTCTGAACCCTCCCCCTCCCGTTTGAATCATCACTTTCAAACATCAAATGCTCACATTTTTATTCTCCCTGCAAAAGTGCATAATAAAAGCTTTCACTGACACATGATGAGGGGTATAACTCCATCATCCCCTGGCTGAGCCTTTGTTTTTCTAACTGCCTCATCATGTGTTATCAGGCTGCATAGTTTAGTCTTGACTCAAAAGAAGGCTGATGCCTCGTAAACGTCTGAAGTTAGGATGTTCTCTGTATGTCTTCTATTAAGGTTTATTATTGCTGTAGGAATGCAGGGTTTAAGCCACAAAAACAACCCCTGATGCTGGTATTCAGGTTTTGGACAAATTAAAATTGTGAGCTGATAATAAGTCTAGATGAAAGGTAGATTCATGGTGTGGGCAGCATGGATGTCTATATCACATTTTATGGCAGTCTGGTCAATGTTTGTTGAAATGTCTCTCTGAACCACAACCTGTTGGTAGTCAGCCCAGTACATCTGCTGAGGACAGGAGTCAAATGTATCTTGGGGCTTCCTAGTTGTTGAGATCATTTCAGTTTGGACCAAAATGTTGGACCAACAGATGCTACATCACCACAACACACTAACAGCTAAAAACACAGAATCAATATAAATAGAAGAATACTTTAAATTAAATGAATAGATAATAAATTGAAGTAAATGACTTTAAATACCCCATATCAACAAGTTACAAAGGCTATGGGTCTATATAACTCCATGTATAGCTGTATATAATACTGCTATTTTTAGACCTTTTGAGCTATACCGGATAGTGAGATTGCTCTTCTCGCAGGCTGACATGGGCATCAAGTAAATTTAAATATCTATAATGACAAAAATGTGATCTGACTGAAAGCTCCAGAACATTTATTAAAGGGCCCATGTGATGAGTGATGAGTCAGCCTGTCTAAACAAAAGTGAGTGGATGCAACAACAATAAAATAAATGCCTAAATTGCACAAATATAAAATGGTATTTTAAAATGTTTTTTTAAAGAACTTGGAGAGGGATGCTGCACTGCTTTAAAGCACAAAGGATGCTGAATTTTCTGTTGCTGTGACAACGCTCCAGGTTGAGCGAGCCAACCAGGAACAATATCTGATTGACCTTATTCTTTTTTCTTTCTTTTTTTTTAATGGGTATTTGCTTCATCAGTACTGGACTCTGACTGAAAACCGATTGACCCCAAATTACAGCTACATTCAGAACTGGTGAAAAACAAATTATGGTGTGTTATGTCTATCGTGCAGAGCTGGAGGAGGGGCTTTAAATAAAAACAACAGACTTGTGTTTTTGTTGAGCTGACTCTCACAGAGCACTATGAACTTTGCATTGACCTGCAGCTGCACCCTCCTTTGCTGTGGGGCTGTCTCTATATCTTTTCTGAAAATGATAAAGAGGAGCAGCAGCAGTAAAATGTGTGTGTTTTCACCTGATATTTTAGCCGTCATCATGCAAGTGAATAACAGTCTCCCCCCCCCCCACCCTGCTGAGAAGCCTTTTAGCAAAGGGCTTGTCTTTAACTGCGTGTAGATCTTAGAAAAAACACGGATTAAATTTAAAGTAGCTTTGACCGAGGTGGTTCCAGCACAGCTCCGCTCTCTTCTTTTATGGCGGCCCCTCTTTGTAGTCGCTCAGATAACATCGGAGACAAAGATGGCGATGTGATTACTTTGTTTTCAAGGCTCACAGGTTGGTGCTGGAGTGCTGAGGCAGCAAGATGGCCCCCGCATAATAAGTCAGGAAGAGTGGAAAGCCACACTCCAGGGACTATGATTACCTCTCACCTGCTCCAAAGAACAGCAAGCCATTACAGAAAAATTATTTCTCAATTTACTTTCCGGGAGGGCTCTGGGAGAGCAAATGTTCCTGGGAGTGGTTCCAACATAAACCCTCGAAAAATGTAGATGCGCACCGCTCCCTGTAGGAACTTATAAAGTAATGCTTGTGTAAATAATGTCTGGAGCAGTGTCTAGTGCTCTAACGATTAGGCCTGTGCAACCTACAGCTTAATATGCAACTGCTCAAACTCTCTCTCTCTACGCTCGCTCTCTCATCTTGGTCGATAGAAAACTGTGGAAGAGAGATGAGGCGTTGTGCAGCAGAGTGGGTATATAAGTGTTGTGACTTACAGTGTCTCTCATGGCAATGAGACAAAGGGCACTGCATGCTGATCAGTCTGTCTCTCTCTGAGACGTTCTCACTCTTTTTTCAGTCTCTCCACTGCAGAATGAGACGCAGTGGTAATCATGGCAGGATGAGCTGGAGTTACAATCACAGACTGTATAAAGATGGACCTAGCTTTGATGACATCACCCACAGGATTAAAGCACTTCCCAGCTCATCAAAACACCAGTAGCTACATTTATTCACCTGTCACTGAAGCAGCCACGCCCTCAATTATACCCGACTTAAAACCTTAACAGAATGAAACAGGTGACCAGGATGTATAAGTGTTTATTTCTGCTGTAAAGCTGGACATATTATGGTGCGTTAGATTTGTCTTGAAAGTTCAAACCAAGAAGTTGACCAGATTCCAGTTTGGAGTTGGTAAGAAGTCAGAAAAGTAATTCTTTTGTTACCTATCATTGTTAGCACTGGTTGCTTATACCAGCCAATAACTACACACTATGTTAGCAGTCAGTACAACTAATAGTAATATCATCATATAGCCTAAGGCCAAAATATCTAATAAACAGTGCCTTTGCTCACCATTGATGAACGGAGCAACCATCTTGGATAACAAACTGACTTTAGAAGTTGTTTCTGATGATGCAGCTGACTGGGAACTCTGGAAATCTGCCTTCTCAGTGCTAAGGAAATGCAGCATCAAAGAGACCCGGAGGAGTTTGCTTTTGGCTATTAAAGAGTCTCATACTAATGTGGATGAATCTACGTTACCCACACTTGTTAATGGGTCCATTTTCGATAAATATATCGTTTTGTCTTTATAGTTATTTTGATATTATTATTACAGCATTTCCTGGTTTCCAGGTTTCCCGGACTCTGCCCAGCGGGTCATGGGAATAACGTTGCCGGATTGCTAGTTGCCATCGTTTATGGTCAGAACTACGACGGTATCTGATCGTCTTCGAACCTCTGACTTTCATTCTTGATTAATGAAAACATTCTTGGCAAACGTTTTCGCTTTCGTCCGTCTTGCGTCGGTCCAAGAATTTCGCAGTGCGCACGGAGGCTCATGGGAAATGTAGTGAAAACACTTTCACTTTCCGAAAGTCCTCGTAGTCATTGACCCACTTTGGGAACCAGCCTCGAGTGGCCGTTCAAGAAACTGCAGCTTCTGTCACTCAGGCGTTTGCTTCAGTTTTCAGTTTTTCAACCCTGGTGGTTGATGTTTGCTGATCCGGTAGTTTTGTGCCTTAAAATAACCAAGCCATGACCGTTATTATAGTAACCTTGGCAATGGTACAATGGTAAGTGCACCAGTGTTGGCACAGTTTACATATGTATTATTGTAACTATGACAACCAAGGTCCAGTACACCTACCACTGTTGGGGCTGGACAATGTGTTGTCCTGATTACACTTCATTAGGTCGATGTACCCCAACAGGTTGATGGCTATAAATGATCTGGTTGGTGAAGTCAAAGGAACAGGGAGGAGACTAATAGCTGGTTTTTCTGCCTTGGCTTTGTTATGATGTTATTTCTCTTTAAAGTTTTGATGTGGCACCAGATGTTCATAAGTCTGTGTGTGGTGTCTCCTTCGGGGACAACGGGGACACTTGTATAACGCAGCCTCTCTGTGGTAAGAGGCAGATGAAGGCGTTTGTTCAGAACACGCACAGGAAACCTTTGGCTGGTGCAGCTTTAATTAGAGGAAATTTTCACACTTGGCAATGCAGGGAAAGCTAATGTAACATGTGTAGGTGTGATGTATTCTCAAGTCTCTGTTCTTGAGCAGTTGATCAGTGCACTATGAATAGGCCCTGTGAAGTTCTGGGGTGTACTTCGTTCATGTCGACTGCCTTGACTCAGATCAGTGCTCACTCTGCACCACAGAGAGAGACAGTCTGGAATTTATGTAAAAAAAAAATAACGAAAGGCTTCAGTGTTGAGACATTTTGTCTTTCAAATAATCTTTATTTTTGCATGGTCCAGAACTTTAGATAAGTTTTTAGGAGTGCAGAGCCGGTCCCTTTATGTCTCTATGTGAGTGCATGTTTTTCTGTGTGTGCGTGTTGGTGTGTGCGTGCCAATAGAAATGCTGTTACAACGGCAGTGCGACTGACTCGTGTTGTGGTTTTTCATTTTCGGTAGGTACCAATAAGATTGGCAAACCACATGCACACACACACACACACACACACACACATACTTCCTCTCCAAAATGGGTGTGTTTGTGTGTGTGTCTATCACTGTCTGTCTTGTCTGAGAGTCCTACATGAAGAAAAATCTGTGTGTATTTCTGTTTGAATAATAAATTGTTGTGCTTCATCCATTCTCCATTTAAATCCATCACAGAGACAATGCGTGGCTGTGGCTCATTTGACGGAGCTTTAATGGCACTAACCGCATTAAAATGTTTACCACAAAGTGAGCAGTTTCACATGAGCAGTCTATTTACTCAAAGACTTACTGATCTGACAAATACTTGTCACGAAGAGACGGTTGCCATGTTGACTCACGGCAAACTGGGAGTTTCTGTAACAGTTGATTTGTGTCTGGGTTTACCAGTTACCCGTGTGCACCGCCGCCGAAAACAACCTCTCAGACACCACACGGTACAACAGCCATCATATCTGAGCGTGTTTTGGTCTCTTTTTTTACTGAGATTTGAGTGATGCTGACAGCTCTGATTACATCTCATAGCTTGAGCTGTAATCACAGTGAATGCCCTCTGCAGCATAACATGCGTGCGTATTGCGCTGTGTTTGTAATGTTTAAGGGGAGCATGCGAGCGGGTCTGAGTTGACTGTATGTCCTGATGCACGTCTGCTTTTCTCCACAGGGTTTGCAGGTGAAGGCTGATTACGTTCCTCTGCTGCAGTCCCTGGCCACGTATGGATGGAGACTCACCTGTGTGCTGCCAACCCCGATAATCAAGACCAACAGGTAATCAGCCTCATGTGACTAGTAAAGGGGCATTAGGTAATGTGTAACCTCTAAGGACCTCTGTCGGCAGCCAACAGGAACTACAAGAGCAACTACAGTACAAGATTCCTTTTACTGATTTTATGTGTGTCCATAAAAAAGTATTGACCAGTGAACACAACACAGAGTGATCTCCATTTCCACCTCTAAAAGCTATTAGCAGCTCCAGTGGGGATTTAAGTGTCTCCTAAACCCTATGGAGAGAACACTTATGCAAAATATACAAATGTATAACTCATCTGTGCAGGTCTGTTTTCACTTTCACAAACTCTTACATTGAAATATTGTTTTCTGTTGATCAGGGTCAAAAAACATCTACATAAAATCATTTGATTCAGAGTTTATTTGACGCCTATCTCTATAACGCATTATAACCATACTTATAATGAGTTATAATGCAGTTATAGCACTGTGTAACTGTAGTTATAAACACTCATAAATGATCATAATGCTTTATATCAATAATCATAACACACTATAAAGCATTTTATCATGACATAAGGTCAGGTTTTATATTATGTTATAACTGTTAGGAATTTGCTCACAATGCCCACATCGATAATACATTTTATATATAGTTATAATGTGTTATAATTGGTTTATAAACATGTATAACTATCATTAATTTATTTAATAATTTATGAGTCTTTATAACTATAGTTATACAGTGGTATTATAACTCATTATAAGTATGGTTATAATGCGTTATAGAGATAGGCGTCAAATAAAGTATTTAGTTTCAAAACAATAAACTATACAAACGTTTCATAACTCTTTTTGAGCTAGAGGCACTACACATATTATACTTGAAAATTACATCAAAGTTGTTTTATTTTTTGTCATAACGTGTTGAATAGTTTCCCCCTCTATCCTGTAACAATATACTGAAAATAATATGTCATTTATGGTTGCTGATTATGATTATGACTATTTATGAATTGAGGATCTGTTCACTTGTTTCTTCTGCTCTTGGTCACAGTGAAACTTATCACATCCTTTGATCCGTTAAAATGAAAGCAATAACATTGTAACATAGTACTTTAACTTCAAAGCAACGTACACTTTTATGCAGCACCTTGCATGTTCAAGAGTCAAAGTGCTTTTTTATTACAAAAAACGTCTTATTTATTTAGTTATTTGAATAGGATTTCAAAAGAATTTTTTAGAAAAACTGAAGAAAGAAGTATTTTGCTACAATAACCTGAAATAACAGTTCTGCATCACTGCATGTTCAGAGAGACTGCACAGAATATTGATTCTTCTGTTTTTAATTAAAGCCCTTCTGAATAGAAATGAAAATGGAAAATGTCACCGTTAACATCTTTGAGTTTTGTTGTGGAGGGGAAACTTTTGATTAAACCTAAATTCACACAAATAATGGAGCAAAACTGACAACTGCCTACTGTATATGCTACAGTATACCTACAACCTGGTGTAAATCATAACACACACACTCAGCCTGTCTGTTATTGTTCAAAGAAATATGACAGCTTTTAGAAGGAATTGACCTAAATCTGAGCCAATTTGGACTGGGTGTTGAGCCGACCAGCAACAGCAGCAGCAGCAGCAGCTGTGAGAGTTTAAAAGCAGCGGCTCTGACTGTTTGGTGGAAAATCTCTTCACAGAAATGTAATGGTTCCTCGGTTAAGCTCGTGCTGACTCATCACTCATGGCTGCTAGATGAGTGTACATCCGCTTATGGTCAAAGGCCTCGCTTGTTCTCAGACGCACTGAAGAGCTTCACTTCAAAACAGAATTTCTCCTCGACATGCTGATAATGTTAAACCAGTGGAATATTTCACTCCACTATGGTCCAGTAATGTCTAGTATGGCTGTCTGTGACTCTATAAACCACTTCTATTTAAGATTTGAAATACAACAGGGGCAAATTAGTAAACAGGTTTTAGGTATCATAATAACATAGTGTTTCACACTGAGATAATTAGTCGACATGTACAGATGAACACCAAGCTAAAGCTTCCTCAGGGCTGCAGGCAGCAATTGGGCCTTTACTTCAAACGACTGTGAAACTTCTATAGTAATTGCAAATTAGAAAAAGATGAGTTCTCATAAACAAGAGTTTAGCAATAAATATTGTGACAGTGAAGTAGCAGAGTAATGAGGAAACTGGATTCTAGATTAGCTGTCAGATTAGTTCATTGTCTCCTGGTTAGAGACCAACATTTAGTCCAAAAGTGAAGTGTTAAATATTTATGTAACAGTAAAAGAAAAAAATAATAACCTGTCGGATTGCTTTCATTAATCAGCTGTCAGATTCTGTCAAACATGATCAAACATTTGCAAAAATCCTCCACACATGTGACATCTCTTGACTTGAACACATATGGAAACAGCAAACAAAGGCTGAGCAGTCTGACAAACAGGCAGCCCTGCAATTTGGAGGGATTAAGTCTAAGGTTCGAGACTGTCTTAAAGCAATACTCACATGCCCCAAATGTATGTTGAAAGTGCTCTTGGTTGCTGTAATTGCCCCTGAAGTGCAGTGCATGATCTGTGGGGAAAATGACTTGTAATATGAGAACAGGAAAGAAAGTGTCTTCCAGACCCATGGTCCCACTTTCTGTCCTTCTGCTGCAACCTGATCCACAGGAGGGAATTAAAAACTAAAACGAAATCTGTAACTACGAAGCATCCAATTAGTAATGTAATATCCAGAGTGATGTTGCCATACATGTCACCTATAGCATTATCACATATAAACATCCTCTGGATATATGAAAATATAGGTTTAAAAAATAATCTGTTTATTAATATATTGAAAATATATTGTGATTATATATATATATACTGTATATATATATAATACGATTATATATGTATATATAATACGATGTCACTACTGTATACATGTTGGCACTTTGTCATACAGTTCATGTATGCAAGTTAGCATACACATAAAGATATTCTATATGCTGGTACTACAGTATATGTTTTTCTTTTTATTTACACATTAATGTTGATTTATATTTACAATCCGAGGAACTGGCTTCAGACCCTAGAACCTACTGTTTAAATAATATCAACATGCAGGATATTAAGGGTTTGAGATGAGTATATGCAGTATTTATTGTATGTCTACAATATAAACAAAAGGCCTACATACTGTATGTGCTGATGTTCCAATGTTCCAATTTCCAATAGGTTCCATTCATAATTTTACATACCTGCTATTATTTTATATGTCCATATATGTCATCTATAGAAATTCAATATACAGAATGTATATTACATTTGCATGTTGATCTGAAGTGGTTCTTGTGGTGAAACTTCAGACTACAGTTTTAATCTCCCTTCACTTACATTGAAATCACTTAAGCAGTGACCAGTGACTTTAGCCACCTATGAAATAATAATTTCATTGCTCGTTCAAGCATGTAAATATTGTTTTGAGGTTGAACATGATGAAATTCTTTAATAATACATGTTGCCATGTGTCCCTCTGATGGAGTGTGCTTGTAGTGTTTCCGTGCGCTGACCGATTGTTTACTCTGCCCCCACCTCAGCTGGTCATGTCTGCTGCTCTTTGGGAACATAGCTGATTAATTACCTCTCTATTTTCATCCTTTATTTTTCGCCGCACTCCCCCACCCCTCTCCTCTCTTTCAAAATGCCACAACGCAACAGCACAACATGGCTAATTAATCAGACTCAGCCTAGATACAGTACAAGACGGAGCTCATTTCTCCCCCTGCCTGCAAAACATATTTTTTGTGCACCGAAATAATGGTTGATGATCTATTTCAGATTAGCAATACTCATTACACTTGTTTTTGTGGTGTTGACTCCTCCATTTTTAAATAGCAAATTTGTAAATGCACGCTTTTTTGTAGTCTGAGGGTTTGCAGGCTGCACTTCATCTGGAGGGGTCGGATAAGTGTCAGTGATCTCAGCAGCGTCTGAAATTAATGCTAACTGGTGCTCAGCGGCTTCTCCACACAACATTAATTCATGTAGTTGTCTCAGAGCACGCATTCATGTTCGCCGCATTCAATTAATGCGGATGGTAATTACGTTTCAGAGCCATTTACTAGAGCAAATGTGAATTTCTCTGCATTAACTATGATAGGAATGAGCATACAACAAGAAAACAAGAAGGTGGAGAAAAATTAGTTAATTATCTCACATCTCACTTTGCCTTGGACTAAATAATGATCAAAAGATACAACATTATAGAACCTTCATCTTCATTTTTTTGGAAGGAGGATTGCAGTTGTTAGGTTTTTTTTTCTTTTTCTTTATTTCTTCTTTTGTGTGTGGCAATTTTCCTCCAAAGATGAAGCCACCAACAGGTACATTCACCTATGAATAGTTGCAGGCTATTGCTGTACTATGTGGCTTCAAGTGATAATAGTGTGGCTGACACTGACAGCCAAGAGCAGGTTCAGTAAAGGCCTGCAATTTTCTAAGCCATCCACCCCTTTCTAGCTTAATGGGCTGGGGCTTTTGCTAGGAAGTTTTCAGCTTTGATTCGCACAGGAAGCCGTCCAGCATTCTTGACAGCCTAGAAAATAGCATATGGATAAACGGTGGAGGGAAGGGGGGTAATGGAAAAAAATATATAAAAAAGGAAAAGTTGTGGTAGGCTTTGGGTGGACTGTAAGCCCTGTGCTGGAGGAGTCTCAAGTCCATTTGATGTTGAGAAAGGGAAGATTTGTAGCACGCTTTAAGGGTTCTGCTGCCATCATAAACCTGCCATCTTTCCTCATGTGCAAGGTTGAGCGGGCAGCTTAACTTCAGACAGCATGTAACCTTTGTGTGTGTGCGTGTGTGTGGGCGTGTGTGTGTTATTGGACTTGTGTCAGATAACAGCACAGGAAAACACATCTCCTTTTAAGTCATGTCCAATAATAGCAAAAGAGAAAGAGAAGAAATAAAGAAGAAGCAAACAATAAAACTGTCAGACATCAGGCTGTCGTGCGAGATAAGAGCCGAGAGGTAAAACTCAACGGGTAGGTAGTTGGTGAGAGCACATTGGGTTAAAAAAAAAAAACACATGGGGATGTTTATGAGAAAGATGAGCAGACGAAAGAGTGGGAGTAAGCGTGAGAGACAGGAAGCCCACTCAGAAATGAATCTGCATTTCCTGCCACGATTAATCTGTCAGCGCGAGTACTTGTGCAGATTATCCCCCTCAGAACACAGGGGTGTGACATGTGCATGGGATGGAGGATTATGTTTGGGGAATTGAGGAGGAAAAAGGGAAGAAATACATATTGTGAGAAGTGGAAGATGCTCACAGACGTTCAGGCAAACTTCAAAATGGCTCTTAGTATCTTGAACGGTCTGTTTCCCTGCAGGATTCAAAGGAAAGGTGGGGGTGAAATGATACTGATAGACAACAGCAGTAAAGAGGTTGGGCCACAAATGTGAACATACATCCTTAAACTGTCAGATAAGAGCGTGAAGCATGGGCAGTGGCTAGCAATCATCTGACTATCTCGAGGGAAGGTCAGTAGGAGTGGGGATCCCAGTGTGTTATCCTAGGATTTAACTCAAAGAATTGCACACATATATCTTGGAGGGCTGCAGCACAAAAAACAACACTGAATTATAAATAGTCTGTCAGTGTTTCTAAATGTTGAAACCTTGAGAAGCAAATGGGAATAACATATTTCCCTCTCCCATTCCTGTGTTGTTTTAAATCATTTCTAAATAAATGAGTGCCAAAAAAAAAAGCAAAGGCGATGGATTGGAGGAATAAAATTATCTCAGAGTCTTGTTGAATTGCCAACTCAGCTGATGTTGTCTTCTCTTTGCTTTTCTCTTAGTGATGGAAGTCTGTCCACCAAGCAGATTGTTTTCCTGCAAAGACCCGTGTTGGGCCGAAAGAGGAGGGAGTCCAAGGTATTTGACCCCACATTCTTCTCTGTATTTCTTGGCTAGCGTGAGGTCTCCCACCAGCCCCTTCTGTCACCTGCTTGCCATATATCCAAATCCAGTATCACCTCAGCTGGTTTTGTTTTAAGCAGGCAAACACACACAGCGAGGGACAAATGTGAAGACGCTGTTCTCTGTTCTGTGACTGAGATATGTGTTGTTTGGGGGAAGCAAGGATTTGTAATGCTGTCTTGGCGACTCTGAATCATGGTGATAAACTCTAAAGCTAACCTTTGTCTGTAGTGGAATGAATCCATGTTGATTCTTTATTTGACCCGAATTTAAACAGCCATCACAACAACAAATTTAATAGGCTCTAAGACTCTGGGAATAGCTAACGTTAACAAGATTTTCCTGACCCTTTCTTTGGAGTTTATCTCAGTTTTCTATATCCCTGCAGTGTGGGGAACCCTGCACAATTTGTTTGAGTTATTGAGGACATATTGCATTAAATTTTGTGTGTTTGTTTGGTCAGACTGAAGGCCTCGAGGCAGCCAATAACTCCCTTCAAAATCGCCTCAATTTCCTTCCCTGCATCAGTGAGACTCATTTGAATTAGCTAGTTATCCCAGCGCAATATTAGATCCACTGTGATCCATTCTTAATTAAGTCTGTGTGTAATGCTTTGTGCCCAAAAGCATATTTAAAGACTTGCAATGCACTAACCACTTAAATCCACTAACAACCTAATCTAAATGTTTCAGAAACTGATCTTCAAGCCCCGAGGCAAGTCCAACAAGAACTGCATCAAAGACACGGCTAAGACAAAGAAGAAGAAGAAAACAAAAACCGAGAAGGATGTGGAGGATCCCAAGATTGTTGGCGACAGACAGAAGGTTGAGAAAGATGAAGACAAGAGTGAAGATGAAAGGGTGAATGCAACAGACATGGAAGCAGTGAGAGAAAGCCAGGCACCGATGGAGAGGGAAGCAAGGTGCGAGGAAGAAAGAAAGGATGATAACGGGTTTGAGATCAGCATAGAGACTGTCGAAGAGAAAGAAGTAGAAGCTGCAACAAAGGACAGAGGAGTAGAAAATGGCACTGAAGATGAAGGAGAAGAGGAGGAAAAAACAGTAACATTGGAAGGAGAGGGATCAGAAGAGAATGGAGAGCCTTTGGAAGACAAAGAAGTCCAGGAAGTTGCAGAAACGGTTGCTACTGTAGAAACAGAGAACGAGACCAAAGAAAAGGAGGGTGAAGGTGTAGCAGAAGTTGAAGCTGTGATCGAAAACGGCGTTGAGACAGATGAGGAGAAAGACGAGGGAGAAGAAAATGCGATCAAACACAAGACAGAAGAACCAGCAAGTGTGGAAGTCATCGCCAAGGAGACAGATTCACAGGCCGCACTGACCAATCAGAGCCCAGAGGAGACTCAAGAGTAGCCCGGAGTCAAGGTTTTTCCCCACCCTACCTCTCAAATTCCCCATCTTAAAAACTGGTTCACGGTGTTGTCCCTGATCCAAATGACCGGGGCCTGGATCCCCACCGCTGCAGCATTGTCCAAACCTGCCATCTTTTCATGAACGATCCCACCCCCCCACCCCCCCACCCGACCTGCCACAGTGTAGCTACAGAATGATTTTGTGTAAGTGCATCATATAACCACACATACTGAATGTATATATCCAAAAACGGGCAGTGCTGGTGCGTGATAGTCAATGTGGAGTCACTGGAATAACTGATTGAGGTCCAACAGGAGAGAGTGAACATCTACAAATAGAAGGAGTTTTTGTTTTTCATTGGGAAAAAAGTGCCACAATTTAAAGACCTGGTCACATCAGCACTCAAACTCAGTGCAGTGAGATTAATCCATCAGCATAATTGGCTCTTGGGGACAATAATTCTTTAAATTCAAATTCATTGGAGTTTGACAACCAAATTTGTGCTGTTGATTGAAAACAGGTTAAAAATGGACGAAGCTATCGTAGTTTCTTTAAACTGTCCTACAGTACTATTGAGAGGGGATATTGGTACAAGTTCTTGAATAAATTGTCTTTTTTGAGCTTATTGTGCCATTAGCAATCAGGCTTATTGTCATTGAACAAGCTAGCTTGCTAACTAAGATCTTCACCTCTTCAGTATTTCTTAACTGAATTAAATGAACGAATGAAATGCTAGCGGGAAGAAAATGACCCAGTATAGAGAAAACTAGTAGAAGAGCTACTGAATGATGCTAGCATGTTAGCAGTAAGCTCAAAAGATACAGACATTTATCAACTTGCCCTTTGATCATCCCTATATGTCACCAAGCTGCTAGAGCTACAAAATTAGCAAAGATATGTAGCCTACATGGTGTGATCAGGCCTTTAAGAAGGGTGAGGAGCATTACATCTTTCTCATTGCAGTCTTACTCAGAGTTTGATGTCAGCTTGCAGTCTGTCTAATTAGGGTTATTTCAATAGCCTAAAAGAACAGTGATGCCCTTGAAAGGTCAGCGCTTTCTTCTGAAGAAAACTCTGAGACCATCCACCTGCCCCCTTCACCTCTTCTCCACTTGTCTGGGAGTTGTACCCAGATATAGCATCTGTTACAAGAGGTACTTTCACCTGACTGTTGAGCAGCTCTCTTTGGGGTCTGAAGCTGAGGAAAGACAAGTCAGCTCCCTAATCCGAGATTCAAGAGAATCCTGACAAGACACAGGCCTGACTCTTCCGAACGACTCACGATATAAGAAGCAGGTAAGCTTCGGAGAGTGTCCTATGTGATCACAGACTATATCACCACTTCCCGTTCCTTCGTTCTGTGCACCGTAGTAAGTTGTGATGTGGAGGGAACTTGGAGGAGAACGCTGGTAGAGGTGATGGGAAAGGCGTTTGTTGCGACAGGCAATCCAAAGTAGGGTGAAGAGATAATTGTTTACGCTGAGCTCTAAGCCGTCAAGTGCTTCAAAGAGAGCCGATAATCACTCTTTGGTGTGGTGTGCTAAGCTCACCTTGCATACAGAATGTCCCACATTCAAAGCCAAGTTAGATAAGGATGTGAAATTCAGCTGAATGTTTGCAGCTCAAGGGCAGCACTCGTATTTAGATTCTCCTACTTAGTTTTTACATACAGGAGTGAGGATTTGTTCCCGCGCAAAAGTTGCATTTTTAATTACATTTCCAGTCAAAGGCCAGGGAGTCGCTTCTCAGTGCGGAAACAAGGTTAAGCCGCGTGGTCAGGGCAGAGGCTTGATGTTGTTTACTCGGACCAAAACCGAAGACTGAGAGGGAGGAATGGAGACAAAGGAAGAGGTTGAGAGAGACCACAGAGCATAAGAGAGTCAAATAAAAGAAATGAATAGGCTCATTTACAGCAACGTGTGTTTGTGTCCCGCATTCCCCGTTGAGATTTCCATCATTATTTTACCTCCAGCTCTTTAAGCAGGTCTTACCAGAAATCATTTCTGACGATAACCAAGTCATCATGTGTCGTTTCATTACATCGTGTGGCTTTCCATTTGAGACAAGGGGAAGGTGAGGGAGGGAGGTGGCAATGTTCACGGTGCAGAGCTCTCATTAGCTCGCTAATGGGTTTTGTCAGTGGGGTATCTGTCAGGAATCATGCATTTATAATGGGGGTCACTTATTGGGGGATGTATTGACAGCAAAACACCTCAAGAAAATAGCCTTTAGATTTAACGGTGATGTCATATAGGGGATTGTTTGCACTGATGTCGTGTTAAAAATGCAAAATTTGCAGAGAAGTCAGACACACTTTGTCATAAAACACGTCAGAAAGCCTATTTATTAAAACCTTAGCATTTGGATATTCAAGAACTTCAACTACCTGCTGTCTCGCTTTATACAGTCTATAATTTGTCCTAATTTGGATCTTTTGTTTTATGAGAATAGATGATACCTTGGTCACGTCTCCTTTTGGAGATGAAAATCTTCAATTACACACAAGTAAGATTGATTATGCCGAATAAGTGCTCTCCTTTTTGGGGGATTAATCCACCCGCCGCTGAGATTCTTTTCAATGTAAAATGGCAAATGTCTTTGTGTAGAGTAGAATATGAAAAAAACTGTGACCAGTTTAGCCTTATTACTATACTGTAAATGGCCCACAACCTGCTATTAGAAATGTCCTTTAGAGGCACAGTGGTGATTTCAGTGTTATATGTTTGTTATAGTCAAACAGGAGAGTTTTGCTACAGTCAGTGTTGGTATTTTGAAGCTGTTGTTCCCTGTTTTATTACTGGAATTCACAGTGAGGGGATAAAAGATCTGAAGTGTTTGTCTATATGAAGGTAATACGTTTTGGATTTATTTCTAAGATGTTTGGAACATGTTCTTTTTTAATATTATTATTATTATTGTGAATGTTCGGTTTATGAGTCCAGAGATTTTTATTGTGGGCTTTGTGTTGCCTCTGCTGTTCCGCTAAAGCTTGCTAAAGTGTATTTCTGACTGATGCTTCGAGCTACCTCCCGAGGGCCGTTGTTGGTTTTTACACCAACAGGGGACGGGGGTCACGGCCTGTGTGTCCCCCCTCCCTAAAACATATGCTCCCTGTCCTCTCGGCCTCCACTTTGACGGAGCCCAGACCCTGTGAGCGTGAGTTCATCACTAATGGCAGACAAGGTTAAGGGTCACATTTGAGCCAGAATGGATTTTCCACAGCTGTACACAGGAGTTTGCACGAGCACAAGACAAATAACCACTCTGATCAAATTGAGATATGAAGTCATATCATAGTATTCTCTGTGGTATTTTCTTTTTGTCAGTTTTTTTTCTATAAGCTTTCGGCTGTTTGAGCTTTAATAAGCACTTATTGTATTCAAGAAATATTTAATGCTGCTGGGGAGCAAATAAGACTCAGTTGTCACTTTCACACTTGTCAAATGTGACAGATAGTCCTATGAATTATGAAAGGCGATACCAAAATATGCCTTTTGATAGCCGACGTGATCACGATAAATATTTGAGCAATTTCCCCATTGAATCCTGGTCAGCTTCTTTAATCAGATTTAATCAATGTCTCCATTCTCCCCAGTGTCAAGATAAACATTTTAACTGTCACCTATCTGTTTCATGAATATGAATATATCTCACTGTTCCTGCCTCTTTCCTTTTTTTTTCTTTTGTAATTTTGAATGTGAAACTGTGACATTTATTCCCCTTTGGCATCCTGAAAACAGACACATCATGTTCCACTTTGTCTAGAAGAGAAGAGTTTGGAAAATCAGGTGATGTCATGTGACATGACAGTTTTTTTGTTTTTTTTTACCAACTCCCACTTCATTCCGGTCGGACATCCACAAACATGATTGTAACCTTGGCAAAAGTTACAAGCGGCCTGTTATCCGGCCCATCCTACCTGAGGCCGTGCCCTTCGGGGCTCTAACTTTCCCTGATAAGAGCTGATTGGTTACAGTGCAGTCTAACCTCTGGCACGAGTACACTCCAGGGACTGTGGGTAATTGTGTTTTTTTGTCTGCTATTGGAGGGGGAAAAAAAGAAAAACACAGACAGGGAGGCAGGATCTGACACTTCATCAGTTAAATGATGCTGAACCATGTTAACCTATCCGTCCGTGAAAAGAAGGAGACCTTTGTCTAATGTTTGACTTCAATACATTTGCAGCCCTGTACTCATCTGTGTTAAAAAGAAGAAAAAAAAGAGGTAATATACAGTTTCCTGTCTTTTATCAGCATAATTGTCTCTGAGCCTCAGTAGTGGCGCTGGTGCAATCGTTCTTGGTAACGCTGTAAAAATTGAACAAAAAAAAGAAAAAAAAACATAATGGTTCATTTCCTGTGTGCTACTATGATGTGAAATGGGCAGCGTAGAAATGACAGAACATGATACAATAGGATGCCGTCATTTTTCTTTTTCTTTTTCCTTTCTGTATTGTCACTTTAGCTTGCTCACAGCCTCTGGAAAACATAGGCTATTCTTTTTTTTTTCTTTTTTGTCTCTGATGTTAGTTTTCTATCACCTCAGCTGCCATCTTGAATGTTGAGTATCTTTGATCATGTGCTGTTGTCACTTGCATAGCAGTGTTTGCTATCGAGGAAGAAGAAATATTCTTTATCTTTGCTATCCTCAGTATGTCCACATTCCTATTGTTCATGACATCTGTACAATTTGTATATTATAAAATGATTTATATTTAATGTGTACACGTGTCCTTGCTTCTTTTGTGTCAAAGGGAATAGAACAGCGTCTTCGTTTGAAGTAACTCAGACGTTCAAGTGAAGTTGTCCTTCAGATCTGTTTTACTCATGACCTTCAGTAATTAAAGGACAAGTATGCAATTTTTCTACCTTGTGTATAGTCAGATGTCCTTATGTACACTGAAGCATTTCTGCGTGGTGTAATCGTTCCTACCATCCATACATGAGGACATCAACATAGACACTGGAGCCTTGTATTGATTGTATTGACACATGTCAAATTCTTATTATTTTATAAACAATAAGTCTCCTTATTATTTTCTAAATTAAATGATCCATCATTTTTATTTTTTGGTCCAAGGCAAGCAACAGTTCAAAGTTTTTCAGAGAACAATGATCTAAGACAAAGGAAAGCACATTGTGACACTTGAACCATCAAAAATGTTTGTCTTTTTTTCGTGACAGTGGACTTTCAATTATATATAGTTTCTGATTCATTTTCTGGCGAACGACTACTAAGTTAATTAGTTGTCAATATGTTACCACTGGCCAGTATAAACAGAAGGAACTATTAATCACATGCATGTGACTTATTGTTTTACAGTTTTTCTCAGTCGCTTTGGTGCTATTCTCAGATCAGAATGAAAGTTCTCATAACTATTAGTTCAACCTCCACAACATGTAGTCATTTGTCCACATCATAGTAGCAGTTTCTCCTTCCTCTGAACAAATTGCAAATGCTTTTGGACATGTATCAGTTGCTCTCATACAATTCTCTGCTGTTTTACAACATTATCATTTGTTTATGTCATGTCAGTCAAAATGAACTATACTTTTGAACGCTGAATAGTCTTTCCCTATAAAACTAATAGTCCTCATTTCATTGCTTGAGTCATTACATACAAAATTGTTGAACTAGTTTTCATAATCTGTCAAACTAATTTTAAATGTTGGGAGAAGCACTGTGAATTCAATTATTCAAACATTTACAGTAAGGAACAGCAGGTATGTATTCAGCACTAAACAATCTGCACTGCTTTCATTGTGTCAGGCATTACTGTAAGATACAGTGGGACAAGAACTTTTTTACATTTACATTTAGACTTACACGGTACTGCACTACAGCATTTTATAAGTAGGAAGCACTTTGACAGTATTGTACACTACAGTAATAATGGTTGATGCAGTAGGCATGTACTATACATTACTGTAATTTTACTCTGCATCACATAGGATTACAAGACAACCTCACAGAGGTGGAAGAGACTGAGCCCATTGCAAACAATGGCATAAGGTTGAAAGAGATACAATGTAAGGATGACATTACTGTATCTTTGGGAATATTGAATCTGTTTCAATCGCTACAATTGACAGAGTGATGTAGATGAAAATGTGACTGGAACGTCTGGATGTGCAGGAATGATTCACAGTACTCTGTAGGTTCAGTTACTAGACTATATGTACGCCAACATAGTTTACGTAAAGTTGTACCCAAAGAGTATGTTTCTTATGTTTGTTGTAGATGACTGTAGTGTATTTTTCCTTTGCACAATGCTGTGAACAAATCAGAATTGCAAAGAGCATATGCAGTAGAAATGTGAAACATACATATTCAGTATCTCCACTAAATACAGTAATGTGTAACTTTACTGTAGTTTTCACATGGCTGTACTAGTAGTGTATAGTGCTGTCTTGAGCATTTTCAGGTAGTATCATCACTTTTTGCATTGGAAAACACTTAGAGAATAAAGTGTCCTAATGAAAACATGACAAAGCCATTTGACTATCTTGTTCATAAACGATGGTGTCAGGACTTCTCATTTTGACGACACTGACAGTTTCATTGACATGAGTACTTGCTTTTGAGGGATGGACAATCCATTTTGAGCAAGTGACGCGCTTTTGCAGGTCATTCACTAGGTTTTGCAGTTTGCAATAATTGTTCTGAGAAATGCACTAATTGTTGTGCAAATGTTAAGAGTGATGTGAGAAAAGCACCAAAGCGACTGAGAAAAACTGTAAGTCGAGGTCGATGATGTATATTTTTGATATTGATTTGCTGACAGAGAACACAACAATACAAACAAAATACTCCTCCTCACTGTGTAAACCATGAACTCTGTGACTTGATCTGAGGATTACAAACAAGGCTCTTAACAAGTCTCTACATGGAAAACAACTAGATAGATAGATAGATAGATAGATAGATAGATAGATAGATAGATAGATAGATAGATAGATAGATAGATAGATAGATAGATAGATAGATAGATAGATAGATAGATAGATAGATAGATAGATAGATAGATAGATAGATAGATAGATTAATCCCGAAGGAAATTCATCTGTCAGCTGCTCCAAACATTCCGATTCAACTATTACCTGCACTTATAAATGACATAAAGGAATTTGTATTAATTTGGTTTCTCTTACTACAACAGAGCTGCCTCTCCAGTCTGCAGACACTTTGGAGATACAAACAAGTTTCAAGTACCAGAGGCTTACCTGCAACCTTGGGAATCAAACAACACACTGGTTGTCCCTCATCAGGTGCTGCAGCAAAAACAAGCTCTTAGAAATGCTTTATGTAGTCCTCCAAGGGCAGCGAGGACTGTCCTTACAGTGCTACAACACAGCAAGTGAAAGATGAAATGAAAAATTCAGTCCAGTGAGCACAGTGGAAATAGAGAAAGTAGCAGGGAGCAGCAGGAAAATGAGACTCACAGACCCAAACTACTATTTTCTCTTAAGAGGCGAAATAAAAACCCTGCTCCATCTGGTTATTACCTTCATTACTGTGGGAACCTAAGAATAGATCAACTTTATAGTTATTACGCTCCAACACCACAACAACACCATTCATTCCGTCCTTACATCAAAACAGTGCCATTCAGCCCCAAAAAAGGGACTCGCATCACACGCATCAATATTTCACATGGAGAGCTAGGCAGCCACACATCATAATAACCCTACAGTGTTCATGAACTGAACTATATTTACAGTTGAGTCAACACAGCCGACGTGATCTATAAGTCATGAGCCCACAGCCCAGGGGAGCGGAAGGTCATTAAGAAGAGGGCTTTGCCTTCAACCAAGACCAGTAACACCAGATCCATTCTGTTCACTACAGGAGGCGTTAAAGGCTCTGGAGGCAGAACGGGGACCGCTGGCCGGCCGCTAAGCTGGCCAGAAACACATTGAGCCTGTGGTTTGGATATTAAACTCATGACCCGGGGCGTTACATCCCCGAGGTTCCACTGAAGGGGCTCCACGGTTAATGCTACACGACAACTTGCTGAGGGCAGCACGTTTTGAATAATGAACTGCCTTTGTTTTCATAATGACTGCAGAGCGGGATGCTGTAGCCGCGCTCAGGACAGGACCGGACAGGGCCTAGGTTGATTCAGCGCAGATTTTCAGGCCCGAGTGCCCAGAGGGCTTCTCTTCCATGCACTGAGAGGTGGAGTTGCTCGGTGGTGCCAACTGTTGAACATTTCTGAACTGATTGATCTAAAATTCATTGCGCTCATAAACCCAGTTTAAGATGTTCATACTGGAGATGTTGCGCCATAAAAAGTCACAGGTTGTGGTGAGAGACGTGGGTTCAAGTTCCACTTGACGCGGCACTGCCATCTAGTGGACCTCCAATGTTCCATGTACACTGAAATAGACTTCATGACAATAGGCTTTATGCACAGCTCCACTACTTCCTGAATTTAAACAAGCTCCTTTGTTTCCTGTCTTACATTATTGGACAAACTGATTCATCCAGGTGTGACCTCACAACAATGATCAGACACACCTGGATTAATCCATTTGTCCAATAATGTAAAACAGGAAACAAAGGAGCTTGTTTAAGTTCAGGAAGTAGTGGAGTTGTGCATAAAGCCTATTGTCCCTGCTGTATTTATGGCTGATAAGATTGCCCAGTTAAAAGAACATTTGATCAAAAGTGATATAAAGCAAAGGCAAGGCAAGGCATCTTTATTTATATAGCGCATTTCATACCAAGGCAAATGTTTGTACTTTTTGTACCACAGTTACAGCTAAACAAGTCTTACTGTTTGAAGCTTGACTCATAGTAAAAGTCAGGATATCTCATCTTTCCTCTTCCTCCTGTCAAATTGGATTTAATGGAGGTGAAATAGCTGAGGTAGAGTAAGGTCTTTATAAATAACCTGACTCAACACTGTCTGTATCTGTTACTGTAGTATCATGTGTGATCTGTATCAGCTTGTTTCAACCCTTCATTGAGGTTAGATTATGTTTTTACTGAGTTAATTATTTAAACCCAGGATGTGAGTGTGTTTTTCATTTAATTTCATCAAAATATTCATAAAGTATCTTTGAAAATTGGAATCAACTATATTCTTGAGTAAAGTTCTGGTTTGAGCTGCAAAGCAAGAGGCTGTAATGACTCACTGTGGTGATTTGAAACATTGATTTGCAATTCCTTTGGGTGATAGAGCTGTTTTTTTTACAATACTAACTTGAGCTCCCCACACAGCTGTTTTCCTTGTTGACCCTCTGCCTGCTGATATAAGCATATCCATACTCCAGACAGACCAGCAAGTGCACTTGAGAGTCTAGCTCCAGTGAGTCCACTTTGAGCTTGGATATGAGGTCAGGTTGGAGTGTATTTATTACCATGGAGGAGAGGAAGCCTGTAGCCGTGCGCTGAAGACTGTAATCACTTTGACTTGACTTGCAAAAATCTTCTGAAAACCATTATAGCCGAGTTTGATAAGTTCCCTTCACTCCCAACCGACACGCACACGCTGGAGCAGATTAACTACTCACCGATTAATTAACACAATTACCTCTGTGTGTGCCAATCGGTGTCTTATCAACCTTTGTCAGGCCTTAAACTGTAAATTAATTAATACCCCCCTCTCTTGTCATTTCTTAATTACCTTAGTTCCAACAGGAATTCTGGGAAATGCCTGTGTCAGCGGCTGTGTTCAACGCTCATGACTTTGCTATGAGCTATTGGTCCGTTAGACAGGATATGAAAACATGCCGCTCTCATGCTGACGGGAGGTGAGGCGGGGACGTCAAGATGCAAAAAGTGGCTCCTCAGATGAAGCCTTGATTTGAAGCAGCGCTCAGTAATCGTGTTGTTTTTGCTGCTGAAGGTGACACTCAGCTTTGTCATGAGAGCTTTGTGTGCAGCAGGTACCTGTCAGTTTATAGGAGGCTGCTGGAAGCTCTGATCCCTCAGCATGTTTGTATTTTTAAAAAAGGGAAGAACTGAAACTGCATAAGTGACTCCAGGCTCTGGGAAGCATTACAGAGACAGCAGCTTCTGAAATGTGAACTTTATTATTTGTCGTCGTTGAGTTCAGAGTCGCAGAGAAGGAGTGGATCAAGCCTCTCACCCGTCAATCACTGTCAATAAAAAAAACATAAAAGCACAACATCAAAAACAGAAGGAACAGTTTCAGAGATTTAAGTCACAAACTTATTCTATGTTCAAATGTACAAAGTGGGTTTGTTATTAGTCAGACTGAAGCTATAATCAATGAGAAATCCATAAAGAGGACACATAAATATTACATCTGCTGATGAAGAGCATGTAAAATGTTTAAAGTTCCACCACAGCTACATTGTTTGGTCAACAGTTGTCTGAAGTGAAAAAATAATTTTGAAGCTGTAATTCCCACAATCACACAGGTCTAGTTTTCTAGATTGTTCCTCCTTTGGAATTCTATTTTTAATTAAAATGAATAAATTACAATATAATAATATAAGAGAAAAAAACATTAGACATTTTTGGTGTTTTCATTCTCTATTCAGAAAGTAGGAAAATAACTCAATAAAAACACAAGACAAAATCTCTGGTGGGATTGGATTTCTGTTGAGGACACAGTCAAACCTGAGGTTTGTTTTCTTTGATCAGAACCACAATAAAAATAACAACCTCTGCTTTGTTGTATTTTTGGGTTTTCTTCAGCATGATCAGAAAATTAGGACTTGAAAAATAAATGTCTGAAAGTAGTTCAGTTATTAGATAGTGCTTTATAATAATCTGTCATCTCAGGTTGAAGATGAACATGACTCCAGTCCCAGTAACTGTGATTAAATGTTATATAATGTCCATTAGAACAGAGTGTCCAGATGAAGTGTTGCAAAATTTATTCTGAGTTTTTATTATTAGCATGCATGAGCTAATCACATTTCTTAACCCTGCTGTTCTAGGCATGTTTCTCCATTCTAATCACCAGGATGTCAAATGAATCTGCCTGTGTGTTTCCTGCCTGTCAGTCTAATAGTGATCTCTGAAAGACGCCTGAACAGCTGGCACTTAAGATCCTCACGTAGCCCGGCCTGCATCTTTATCGTCTGGGAACATCTGGAGAAAATCTCATGTCGTCATGAAAAACTCTCAGCGTAATGAGAAATCCACAGGCGCAGCCATTCGATTGGCTGAGAGTTTGACAACACGACGGATATGATTTAGTTTACCGGATGGCCTCTCGTTTTGTGACAGTCTACTTCAAATCTGATTTTGGCTTTTGTTTAGGAGCCCCTAGAGTAGTAGAAACTAGCTACATCTACTCCAGTGCACTTTTGAGGTCTTGAGTACTTTGATCTTTTAGATTATCTCTGCCAACTCTGCGGGGAAAATAGGAATGCAACGATTTTCTTTTGACTCCAATGATGACATTAAAGAGTTAAGACTAGACACAAAGGGCCTCTTTCTCTGAAAAAATCTGTGTTAAGGAGTTTTTCCGCACTAACACGATCCTTTCACCCGATAGGTGGGACACATTAACACAGTTCTGCCTTGTCTTGGCCACAATAAAAGACCTCTTTAAAATATAGCTGCTTTATTTTGAAACATTTCTTCAATGTACTGAAATGTGGATATGACTCGCATATTTCATCTTTGAGGGGGAACAGTAGCCTCGTAAACCAGCCTCTCGCGGAAATGCATTTCATTTCATTTCTCGGGAGAGTCTGGCCTCATCCCCCCTCTAAGCGTTTGGGGTGGGCGGGAGCTGGGCGGGAGTAGTAGCAAAGACGGTTTAATATCTTTGGTAGTAGCGTTGACAGACAACCCCATTCAGCCAATCAGCAATTTGGTGTAATGACGGGGCTTTGCACCAGTCGGTCCCTGATTGGCCAACGTGCTGTGTCAATCACAGCGGGCGACGCTGATTGGCTCGGCCTTCTGAGGGTTTCAGTCCAAACGCTTAGAATGGGGATGAGGCCAGACTCTCCCTCGGAATGAAATGAAATGCACTTCCGCGAGAGGCTGGTTTACGAGGCTAGGGGAACAGGGGATTGATCAGAAAATGGGGTTCCATTTAGGTTTTGCACAAAATAGAAGTGATCTTTTAAGAACAAGGCAACACAACTGCAAACTGTCCAACCAATGTTTTAGGATTATATCATTATTGTGTGAATAAATAGACAAATACATCTCAACATCATTCCATTTGAACATGATGATGGCTTCCTTAGGTATGATACGGCAGGCACTACCACATTTTTCTTCGCCACATTTGAGAGTATTTTCAAAGTTCTTGTTTTCTATTAGGTTGTGCCCTCAAACTGTGCATCCAGTGGAATGGAAACACTCATTTTCCGTTCCAGACCATTTGTCTTTTTTGTACAAAGTTGACTGGGTTGATGGTTGCACACCATAAAATTTTGGACTGTTCCTTGTGAGTGGCTGAGCAAATTTGCTGGATGTTGGCAGGCATTGCAACAAGTTGTCTTACATGCAGATCCAGAGCATGTGAAACATGCTCAGGGAGTGACACGTGGGGCCTCATTTATCAAAGAGGGTGTAAAACTGCTACTACATTTTTGCGTACGGCGAAAAGACGAAAATTGCGTACACTCAAAATATTTACACCTTTTTCAGATCAATCAAACTGTGCGTACGCACAAAACGGGGGAAAAGGGTGTAAAAAAAGGTGTATCCACAATGATAAATGAGGCCCCGGTCATGGAAACAGAGCTATGTTTGAAGCTTGTACACATGTTGCCTACATTAGTGGTTCTCAAAGTGGGGTCCAGGGAACCCCAGTGGTCCTTGAGAGGGTTCAAAGGGGTCCCCAACTTTTCCTTAAAATTTTACCTTTTACTATTTTTAACTTTTAGAAATTGTACCACTTTTTCTAGAATTAAAAAAAAAAAACTTTTTTATTTTATTTTATTTTTAGAAATCTTACCACTTTTTTCTAAATTTTTTTTTTTTTAATGTTTAAACGTTTTTGGAGAAATTGTACCAGTTTTTTACAGAAATTTCTCTACAATATTTCCAAAAGTTCACACCATTCGCCCTAATTTGAACGTACAATGACAAAAAAAACGTTCTTCAGTCTCAGAACAAATATTAGTGTATTTCTGGTCTTTGCTTCAAAATTTTGTGCAATGGGGGTCCGTGGTCTAATTTGTGTCAATTTAGGGGTCCTTGTTGATGTAAAAAAGTTTGAGAACCACTGGCCTACATCCCATTGCAACATGGCAGCAGATCAGTGACGCAGTAATGGGCCTAAGGATCCACTCGTAAAATGAGTGTGATCGAAAGTGTTTCCTTATACTGTAGGTGTTGTACTTCTATTTGAATACTTCTCCCATCACCCTGTAAAACAAGGTTGGCTTTCAATGCATTTTACTTCAGCAAGAGTTGAGGTTATTGTTTTTGGTGTCTGTGTGTTTCAGGCTGTGAACAGTGTGGAATAAATTGGTTTCCACCTACTGTAAATAGCCAAAATAACCATCCAAACTTCTAAGCTTTGGGTTTTGGTTCCCACTGCTGAACCCTCCATCTTACCTGCTGACTCTTGGAGCAGCAATGGAAGCGCACATCGTTGAGGGTGGAATCGTCCAGGCCGTACTGGTATTCCTCCATCTTGGTCTCGATGCCACAGATTCCTCCGGCACCGCAGTCCTGGCTCCAGCCGCCGTACTCTCCCCAGTCCATGCCGGGCCCCTCCAGCAAGGGGTTGCTGCTGCAGCGGAACTTGATGTTGTTGACGGCCGTGTCGTCGCCAAACATTCCCCGATGGGGCTCCACGCGAATCTGGAAAGAGCTGAGCACCCCAGTGGGGCAGTACTGAGGGTGGGACCATTCACCGAAGCTGGACAAGAGAGGAGTGGAAGGAGGGAGAAATAGATCAGGAAAAGATCCAAGGCTTTGGTTGGAAACACCGGAGGGAAGTCAAGACATTTCAACATGTGAACACCTAATTTGCAATCCTGGCAGAAACAGTGTTTTCATTTTTCCTCTGAACATGATGGGAAACTGCCAAACTCCAGATCCCTGCTGCCTTCAAAGTGCATAATCCCTTTTTTGTATCTAATTCTTGTTTAACCTTTAAAACACAGCCAGGTTAGTCCCACTGAGATCAGGGATCTTTCCCAAGAAAGAGCTGCCCACAGCAACAAACATCTGAACATTTAAAGACGTCAATAAAAACATTTGTGCGGAAGTGGCAGACATTCTCAGTGGGTGAAGGAAAGCGTGTCTACTGATATGTTCATTACGGTCCAACATTAGATTTCCTGCTGCTAAATACCAGTTCTCTGCAAAACAATGGTTGCTTTTTTAAAAGGAGCAAACCACATGCAGATGTGGCTGAACAGTTTGCCTAATGTTCATTTACTGCCACAACTGAAAAGCAAGAAAAAGCGAGCGTTCATTTGCATCTGGTAATATTAGAGACAGAATAGTTTCCCCCATATTAAAAAGCAATTTCATCATTTTTGTTTGAGGGGTAAAGCTCTCTGATAAGACGCCCTTTATGAAGCATTTATAAGCTGTAACAATAGTGGCTTTTGAGATGGTTAAAAGGCATTTAGTAAAACTATATAGATCATTCATGAGGTATTTAGAACAAAACCAGATTTTCTAATTCCATTTAATTCAGTTTAGTAATTATTCTCTTCACTCTTATTGTCTGGTGCTAATTTTAGATTTTGGTTTTGCAATAAATTACTTGACACCAGTAACATATCTAAAAAGGTGCTGGGCCCATTTAAATAAGATGTGTTAATTTTATTCTCATTATTAAAAAAGGCTGCAAACAAACAGTTTACACCACTTACAACTGTTAATTTGATTATTTATTAACAGGTGACTTAATGTCTTATTGAAGCGACAGAACCATGAGCATTAAGTATTTACTGTATGACTACCACAACCAAAAATAAAGGACAGACAGCAGTCATTTGACGATTATCATTATACAACATATAACCCTCCAATAAATGTGGCCTTATTAGAGACTGGTACTGCAGATTGACACCTACTAGCCAGTGTGGGACTCGATATAGTACAGGAAGCTTCGGCTCTCGTCTTTGGAGCAGATGAGGCGGATCCCGTTCAGGGCAGTGTCATCAGACATGTACTGGTTGGACTCCACCTGAGGAAACAGAAAACAGTTCCCAGACACAGTTTAGTCACACGGCTCTCTCTCTCTCTCTCTCTCTCACTCCTGGCAAAATTCAGTGTGAAAGTTGGTGTGAACAGAGGGTTTCTTGCAGTCTGTGTAGACAAGTGTGGGTTTGTATCTGAAACAACAGGAGGTATTTGTCTATTCAGAGAGCATCTCTCTCGCTGAGAACTGTTACAATATTCTTGAAAAAAACAAAAACAGATGGGAAAATGAATCCAAAGATTGTCATGATGATTAATGATTTACAATCAAGGACATCAACCTGAGGGCACATCTCCACTTGACCAAGATAACAGGCACAAACAAGAAACAAACATAAGGCCATAGTTATTGATAAGAAATTATTCATTGATTAATTCATTAATGAATTCACAGTATGATACATTTCATTGTTGACAGGAAATCAATTAGTAGCCTATGTACTAATCAGCACATTAAAACCAGTTTAAAACCTTTTTTTTATGTTGAGTGTAAATTCCAGTTGAATGATTTTTGTTGAAACTCTAAAAATTACTCTTTCTAAAAATGTTTTATGCATAAAGATTATTAAGATTGTACTTAAAAAGTATAATATATTCATCCTGAACTTCAGAAACAGTTGGGACAGAGTTTTATATGTCAGTAGGTTTATGTTGTGTAGCTAATATATGTTGGTGTCTGAGTCTTTACCCTGAGGCTGAAGCCAACAGCAAAGAAGTTATCAGGACACATCTCAGGCCAGGTCCAGTTCCCAAACTTCTCTCCGTTGGTCACAGTGATCACAGAGTCGTACTGTCTGTTGCTGAAGGCCTGACCGGCTCGCTGCAGAAAGACCTTCTCCTCACACAACACGCCAGACAGCACGGCCAGCACGGCCACAGCGGTGAACAGACTCGTCATCTTGTGAGTCAGGGTAGAGTACTGAGGGCTGAGAAACAAGGCTCTTATAGTTTCCCCGTCGATTCCAAAAAAAGGCAACGCGTATCAGTGTGAATCATTCACAGAGCCTCAGAGTGGTGTGGGAATTAACAGCTGGTGTTGGTAAGAGAAAAGGTGAAGTTCAGTGACATAGCTTCTCCGCTGTGCTGCTCAGTTCATCCATTCCTATCACTAGAGAGCAGAGAATCCATGGGATCAATAGGATAAGATTAGCAGCAGCAGCAGCACCACCTTCACAGTCACGATGTCCAATAATAATATGATATAGATTGGTAAGTGCTGGACCTGTTAAGAGATCAGGAGCAATATTGGAAACAGTTAATTTGTTTTTGTTCTGACAACATATGATATGACTGATAAAAACTGAGACTGTCAGTTTTTATTGACCTGATAAGACTGAGTGTAGGTGTGTGTATAGACAAAAGGAACATGTCTTCAGATTGGTATGGACCTACCAATCCATACCAATATGATTAAACTCGTTCACACTGTTTGGGGTGAAGTCATGAGCTAATTCCAATGAGCCCTCCCAGAGGCTACAGTAGTCTCTGTAGCAATAGATTAATGCTTCCTAGAATCTGATTGGCTGAAAGGCTTGGGCAATGCACAGATATCAAACCTGCTGCTATCAACCTCAGTCCAGGCATATTTTTTAGATGACTCCCTCTCTTCTTGTTACTTGAACTGCTCAGCTCACAAGACAGGTTTTTTTTTTTTTTGGTTGTCTTAAGGGCAAGACATCTGGTGATGGTAAGTCCATAACTAAGGGAATTGTTTTAGAGCTTTCAGCAGCTGGATGCTTCACTTTCCTGATTGTTAATTGTTAACAGTGCATGTCTGTTGTTTGGTGGTAGTCAAAGAGTGTAAAATAGGTTTGAATGTTTTTGTGACTACTACAGCTGACTGCTGTGTCAAAACACAAGCAGACAACTATAGCAGAAATGAGTGATGGTTTTCTGTGTGTTCAAGACTGCAAATAAGTAAAATGTGTTGCTCCACTTATAAAATAAAATGCAATGTGAATATACATACCACACCAAGTAAAAAAAAAAAAAATTGGTCCGCACCAAAGCAAGTGAACTAACAGACTTTACTGGAATGAATAGCCCTTAAAATACAAGGCCATTTAAAATCTACTTTTTTGTCAATCTAGTTTCTCAGTTACTCATAATGACCAAGTGAAAATATGTGTGCAAATTCATTAAAGATAAAACAAATCTTGACTCTCCAGTCAGTATTTGGGATGATACAGCCAGATGATGACAGTACCTGGTTTGTACCATAGAGTGTTTGGAGTCCTGCCCAAAGACTTCAGTCCTGCAGAGTCCTTATAAAGCTATTTGGCAAACTCCAAGTCAACTGTCAGATGTCTTGAACTCAAAGTGGCTTCTGTCAAAAACAACAACAACGAAGGCCTGATTTTGGTAGCAAATCAAAAGTTTCATAGAGGTGTGGGAATAAATAGAAATGCATAGCATCAGTTATCAGTGCATGAACCCAACTTATCTGAGGTGTTTAAACAAACATTGTTATGTAGCCTCTTATTCCAAGGTGAGAACTACTACAAATGATTGTAACACAATCATAGAGTGCCCCCCCCCCCCCAAAAAAAAAAAAAAAAAAAAAATCAGTTGAGTCCTTGGCTGATACCAGTGTTAAAGCCAGAGATCAGGAGCCTCTTTCCACCATAAAACAACAGCATGTCGCCTTCCCACGATGCTGTTTATCTCCTTCCACTGCAGGTCAGGCAAAACCAACTGAAGGGCTTTTTCCTTTTTTCTTTTTTTTTGGGGGGGTTTTAAGCGTTTTTGGAGGTGGAGAGTGTGCAGAGGAAAGCTGAGGGTGGTCACCTTGAGTAAAACTTCATTCAAGTCTTCAGCAGACCTTCGTCCCAGCAGCCCTCTGTCAAAGCACCGCAACCAGAAACACACCTGTGAAAGGACATGAAGATGTTTGGCCTTGTCTGTTAACAGAGCTGAAGTCAAACCTGAATCGTGAAAAAGAAATTGTTATATTTCATAACTAAACCACCACACCCATTCCCACAGTCTAAGTGAGAGAGACTGTGGCTGTGAAATCTGAGGTCCAATGCTTAATAATTGAAACCCTTGTTCCTATTTATACACACACAATTCCTTACAGAAATAAATTGTGCTGGAATAATACTGAGATGATGAAGATGAAGATTTTCAGACCCAGAGTTTCTCCCTTTTATTTTATCATTTTTGTGCCTCTGCTTCCTCGTACTTGTCAAACATCCTCTCATTCAAGAGACTCACATCTACGCAGCTGACAAACAATTTTTCATTTAAATTTTCACTGTCACGGCTTGCATAACAATTCTGGTAATAGTTTGACCTGAGATTGAGCAGGCAAAGATTCACTGAGATTGAATTGTGTTTTAGAGCAGAGGCTGGCAAGAGGCAGCCAATCAGCAAAGGCAAACAAAGTCAAACTGGGACCAAACAGGCAACAGAAAATCAGGTACGCAAACAAGAACAGCAGCTGAAACACTATCTGGAAGCAGAGGCACAACAGACAGCCTGACTGGGAGTAGGTGTGGGTGCTGGGTGGCTGCTATCAAATCAGATGGGGGAATGTGCAGCATGTGAGCAGGTGGGAGGAGGTCAGATGTTGTGGAAACATGGGAATACTCCAGAGATAGACAGGGTGAGGACAGCAGGTTTTGGAAAATTACACAAAAATGCAGTTCAACGCTCAGGGGTATTTCCATGGGGAAGTGAAATCTGTTTTCCTGTCTGTATGCGTCTCCCCTTGAACGTAACCTTCACCTTAACCCAAATCAGCTCTGTGTTATGATGACTCCTCACCAGTCATCTCCACCTACGCTCAAGCTCTGGGTCAGTCCGGGGAATCAAGGGTGGAGGAAGCAAATGTGGAAGAAGCTATAGTTCTACTGATTTAATGCCTATACTGTAATCATGTGTCAGAGTTTCAAACCACCCTTTGCAGTCATCCAGTCTTTTTGAGTTGTGAGATGCTGTTAGTGTTTGAGAGTCATTAATATTTAAACATTTCCCATATTTACTGCTCATCCCATGTGATGTGAATGCAGCATTATCTTCAGTGTTTCAGCAAATCCAACCAAAGAGGCTCCATCTTGTCTGCTCACTCACAATCACACACTAGAGAAACCCATTGGAGATCATCATCTATTAAATTCTGAAAATATCAATAGTTATTATCATTTTTTCGTATCCTCCCTGAACTGCATCTGAAAAATGGTGAGTAAAAAAGGCACTCCTCTTTAGTTGTGACATCAGTGACATCTAAATCCACCCTGCAGGTGACCTTCTCCCCTCTGTGAGGTGTCAGCTCGGGTCAGAGTGAGGTTGGAATCTCCAGGACATCATTGGTGGTGACCTGTCCTCCACCCCGTCTCTCAGACAGCTCACCCTCACCACAGCCACAGCACTGAAGAACAGAGCGTTCCCTGTAGTTAGCCAGCTTGGTCTGATGGAGCCAGACAGTCAGAGGCACTGGAGTAGAGACATGATTACTGCAAAAAAAAAAAAAAAGAAGAGCTAAATGGCCTGCTGGACATGAGCCTGCTTCAAGGTAGAGGAGTCATGGGCTATACACTTTTCCTCAAGACATTTAATTGAATCTTCTTTTTTTCTTGATGAAGCAAATTAAGCCAATGAAGTGGCACTGTTAGGAAATTAATAAGGTACATTTCTATCAAGTGTGCTCCTTGACTGAACAGTGCTGCATTAATCTACACACAGTTACTTCAGCTATTCTCAAGGCTATTTTTCAAGGTTGTTGTAATGGTCCATGTATTGTCCAAAGTGAACATATTACCCAATCTGAGAGTGTTAAGCGTCTGGTTAAATATGATTATATTTATATGACTATAACTTATATATCATTTGATATTTGTAGCCACCTTTATTAGTAGGAAAATCAGTTAATACAGAAATTGCAATGACAGTAAAGTCAATCATTTTATCAAAGAGAAAGTATTTGGCAAATGATTGTAACTTTTCATCAGTTGATCCAATTTACACTTAAAACATAATCTCTGTGATCTTTGTGTCATGTTCAGGGACAGGAAGCTGCAGTGACTCGCTATCGGAAAGTGACAGGCCAGGGCTAGCTGGTTAGCATGCTAACTTTAACTCATTGAGTAGGGAGAGGGTGAAGGGGGAGGGGGTGGGTAGGAGAGGGTGAGGGGGCAGCAACTGCAGGGGAAGTAGGAGAGCAAGCATCACTCTGCAGAGTAGGACTCCTACTTGTTGTATTTTTGTTTTGTTTTTTTGTTGTTGTTTTTTTTGTACAATGAAATGTGAATGAATGTGAAATGAAATTTTCAGATGTCTTACATGTTTTTGAAGCCAAAATTAAAACGGATAAATCACTGTTTTTCTTGAGAGACTCTCTTTCACAAAAATGCATTTTTCAGCTTTCTAGAAAAAAAAGTGGTCTTTTTGGTGCAACCAGGGTCTATTCAAGAATGGAACAAGGTACAAACAAATGTTTTTTCCCTAATTAAATAGAGAGTCTCCTCTGTCCTTTGAGCTATATGGTGTTTTCAGAGTTATAGTACAAAATATTCTGTGGGTCTTGAAATATTACTCAAAATGCCCCGAAACGCTGGCACAAGTCACTGACCATTTTATAAAAGGGCTGGCACTCAATGAGTTAACAGAGGAAAAGACGTGATAGAGACTGCTTTCCACTTCTGGAGACAGCTCATGGTAAGTTATGGAATGAAGTTTGATGTTGAATTCTCTGGACTGTTGAGTAAGTATATAGCTGCTAATGCTGGCTATATAGTAACAGCTAAACTTTCAAATAGCTCCTTTAAAGGAAACATAGGGCAACTGGCAGTGGCACAAATAGGCCACCTAGTTATACTGCCTGTCAAAAATACACTAGAATTATGTGGTGGTGCAAGAAGTCTCTTTAAAAACAGTGATGACATAATGAGGACAAAATCTGAATCAGTTAGCAGCAAATCAGTTGTACATTATGAAACTTTTTTTCCTAAACTTTACATAGCTCATTAAACTATTATATGTATTATATATTATATACTATATTATAATAGCTGTCTATACAATTGAGAATAGAATATGTGAAGATACTGAACCTGTTGGTGTACTGTATAATGCAGAGGCAAACAGCAGAGATTATAAGATTGTACAGAAAATAAAGTTATATCATCTTTCAAATGCTGAAAACCGATTGTAAAGTTCATGTCTTGCTGTCATGCAAAAGATTACTCAGTGAATTGTGCTCCTAAAAGCTCTCAAGCTCCAAAAACAGCTCTCCACTTGGCTGCACAATAATTAATGATGCAAATGTTTATGCATGCAAACCTGGGTTTCAGGTTTTATCAAGACTCTGTTGTTGTCATGTTCATTATTTAGCAGGGAGGCATTCCCCATAGTTACAGCAATTACATGTAACTGAGCAAAACAAAGATATAGTTTGGCTCTTCCCATGAAAAAGCAGCAGGCCTGTTACTGAAGCAGTCAAAGCGCACTCCCATGAACTAATTCATCACTCAGTATTTGGTCTCTCTACTCTGTAATTTGAGTCCAGTTGCAGTGTTAATACCCACAGAGTCCACCAAGGCATGAATTATTTCTACACTACTGAATATACTGTTATTACACAATCAGAGCGGCAGCAGTTTCAGTGTTGAGGATCTAAAATACGTCCCCCAGAAGCCCAACACACTTCCATATTAAAATGTGGCAGCTATCTCATCCATCACTGTGAAAATAATTAGATTCAGGCTGGAGACAAATAAACCAGCAGCAGACAACAGAGGCAGTTTGGAGCATCTGCATTTTGTGAGCCAGTATTAAAACACAGGCGAGCAGACATGACAGGCATTATTTCCAGATCATTCATGTCAGGCTGTCACTGCAGGAGCAGCCATTTGCCCAAACGCTTACTCGCTTAGTCAGTGCAGTGATAATTGATGTTGACTTTGTGAACGTGCCAGTGATCAGCATGGGCGACTGTGATGAAAGTGTTAACAAACCCACAAGCAGGAACTTAATGGATTTGTTCTCTTATATTCTAATGTGTTTTGCATGTACTTTGACATCAAACAGGAACAGACATCAGATTCATGTCTGTTATGGACGTTGAACACAGTGAAGTACAAACCCATTACGGTGCTACATACGTATCTCCTCTGCACTTCCTTATGATTTATTATAATATATATTTCCTGATGTAGAATGAAAGAATGTGTGTTTCAATTTTGTCTGGAGCCGTTTCACTTACAGTCGTTTTATTTCTTTAACCCCTTAAAGCCTGACAGAAAATTCTAATTATTTGCAACTTTAGTCTTTATTGGACCTTCTAAACAATTTTGAAAAAAAAGGGGAAATTGCAAGTTGTAGCCTATATATTTAATTTCCATTTGTATCGTACTTGATACATTCTGCATTTTTTTATGTTTTATATATAAGAAGAAAAAGTATGACACTGATGATGTAGAGGTCTCAATGACTATATGCATCAAATATGATACACTTGTAAAGGGTTAAAAGGTGCTGGCAGGTGGGTTGGATGGAGCTAGGCTAGCAGTTCCCCCCTGTTTCCAGTGTTTGTCCTAAGCTATGCTAAGTGCTGCCTGAATGTAGCCATGTATTTACATTTCACATGGGAGTGGGATCTTTTTTTATCAAAGTCAGTCAACTCCATGGAAATGGGATATCTGTGCTACAAAGATTCAAAGGCTTATATAAACATGTTGCACAGGAGTTTATCAAACTTGTTTGTTCCTCCTCTTTTTTGTATTTTTCACAGTTTTGTGTGAAACCCTCAGAGAGAATATACCTTTAAACACTGGATTTAAAATAAAGGTTATCATAACAATTATGATCAAACTGGTTTCAGTGTCCTCCCAGTCACCAGATATGAATCAAGTAGATAATAAGAATAAAATGATATAGATATGATAATAAAATAGTAATTTAGCCTAATTAAATTCAATTTCTCATTCACTGTGTTATTAGAGCCAATGTTGAGTATCTGCTGATCAGTTTCCAAATCTGTTAATTAAATGTTCTGGCCACTATAATGTTCTCACATTAGGCCTGCAAAACAAAAAGTAAATAATCAGCTTCATATAATATGGCACTGCTGGACACTGACCATAACTCGACAGCAAATAGTTCTATCTCACCATGAGGGAAGAGCTGTACGGTGAAGTATCTTCACTGGATAGTTCTCCTGTTTTACACTGAAAACATCCTTTGACCAACTGGTAAATGTTATTCATATCTGTTATGGCTGACCCACCCCAGAGCTTGGTGAGAGGCGCCTGTAGGCTGATGTGGTCCAAGCTGCAGGAGTAGATGTCGCCCTCCTGTGGTGTGAATTTCAGGTATAGGAGCAGAACTGAGTCGGGCTGACCTCACTCTGGTCCACCAGCTGCCCACTCGTGGTCCAGGTGGTGTTGACTTCAGGAGGATGGAAGCTGCTGACTACGCATGCTGGGGACAAGCAGATCAGAGATGTAGGACTGACTGTAGATGGAATAGTGGATGGTTGACAGACATATACAGTGTAGTTACAATACATAGTCAAAAGTACATGTGATGTTCAACTAGGTCTTACTCCTAGTTATGCACAAAGGTGATGTGAATAGGGGCACAACGTTGGAAGAACACACTAATCACAATCTGTATTTGCACATTTTGACCTGAGCTGGAACTATACAGTACATGACCTAAAATATTAAATTAAAAGCACAAGAACATTGGTGTCTTTTGGCCAGATGAGCTAACAACTGACTTAAACTGTTAATTATACTTTTGAGAGGTTATACAGGCCACCTCAGAGCCTTGGTTAATGTCGGGAGTGGAGGACAGAGCACAATACACAATTACAATGTTTACTGGTGCTTTGATTTTGTTCGATAATATGATATATTTAACATAAAGTTCATTCATTTTTTTCAAGTCAAATGGCAAATCATGGGCTGTGACCTTATGTTGAGTCTGGTTTCAAGTTTCCACTGGAGCTGACATGACTGAGAGGAAGTGATATAAAAGATATCACTGAATTAAGAGATAAAGTGCAAATCACAGCTCAAACAGAGGAAGGCATACAGACCTGGCGGTATCATGGTATGCATACTAATGACTGGAAACTCCCTTGTCTAGCGCTCCATAATAAACAATGACAGACACCTTAACCTGCACTGACAATACAAGCTGATAATTATACACCCTGAGAGGTTAATTGCAGCTCACGGGGATTTTCCCTGCTGGCACCTGTTCTTTTCTTAAGAGCAATCTTCTCATTAACTTGTGTTTAATAACACCGCTTACACTTGCTCCAATACACCTATAGTTCGACTGACTATTGGTATTGGGAGCAGGCTGTAATCTGGGTTTCAAGAGGATGAAGTCAGGGGAGATATACTGTTTATCAGTGTTTGCAGTGGTTTTGTCATTTAGCTGCTCTTATCTGCATTGAACAGGGATCTACTGACCATTCATGGATCCTGGTCCAAGACCAAAAGCTACAAAATTAAAGTTAGCTTACTTATAGCTTATAGTCCATTGTAAATTCAGCATCAAACTTCATTCCTTTACTGTCCATGAGCTGCTATACTTGATGGGAGAAAACTTACACATAGCACCTTTAATAAATAGAAGGGGGGGAAAAAAGTAAACCTCAATTATATAGTTTTCTAATTTAGGGCCCCACAACTCAGATGTTCACAGATTCAGTTATATTGTTGCTATCAGTCAAAACAAAAATGTAATTCCAAAAGTCCTAAAAAGAGACACTCATTCATCTTCCTCCAAGTCCTCACCTATGACCTTTGAAGGACTATCATTCTCCATCTACGGCAGTCAGTGCAGGATCAGGGTTCCAGTCCTCTGCAAACACCAGGAGCTGCCTGACAGGTGAGAGGGTCAAAATCCAGAAGCTGATCAGCATCATCATTGGAAAAGCAAAGCATTTCCCTGCAAGCAATACATATTGCATGACATATTGGTGTTAAATTGCAACTAGCAGTTGATAAATGGTCGGTTTTGTGAGAAAGTCTAGTGTAAACAGGTTGACATTTCAACTAATGTAGAGAACTGACACCAGAAAGCATCCAAGTTGCTGCTGAAATTTTGGCTGTGTAGTTTTTTGGCTCCATCAGACACACTGGCAGGTGACCAACCATGATGGCCTCTATTGTAAAAGCGTAGTTGTCTGGCAAAATATTTAAATGGAAGGAAACGGTAGCTTTTCAGAATCTAGATCCACAGAGAAACTCACCTCCACTGTATTTTAAAACCAATAGGAAGCAGCTCTGGGAGCAGGTTCCTCACTGTCTGTAGCTCCTCCCTCCCAAACATCCTTCATGCATTCATGTACTGATGGGATTTCTTCAATACAGGAACCAGTGAAGGCCTGTAACTCAACAAATTTCCATGTTGAAAAAAAGAGATTGAAGCTGCGACTCAGTGTTTAACATGACTCACTGCTGCCACCTACTGGACAGAGGTGGTAATCACAACGTGTGCAGCCTGTGGAGAAAGGTTGGTTACAGATGTTCATTTTCAAGCTCTTCATTTATTTATAAAGCACCTTTGCAAGTGAAGGACAAAATACAATTTAGGAATAATCTGTGTTCCTCTTAATGTTCACAGGTGTTAATGATCAATATAATCAAACATCCCAAAAAGAAATTTATTTTAAGTGCTTTTAGCTTTGAGAAGCTAGAACCACAACTAGTTTTGTGTTTTTGATTTTATGACTTAAGAATTTGTCTAGTGCTGCAATTAACGATTATATTCGACACCCCAACCTTTCTTGTTAAATATTTCAATTATTTTTTTCCAAACAGTATCCTGCATCTTTTACATGTGTTTTTAATTAATGAACTAATGAGCTTAATAAATTAATCTGCTGTTTTTTTTGGGGTTTTTTTAACTACCGTACTCTTTATTTGCTCACATTTAACCGAGGCAGCGTCTTTTGATTTGCTCTGAGACTAAAAACCAGAGAGTTACTGATAGAAAGACATTAAATCCTAAAGAGTAGAGGCTGTAGAGGCTAACAGTAGTTTAGTAGAAAATGACTAAAATGCTTATTGAATAGGCTTATAGCTGCTGATGAATCTTCTGCAGAAGATGCCTTGATAAATGATTGGACAATTCTTCAGACTATGAAAATTGTTTCCACTGTCCCTTCATCAATAACTTCACAGCTGCATAGCAAGTTTTAAAAAATAAAGTCAATCCATCAAACAGATCCCAGGCAGCCAGACAGAAGTCAGAGTGTTTCTACAGAAGAGAATAGTTTAATAAACACAGTCTTCAAATGAAAGGTATGTTTCTGAGAGGCAACGTCCTGCTTGACCAGGGGCAGAGACGCTGGTGTGAAAGCTCTTCAGGAAACAACTAAGACAGTTAACTGACATTAGAAATAATTATGTGTAAAAAAAAAAAAAAAGGAAACAAGGTAACTCAAATAAAAAGACAAAAGAAAGAAAGACAGGCAGAAATACAAGTTTGTGCAACAGCAAATACAATTTAAATATATACAAGCATATCTTCTTTCACTGAACATTCAACAACAGCTTTTAACTATGCATGGACTATGAGTATACTTTCTGACTCTCTGGAGGAAACTCGCAGCGCTCTAGCGTCGTCTTCTGTTTATTCAGTCAACTCTTTGTTCCAGTAAGTGTCGAGCAGCTGAAATATTCCTTTTGTGAAACTGTCACTGAGTTTTCAAGTGCTACAGATGTCTTCAAGACTCGGTAATGCAATACTTCACAGGTTAAGGAGATTAATGTGGGAATGAGAAACCTGCATTGTAATCTGATAACATTCAGCAGTCTGTGTTCAGCTCCTCGGAGACTGATGCACACTTAAAGTTACTGTTTGATATGATGAGGAGAAATGTTGAGAACAATGTCAAAGCTGAACCGATTCCAGAGACAGTACTTCCATTAGTGTCGTGTTTATAAGACTGGTCAGTCTTAAACGGCTGGTGGGCTTTCGGAGGAATAGTGCAGCCATAAAAATTTATACAAAATGAATATGCAAGGTAACAGCAAACTTTGTACTTACAGTACGTTTAGCCATTTCTATACTGTAATGAACCCACCACGTTTTAACGCAGGCTGTCAAACAGGCCGCGGCACGAAGCTCAATGAGAACAATGCGTGTAAACATAACTGTCAATATCCAGAACTCAAACTCAAGTTTAAATTTTTGACCTGAACATGGCAGAGAAACATTTGCTCATTAGACCTGTGAGCTCCTTAACAATACCAGATTTTTTTCTTTCTTTTTTTGTTCCCCTCCAAATGACCTGGATCATTCAGGCCGACTGGAGGGGCAGGTCTAAAATTAAGCTTGGCAGGAGTCCAGATGTTAGAAAAAGCAAGGCCTGTGACCAAAAGGTTGCTGGTTGAAAGTCCAGTAACATGGGAGGAAATGTGGGTGAGGAAAACTAATAAATAAAGACTCTTCCATTCCCCTCACCACAGAGGACACAGCCTAAGGCCAGCCAAAACAGATTTGGAGTAAGGCCCATCTTTCCACATCCTGTATTTTTTTTTTCTTTTAGTACTCCACTTCCCTCTTTGGGGGATCACCATAAAATTCTTCTTTATAAAAGAAACATAAATTTGTACAAGTATTTACAAAGGGGGAGGAGGGGGAAACCAAGGCATTTAGTGTTTGGGTTCTACATTTATCCACAGAGACTTTGTTTCACATCCCTCAGTCCCACATTCAAAACATTTTACGAGTCCACGTGAAGTTTTTTTTTTTGTTTGGTTTTGTTTGTTGTTTTGTTTTGCCATGGTATCTAATATCTCAGCCAACTAACTGTTTCAGGGTGTGTTGCGTCTTGGGCCAGCCCAAGTCCCTGAGTTATTAGTGTTTTCACTCCTAGCCGGTGCTAAGGATCTCAACCCGAGTCTGAATCGCTGGTGTCTGAGGACGAGGACGAGGAGGACGAGGAGGATGAGTCGGAGCTGGAGCTGCTGCCGCTGAGGCGTGAGGGCTGAGCCTGAGTCTCCGCGGCGCTGGGCTTCTCCACTGTGGACAAGAAGAGGAGGTTAGAGTGAGCAGGGCTGTGGATGCAGCGTGTCAGACGTCCTCTGCAGTGAGGGTGTGTGAACTCACCTTTAGGCTTCGCAGGTTTCTTGACAGAGTTGAGTTGTCCACTGACGTCCTGCAGCCTCCTCTCCAGCTCCCTCCGCTTCTCCAGAGTCAGCTCCTCTTTAGACTTGCCAACGCTGCCTTTCTTTCCAGCTGCAGGTGAAAAGACAACAAGGCTGTAAATCACCTGGAATCCACATGGCAAAGCAGAGATCTGTATAAGCTGCATGGGTAGAGGGTCTCAAAGCACCAGGGGGTTTTTTCTCACCTAAGTCATCTTGTGGTATTGTGTCAAATTCATCAATGATGGCATGAAAGTTGACAAAAAATGTGAGAAATGCATGTTATATTGTTACGATGTCTTGTGGACCTACAATACAAAAGTTAAAAGTTTAGAATTTTTGCTTGAAAAATAATCAGGGTTCCCACTCTTCTCTTGTAAGCTTGTGAGCTGCTACAGTCAGACAGACATGTTATGACACCATACACTAATACATCCTCCATCCCATTCATGCTTTGGAGAAATGTTCTTTTCCACAGTTGTATTCTATTTTGTACATTTAACCATTTTTTTTCTGTTTATTCCCCTCTCAACCCCATTATTTTGATTTAAAGGTGTGCAGTCTCATTTATGAAATAATCTCATAAATTGTAAAATGTAATCTCTTACATCTTAATCTCTACATGCTTAGAAACGATGACAAATTATGACAAATTTCAAGAACATTGCAAACATGCGGCCTAATACTGAAAACACTCATCAACTCAAAGTCTTTAGTTTTCTCACACAAGGCAGTTTTTGGGAAATAAATCCTTGGTGGGGTCTGGAAAGGATCAAATAGCGCTCTGGTAGCTGATGTCACAGTGTGATAAATAATTTTCCAGGACAACTCAAGCTTTTCCAGGACATTTGAATTTTTTCTCATTTTCCGTGTGTTTTTCATGACTGGAAAATTGGTGAACCATTTTCCCGGTTTTCCAGGACAAGTGGGACCCCTGATAATGATTGACAATAGTTGCAGATTCATTTTCTGTGTAAAGACAAAAGAACAAGTTGCATCTTCAGTCTGACACTTGGCTTCCTGAGCAGCTGCTTTGCCCATTTACTAAGGTAAATTAATTTAGAACAAGTATAGCTACAGCTGTCAGTAACTTAGCTTCATGACACTCATACAGCAAGGCCGGGTAATAAAGAAAGACCCCTACATAAATCATATTCATTCAACTTCCACTCCACATTTTCCCCTGGTCATCCACGCCCACATCTGCAGTGGCTGAGGTTCACCTTGCTTCCCCAGATTTGAGAACCGCTTTATGCATCATGCACAATGTTGCAGCGCAACGCATACCAACTCTGCAAATTCATAATTCAAACTTCCCCCATTGCTGTACTGAAGCTTATCCAGCAGCGTTTACTCAGGAGGAAAACTAGCCCTTCATTCACTGAGCCACAGAGTGAGGAGAGATGAATAAAAGATACGGCCGCAGTGCCCGAGTCAAGTGTGTTAACTGGCTGAGAAAAGATGACATTACATGCCTGTCAAATTGGTGGAGCTCTCTGGTGACAGTCTTATTACTTTAGTGGTTTTTTCAGAGAAAAAAACAACAACAGTTTAGAACTGCTCCTTTGTATTTAAAGGGATAGTTCAACATTTTGGTAAATTGGCCCATTGCCATAATCCCTATAGTTTTAGGAGTAGGTTCGTTACCTTTAATTGTCGGTGCAAGCTATTTTTAGAACGGCGGAGCAGAGCCGCGAGCTGCTCAGACCTACGCTACAGAGGCTCACGGGATTTCTTGGTTTCCCTCATCAAATACACAATCCAACGACTCCAAAGCGCTCTGGTGGACAAGTTGTGACCTGCACATTCACCACGCTATGAGATAATAACAGAACGTTACCAGACAGAGTTGTTTTCGAGGTAAATGCAGGGACTGCTTGCCGAAAAACTGCCCCCGACGGGAACGCACATCAGCAGTTTTGCATGAATTTACTTTGAAAACAACTCAGTCTCGTAACGTTCTGTTATTATCTCATAGCGTGGTGAATGTGCAGGTCACAACTTGTCCATGAGAGCATTTTTGAGTTGTTGGATTGTGTATTTGGTGAGTTTGATGAGGGAAATCAAGAAATCCCATGAGCCTCCGTAGCGTAGCTCTGAGCAGCTCACGGCTCTGCTCCGCCGTTCTAAAAACAGCTTGCACCGACAAAAAACTCCTAAGACTATAGGGATTATGGCAATGGGCCAATTTGCCAAAATGTTATTAATACTGAACAGTGATTAATAAGCAACCTGACCGCCTTCATGTTTGGCCTTCCTTCCCCATGTTGTAACTTTATATGTAGTTTGTTTATAGCTCTGTTAATGATTAAGTCAACATCTAGCCAGTGGGGACAAAAGTTGACACTTGGTCTTTTGTGAAATAAAATCTAAATAGAAAAAAAACTGCTTAACAAGGCAGTGTGCTAATCAACACTCACCACAAACTGTAAAAGTCAAGTGCAAAACCTTAAGGCCTCTCAACTGTAATATGAAGAGTAACACAAAAACAAAACAAAGCTCAGCTGCTCAGAGATGGAGAGAGCTGCTGCTTGAGGGCGGGAAACTGAACTGTAATTTTTTCGAGAGATGAGAAAGAGAGAGAGTGATGGAGCCAAACAACCACCAGTGAAATCTAATAGCACTGAAGTAATTGGTGCATTTTTACAGCAAAGGTCTAAACATTAGCAAAGTGGGTGTTATCAAATCTGGCCTACATTAGCTCTATCCCTGTATTATTTAAGTACGTATAATGTGTAAAATGGTGCAAAAGCTCAAAAACCTGTGTTTTTTTCCATTTACCTTGCTCTGCGTAGGGCTTGCGGGGCTTCTTCCTCAGACAGGTCATGACGTAACGCTCCAGCTCCTTCAGCGTCGACGGTTTGAGCGTTTCAAAGTCGATCTCGATCTCCTCCGGGTTGGTGTCCCGGAGCGAGGGCTCCCGGGACTGGATGATGTGGACCACGCGGCCCAGCTTCTCCCCCGGTAGCTTGTTGATGTCGAGGCTCAGCTGGCGTTTCTCGTCGTACGTCATGGGCACGATCTCCTCCTCCTCTTCCGAGTCGTAGTGCGGCAGCATGGAAGGAGCCACTGGCGGGTAGAACGGCTTCTTTGCGGCCCTGAGGAATTGAGAGGAAGCATATTAGAGGCTTGGCATTCTTTTTCTTTTTTTAATCTACAAATAAATATGCGGATGAGATAAAGCTGAGCAGTAAGTGGTGTGATGGCGAACTGTTTTACTACTAACTTGCTGGTCTTGTTGCTCTTCTTCCCCTGGGCTTTCTTTGCCTGGGAGCCACCCACTCTGGCAGACTTGGTCTTGAGTATCTTGCCAGGCATCTTCCATTCCTCAGAGCCAGCTCTGCTTCTGCTGACTCGACTGCTCCTCTTCTCCAGCTTCTTCTTTTTCTTCTTCTCTTTTTTCTCCTTCTTCTCTTTCTTCTTCTTGGGCTTGACAATGGGGCCTTGAGAGAGGGCAGCCAGCTGCTCGTGCATGGCTCGGAGCTGGGAGGAAAATGCATTTTTTTTTATTACAAAAAACAGTCACTGTGAAAATGCTTTTATTGTTTCTATGTTGGATCATAGTCAGCTGGATAAAGAAAGAGAACTGGAGGTGCTTACTTGTGTGCACACCTGGTCCTGTAACTCCGCCAAGCGATGCGCTCGCTCTTCCTCGCTGTCCGAGGTGGGGCTGCTCTCGCTCTCTTCACTCTCGCTGCTGGGCTCACTCTCGGAGGTGGAGGAAGAGGAGGACGAGGAGGACGAAGAGGAGGACGAGGAGGATGTCGGGTGGCCACTCATTGACAGGGTTGTATGATCCATGTGCGGTTCATCCGGCATCTTCGCGAAGCGGAACTCAAACACATCCTGGGTACAAAAAGAAAAAAAAAAAAAGGTCAAATCAAGTCACACAAATCATTTGTTTGTTTTCATCATGTGAAGCTGAGCTCACCTGCAGCTTCCGTGCCATGCCAACGACATCGTGGTCAGGTGGGTTGTACTTATAGCAGTTGGAGAACATGAGTCTGACATCACTAGCGAACTGCTGAGCATCCCTGTATTCACGACAGTCCATCTTCCTCTGATGAAGAATTAGCATAGGACAATGTTGGTGCTTCAAACAGACACATTTTAAGATTCTGGGTGTGTTCTTTTTTTTCTTTCTTAAAGAGGAACTATGCAGGATTGTTAGCTTAACTATGCTACATTTTTACCTTAAACCAACACTAAGTAACTTTTCAACCTTCATATAATATTTTCAGAACTTTTGTGATGGTACATCGACCTGCAACAGGTTGAATGACACCTCTGTCATGGCCTGAGGGGGTCTGTATCGCCTTCACTGGCACTAAACAGCTTCCAGGTGGATGGTAGGAAGGAACCCCTCTACACAAGAAACTACAAATGTGCTGACTGCTTTACGGCATCCGCCACTTTCCCCTTTCCCCATTCGTTGAAAAGACGGAAGTCGAGGCGAATGCCTATGTGGGATTACCGCTATCATGGCAGAAGCAGCAAGAAAACCAAAGAAATTAAAAGATTTGTCTGAGGAGACTAAAAAACAAGAGTTATGCGGAACAGCTGCGGCTCCAGCACGGCGGCGGAGCCAATACGTTTCTATACTGGTCAATGTGTGAAGCTTCCACCAGCTGCTGCTCCACTGCGTCACGGCTTCAGCATCCGGACCATGGTGCATAAATTCACCACATAGCAGCTCGTGCAGGACAGGAAATCATAAACAAAATACAAACAAAACACCCGGTTAATTTTCAAAATAAAATATACCGTGTTTACAGCAGATCATATTTCCCGCACTACACCTTGAAAACGTTGTAATGGGCTGAGGCCGGCCTGAAGTCAACAGGTCAGAGGACACCATGAATGAGGAGATACTGATTGTAAAATCACAAAATAGGCAGATCAACTGAAATCAAATGAATGTTTCACATGTTGTATTGCTTTAATTAAACAGCTTTGGAGTAGTTATGAGTGTTAAATAAATGACTTGTAACTTGTTACAGGAAGAATGGAGGCCACTTAGCATCACTTGGCTGAAAAATAACTTTGCAAGATCAGAGCCACCGCTCCGGTGTCCCAGCACCGCGACACAAACGCGCCCCCTAACCTCTTGTTAATGACAGATAAGACTACACAAATATACACACAGCATAACACGTATGATATAAAAAGTTATGTACGGCTCTATTGATTGATTTCTCGCCAGTTTCGTTTTAACAAATGCACATGAAGGAGAGGAGGGTTAGCAACCTCCTCAGCCTTGCATAGTTCCCCTTTAATAACAACACAAATCTATAACATTTTACAGTGTTCTGAAAATTTCAGCCCCAATATTTGAATCTGTGTGGCTCAACAGGCTCCCAAAAAAGTACCTCATCAGTCAGACTACGTACCATCAAACATAATAAGTCATCTATAGTTATGTTATTTATTGTCTTGGTCTACTCTGTTCTTTCATTTATGCATGTATCTTTATTTTTTACATTATTCATTCTTTCATTTATGCAGTATTCACTGTATAATCACTCAGTTGATTGCTTCTTTTTTCCTACTCATTTGTGTTATTTAATTGTTTCCTATTTTTTGCCTTTGTTTGTAACAAATTTGGTCTTTGATTATTGTCTTCATGGGTGAGGTTTTCATATAAGCCCTTTCGGGTTTCATACCTCTCTTTTGCACATTCCAAATATTGTTTATATATATGTTTGTGCAACATAAAAATAAATAAATAAAACAACACGATGGGAACAATTTCCTTTGTCCGTTATTCTTTCCAAGAGTTATAAGAACATGAGAATTCACCTTGATGGTGTTGAGGTCCATGGGACATTTGATGATATCGTGGTAGTCATGAAGTCCCAGTGCAGCTGCGTCCACAGGTGTGTAGAACGGCCAGGCGTACGCAGCATGTTTCTTTGACAACATGTCCTTGAGCAGCCCGCTGCAGTACCTCAGCTGAGGGCTCAGTTTGCTCTTCTTCGACGGCTGAGTCTGGACAGAGTCGGGTAAGTCCTTCTTGGGGGGTTTGATGGGACGTCCGCTGCCGACCCTGCGTCCGGCGTTGGCCATCATTGGCTGCAGGAGGACGGGGCCTCCGGGGCTCCTGACCAGGCCCATACCGGGCGGAGTGTCTAAGCTCATGCCCCCCATGGAGGAGATATTGTGCATGGACGTGTCGTGGACTTGGCCCCCGTGTCCTCCTTTCCCCAAACCCACCATGTGCGTTGGTCCGGACATGCCCACGCCTGATAAGCCCACAGTCAAGCCCATGGTGGACGGGGTGGTGGTGTCTGCCTTTCGTTTAACACCTTTCTTCTACGGAGAGAAATAAAGTGGTTAGACGTTACTATGATCACAGTATTGTACCTAAATCTTTCATGGTTTCTTTGCATAAGGTGAAAAATGATTAGGGCTGTCAATCTTCCCCCCAAATCAGATTCAAATTTCTAATGCTTCTCATGTTAAATATTCGAATTACATTTGAATATTTAATGTTCTTTTTTTTTTTTTTTTCACCTCTCATAGGACCAGCTTATTATTACGTCCCACGTCCACTAAAGGGCATTCCAACCAAATCTGTTCTGTAGGCCTAACATTTGCAACACACTTTAGTTTTACCAACTCAATATAAAACTTCAAGAGGGGAAATCGAAATATTTTAAGTAGTGGTGCAATGGCTCACAGTTGTGGCACATTAGTGGTTCAAGGATCGATCGATAAAAATAAGAAAAAAGGAGGTGTGCGTGTAGTGTGGGAACACGTAGCCCCCCCCCCCCCGCCAAATAAACAGGCAATTAAAAAAACTCTGCTGGTATATTTGAAGCTGCAGCAACAAAATTGTTCATTTTATCACGCTAATTTGCGTCGTTGCAGAAGGCACATGTTCGAACGCTAGTTTCCACCTTCGAATGTTTTCATTTTGAAAATAATTTGAATTCTGTTCGAATAGCAAAGTTCGTTCTGACAACCCTGAAAATTATATCTCAATTCTACCTTCTAATAGACTGGTACAAGAAAAAAAAACATCAATTGAACAGGTTCAAATCCAAACTAACAACTCAACATCATTTTCCTTCATCTATGTACCTTGGTTGTTGGCTGTGTAGGAGGCAGGCCCATGATGTTTGCCGGGGGCAGGCTTTTGGTCAGCACCGTCTGGGGAGAGTTGGCTAGCATGGACTCCCCAGTGTCCGAGGAGGAAGGAGAGTAGGCTGACTGTGACACTGCTGGCACCTGCTGAGCCCTCGATGCTGAGGGATAAAGCAAAGACAGAGAGTTAGAAACTCAGTTAACAAACAGTCTGGAGGAGGCACCTCGTCACAGGAGACGAGACATTCAAATGGAAACATAAGATGAAATGTGTATTCATAGCAGAAAACTCCAGAATATATTTGACGATTTCCAAGGGTAAAGCGATACACCATCTCCAAAAAACGACTTCATTCAGTGACTTTGTTAGCGACTCACAGTTGGATTTTCGGCCTCTCCCCCTGTTGTTTTTGTTTCGAGGAGCTGGAGGAGGAAGCTCGAGCTCATCCTGCGGCATCTGGGCCACCTTCTGAAGAAAGATCTTCTCTAGAGACTGGGCCATCAGTACAATGTCATCATTCGGCTGGGAAACAATTTATAAACACATTAGTCAAATACAAATTAAAAACATGTTGTTCTTAGGATGTATTTCTACTATTTCAGTATTTTAATTGTTATAACTCAGATTACTTGTTTCATTAGTGCTGTAATTCTTATCCCACTATTCCATGTGCCAGCTGATGAAATTGTCAATGCATTATCATTTCAGCTGTTGTGAAATAAAAACACCAGACATTCGCTGGTTACAGCCTGAAATTCTTGCAATACTCATGACATTTTATAAATTACACGAATAACAACAAAAAAGAAATGAATAAATGGGATTGATGATGAAAATTATTTTTACTTGGACCCCTAGTTACAGCTGGTCAGCACATCTTGCAATTGTGTGCAAGAGAAGTTTTTTGCAGTGTGATAAAAATCCATTATCAAATGCAGGTACATTATCAAATATGGCAACAGTGCAGCACAATGCTTCTAACAGCTGGATGCTGTACACATGAAATACTTGCTCTGTTATTACATGGGACAGAAGAATGTCTCAGACAGGTCTCTGTTTGAAAAGTGTCATGAAGCTTTTCTCATGGAAATGGAAAGGGGTTTTTAAATTACACTGTCACAATGATATTCAAATTTCCTGAGCCCGTACCTGGTCCTGGATCGTAACAGAGGGTTTTGTTAGGTCTGTTCAAAGGTAGACCACATCTACATGTTTGGTTTTTACCACTAAACTGGGTCACTAGGAAGTAGCAGGCACTTACTGTGGTTTGAGAGAAAAATCAAACCTCTAACACATACTATTTTATATAGCTGTTTCCTGTGCTGCCCCAATTGCCTTGAGCTTTATATAACCCTGCAGTTATCCCTGCTGTGACTAAGGTCCACCTGATACCCAATCAAATCATGAGTAGTTGCATTTTACTAGGAAAGAATAAGGGAGAAATCAAAAAGAAAGTGAAAACCGGATGGATAAACCCCTGGCTTTTTATCTCTGTACCGACCTTGTTGTAAATGTAGCAGTTGGTGAACATTGTGTTGAAGTCCTGTATGCACTCGCTTGCACTGCGGTAGAAGTTGTTCTCCAGGCGCTTTTTTATGGTCCCCATGTCCATGGGTTGTTTGATTATTTTATGGTAATCCTGACAAAGACAGAATAAGAAACTGTTATTTTTCTATTTTCATCCATGGATTTACAAAAACACCCCAATCCAAATAGGAAATGTTAAAGTCTAAATGTTTCTTTCCAGCGTAGAGCCAAATAGTTAAAAAAAAAAAAAAAAACTGTTTAAAGACATAAAACAGAGACACATGTGGGGATTTAAGAAAACTGTCGACAAGCCAAATAATAAATTGAAAATTTACAAACTCTGTCAGAGATTGAACATCAAATAGAGGGACATTTCTTTCATCATCTGAGCCTTGGCACTACCATGAGTTGCAGAAAACATGAGCACAACTCATCAACATGAAAGTGAAAGTAGAAAGTGAAAGTCTCTTTATTTAAACCTCCAGTGTTTAACCTACCGGTAGATTGAGCCTGTAGGCGTCCACGGGCTCATGGAAAGGCCAGGCGAAGTGGTGCCTCCACAGAGACTTCATCAGGGTCTTCTGGAGGTACTGCAGCTGGTTGGTCATGCGGCCTGGCCGGCTGAGGTCCTTGACCGGGGGCTGCGGCGGGACAGGGGGACCTTGAGGCAGCGTGTGCGGTAGAGACGGGCTCTCAAAGTCCTCGTACAGCAAGGACGGCTTGCGGATGCGTTTGCCCGAGCTGCTGTGTTGGTCCATCCCGCCGCTGGACAACCCGACCAGGGAGCTGGAGTGAAGGAGACGGACAGAACAGAGGATGGGGGGGAGGGAATATAGCACACACACACTTATATATACTGTAAAAAAAAGGAGAACAATGATCTATTTATGTGTGGGATTACAAAGACACACAATGTCCACACACTGCGAGGAGGAGAAGCCTGCTCGTCAAGGAAGCGGTCGTTTTATGTTCACTGTGCTGCGTGACTTTTCCCCTCCGTTATAGATCAACTGATCAATTCAGTGATCTGCTGTCCACTGGAACAATGACACACACTCATGGAAAATCTGCTGAAGTCAGACAGACAGTGCAGTCTATACATGCTTCGTTCACATAACCCATATGACCAGTGTAACCACAGCTCTGCCTCATGGTCAGCTAGGAAACTAGGCCTCTATCAACAGGCTGCTACTTTTAGCACAGACATGGGAACCGGCATCGCATGGGTCCGCACCACCTAAAAAGCAAACATTAACTTATAATAAGGCTGGGTGATAAGACCCTAAAGCTACATACATGATATACTATCATTTAGCTAGTGGGAAAATGGGAAACAGCTGTATTTTTTAAACCATGGCTCATAAATACATTATGACTCTTGGGCAAAAGACAGGCTTTGAGTTGTGGCACTCATTTAATAACTGTAACCATGTATTAAATTGAATTGAGTGCACCCTCATAATAAAGCTACAGAATGCTTAAAAAAAACAAACATAATATTTGTGAGCTGTCACACTCTCGGCCTCGGAGTTAACCTCGCAGTTGCAAGTGGCAGACGGAAGACTATCTAGATCTGAAAATGCTCCCACAATCCTCTCTGCCTTGGCTGTGGTGCAAACAAGACTAGAGGCATGTTGCATGTAACAGAGGTCCCTCGGTGCATGTTGTCAAAGAAAGGCCCTCTAAGCGGAGCACAGCACATGCACCAGATTTAGAAGAAGTTAAATCTCACCCCAGCGTTCAGGACACACACCTGCCCCACTGACACACAATCTGTGGCAAAGCCTATGAGCTGATTTTCGACATCAGTCGCAATCCAGGCAACAAAAAGAAAGGCTCAACCACGTTTGTGTGAATGGTAAGTGGTAAATGGTCTGTATTTATATAGTGCTTTTTACTATACCTGCAATGATACCCAAAGCGCTTTACAGACAGTACATCATACATTGCATTCACCCATTCACACACAAAGAAAAACATGAGCTATTATGTGGTGAATGCATTCAATATTATAAACTTTATTTCACTCCATATTCACTGCACCTGTGTCCAAGTGAAAAGAAAGCCTATTTACGGTCCACTGAATGTGTCATGTGGGTTACATTGTCCTTAAGGGGTTTCATTCAATAAAATAAAAGAATACAGTTTTATGAAAATGCAAAATGGAACGACAAACCATCAGAATAACAATAATACTTAGGAACCATTAAAATCCCATTCAGTTGTATTATTCTGTGGCCTAGTAATGTATTATTAGAAAACACTGGCACAGCTCCACGTCTGTGACAAATGTGGCTTTGTTTTTGTTTAAAAAAAAAAAAAAAAGCTGCATTGGACCTACTTCTGCTTCCTCTTAAATGCACCAGCCCTGAAACAGCACAGTCTCACACACATACACACACCATCTTTATCATTTAATCTGAGCGGTGAAAGAAAAACCAGACCCTTGCGTTTGCAATCCAACAGCTGGGGATCGCGTGGTTCGGACGCCCCGCCCTCCCTGTTTGTAAACACTACCTCTCAATGACAGAAACCAGAGTATGACTGACGATTTTCTGTCAAAAAAGCAACATCACAAGGCTTTTAATAAACAGTGTGACTTCATAAAAGCCTCAAAACTCTAATCGATAGACCGATCCCTCCCATTTAAAACACACAGTCCGATGTTTGCTAGCCGGGTGCTAGCCGCAGTTACCGGACCGCAACAATGCAATGCCAGACAAAGCTATCCGAGGACCGCCGCCTTTATGGATATTAAGCTCAGCGTGTAGGAGCATACTGGACACTGTATTTACTACCAGTTACCTAATGTGATTGTCACATGAGCTGCAGGATTAGCGCTAGCATGGTGGCTGAGCAATGAATGACAGAGAGCCCCGGCGGGGGAGTAGCCCGGCTGAACCCAGCCGGTGGGGTTGCAACTGTCATTTGTTTCCCCGCTGCGCTACTGGCTCTCTTGTTCAGATAAAAGCTAAAAGAGACAAGTTGGGACATTTAGAAAAAAAAACAGGTGAACAAAGCTCCAGCAGCGAACGCTCTGCCATACTGCTTTAAAACCAAGCAAAAATGGTGCGTGTCCAGACAAGCTAGCGTTGTTATGGGGTGGCTAACGGTAACATCACAGGGAGGCTAACGGTAACGGCAGCGGAGCAGGATGATGACATTTAAATGTTAGTCCGCCTCCACGGCCGCTGCAGGGGAAATAAATCCAGGGGTTAATAACTGCTGCAGACGTTACCTGTCGTGAGGCGGGTTGACGGCCGCTTCCATTGGGCTGAAGGCGGGGTGTTAGTACGATCCAATTTTTTTTCCCTCTGTTGACGCTGCACTTCCACAGAAACGCCACTGAGCTGCTCCGCAGTGAAATGGCGCTCCGACGCTTCCGTTTGACGCTATATAAACCCACCACGTGGCAGTTTGGCGTATTTCCTGTCACGTTCTCGCCGACTCCGCTCTCTGATTGGCTGCGGGCAGACGTCCGTCAAACTGTCAAACAGAGAGCACACACCCCTCATTCTCCGGTCGGTACATCTTGTTCTCTGTCTTGTATTTCTGAATACAATGGGAGCAGGCGTCGCACTGCGTTCAGTTGTATTATTTCTTAGATTTTGGCTTCGGAAAATCAACGAATAACGGATTCACTTTTACAGACGGATGTGCTCCTGTCTGCAGGGAATGGTGTTCTCATGTGTTTATGTTGCCTGCAGTATCTGGGCTGCTGATGCAGGGCTCCTCTTATGAAATACCTTTGGATTACCTGTTGGTAACTCGTATATTTACGGATTGACTAGCAGTTCTATTAGTCATTCAGAGGGCCGAAAACAAAACTACGTCACCACGCAGGCAAGGTGGTCAAAGGATTTTTTTATTTTTATTTTTATTCCATCACAGGAGAATTGAACCAATTACTTGAGTTATCAAGATGTGTGGTAGTTATTTACTTCAAAAATCGAGTCATCGCTGTATAAAATGTCAGAAAATACTCCCATTATCACTATTATCACATAAATTTCTTAGCTGTCAGATCAGCAGTCAAAACTATGAAATGTTTGTGTTTATCATAGAAAAGTGGTAGAACTCGCAAATGTTCAAATTTGAAAAGGTTTTACAAATGAACTTGTTTCTTGGTGCCTGAGACTAAAATACAGTGGTTGTCCCAGGACGCACCAGGGGAATAATCTGACTATGAATGAACATGCTTTTTATGTGAATAGATAATTGAGATTTAAAAATAACAATATTCTGATAACAGGTGCTTTAAAGATATGCCTCAGAAACTCAGATAACTAAAAATAATAACAATAATAATAATTTTACCAAGAAATAAAAATTTCCATTCCAGAGCAACATTTGACATTTGCATGTTACCTTGATGTGTAAAAATGGAGTGCATTAAAAGGATAAATGAAAGCAAAATGACTTCTTCCCCTTGTATAATTTTTTTTCTAAATCCTATAGAAGCAGAAAGTAACAACTCTCTAGTATCATCTGCAACAATATATATGTAAAAATATTACCATAGCTGCCATGACTGGACAAGAAAACAAAGTTGAATCATTTATCAATTCAAAAGATTTATTGCAGTGTGGACAAAAAGTACAAATAGTTTACGTTATTTACAAAAAGAAAAGCACAATCAATAGAGAGAAAAGAAAACCAAAGATAATACTTCTGACAAATATGAAAAATATATACAGCCATGACATTTAGAAAGACCAATCTTTAAATAGTGCAACATGAAAAATCTAAGTCTAGCTGTTTCATCTCTTCTACACCTACATTAGCAACACAGTGTATGACCATCATAAGTTACCATTCTACACGGTACTAATTGCAGGGTTGCTGTTCACATTTCTTGCCCAAGTATCCTTGAGCAAGCTTTTATGGTAACTCCCTACCAGTAACTCCCTCTAGATATGATGATGTATTCCACTGGACAATTAATATTTGTCCACCATCTGAAAACCCATTTACACGATGGTAGTTTTACTGTATCCATGGTTGCATCTGACCTTTGTGGGCAGTGATGCAAACTGATGAGTCTGACTGTTTTTGTAAAAAAAAATATTGACTTTATATGATTTTTGAAAAATGCATCAGATTAAGCAGAAACTGATTTTGCAATCTGATTATTAAATCCACAAACAGATGAAGATGAGAATGTGTATTATCGTGTGATATACAGTGTCGATATGACAATGTAAATGTAAATGTACTGATTGATGATTGTATCTGTATTGGCCTGTCTAAATGGGCCTGCATGTCCTAGAGCAGTTGGGGGTTAGACGCCAAGCTGAGGGGCTGCTGGTTGAAGTGGCGACCTCTGGTACGACTTCACCCACTTCCAAGGTGCACTGTGAAGCAAAGGAGGCTTAGGGGAGAGTGGGGTAAGATGAGCCCTTTCACTTTCATGCTAGGTTTACTATCTGATGTTGTAGCTCATAGATACCACAACAGATCAAATACATTTATAATTTATAATAATTATATCTTTTGGTCTAAACACAATTCTCATTAAATGAATGATCAACTGAATTCACTTTCGAGAGTGAAAAATGTTTTTTTGGACATAAATGTCAAACCACATGTGGTCCTTACAGTACCTTCACAGACTCCATGAAATGATGCCTTCCTCCTAAATATTTGGTGATATGCTCAATTTTTCTTATGGTTTCTGAGCAACAAAGGGTGGCTCAACTTGCCCCTGTGCTCAACTTGCCCCACTCTCCCCTAAAGGGTCTCAACCTCCTCCAGCAAAATTCAAGTATAGTTTCATAATTTAGAGCTCAAGTGGAGCTGGAGTTTTGAGTCTTTTTAACCAGCAACCCTTCTGTAACTTGACTTCTAGGCTTGAGGGCAAAGCACCACCTCACTGTGCGTCGTTCCTCTCCTCTTCTTTACGGTGAAAGCTCATGTTCTGCTTCTGCACCAGTTCAGCGTAAAGGCCTTGTTTCTTCAGCAGCTCATGGTGGCTGCCCTCCTCCTTCACCGTCCCCTCGTTGAGGACGATTATATGATCAGCCTTCTCTACGACGCCCATCTTGTTGGATATCAGCAGCACGGTGCAGTGGTTGGACTGGTTCAGCAAAGCTTGGTGGACCTGTTGGCGTACAATCATGACTCAGTGTTACATGTAGAAAAGAGTAGAGAATTAATGAGCATAAATTTGAGTAACAAAAGATTCCCCCACCTGGTATTCATTCTCGGTGTCCAAGTCGCTGGTGGCGTTGTCCAGAATCAGGATTTTGGGACGTCTGATTAGAGCCCTAGCTATTGCGATGCGCTGTCTCTGGCCTCCAGACACCTGACCTCCCTTCTCCCCAGCATCTATGCAACAGAAGAACATGTGGTATTGTGTTTATGTACATACTTATAGAGCCGTAAGTGTCCTTTGCATTAGGCAAGACCACAAGGCCAAAGTGATGTTAGTTCCGTGTGTGCATTTAATTAAATTCATAAACCCTTCCACTGGTGTCAGCAGGATTTCTGCAAGGTTCATATAGTTACATTTCAGGCCTTGTTCAAGACCCTTTTAATATCACATTGAACACAACTGAATAACCATCTGGGGCAGTATGGTCCTGAATATATTTACTACTAATGGTTCAACACTTCTCAGTATACTGATAATCTTTAATGGCATAACTAGTTTAAGTAAAGTGAGGAAGAAGAAGAAAGGTGACTGATGAGGCAACAACTTAGAAATGAAGAATGCACTTTGCCCATTACGTTTTGCTTATATTTGTTCATTATGGTACAATAGTTGTCCTAGTTACTGTAGCTGGCATTATTCAGTGAGCTTTCAGTGGCTGTGTTAGACTTAAACCTCCTGTGTGTAAGTGTGTAACATCTGCTGACAGCCTGCAAATCTGACACAAACACATTTTATAACAAACATTACTGCCTATGCCCTGGAAGAGAAAATAGAAGATCTTTATAAATAATATATAAGACTTCATGTCCTCTAAATCTTTTCTGACCAAACTAAATTCCAGACTTTTACCCTTGTCAACTAGCCTGACACAATGCATTACCATCAGAGACATATGCTTTATTTTTGTGCAGATATCTACAAATGAAGACAAAATGAAATCCAGATTCCTCCAGAAAGTGAAAAATAAACAACTGCATCACTGTTTTGACTCTTCTAGATGCGAGACAAACCTGTGTCGTATTTATTTGGCAGCTCCATGATGAACTCGTGGGCACTAGCCAGCCTGGCGGCCCTGTGCATGTCCTCGTCAGAAGCATCCTTGCAGCCGTACTTGATGTTCTCGCGCACAGAGCGAGCAAACAGCACACAATCCTGGCTCACCACAGCCATCTATAAACAAACAAGGAGGTTGAGGAGGAGGCATCAGTGGGAGAGCAGAATTGTCACAGCTGACTCTAAGAATGGTTCACAATGAGGGGCAGAAGATTTCAGTGAACTACACTGATTCACTTTCCCTATATCATCATCCTTGTACAGCTCCGGCCTAATTTTATTTCATTTCTGCGCTCTGGCCTCTACTGCACAATTCACTTACTTATTTGCCATTTTGAATTTCAGTCAATTTCTGCACATAGAGGGATGGTGGTTGAATTCTAAAAAAAACAAATGCTTAAAATGTTTTCCATCCAAAATGCAAAGTACATTAAGCACACACCTTGTCATGTAGGTACTGGTCTGTGTAGCTTTGCAGTGGTTTCCCATCCAGTAAGATCTCCCCTGCTTTCGGCTGGTAAAATCTCTCCAACAGCTTAACACAGGTGGACTTCCCTGATCTGTTAAGTCCCACAAGGGCAGTGATCTGGCCAGGTTTTACCTCTAAAGACACATCCTGGTGAAGGAAAGGAATACGTTTCATTGGTACGGTAATAATTAAAAATTTAAACATAATAAAGGCACGGGAGATCAATATACATACACACCTTGAGCACAAGATTGGTTTCCTCTGTGCTACCAGAATAGGAGAATGTAACATTTTTGAACTGAATGTGTCCCTTAAGATTTTCAGGGGCCAAAGTGCCATCTGGTGGTATTTGAGGTTTACGATCCAAATATTCAAAGATCTTTTCAGAGCCACCTATTGCCTTCTTCACCTCCGGGTAATAACGCATGACAGCCTGGAAGAGAAGCAAAATTATTACGCAAAATATGTCACGTACTGATACGTACTGTGGGATCCTTTGAATTAAGCAACTAGCTGAATTCTGATCTGTGGCTCACCTCGACTGCAGAGGCAAACTGCAGCTCAAACAGGACGAATGACACCAGGTCTCCACTGGTAACGGTCCCCCTGGTCACCAGAGTCCCTCCATAGTACAGAATAAACACCTTCAGGGCCAAAGTGGTCATCTGAGGGAACACAAAATAGCTTTTATTTACATTAAAGGAAGTGAGGGAAAAGATACTCCAACATTATTCCACTTTGAACATGTGGACCGACTGCATTTTCAAAGTCACTGGTCATGGCAGACATCTCAGTGAACAGAGGTCAGATCAGCAACCTGCAGACGCTACATGCTCTTGTTTAAAGGGATATTGCCAATTGCCATAATCCCTATAGTTTTAGGAGTAGGTTTGTTACCTTTAATGTTACCTTTAGTCGGTGCAAGCTATTTTTAGAACGGCGGAGCAGAGCCGCGAGCTGCTCAGAGCTACGCTACAGAGGCTAATGGGATTTCTTGGTTTCCCTCATCAAATACACAATCCAACAACTCCAAAATGCTCTCATGGACAAGTTGTGTCCTGCACATTCACCACGCTATGAGATAATAACGGATCGTTACGAGACGGAGTTGTTTTCGAGGGATTATGGCAATGGGCCAATTTGCCAAAATGTTGAACTATCCCTTTAACTGTTGCACTACTGTAGTCTGATAAAACAAGCTAAGAAATGGTTGCAAATACTTTACAACGCAGGTCAGTATTCAACTCACGCTGCTGGCCCAGGTAGAGGCCGCATAGCCTGCTGCTTCCTTTTTGTTGAGGGCGTAAGTGTCGTCCAGCCGCCGTCTGTACCGCTCTGTCTCACCGTCCTCGTTGGCGAAGCTCCTCACTGTCTTTATGTTGGAGAAGGTCTCAGTGGCCACCTGGTTGGCCTTAGCCAATGACTCCTGAACCTTTACAGCAATAGACTGAAAGACAAGGCAACCATGATTATTTGTATAGTCAATTTTTTTTACAGTTTTGAAACACACATAAAAGTAGAAATTAGACAAAATTCACTTAAGACAAAAAAAACAAACATGTTTACTCATTAAACTGGTCATCTAGATCAGGGGTTCTCAACTAGTCTCACTCTGGGACCCACATTTTCCCATGGTCATTAAGTCGCGACCCACTTTTATAGAATTCAAACCAAGATTTTTTTTTTTTTAAGCCTTAAAAACTCATTTTGGTCTTTATTGAGCAAAGTGCATTTCAGAGCACATGAATGAAACTGAGGACCATGACAACTGCATGTACGGAAGTGAATGAAAAAATATCAAACTGCATAAAATGGAGACCAACAAAATGACATATTTCACTTCTAATGCATCTCTGCATTCAGAGCATATTCACAAAAGTGAATAAATATCAAATTGCACAAAATAAAGACCCACAAAACAAAACAAGATTCACTGCATTCAGGCCACATTAATAAGAAACTGATATCTTTGCATTCAGAGCAAATAATAAGAAACTGAGGAGGACCATTACAACTGCATGTGTTCACGTGACGCGTGCCTTTCAATATAAGTTATTTTTCAAAATAAAAGACATGTCCAACATCAGATGACCAGCTGTCCGCGACCCATCCAGAACGGGTCCGCGACCCACTTTTGGGTCCCGACCCACTAGTTGAGAACCACTGATCTAGATTAGGTTAGGTTAATTTTGTGGTGACAGTTGGAAATATTTTTGACAGAATTTACATTAGTTTTTCAAGATCAAGTGAAATTATAGCTGCTGCGCAGCAATGGGTCGGGTCCGGGCTACTTTTGGGCAAATTTAGGCAATTCTGAGCAACAAACAGGAGAATAGGAAGACAAGACAGTTGACCTTATAATGTCCAATTTGCATCATTTGAAGATTGAACCCACAACCTCAAGAACCAAAGACCGTTGTTTATCACACTGAGCTAATTGCCAAGTGGCATTTAACAGTGACTTCACAAATTGAGTAAGCCATTCACTGTCGCGCAGGCAGATTTGAAACCACAGTAAAAAGAAAAATCCGTTTTGAGGTAAAATAATGATATGTATTTGTTAAACATCTACTGTGACTCTAAGATGTTAGGAGCCTTCGGACATGGTCCAGTCCAAGCTATTTGGATTTTTAAACTTAGAGGCTTGCTGTGATGCCACCATTAGGACAATTGTCTTGTATTTCGTGTTGAGGACAACTGACATTTTGATCTGTCATCATCATCATCATCACCCTTGCTGGGTCTCGAACTCACAACCTCTGACACCAAGAACCAGCTCCTAACTCGCTGAGCTAATTGGCTGGTAGTGAGACCTGCTGTGTAGCTTCATTTATCCACTCAGGTGAGTCAGTGTCCGGGCAGCTGTTGTCAAGGCAGATTTAAGAAAGTCAGAAATTCTATTAAACAAAAATCAGTTAACACATAAATTGCATCTAGACAGCAAAACAGCTTGTGGACATGTGACATTTTGATCCGTAATCATCATCATCACCCTCACTGGGTCTCGAACTCACAATCTCTGACACCAAGAACCAGCTCCTAACTCGCTGAGCTAATTGGCTGGTAGTGAAACCTGCTGTGTAGCTTCATTTATCCACTCAGGTGAGCCAGTGCCCGGGCAGCTGTTGTGATGAAATGGTCAAAATTTCAGAAATTCAGTCATCTAAACAAAAATCTGATAATACATAAATTGCATCTTGACAGCATGGAAATGTTGGTGATTTGTTTTTAATGATAAGTGTTTTGCTTCATAAGAGAAAATATGATGTTTATAAATTCCACTCTCACATTGACTGCAGTTGTTCCCATGAGACCAGAATTCAAAATGTTCTAGAAAATTCAGTTTTTGAGATAAAATTCTGATATTTGCCAAACTTCATCAACCATGACTTTAGAATATTGTCATTTTTTTTCAGGAAGATTGAAAATGTATTTATCAAGAATTTGATGGTATATGTTTACAGTACTGTTTACAGTCAAACGTTTTCATGCACTGTAGGCTCAATTTTTGCTTAATCAAAAATCCGAGAAACAAGTTTTGTGGAGGACGGTCTGGAGATGCTCTGTAGCAAGTTTGGTGTCAATTGAGCAAAAATTGTGGGAGGAGATACATTTTAAAAGTTTTACAGTTATTGAAAAAAACTGAGTGATGGACTTCATAATTTGTAATAAGTTTAAGTGGACAAAAGTTTCAGCAGTATTGAGGCTACATTGTGGTGAAGTTTCAACACTGTAGCATCTACCGTTGGTTTGGTAGGAATTTTTAAAGTTTTTAAATTTAAACGCTTATTGTGCCCCCCCTAGGAGGGGGGGGCACATGTCCTTGGAGTTGAGTGAATCTGGCATGGGGTTGGATGTTTCTGTGAAGTTTGGTGAGTTTTCACCCATGGGAAGTACGACTTCCTTGGAAGAAGAAGAAGAAGAAAGAAGAAGAAGAAGAATTCCTAGGAATACAATAGTGTCCCGGCAGCTTAGCTGCCCGGACCCTAACTATGCAAGAGTTTTACCTTTTACCTTAAAGGGATAGTTACGTTTTTTTTGAAGTGGGGTTGTGTGAGGTACAAATGGCAGCTAAGTATAATATCTGCAGTAGAAAGGTCTCTGCTCAAACAGCTGATGGGCAAATTGATCCAGCGCATCGCAAAGCCTATCTGCATGGAGGAGTACTGAGTGAGTTGGTTAGTTTCAGATAAACTAACTTTTTTCCGACCAGCTGCTGATGCATTGTAAATTTTTACTTTATATCGTACTCTTGAACTGGTGTATTATTTTGAGACGGGACTTCTCGTAGGCGGCGAAAATACGCTGATTAATGGTCCCCCATTCACAACAGTTTACTGCCTGTGTCTCGGTGTAGAACGATGCGCCAGTGTTTCTCAGTGGGGAGGGGGGGCAGAGACCTTCCTACTGCAGATATTATACTTAGTGGCCATTTGTACCTCATACAACCCCACTTCAAAAAAACTGAACTATCACTTTAATTCAACAGTTTTGGAGTAATTGTGATGGTTACAGGGAGAGGAGGAGGCTCTCTGCCCTTTAAGGAACTTTTTTTCCTTGAAGAATATGGGAAATTTTATGTGAGCTCATTGTTACCTGGTGGAATTGTCCGGTGAGTTCAGGTATGACCCAGATGATGGGCAGTCCCATGCAAGTGAGCAGCGTCATTTTCGCCGACTGGCTCACCATGAAGAACAAGAGGAAGCCAAAACGTGCCGTGTACCACATCACAAGACTTAGTTTCTCACTAAGTGCCTCGCTCATGTCATTGGTATCCGTGGTAATGCGGGACACCAGTTCACCTGAGATCAAATTTGTGCATTAGTTCTCTCAAATAACATGTAAAAATCCTTTACTGTATATATAAATCTGTATTTGTTTAATCCATTGAAATTGCATTGTGTAAATTACTGTTTATCTGTAAATTCTAAATAATGAAAGAGCTGAGGTTGACCTTAATATAATTAAAACCTTGTACCCAAAGTATGAGGAAGAAAAGGCAGAGGATTTATTATCAACAACCTACTTTATGATGGCACAGTCATACCCACAGTATGTGTGTGTGTATGTACATGACTCACCTGTAGGGTTGACATCAAAGAAAGCAATCTCCTGTTTCAGCACAGCCTGGAAGACGACTCCCTGCACTGAGGTGTGTATGCGGCTCATGGTGATGTTGTACATGAGGTCACACACAAACTCAAGCACAGCACTGAAACATACAAAAGAGGACACATTACAGTGTTAAGTGCACAAAGAAGACAGTAGAAGGATATTATTACACTATCATCTCTGCTTCAAAATTCCAAGTGAAAAACCTGTGTTAATTACAATCTATCATTAAAATGAAATATGCATATTAATATCTGAATTTGTTCCAGAATTGGGTGACTTTGTGTTTATATTTTCATAAATTGAAATCTATGAGAAAAGGTAAAATCCAGGATTAGAACCCACTGCTTACTCACATTTTAAAACAACAACCTGCGCCACTAAGGATGGAGATAATGATATCATAATAATATTTGTTTTTACTGAAAATATGAAAAGAATAAACATGAATATAGTACAATACCCTCATTAGAACTACACTTAAAAACTAAGCGTGAAGTTATGCCAGATAAGAATATGTATTTGCTATTTAGTGAAACAACAAGAGAGAAGATACAGATTTGAAATGTTGACAATTTGCTGAACAATCTGACACTTTACAATCTTAGAACCAGAAATGTGAAAAAAAAATACCTGGCAACGGTCATTAATGTCATGATTTTGATGGCCTCTGTGAACGCATCGGGTGCTTCTTCATTCATGATCCAATCAGCCACACGACCAGTGTATTGCGGAATAGCCATCTCACCTGAGATCAGGAGATTACATCATCACAATATTAATATTTGGGGAAGAATCTAATTGCAGTCAAATTAATTGACCCTAAGAGTTGACAGAGACAAAGGAGTGCACATAACCGGTTGCAGATAGGCTAGACTGGAAGCAAACATTCAGACTTCTGCATGTCCCTAACTGCAAGCTGGTATAATTGCATTAATTAATTGCATTAGATTACTGAATTAACTAGTAAGTGTCAACATGTTCCTATCCTCTACTATAACATAACAAACAACAAGCACGCCACCATGGCTCTTAAAAATGGTTTAATTGAATACTTGTAATAGTGTCCTTGGAAAACACTTTAATCTGGTTGTTCCTACTAATTAATACCAACTTCTAAAGCTTCTGGTGACAGAGCAATAGTAGTTGCGTTCTGCCACTACAAAGGAATAAACACACATACTTCATTGAAATGAAACTGCAGTCTCAGTTACCATAAGAGGAGAGGATGACAAGCAACAGCACAGCAACGAAGCGCCAGAAAAAGGGTCGCATGTATCCTAATAGTCTCTGCAGAGAGGCCCCGGTGTCATCTTTGGACTTCACAGAGGACGTCTTCGTGAACAGAGACGACATGTATCGACCCAGGGAGAGCAAGAGAGATGACGCATATCGGCTCCAGTACAGCCAGGACACTGCTGTCACAACATAGCCCTGTAACACCTGCAAAACAAAATCCAGGGGAAAAATACACAAATCAACAACTGCTTCATGTGACAAACAGACGGAAAGAGATAGATTTGCTTTGTAAATCCACAGAGTAAACAACGTTTCTGTAATGGCGGATTTCTCGTGCCTTTCAGACTGGTTTAGTTTTGGTTTCATTCTTGTTTCTGTTGCAGGCGCAACAGCCAAACTGTAAAAAAATAAAGTCAAATCAATGTCATAAATATACAAATGATGTGATCAAATTCCCTGGCCTGTCTTAAACAAAGCCACTGTTTCTAAAGATATCTAAATGTGAACTAAATGGAGGAAACTGGAAAATGCAAAAGCTTTAAATTAAATCTTATAAAGACAGCAGTTTAACTGTGCATCGACTAATTTCCAAAATTGAACATGACAAGAGCCTTGTATAAAACTCATTAGAAACTGGACTGGATGTCTGGCATGTCATTCACCATGGTTGAAGATCCACAATGAAGTGTTTCACTGTATAAATATTATCTACCCTATGAGGGATTATGGTGTCACGCTAGTTTAACAACCAGGATGCAGTATCCTCTCACCCTCTCCCAGGAGTGCCATCCCCACAGTTCCTCCACAGTCGGCTGCCCCAGTGCCCACAGGAGGGTGATGTACACTGGCAAGTGGAAGCAAAGAACCCCTAAGCTCTGGAGCCCCTTGAAGCTGCTCATCCAGGGCATGCTCCCGGGGTAGGTGAAGATGAGGAGGACGAGGAGGGAGGCCCGTATCATACCTCCTCCCCATAGTGTGAGGAAAGGATGGGAGAAGAGGAGAGGGGAGAGCTGGGCCAGGCCGATGGCTTGTAGCACACACACATCCAGGCACACCAAGAGCAGGGGGGAGAAGTAACTCATTTTCTGCATAATGCACAGACTCTGTAAAAAAAAACAATACAAGAAAAAAACAGGTGACAGACAAGGTCAGTGGCAGTTTATTCAAATGACTGAGGTTTTAGTGGTGGAACTAACATCCACACTCAAATAAACATGTAAAATCCAGCTGAACATTTTCAAATCTACTCTCTCATAGGTATATAAAATAATGTCATGTCTCAAAAACTCTAATCTACATACCTTTCTTCTTTGTCAAGTACCAAAAATAACCTTGTTTGCTGCAGATGGTATTCAGCATTACTTTCGTTTTCACCTACACTGCTGATTTCTTTGAAACGGTCAGGGTAAAACACACACACGCACACACACGGAGGGATTATATTAACACTCAAACTAACAGTATTACAACTCATTATCAGGTCACAATCCTTGCTAATTTACAGTAAACACAGCAGTGTTAGCTAGCCACGTTTAACTAATGTTAGCAGCGATATCAAGTGCAGCTGTGTAAAAATACAACTTACGTCTCCAAGTTTGTCACTGCAGACGGTTAATATTCGCCTCAGAGCATGAAACCACCGATCCCAGCAGGTTAAAACTAGTTTAGTTTAGTGAAATAGACTCCCAACCGGTAACAAGCTCACACTTCGACGAGCCACGACGATTAGAGACTGAAACCGAAAGTACGTTTAAGTATTTATCGTCTTTTACGACGGAAAGTCCCTTTTATGGTTCCGTCTGCCTCCATGGAGGCGTAACAATGGCGAGTGACTTGCTGTAACTTTATCTATATTTCATTCAAAGCTGTGCTGCGCTGTCATGAAGTTATTATTACACTGATAATGTATGTTTACAGTACAGATGTAATATGATCTGCGTGTACAGTGTTGTTCACTTGGACCGTCTCCAAACAGTCCAACAGCACCACCATGTGGCCACGGGCCCAAACTGCAGGATCTTTACTATGCTGTCACCTACGCAGGGGTGTCAAACTCATTTTAGTTCAGGGGCCTCATACAGTGCATTTTGACCGGACCAGAAAAATAATAGCATTATAACCAAAATTATAAAACGGAAAGGTGAAATCCGGCGATCTGATTGGTTGTTAACCGTGGTATATTGAGCATATACCACGGCTACTATTCTAAAGCCTTATCACAGCGTAAGCTATCACTCCGCGTCAGGCACGTATGACTGGTATGAATGGAAGTTGTTGTCATGTATCCATGACAACGGACTGTTGCAGTCCGTAGCCCAAGACAGCTGATGTTTTTACGATGTTAAAAAACGGACTAAAGTAGTTGAATCCACATGTTTAAGGTGAACTTTCACCTCCGGGGAGGGTTAACAATGGTAGAGGGGATTGAGCAGTGACTTTCATCTGAAAAAAAGCGGAGGAAAAGACGAGATGCAGAGCTAACTAGGAGCTAACGTCTGGAGAGGTGGGACTATTTTTTTCACAGTGAGGCTATTTTATTGGATAATATGTATTTCTGGTTGAATAAAACTACATGAAATTGATTGCGTATCCCTCTTTCATATTGCCTTTATTGGTAACCGTTTTATAAAAGCAATATATCACTCCAGTCCGTGGTATATGCTCATTATACCACTCTAAGGGGGTTGTCGTCCCTCCGCTTCGCGTCGGGCCGAACAACGCCCCTTAGCCGTGGTATAATGAGCATATACCACGGCCTGTCGTGATATATTGCTTAAATAATGAGAACTCTAAATGTATCTCTTTGTTATAGTGCAAAGAAGTACAAATACATTGTAAAGATGTAAGTTAATGAACTATCCTTTTACAAAACATTATATTTCTCAATTTCTTGAAAACAAAACATGCAATTTAAACAATAGTATGCCTCTTCTGTCTTCTATGTAATTTTGACACTTGGCAAATTCATCCCGTAGGCCGAATTGGATCCTAGCAGTGCCTGTCCTTTGGCCTGTGGGCTATATGTTTGACACCCCTGACCTATAGACCTAACTCATAATGTAGCATGGGGTACTGTTTTGCATAGATAGGGATTTTAAAACAAATGCCTTTGGAGCACAGCAGGGGTTAACCTGTTAGGTTAGCCTGTCAGGGCAAATGTCTGCTGTTTAGATTCTATTTACACCACCATTACCACCAGCTCCCATCTGCCAAGTAGAGCTCACACAGCACTGACAAGTAGTTTTGTTAAAGTATGCAATTACACAGTAATTTGACCATGTTACCTATATCTTTTTAAATGTACAGTATATATATTATGACAATGAAATAATCGAAACATTCATCAGTAATGTAGCCATTAGTTGCCATTGGAATGCCAGCTTTGCTTGGCTGGTGATCTGGCCTTGAGTTAGAGACTGACACCCCCAACAGAATCTTTGAACTCCCTGATAGCTTCCTTCCTTTCCTCCACTTTCATGTTAGAAGAATAGGATGAGCAAAGTTGTTATGTCTCTACTATTTTAAGCAGCCTCTCAGCAAGCCACTATATCACTGTTTCCTGCATTCTTTGAAACCCCAATGCAGTCTGTTGTGAAAAAATATTTTCGATAATTAAATGAGAGGACTTACACTTTGAACTGCTTGCGCTTATTTGTTTCCATCTTATGCTTATTTGACACTCACTATTTAACATTTCACATCCAAACACATGACAAGGTTTATACAATTCTTATTTCCATTTCTACAACAGCTTGAGTTCATCCTCAGCTGACTACAGCATTGAAATGTTTCTTATCTCTCAGTAATGATCAAGTGTTATTAAATACTCTGGGCAAAGTATTGCACTACAACAGTGTCAAAACACTCAATCAGTGGTAAAGGTTTTGCAGAGAAAATATTGTGAAAGGACAGATGTTACTGGCAAATGTACAAATGAAATGTACTAAGAATCAAAAGTAAAAGTATTCAGTGAGTGGACAAAAAAATCCCCTTTGACTTGCAAAGTAGGCCTGTTATTGAGGACTCTGAGGTCATGTCCTATTTCTTTGGGAAATCCAGGCGACCTGATGTCAGTTTATAGTAATTAGAGCCTTACAAGTCATATAGGCTAATACAGTATTTTAAGACTTGACATGTTTAAGGTGAACTAGACCAAACCATATACTGATCAGGACTTTTCTACCAGAAATGCTTTTGTTAGACATATATGAGCCAGTCAGCAGACTACTTTATACTTTACATGGCCACTAACAGCATATCTTGCTAACAATACTTATGTATTTTTAAGTAAGTGGGATTTTGAACACACATTGGGGTATTTTAACAATTCGGATTCCTGCAATAACAGCTATAGCCTATTTATTCACGCCCTTAATTCATTCATTTATTTTCTGAATGACTATCCTTACAGTCGCGCGCCTGCCTATCTTCGAGGCCAGTGCGCATGCGCAGACATGGCAGCTCTCTGTGGTGGTCCGCTCACATCCAACACTCCTGAAACTGAGCAAAATGAACAGAGCTGAGCTGTAAACAGAGCTGACACATGCTCGGGCTTCACCGTCCGGGTCGTGATGGACTAACCCACCGGCAGCAGCGGGGGGACGTGTGATCTGGTCTGGATGGAACCGACGGGTCTACGAGACGTGTTCAGATGTATAACACTATGTAAGCAAACACCGTCGATATGTGTCATCAAGTCAATAAGTACTGTACCGTCGTTCAGAATGCATGCATGACGCGAAACCGGGCATCAGCCACTAACGGCTATAACAGTGTAGTGATGAAGCTTCCTGACTTTACCTGCTGCTCCGTGGATGTCAGGCCCAGCAACGCCTCCTTCCCTCTGTCAGCCACAGGAACAGCTGGAGGTTTCCACACATGGGTTTGTTGACAGCAGCAAGAGAGGATGGGCTGCTCTTTGAATCAGCTGAAGGAGCTAATGATGCTGAAGTTAGCTAAACGTCAGCTAACGTGTCTCCAGTGAAGGGAAACGTAATTATTCTCCGTTTTCTTGACCCAGTCACTGCTGCGGTCAAGGTTTAGTTCAAGCCTCTAAACGGTTTGTCTACTGTCAGATAGATAGATAGATAGATAGATAGATAGATAGATAGATAGATAGATAGATAGATAGATAGATAGATAGATAGATAGATAGATAGATAGATAGATAGTTTACATACATAGACTTTATTGATCCCAAACTGGGAAATTACAGCAGCATTACACACAGTGACAATAACAATACAAAGAACAACCTATAATAAAATAGCTATATAAAATGTAATAAAAATGCATACAACAAATAGGCAGTGTTAGAGAAACTAAATGTGGCTTAAAACACAGTTTTAGACTGTCACGGGTTTGTTCCAGCTTTGAAAACATAAAAAAAAATTCACAGCCCTGTTGTACCACATCAGATTATTTCTACATTAAAAAAAACACACTGATTTGTCAAATAATGTAGTCTTGTACACTCTCCTTAATAATCCAGATCAGTTTGTCAAAGTAGGCTACAGTGCAGGTTTTTGGTTGTGCAAAGCTGGACCTAGCTAGACTCAGTGAAATCACCATTGTTTGGCTCTTGTTAATGATTTATAATGTGGGTTTGAAGCAGCGTTAAATCTTTAGCTAGCAGTAATGCAAGAACCTAAACTGCTGAGGCTAAACGGACAAACAGTCTGGATGCTAATCACTGCAGTGTTTCCCATTAATTAAAGAGACTGTGTTGTCTTGTTAGGGCCCGCCACAGTCTCTCACAGAAAAAAAAAAAAATTGAAATTTTTTTTTTTCTCACGTGTGTCTACGTGCGGTGCGCCCGCACGCGAGAGAGGCGGCAGTTTGAGAGGCTGACTGGCAGAGATGAGAGCTGGTGAAACACTAGCATGGTTATTTAAAACACCATCTCTGATCTCTGCCTGCACATAGATACACAGACACGGGCGCACGCTAAATGCGCTAGATCGCCATAATTGCTCAGCTGCGGCCTATATCGCCCCCCCCCCCCCGTCGCGCCATGGTCTCCTGAAATCCTGTGGGAAACACTGCACTGAGTCTAGTAGCTACACATGCTAGAGTTTTACTTGATGCACAAGGCTCCAACAAGCTGTTTCTTATGTTTAGCCATTGCAGCAATGGAGGATATTGGTCTCCATCCCAAAGCCACCAATGACCCCCCTGTTCACAGACCCACAGTCTCTGAGACTCTGGGGCTGCACCACATGCCACCAGGTGGGTAAGAGCTCAGAGCTCATCACACTGTCACCCTAAGTGTCTGATGCTTTAAAGATAGTTGAAGTAGTCTTTTATCAAAATGCTTTAATCTTTTTCTGTGTCAAGTAAAAACAAACACAGAAACATCAGGTATTATTACTCCAACTAGCGGCTGCAACCAACAGTTATTTTCATCATGAATAAAAATACATCAAGTGATTGTTCAATGTCTAAAATGTTGTGTGTGTGTGTAAAATATAAGAATATAGTGAAAATATCCATCATTATTCCCTGAGACCAAAGTGAACATATAAACATATTTTGTTTCTTTGAGCACAAGTCAAAACCCCATACGTTAGCTATAGAATTCTGAAACATTCTTGATATCTGTGTGCCAGAGAAAATGGTAAAGTTGGAGGTCAAGAAGGGCCCAATCACAAAGTTTAAATCCCAGTGTAATCCAGCCATATTAACACAGTGAACGTGTGCTGTTCTGTCCAGATCATCTACAAACATCTGATGGGAGCAGAAAATCTGATGTGGATAAAGATGAGCCGTCCAAGAAAAGGTCCTATGCAGTGATAACAGCAGAGCAACAGATGATTCCCCAGCTTCCTTTACAGAGCCCGCTGCCTCTGGGCAGCGACACGAGTAAGTAACAGTGTGGTGAAGTGCTGTCTAACCTGATGGCTGGATTTAACAGCTACACCCAAATTAGTGGAGGGTTGGTCTGAATAACTGGATCCTGTTTTAACTGTCAGGTGGCATGTCTGAAACTGTAGCAGAAAACGGTCTAGTATAATACTTGCGAGTACAGTGTTTAAAGGGATAGACAGAGTTGTTTTCGAGGTAAATGCAGAGACTGCTTGCCAAAAAAAACTGCCCCCGACGGGAACGCACATCAACGGTTTTGCATGAATTTACCTTGAAAAAAACTCTGTCTGGTAACGTTGTGTTATTATCTCATAGCGTGGTGAATGTGCAGGTCACAACTTGTCCACCAGAGCGTTTTGGAGTTGTTGGATTGTGTATTTGATGAGTTTGATGAGGGAAACCAAGAAATCCCATGAGCCTCCGTAGCGTAGCTCTGAGCAGCTCGTGGCTCTGCTCCGCCATTCTAAAAATAGCTTGCACCGATAATTAAAGGTAACGAACCTACTGCTATGACTATAGGGATTATGGCAATGGGCCAATTTGCCAAAATGTTGAACTAGGTAAATGTACATAGTTTTTTTTGCCATATATGTAAGTACAAGTCAATAATTAATCTAATAATAATATGGGTATAGAGTTTCATAATTTTTTAACCTTATATAAACTACCTAAGTTAGTCATTTGGAAATGTTGTGTTTGATGAATGAAAAATATTATCTATGGCACAGTTTTTGTACTTCATGTTGTACTTCAAACCAATCCTCAATCCAGATGTCTGTTTGTTTTTGTGTGTTGTTGTTGTTTTCTTACAGCATTTCTTAATACAGCTGCTAAAAATGGAAACACTCATTTGGATAAGGCAGGGGCCTCCAGAAAAACACCTAAAGCCAAAATCACTGATCCAGCAAAATGGGAACAAAACAAGCAGAAACAGCTGAGGATGGAGGGGAAAGCATATGTAAGCAAAAGAAAAAGAGATGGCGAGATTGTGGCAAAACAGCCGAGAACAATGGGACCAAGGTGCACCTCGAACGCATGCAGAAAGGCCTCAAACCGGCTCTGCAGCGAAATCAACGAAGAAGCCAGGAAGAAGGTGTTCGAGGAGTTCTGGCAGGACATGAACTGGACTCAGAGGAAACTGTACGTAGCAGGACAGGTCGACCGCGACCTCGTGGAGAGATCTCGAGCCGTGGGGTCACGGTCGAGAAGATCAATTTCACTCCGTTATCACCTGGTGGTGGACGGCAAAAGGAAACAAGTGTGTAAAAACACGTTTCTGTCCACTCTGGGGATAGGAGAGTGGTCTGTGCTCAGCTGGGCGCAGGGAGGAGCAACAAAAAGGAGCGAATCAATTGAAAACAAATTGGAGAAGAGACAGGCTGGTGCTCAGTGCCCACAGCTGAGTCCTCCTCACTCTGCAGTCACGTACACTGTGGAAGTCAATCAGGGTGAGTGGGGTCTTTTCTTTACTCTTTTCAGCTACTCTCTAAATTTTGGACGGAATCAATTACCTGGTTTATCGATCAACCCTTCAACACAACACTTTTGTTAACGGATTATACACTGTCATTGATCCCTTAAGGCACACTGCCAAGTACACCATGGTTCTACCTCCTGGAATGTGATGTTTGCTGGCTTTGCTCTGTTTTCTTTCACTGTTAATTGAACGCCCATTAAAGGAATAGTTCACTCAAAATTGAAATTTCACTCATTATCTACTCACCCTCATGTGGACTAAGGGCTGGGAGAAGTTTCAGAGTCCTCCGTGCCTTCTCTGAGTTACAGGGGGTCTCGGCATAGCAGTGCATGTCAAAATAACGGTTGCAAATGGATACCACTTTTCTTCGTAACAAAAAGACACACCAAAAAACATCCAAATACCTCCATGCTGCTCGTATGTAATGTCCGTCTTGTATTGAAGCCCCGAAATGCTAAACTGTTCCGAAAAAAATTAAATAAGTCTAAAAAAAGCTTGTTTGTAATGGAAGCTCCTCTTCCACGGACATTACATACGAGCAGCATGGAATTAGGATGTTTTTTGGTGTGTTTTTTTGTTACGAAGACAGTTGGTATCCATTTGCAACCGTTATATGGACATGCACTGCTACGCCGAGACCCCCTGTAACTCAGAGAAGCCACGGAGGACTCTGAAACTTCTCCCAGCCCTTAGTCCACATGAGGGTGAGTAGATAATGAGTGCAATTTGAATTTTGGGTGAACTATTCTTTTAACTTAAAGGGGAACTATGCAAGTCCAGTCGCTTTTCCGCTATTTTGCTAACCCTCCTCTCGGCCATGTGCATTTGTTTACAACAAAGCCGGCGAGAAAGCAATCCATGGAGCGGTGGATAATGTTACATATCATATAGGCTACTCGTTACGATGTATTTGTGTAGTCTTTTCTGTGATAAATAAGAGATTACAGGGCGCGTTTTTGTTGCGGTGCTGCTGAGACGAAAGCTGGGACACCGGGTCTGAGGAGCTGATCTTACATGGTTGGTTTTCAAGGAGAATGAAGGCAGAGAGCCTTCATTCTCCTTGAAACAAGTTACAAGTCATTTATTTCACCATCACAATTACTCCAAAGCTGTTTAATTAAGGTAAAAATGTTTCAAAATCATTTTTTCACAGTCATTAATGAGACAGCAGTGTTTGTACTTGCATCATCAGTCTGCTAAGGTCACATAGAAGCACAGGGTCATATTGTTCTACATAAATGTACCTCAGTAATGCTCCGTGCTTTCTAATTAGAGCCAGACCAATAAATCTGCCAGACTGATGTGAAGTAACAAGAAATTCCGGCACCATTACATAGTTTGTTCACCAGAGATCACTGACCTGTTGATTGTTCAATTCTTCATTGTCACTGGAATCCATATTGAGATTGATTGTTTTTTTTTTGGTTTTTTTAATTACTTTGTGAATTATTCTCTATGTGGCTGTTGGATATTTTTCCCCCTCAAATCAATATCACTACTGACCTAAAAAAAAATCCAGTATTACTAGGGCTATAATGTTAATGTTATTTACCTGTTTTTTAGCAGAACAAGTAAACGCCACAGACAAAAACAGGGCACCAGAACCAGAGGGGTCCGTCAGGAAGAAGTCTCGAGTTGCCAAGCCCCTGACGTGGAAACAGAACCAACAGAAGCAACTCAGAATGGAGGGAAAACCTTACATCAGCAAACGGAAGAAAGATGGACTGCCCGTGACTAAAGCTCAGAGGGCAATGGGACCAAGATGCACGTCCAGTGCTTGCAAAAGAGCCTCCAACCGCTTCTGTGCCGACTTCGGCGAGGAAACGAGGAGCGACCTCTTTACCGGTTTCTGGCAGCGCATGAACTGGACTCAGAGAAGGATGTACGTGGCCGGACTGGTGGACTGCGACCCGGTGGAAAGAACCCGGGCGCCGTGGACTCAGTCGAGGAGGTCGGTTTCGATGCGGTACCACCTGATAGCCGACGGCGACCGGAAACAAGTTTGCAAAAAGATGTTTCTGTCCACCCTGGGGGTCGGAGAGTGGTCAGTGCTGAACTGGGCGCAGCACGTATCCCAGCAGAGCCACTCAGGGGAAAACGCCAAGAAGCAAACGCAGAGGAAGTCTCGTAAAGCCTCAGAACATGTAGTCCTCAAGGAGTTCCTGGACAGTTTACCTAAAGTGCCTTCTTACTGCTGCGGGACGTCCATCTCCAAACTCTACCTGGAGCCGGTCTTCTCCAACATGTCCGACGTGTACAGGCACTACTACAACCACTGCTTGGAGAGGAAGACCTCGGCACTTTCTCGGCAGGTTTTCTGTGCTGTGTTCAAAAAGATGGATCTGGGATTGTTTGACCCCAAAAAGGATCAAAGTTGCACTTTTGGTGCCACTGGACACTTGTTCAATGAACTCTGGGAGGAATACTGCATGGACAGAGGAGCTCCAGGGTTACAGCTAGAGAAAGCTGGTAACCAGTAGGACAGAAGAAAAATAAAACGACTGTTTGATGATCTTGATTTTATCCTCTCAAGCAGAGGCGCTGGTTATGTCTTCCAATCTCACACTGTCTGAATCCAGCTGTCTTTATGCAACTGAATAATTGAGGGATTATTTAAGCACTACATGTACTTTGTTTTTCCAAGTTGTTCTTCACAATTTGAAATTCACTAAAACAATGTGAGAATCTGCTGTATTAAATTTCACTATATGTAAAAGTGTCTGAAAGGACCGACAACAAAAATCAACAAAGGAGCCAGTTGGTTCCAAGATGTTTTATTTATTTCTTCTGTAACTTAAATAAGAAAAGCACTTTACAGAGTCATGTCACACAACACACAGTGTCCACAGTCAAGTCTTTGGACCCAGCAGGAGGACAAAGCCATGTGTGAATGCACTTCTGAATAGAATTCAAATGATGCCGTGCCGTCACACACTACAGAATAACGGTTCCCCAGCTCAGACACCCCATAATGTGTTTTTTTTACAAGCTGAGCCACTGTAAGTCCCACATATACACACACACACACCAACACATGCACATACGGTCTTCGCCCTCCTATTCTTCTCCACACAGTGGCAGGAAGTTGTCCAGATATCCGCTGGCCTCTGAAAAAAAAAAAAAAAAAGAGTGAACAAAGTGGGCTGGGTGGTGTTAGAAGGTGTCGCCGACGGTGACGACGGTGATGGAATTGGGCGACTTGACTCGGGAGTTAACTGTTCATTGTGCGCAGCAGGGCAGTAGCTGCACCACAGGGCCACGGTCAGGTTGACAGCAGCGTGGGAGCTCCTGCGGGTCAGAGGCAGGGTTTACCAAACAGCTGGACTGGACTGGACTGGACTGATCCGGGAGCAGGGAGAGAGGAAAAAGGCCCCCGGCTGCAGATCACAACAGCCTGAAGATGTTGGCTCTCAACATGTTTCTCCTGCTGGGACTGAGCTGGACATGTCGAGGTGAGTTACCCATCTCCTCTCTACACATCTGTTTGTCTTTCACACACATAAAACACATCTTCTGTCTGATGTGTAGCCAAACACCGAGATACCACCATGCAAAACAGTTTAAATTAAAAGATGATTTTCAAGGAGTTTTCAAGATAACTTGTTCCTATCTAGTTTACATGTAATATGAATATGTCCGTTCACACTGAAGCCCTGTGTATACATTGAATAGGCATGCAGTATACTGAATAATGAACTTCTTCTTCCCCCATATATTATATTTGAATATTAGAAAAACATTTTTCTCATTAGAAAATGGCTTTTTTAATATTTTTGTTAAAGTAAAGAAAAAGTGGAAAATCTTTATTTCATTTATGTTAATAGTTCAGCTCCCTTATAGACAGAGTTGGATATTTCAATCAATCTTTATTTAAAGTGTAGAATCACCATGCAACATGATCTTCAAACACTTTACAATTTACAATAAAAATTGTGCATGAGGCAGACGTACCAGGAATAACATGACAAAAAAATATATATATATATACATATATACACACACACATATATATTGGATATATATATATCCAGATATTTAACATACATATTTAAAGCGCCAAACAGTAGAGAAAAGAACAAGTGACGATGATAATAGATAGTAAAGAAAGGTGGGTCTTGTTGATTTAAAAATGCCTACTGAGCGAGCTTCTTATATTTAATTTATGAACATTTATATAAAACTTATATTTTTATTCCCTCTGCTGCAGGAAGTTCCTCTTTGCTGATCAAGTGAAACAAAAGTATAAAACACTTAACAAGTCTAATTTCAGCTCTATTGTCCATGCTTTTTTTCTGCCCTTATTTTATGGTCCCACACACACCTGCCAAACCCCATTGTCCGACTCCATCACATTCCTCATCGCCATGGTGACGACCTTCGACCTTTATCAAGTCCCCGGCCCACTCCATTTCCTGTTGCTATTCGCTTCTCCTGGAAACTTCCTGTTTATGTCAGCCCCCATTTCCTGTTCCCGTTAACGGCCCGTATCAGGACCCACCTTTCATGGCTTGACCTGCATTGTTATGAATAGTTGCTAATGGTCTGAAACAATGAGCGGTTTTGAATATGTGGGTGAGCTGCTCCTGCGATAAAACGCACAGTGAAAACAGTTTGCGTGGTCGGTTTGATTACTGTATAATGTCACATTCAAGGAGCATGAAAAGGAGACATTCCTCGGACACAGAGCACAGCAGGCTCCAGATTAGACTCAATACAACAACAACAACACTTTACAAAGGCCACAATTCAGGTGAATTATATTTTCACTTTTTTTCTCTCCACAGCTACATCTAGTGACGCGTGGGCTCTGTGCTCTAACAGCAGAAAGTGTAAGGACAAGTTTGCGGACGGGACCTGTGACAGAGCATGTATGGAGCCTGGGTGTCTCAGAGACGGCTTCGACTGTGTGAAGGACAAGGGCCACTGCCAGTAAAACACCTTCCTTTCATTTTCTTGAAGCCGGTCGTGGTTGTCCTTGTGAATTATATTGGTTAATGCCAAAAATAACAGTGTTAAAGCATCTACAAAGAACTTTTAACTGGATATCCAAAAGACTTTTCGGTCCACCGGACAAAATGATTTACAGTACTCAGACCGGAGGAGACGGAGACGGACAGAGTTGTTGCTACACTAGCCAGTAAAAGCTGAGCTCAATACATTTTCATCGCTATATTTTCTGATACTGGGACAGGATTCGCAAAGAGAAACCTACCGCTTTTGCCAAAATCAACACAAAATGAAAGTTCTTTGTAGTTGCTTTACTGTAACTATCACTGTCTAGATCAGGGGTGTCAAACTCATTTTAGCTCAGGGGCCACAGTGTAATTTAATCTCAAGTGGGTCAGACCAGTAAAATAATAGCATAATAACCTATAGATAACAAGAACTCTAAATGTTTCCCTTTGTTTTATTGCAAAGAAGTACAAGTACATTATCAAAGAGACCCCGAGAAGAGTCTCGTATTAATGTGGATGAATCTATGTTACCCACACTTGTTAATGGGTCCATTTCTGATAAATATATCGTTTTGTCTTTATAGTTAGTTTGATATTATTATTTAGTGGTCGACTCGCCCAGCATTTCCTGGTTTCCAGGTTTCCCAGATGCTGCCCGGCGGGTCATGGGAATAACGCCGCCGGATCGCTAGTTGGCATCGTTTATGGTCGTTTATGGTATATCTGATCGTCTTCCAACCTCCGACTTTCGTTCTTGATTACTGTAATGAAAACATTCTTGGTGATGAATGCTTTCGCTTTCGCCTGTCTTGCGCCGGTCCAAGAATTTCGAATTTCACTGTTGCACACAGAGGCTCATGGGAAATGTAGTGTGAAAACACTTCCTCGTAGTCCCTTTAAGATGTTTACAGTTGATGAACTATCCTTTTCCCAAACATTATGAAAAAACTGAAATTTATTGAGAAAAATGTCATTTGGAGCCCTGCGGTGTGCGAGCCTTCCTACTTTGAGAAAAATGTCAACAATATGTTTCCGCTTCTGTCTTCTATGTAATTTTCACACTTGGCAAATTCATCCCGTGGCCAAATTGGACCTCTGGTGGGTCAGTTGTGGCCTGTGGGTTGCACATTTGACACTCCTGGTCTAGATAAACAGAGGTTGAAGGGCAAGTTTGGAGAGTCATGTGATAGAGCATGTATAAGCCAATTAGCATACATCAAAGCTCTAAGGGGAAGGAAAGCTAGTCAGTTGACCTTAAGTCAGTGTTATTTAGTCTAATAATCCTGTCTCTTTCTGTTTTATCCATCCCTCCCCATCACTGCTCTCAGTCCGGGCCACATCCAGTACTGCCGCGACCACTACGCCAACTCCCACTGCGAGCAGGGATGCGACAGCGCCCCCTGCGGATGGGACGGCAGCGACTGCTTCACCCACCAGAGCCCCGTGTGGGCTAAAGGCACCCTGGTCCTTCACACCAACATCCCAATGCAGCGCGGCAGCTTCTCCAACAGCTCCCTGCTCTGGGCCCTCAGCATCATCCTCCAGACCTCACTCAAGCTGAGAGGCTCCGCCCCCCTCGCCACCAACGCAAATCTGTTCGACTATAACCCCGAGCAGCTCACCGACCTGCTGGCTCAGGCAGCGCCGGCCGACTCCAACGGGTGGGTGCTGAGAGGATTGCTGCTGGAGTTATGATGAGGCGTGTCAGAAATAGCATGGTTTATTTATGCACATTTTGCAGCCAACGTGGCAAAAGACTTTTAACGATGCAGTTATGTTAGATTTTATGGTGTTTTAGGTTCTTGTGTTGTGAGATAATAATTGCAGCATGAAGTTATAAGACTACAGATATTCCATTCAATTCAATTCAATTCAAAAAACGTTATTGTCTATCACAGGGATAGAAAATTGTCGTTAGATTGGGCTCCAAAAACAGTCAGACATACAAACACCAACATAAATGTGATGATTGATGACATAAATCAAAATATACCAGTGATTGAGATGGACAGCCGGCTAATTTAGGAATATGGGGCAGAAATGATGAATTACTGGTTTTAATTTGGTCACAAATATCAACATTCATTTACAGCCTCAAAAAAAAAAAAAAAAAAGTACACCAAGTCTGAGAATTTTCACAAGGTTTTCAAGGTGCTGCTAAAAAGATAACTTCAGTCTGTCATCCTGCAGCCAACAGGCTTCCTTCCAGCATTAGAAAATCATCTTACAGTAATTGGGAACCCTATTATGGGCTATTTACATTTGTGCAGAAAGTGAAACTTTAAATCAACAAACGTGCCTCCAAAATGACGTACTTGCTCTTCCCTGCTGTTTCCTTCCTCTATCTCCCTCTTTCTCTCTGTCCCAGCTCCCTCCTTTTCCTCCGAGTGGACAACAGGCCGTGCTCCCGTTTGCCCTCTACCTGTTTCCCCTCTGCCACCGAGGCTGCCAGTTTCCTCCGCGCCGTGAGATCGCTGAAGCCATCCTCGTTCCCCGCCCTCCCAGAGCTGGAGGCCATCATCGCTGCCGTGGGTGTCCAAAAGGAAATAACAAGCGGAGGGGAGGAAACGGTGAAAGAGGTAGTCAAAGGTAGGCTCGCATGTCCTGTGAGTGACACACACACACGCACACACAGCTTAGAAAGTCATCCAAACCAAACAGTGAAGAACACCTTTCCGTTTCCAGTGTGTAGTCGCTGCAGCACAGACAGGTTCACACAAACCAAAGCAACGACATGTGGTCAAAACAGAAACAGAAACAAGTAAAATTAAGTTGAAAAACTGTAAACTTTAAGAGTCACATTATTTAAAACACAATAAGTATATGTATATATATGGAGATATTAGTAATAAAGGAACAAAATTCTCTCCATATATATAGTGTAAGTATATGGCTTTGTTCAAAAAACAACTGAAAAAATCATTCTTTAGCAAAGATTTGTAGCAGGTCTGGATCTGTCAATCTTTATCTTTCATCTTGTATGTAAATTGCTTTTTTTTCTCTCTTATTTTTACAGTAATTTTATGAATTTCTGTATTCATCTTTTTTTGACCAACTTTTTACATAGGGAGGGTATTTTCACAAGCCTTTTTTTCAGCTTCCACCAATCCTGCGCAATGTTTAATTTCATTATTTTCATTGTTTTTATGTAGGCTATATAATGTGCAAATAAACTGAACTAAACTAAACTAAAAACTAAAAGTATATGACTCGGTGTGAAGATAGATAGATAGATAGATAGATAGATAGATAGATAGATAGATAGATAGATAGATAGATAGATAGATAGATAGATAGATAGATAGATAGATAGATAGATAGATAGATAGATAGATAGATAGATAGATAGATAGATAGATAGATAGATAGATGCAACTTCATTGATCCCGAAGCAAATTTCTCATTGGTCAGCTGCTCTTCACACAATAAAAACACACCATAGACTCACAGTTAAATAATACATAGATAAAACAAGTTAAAAGAATGTAATAGAGGAGCATGCTGATACAACATCTGCAGCAGCTTTGTGCAGATGTTGTGCAGGATGTTATATATGGCAGGTATCGGATAAATAAAGTTTTACTTTATCAGAAAAATGTTGTAAAATAAATCTTTTTTTGATTTTTTCTTTCTTTCTCTCAAAGAGTCAAAACCTATGTGGTTGTGGGCCGTGGTTGCCATAGCGATCGGCCTGCTGCTGTTGCTGCCCCTGGTGGTGTTCCTGGTGGTGAGGAGGGTGAGGCAGCGGTGTGCGGAGAGCGAGGCCAATCACAGGGTGAGACACCGGTCGACCGTCACCGACAACAGCGGCAAAGCCAAGTCCTGGGCGCCGCACGCCGCTCCCCAAGAACAACAACGGGTCCGGACCAGCCGAGAGAAAGACAAGATCAGCCTGAGGAAAAAGAAGAAAGCCAAGGAAGCGGAGAAAAAGAGGAGGAGGGAGCCGCTGGGCGAGGACGCCATCCGAATGCGGTGAGAGATGTTTGGAGAGGATGTTTTGTCTGCTGGGGGAATGATGTCATGTAGACAAAAGGAGTTCTTTGTGAAACAAGTGAGAGTTCCTGCTGTGTAGTTATTACACAGACTGAATGTCACTATTTGTGCACTACACATTTCCCAACTTCACTACAGCAGGTGAATAAAAGCAGCTGTGGAGAGGGATTCCTCAAAATCTTGTTGTATCGATATAATACTTTCAAGCTGCAACAGTGAACAATAGGCCAACTCCTTCCACTTTGTCTGTTGCTGTTTATATTGATCAGCTGAACCAGTCGCCTCAGGAATTGTGATTATTATTGATAACTTTCTGAAAACCTGCCACTCGTATTGCAGAAAATACAAATCCTGGTGTTTGGGTGTGTAGCAGAGCTCTGTGGTGACTCATGAGTCAAAACATAAAGGCAAGAAAAGAGGAGGAAATGGCCACTAACGTGCAACATGAAAAATCAGTGCTTTTGTTCTCAGGCCTCTCAGAAGGGACCAGGATATAGGAAGCGACACAGACTTTACCCAGAGTTCAATGGAAGACATCAACGCCAGATGCTCCAGACGAGAGGAGGACGCCTCCATCTGTGACCACAGGACCCAGGAGCAAAAACAGTACAGGAACGGACCCTCACAGTCCCGCAGACCCATACAACGTAAGGGCTTTCAGTCATTAACGCATTCATTCACTCACTCACTCACTCACTCACTCACTCATTCATAGCTGCTAAAGTTTTATTCCTCTGACAATCTGCAATAGATTTGTCTAAGAGTTACCATAGTATTTACTGTAGTGGTGCCTCTGAGTGAGGTTTGATTATTAGTTCAAACCTGTCAACAGCAAAATAACTGACTGAATAATTCAGTTTAGTCAATTAATCAGTTTGTCAATCCAAGGAAAGTTAATCAGCAGCTGTTTAAAGATTTTTTAAGATGTCAGCTTGGATGTTTTCAGTTAAATGAGAAAATATTTCGTCATTAATGTGCTATCAAAGTGTCATTAGTTGTAGCCCCAGGCTAAATTCACATCATTTTTGGCATAGCATTGTGACATTGTGAAACAACTCAACAACCTCAGTAGGAAGGTACCAGTTTAGACCTGAATAACTGCGTGTAACCTCTACACATCATTCCATACATACTATAATATTTGTGCTTGTGCCAAAAAGCTTAAAAGGTTCATGCTCTCTCTTAGCTCCACCTAGAGGATGGGAGAGAAACGCCATGCCTCCTCCTCTGCTCAGCCCTCCTCAGCAGGTCTGGCCTCCTATTGCTGCTTTTGTTTCAATGTGAATTCTATTTTATCCCAGTTGTAGAAGAGTGTGTGTTATGAAGGGCGTGTTCTGTTTTGGATGGATGACATAATGTGTTTAATGTGTTTTAATTTGTATTATATAAATGTGTATGGATTACATTATGTCTTTATTCATTGTGGCTGTGTTGTGTTTGCAGTCGGCAGAGTGGTGCGGCCCAGATGGGTCTGTGGTTCTGATCCGAGCCGTGCGCAGCGGGCTGGACAGAGTGGTGTTGGAGCTGCTGCGAGCAGGAGTACCGGTTAACAACACTGACCACACTGGTAATGTATCTCTGTCAGAGTCACTTCACATCAGTTTGATTTTATCAGCATGAAATTATTGGTGCTTGTTTTCACCTTCTTTAAGTTGAAACAATGTAAACACCAACAACTCAACCTCATGAAATTTAAATAGCAGTTACAGTAAAATAAACTTTAAAGGGACAACGAGGAGTTTTGGAAAAGCGAAGCGTTTTCACACTACATTTATGAGCCTCCGCGCGCACCGTGAAATTCTTTGACCGGCGCAAGACAGACTCATGTTTTCATTCATCAAGAAGTAAAGTCAGAGGTTGGAATCACATACCGTCGTAGTTCCGACCATAAACGGCGATTCAGCGGCATTATTCTCATGACTCGCCACGAAACTGAAAGTAAGGAAACGCTGGTCGGCTCGCCCAGCATTCCCGCCACCACTAATAATAACAAAATAACGATAGAGACAATCTTGAACTTGAATGTATTTTATTTTCGAACATGTATAAAAATAAAAATAAAAGAAATTGTATGTAACTATTGTACATACAATAGATAGAAAAAAAAGAGAAAAAACCAAACAAAATATTAAAAATAAAGAGCTAAGACATAACAAAACACCGCACATTGTTCGAAAAAGGAAGTGGGAAGAAGTACAATACTTATTTTAATTTCCCACCCCTTTTATCTGCTCTTTGGTTTGCAACTATACATCCTAACTACAGTACATAATAGACCTATATAAGTATATACCATGTGTAACCTTAATAAATATCTATATAAATATATAATTACAAAATTAAATATATGCTACATCATTATCCATATAAGTATATAATTACAAAAATATATTCTATATAAATATCTATATAACCAAAATAAATACATACTACATACATATCATCATTAATATAAATATAAATATATAAGCTATCTCCATAACTAAATCTTTACCCTCTATACCATATACTAAGTTAGTTACAATATATCAATCAATGCTATTCTACAGTTTACAGACAAAACGATATATTTATCGAAAATGGGCCCATTAACAAGTGTGGGTAACGTAGATTCATCCACATTAACGTGAGACTATTTTATAACCAAATAGAAACTCCTCGTTGTCCCTTTAATTTGTACAAGAGACTAAAACTGTATTAAAGAAGTATGTGCATATGCAGTTCCAAGTTGGCTACATAGTTACAGAGACTGACCAGTCCTGCTTCCACCCCCTCAGACATGAATTGGTTGCTTTTGTAAATGCTTTTTGATTCTAATCTGCAGCTACAGCTAATGGCTGAGTGAAGCCCTATTGAGCTAAATGCTACCTGCTAACTACAGTGTGCTCACAGTGACTAACTGATATTCTGCAGGAGTTATATTTATCATATACTTTAGCATGCTCACCTTTGACAGACTAATATTTTGCAAGGTTTTTTTTTTTTTTTTTTGGTTCCCAGGAAATTAACCTTAACCTTAACCAAAATATGAGAGAGACTGAAACGCTGAAATGATGATGATGGTGGAGGAGGAAAACTCATTAAAATTCACCATGAGGGGGAAATGAATGTCAAACCATATTTTCATTACAGTTTTTTTTTTTCAGAAATGCCACTAACAACAACAAAAAGGCTGAAATTAGTTTTAGCTCCTCTGATTATATCAGTTTATTTATTATTTCATGGCAGTAGTTGAGATATTTCAGGCTAAACTGACCTCATGGATAATGTCTTCATTTTTACCTGTGCCATATTTGAATATTGTGCATGGACAGGGTGAAGCTCACCTTGGAGAGAAAATAACATGTACAGCTCATGAGCAAAACCATTATTTTCTGACACTGAGGGGATGAGTAACTGGTGTAACTTACCCCGTCTCTCTCACGTCCTCTTTTTGTGTCCCTCCCCTTCCTGTTCTGTCCTCTTCCTCTCCATGACCTCCATCTGGACCTCCTCCTCCTCCTCCTCCTCCTCCAGATCCCCTGCTGCCCTCCTCTGACTCAGAACAAAGTTAATGTGCTGTAGAGCTCAACCTCTGGTCGATGGACATATTAACTTTGACGCTCATCCTTCTTCTTCTTCTTGCTTCTTGTCTCTCTTATATTTTCTGTCTATCTCTCTCTTGTGTTTTTTGTGTTTATGTCCCATCTCCGTCACCTCTCTGTCAACTGGGCTGAAGCGGTTCATCTTCACATCTCCTCCCCTCCGCTCTCCCTCCCTTCACCTCCTGGGCTCGACTCTGTTGTGTAATGGTTGTTCATTGGCTGACTTACTCCCTCCCCTCTTCTCCCTCACCTCCACTCACACTGTCTCTCTCAGGGAGATCAGCCCTGCACTGGGCATGCTCAGTAAATCACCTCTCCCTAACTAGGACCCTCATACGCTATGGGGCCGCCGTGGATCTGCAAGACAACAAGGTAAGATCTGGAAGTTTCTTCATGCCGTTGCTGGGCCACCACAACATTTACATCAAACATAATGGATTAAATATCTCGGTAACACTTTACTTGAATAGGTATTCATAAGATTGACATAAAACTGTCATAACCATGACATAACAGCTGTCATAAACATCAATGAATACTTATGACAGCTGTCGTTAAGTGTCATTCGGTAAGTTATGTCACTTTTAATGCAAAGTTGACATTGTTTGAGATGTTTTTGTTCTGACAACTTGACATAAAGACAATTTAAACTGTCATAGCAGACCTAATTGCCAAACTTTAAAGATTATGTCAAGTTCTCATAACAAGGACATCTCAAATAATGTCAACTTCGCATCAAAAGTGACATAACTTACCAAATGACACTTAACGACAGCTGTCATAAGTATTCATTGATGTTTATGACAGCTGTTATGTCATGGTTATGACAGTTTTATGTCAATCTAATGAATACCTATTCAAGTAAAGTGTTACCAATATCTCTGAAACATCTCAGTTCTATGTTTTTGTCTCTGTTAGGGCGAGACGCCGCTCTTCCTCGCCGCCCTCCACGGTTGCTATGACACCGCCAGACTTCTGCTCCTTCACGGCGCCAACCTTGAGCTGCACGATCGAAGGGGACGGCGACCGATCGACGTGGCCAGAGAGGGCATGCGTCACCAGGTCCTGGAGCTCCTACTGGCTCACCAGATTCAGAGAGGACCAGTTCCCATGGACTCGCCCAACGACATAATGTGGGAGGAGCGAGCTCTGATGTACTCGCCGTGGGCTGGAGCGCAGGGCCTGCCTGGAAGAAGTGCCTCTTTCTCTGGGATAGTAGGACATCGAGACATGACCCCGCCACCACAGAAGTATGGTTCTGCAAATACAGTATAATGCATACAAAGAGAGTGTCAGTGCAAAATGTGTATCCAGAGGAGTTTACAATTTCATCTTAAACTGTTGGTCAATTCATCAATTAGTCTTTTGACAGAAAAATTATAAATAATCACAGGGCTCCAGACTAACATGTTTTAATAGCAGCATAGTGGCCCCTAACTTAAAGGGATAGTGCAACATTTTGGCAAATTGGCCCTTTGCCTTAAAATCGCTATAGTGATAGTAATAGGTTTGTTACCTTTAATTGTCGGTGCAAGCTATTTTTATAACGGCGGAGCAGAGCCGCGAGCTGCTCAGAGCTATCCTATGGACTCCATAGCATAGCTCCATAGTATGGAGGCTCATGGGATTTCTTGGTTTCCCTCATCAAACTCATCATTCACCACGCTATGAGATATTAATGGAACATTAAGAGCCGGAGTTGTTTTCGAGGTAAATACAGAGACAGTTTGCTGAAAAACTGCCCCTGATGGGAACAGGGGCACTTTTGCATGAATTTACCTTGAAAACAACTCAGTCTCGTAACGTTCCGTTATTATCTCATAGCGTGGTGAATGTGCAGGTCACAACTTGTCCACCAGAGCGTTTTGGAGTTGTTGGATTGTGTATTTGATGAGTTTGATGAGGGAAACCAAGAAATCCCATGAGCCTCTGTAGCGTAGCTCTGAGCAGCTCGCGGCTCTGCTCCGCCATTCTAAAAATAGCTTGCACCGACAATTAAAGGTAACAAACCTACTCCTAAAACTATAGGGATTATGGCAATGGGCCAGTTTGCCAAAATGTTGAACTATCCCTTTAACAACTAAACACTACTGACAGAATTTGACATGTGCTTTTCAACTTGGTGCTACATTACATGAAAATTCCTTGACATAAGTAGTTACTCACTCTGACTGACCAACTATTCTCCAGTGGTGCATTCAAACCAACGCCATTAACCTGTTTTTGATTGGATAAAACATGTGACTTTTTTCATCCTCTGTTAAAGGATCCTGTCAAATATCATGATGTTTGTCTTGTCTTGCCAGTGACTGGTCGATGAACAGAGTGCAGTACCCCGCCCCTCAGAACTGGCGACCACAGCTCAACCAATCGGCAACAGCGTTGGTCCCCCCACGAGTCATGGGCCGCTCCCCTCGACCAATCAGCACCCTGCAGGAGGTCACCTCGGAGGACGAGGATCGCGACCGGCATCAGGAGGTCCCCAGAGCCGCCACGCCTCACTTCCTGTCACCCCAACCGGCACCCCGGCAGCGGTCCTTCTCCTGCACCCAACATGCATTGCAGCGGCGCGCCAGTGCCCACCAGCCAGAGCCAAATTATATAATAGTGACAGACAGAACAGCCAATGAGCCCATAGAAAGAATAGTTGTTCCACCTCCCACAGATGCTGCAGCCCAGTCAGATCGCCTGCCAGTTGTTAACAGTGACAATCCTAATAGACCTGAACAAGCAGCAGTGAGTTCAACAAATACAGAGCAGAAAGCTAGAAGTGAGAGGTCAAACAACACCAATGACTGCACACAGACAGCCTTGTAGAGAAGGAGAGAAGCAATTAAACCTCTGCTGCCTTTCCACAGGAGGAGGAGGATGGTGGTGGTTAAATAGACCATAATAGAGGGGCCCTGAGATTTAGTTTGGCATCAGGTGTATTCTTTTAATCCCAATGATAAGCAGAGGAATTATAAGTAGGCCCAGCTGGAAGGAGTTCACCCTTTAATGATGATTGTCCAATATGCATCTGTTGGATGTCACATGACAGACTTATTTGTTACCTTCTGGTCAAATTAATACACAGCAGCACTCGGAGATGTTCCAGCCCAAGCAGCCCCTCCAGTTTTCTTTCAACCTTGCCTAAATTATTATTATTATTATTATTATTATTATTATTATTATTATTATTATTATATTTTTACCAGAGGGTTGGGATATTAATTGTAAATTTTATGTTACATGGCACCGTCAAGTCAGTGATAGAACATGTTGACAGACATGAATACCTGTTAAATGTGATGAATCTGCTCAGTCTGTAGATGAACTGTAGTGTTTTCACATTGTCTCCTCTTGAAACAGGTTGCACTCTGATTATTGGAGAGATTATTGAAGGATAAAAATGAAATATGTGCACAGTTGCACAAATTGATGCATGTAATAAAGCGACTTTTCATTTAAATAATCTTTTGTTTCATTTTCACATCCAGTGATATTTTCATCCAGTGTCAAGAGAAGACAGAAAAGATGAATTCATATTAACATCAAGTAGCTAACACATTGAAATGTAGCGGTGACAGTCGCATCAGTTTCCAAAGTTACCTGAAAAAAAAAGTTGTGACTTTGTAAAAAGGAAAAAAAAAAGTCCAAAGTAAACTAAAGTGTCCACCAATCACAATGTGTCTGTAAAATGTAACATTCAAAGATGTTTTTCATCCCAGCAGTTTAATGACGAGAGGGAAACCGAACCATGGATTTGCACTGAGCTGGAGATCACATGAATTGATTACATGCATGGCTGTCTCCCTGTATCCTGAGCTTTGATCCACACGCGTGCAAGTGGGTGTCAGGCACGCGCCACGGTGGATCAAAGCTCCACATGCAACCATTTGAAATTCAGCCTGTTCTTCCTTTGAAATTTCACACCTCAAATTTCTCCTCCGTGTGAAGACGCGCGCTCAGTGCGGGGGTTCCTGCTCCGTCTCGTGGGAAAAGGGGAAATGACGCTGCATTTACAGCTTCATTACCTGTTAAAACTGATGCGTCAGGGGGAAGGACGACACAGGGTGGTGGGTGGGGGGCGGCACTTCCCACGCGCACTCACCTACGATTGAGGTGCAAATGAGTTACAGAAGGAGCAAGCATTTCAACTGACGCAACTCGGTGGTAGAGGATAGCGCGACTTACAGTTTTACGCACGCCATAAACGCCACATGCTGCCTTCCTCATACTGACTTTGTCCACAGCTTGTTTCTTAACTTCAATTAAATCTCTATTTGAACGGGTTTAACTTTTTCTTTTCTTTTTTACACCCAGTGCCGATTTCGAAGCAGAAATATGTAACATTACGCACAGGAATGGCACTTTTTACGCACGGCTTTAACTCCTTTATCAATGTGAAATTTAGTTTGTTCAATTATAACAACAGATGTTTTCTTTACTAGCCAATATGTTACGGAGAAATGCATGCATGTATGTATGTATAGTGTTGCGGAATGTTTTGACCACCTGGATGCATTTTATACTTTTTTTTTCCAAATGTGTGAAATGCCACGGCGTGGTGCCTATCATCCTCACGTGTCCAGCACAAGTCCACACCTCGCTCCTTGTGACGCGTGCCAGCAAACAATCAATGAACACTCAGACATTGTTAGGTGATTTTACCCTTTTGTTTATTTACAAATGGCAAATAAAAATAAATTAAGGTGCAAAAATACTTAATAAATGACACAGTAGTCATGAACCGGCCCGTGTAGGCAGAAGCAGCGCTAGATACATTTACAATATCTACAAATATATCAGAATTTACAGGAACCCCTGTAGAAGGCCCGTGTTCAATACATTGCACTGAATATGTCCTCGTGGAAAGACGCATGAACAACACACGCTGCTGTTTGCATATGAATCAGCATGTTAGAGTCAGTAAAAGTTCTTTTTCTTCAGTCTAGGTCAGGGCCAGGGCCTCCACAGACACTGGCTGAGCGGGTGGCTCTGGTTCGAGCTCTGTGTCATCACTCTACTCGCAGATTTATGGAGCTGTCTGGGAGTCGTGGAAAAACGACGTGGTTGTCCTCGGGCCTGAACGCAGCTGGTCACATCTGGGGCGGGCGTGCACAGTCTGTGTCCGGACCTGTTTATCAGCATCCGAAGAAAAGATCTGGACGTCTTCCTGAGCAGCAGGGAGCTGGTGGAGGAGGAGGAGCGGGCCTCCGTCCTCCTCTGGACGACGGCTGCAGAGTCAGAGTCTGAACGGGAGAAGCGGGCGGAGAAAGACGCGTCCAGCGCTGTTCCCAGCCACAGGCCTTTCCCCTCGGGTCCCAGGAACTGAGCAGCTCTCTGCAGGCAGGTGGAGAAGCCGTCTTGGAAGGAGGGCTTCTGGCCTCCTCCACCATCACCAACACCACCACCTCCACCTCCTCCTCCTCCTCTTCCTCCTCCAGCTCTCGTCTTGTCTTCTTTGGCGGTGTTCTGGAGGAAGAGGACCGTGTGCTCCAGGATCTCAGCTTTCTCCAGCCTGCGCTGAGTCTCCTCCTAGGACACAAACAAAGAGTTAATAAACTAGTTCTCGCCTTCATTAAAAATCGGTGCAATCTTGTAGGTTTGGGCCAGCTGACCACCAGAGCCACGTGGCCTTTACCTGTCTCTGTAGCAGAAGAGTCTTCAGGCTCTCCAGGCTGCGGTTCATTCTCTCTCTCCGGCGTCTCTCCACCTGAGGTTTGAGACTCTATGGGACACAGAGACGAGATGATAAGATTAATAAATGGAGTGAGACTGCAAGGTGAAATAATCTAAATCCAAACCACACACATACAGTATATGCCCCAAATACATAACGACATTTCCTCAGGACAGTTAACAATAGAAATGTAGAACGTTAAATGAAGACATAAATGATCCACTCACCTTCCTCTGGGCCTTTGCGTCCTGTGCATCTTGAAGTAATTTCATGGTTGTAGTCCAACAACTATCCAGCGGTTCCAGCAGCTGTGTCGCTCTGTCAGTCAAGGCTGAAAGTGACCACACTGGCTTCAGTCTGGCGTTTTAAAGCCCGAGGTGGGCGTTACCTTAGGCTCCTCCCACTACCCTGGTCACACACTGTATTTCACCACAGTCACTAAACTCAATTATACAAAGTTATTAATGTCAGTGAAGCAGCATTCTGTATCACAATTGAATCATCACAGTCATTAATCTTACTTTTCTGCAGTTTGAAAGTTTTTCAGTTTGCAAATTGGCCTTATTAGTGGGAAGTGGACTAATATTATGGACTAATGCTGTATGAACTGAAGAATGTAAAACTAATATTTACTTGTCACTCTTCTCCTATATTATCTGTTATAACACATATTTGGCATCAGTCTGAAGATGGACGCGCACTGAGTGGCGCACCAACTAAAGACTCTTCATTAATCCGCATCCACGTGCAGCTGTCCCGCCGGGTGTCAGCGCCACGCGTCCCTGCGACGTGTTGCCAGCTCGTGTGTGACGCTTATTTGCAAGTGTGAGAGAAAACAAAAGACATCCGCCACCACAGCGTGAAGCGCAGACAAATGACTGCGGATTGACTCATGCCGTTGTTATGGACGAGACGAGACGTGGCGGGTTTCAGGCAGCCCCAGGCCAAATGTGACAAAAGAAATAAGGAGTGTGGAGGAGGGAAGAAAAGTTTAAATGAAATCGAAAACATTTTAAGCACGAGCTCATTCAGTTACTCATTGATGCTTTCGTTTGTTTTTTTAAACTTCGGAAGTGAAAACGCGTGCGTAAAATCCTCTCTGTTATAAGAATCCTCCTGTGATTTTCTTTGGTTGTGATGTAAAACTGAGTCAAGAGGAAACCTACGGCTCAGTTTGGCTAAGCGAATTCCTAATGTCATTCCTAATCTACAAAGTATCTAAAGTCTTAAAAATGACAACTAGGTGCCGTGCGTAAAATTACCCTTTACGCATAAACCTAACCTTTTACGCATGATTCTGCAAATACCTGCGAAATGATGACACCGAAACCAAATGGGGACAGAGATGTGATTTTATGAGACAAACGCGTGGGAACCCGAATCCCACTTATCCCCCCAAAACCCTCCTTTGTTATGATGTATCGATTCTAACAGGTAATAAAGTGTGAATGGAGCTGCCTGCGCGCTGTTCCCATGAGAGAGAGTTGGAGGAGTCGCTCCCACGTTTCTATAATCCAGTGCTAAAGGTTTGATGCAATTTGCAAATACGCATCTTGCACCAAACCCAAAATAAATCACCGTGCTGTTCTCAGATTCTCTTTTATTGTCAATTTCAAGCAGCAAACGAAGCAGCACAGTTTGTCAAATTCTTGGCATTTTCGGGGAGCCAACGCTTTGCGCGTAAAACCCATCATTTCACTTTGTTTAGTCAAACTGACCCTTGTCACTAACGTGTAATTATAATTCTCAATGTCCTACGTGTGCGCGTGGGAACCCGAGAGCTCCAGGCAGGCACACTCTGCTGTGTAAATGAAGTATCGGTTTTAACAGGTTATAAAAATGAGGACGAAGCCTCCTGAGAAAGAGCCGGAGGACACAGTCCCACTGTCACACTTTACTCCACATTTGTCTGCGCGTCACTGTGTCACACAGCAAATGTGCACCCACTAAACCCACATTTATTTGTTTATTTATTGGCGTTCGGCTTGGAGCTGTGAGGCAATTTGCCTCGCGCCCCAGATGTTTTTAATGCATGTAACCAGACTTCTTTATTTGTTCTACATTTAAAAAGCCTTAAAAAAAAAAAAAAAAGATTCACATTTTTTCCAGTGTCTTAAAATAATATCTGGGTAACACTTTATAATAAGTACACACTATTAAGCATTAGTTAAGCATGAAATACTGAATTCATCATTTATAACACATGAATACTCATTAGTATGTAGTTTATAAACACTGTTAAAATGTTACTCATCATTGATGAGCACTAACTGTACTTATAAACTACATATTAATGAGTATTTGTGCGTTATAAATGAAGAATTTGGTATTTATTAATGCTTAACTAATGCTTAATAGTGTGTACTTATTATGCATTATAAGGTATTACTCAATATGTTGTCCATGTGATCATTTTTCTCCTGCTCCCTCTGGGTCCTGGATGAACTCTCTCCCAGTGCCCTGACACTGTCAGTGATGTTTTGCCTTCTCTTACATCCCAAGTGAGTTCCCTGTTTTTGTGACATCCTCTTGCTGCAGAGAAACTCTGCAGGGAAACACAAAGAGGGATTCTTGTACTAAAAGACTGTAACTATGGAGAATGCCTGTTTGAGTCTGTTAACTCGGACTCTGGGGTCACTTCTGCTATAAGTTGAAGCTCTTGAGAACAGGAGGAAATATTCTGTTACTTGATGGCAGCTGACTGATGTTTTACACTACACTTTAAACTGTGAAACTTTTTGTTAAAAGTACATACGTATTAACTAAATGGTGAAGTGCTCCCCATGCAGAAAGGTTTCCCCTGCACTAGTGGTTTGGCATCAGCTCCCTCCAAAGTGTCACTAGAGAATCTGAGAGGTCATGAAATGATTTATAACAGAATAAATGAGATCTGTTTATTATACATTATTAGATTTAAACGCATTCCCTTCTGATTTTAACTGACTTGTGAACAGGTGGTGGATAGTTTAAACCCTTGAAGTCTGAGACAGTCTGAGGAAATAATTCACAGACAGAAACATGGCTTCAACCACTGCTGTCCTATGTGCTGTGTTTTATAATCTGATATTTCTAATGATCAGCAGTTGCGACATGTTTCGGACCTCTACGAATCTATAGGAAGATGAGCTGATGGTTGGTCTGCAGCCATTATTTTAATTTATTTTGTTCTATTTTCTTCTTCTTTTGTTTTGATATGTAAATTATCTTATTTATAAAGGACTTGTTGAAAAAGGACGGACTACATAAGTTTATATCTTTCTGCACCCTTTCATTTAGGAGTTGCATTATTTTTGTATTAAACTATTAGAAATTGAAGAGTTCCAGTCCTTGAACTCGCGTGTTCGTTTGATGAAGTACGCAGGAGACGTTCAGTTACAAAAATTTTCCAAAATTTATTTATAAAAGAATCAACTAGGAAAAGAGATCGTGTACAGAGCTCCGGACCAGACTAAGTTTCCCTGACCAACATGCTGCAGCAGCATCAGTTCACGAAGTCTGATGCTGTCTCCTGTCCCTGTCCGGTTTTATAGTTACTGATTACACAAATGCAAGATATGATGTAATTGATGTAATGTGCATTCTCATTGGCTGGAGTCCATACGCCATGACCTCGTGTCTGACCCCAATCTCATGCTTGGTGCTGATCAGCTGTTGATAGCTCCTATTAAACAATGGACAAGAGAGAGAGAAAAGGACAAGACACACAACCCCCTGCATTCGTCAGCTTTCCCCTGCGTCAGCTGACTATCACAGTTACACTAGGTACGAAGACCAGATATCCCAATTGTTTATCAAACAACCAGTACACTCAGTCCCTGTGTGTAACTGCTACTTCCCCTGTCATGTGTATGTCATTCTCTGGGCTGTAAGAGCAAAACAGAGTAATTACGCCAATTATAGTAAAGTTGATTACATGCTTCATTATTAAACTGATTGTCACAAGCTTATCATATGTCTAAAGCAAATGTCAATATCCCAAACATTATAGCAATATATGATTTTGGGGTAAATATCACAACAAAATATAATAAATAATTAAAAGAAATAGATGGATTATTGTTTTGAGGACAGTGAGAATTAAAATATAGTGATGGTTTTAACTCTTCATCTAGCTCTAGAGGCAGGAGGATGGGCAGCTGATGATTAGGACGAAGTTACTTGTTTATTTTTCTGAGAGCTGGAGAGAGAGGACAGAGGGCAGCTGATACTTTATGGGCTGTCTTGAAGAAGCCACCAGCAGACTGTAATATAGTAACCTATCTGCTTTGTCAGGACTCAGACAGTGGGGTCACTGTTTTATGTAAAACCCAAAGCCTTTGACCGCCTCCGAGGACACACGACGCAGCACGCTCCAGCAGCACGCGACCATTTCACACCTTATGCAAACGCGTAAAGCTTAACAACTGTGAATGACTTCACTAACTAAAGTCACAGAACTCGAATACTTTTAAATATAAGATGCAATTAAATAAGAGAAACTTCCAGCTGTCAATCCCATCAGAAGATATTCATATACAGCTCAATTAATATGAAGGTTTACATCCTTTTGATTTATTGTTGGAAAGATCCTCAGTGAGCCATAAGAACTCTGGCACGCGCCAAACTTAACCTACAGCACATTTCCTGAAAGACATTCAGGGAAGATTGACTGAGGGTTAATCTTTTTTACAGCAATGTCCTGAAATCACATCCAGGCTCATGAGACTGAGATAAGTGAGAGACGTCACTGTCCCCCAGTGGAGGTCACTGTCCAGTCCCTGCTGGTTCCCACGGATCAATCCCATAATTTAATCAGCGCCTCTTAAACATCTGCATGAACTGACCCCGGTGAAAGCGTAAACTCGCAGTCACCTGAGCTCACACCATCAAAAAGTGAGAGTTTTCTCCTCATGCATGTGTTTGAATATAAACCAAAAGAGAGCGACAGGCTCCTGAGAAAGAAATAAAGCGACGGGATAAGTGTGGTGCGTAATTTGCATGAGTGTGTGACAAGTGTGTGTGTGTGTGGGAACCAGAGAGCCCACTGTCCTCCACACACTTCTTTTCACGATGCACTAGTTCTAACAGATAATAAAAGTGCAAATGGAGTTGGGCTTTTTCCTTTTTCCCATGAGAAAGAGTCAGGAGAGAGACTCCCAGGCCGTTTCACTACACTTACATCACTTACACCCGCTGATGACACACCGCGAGACGCAAATAATTAAATCAATTAATGCGTAATAACCAAATTAATACTGTAGTCTCCTGTAGAGCTCGGCTTTATGGTGACCTGTGAATTCTGCGCAGCCAAGCAGACAAACAGCCTCTTATTAAACAAGTCTGCACAATTCATCCATTATAGCGATCATATCATTCATAAAAATGTGCGTTTGAATCCCCGTCTCCAATCATCAGTCTGTTTTGCAGTATAATAATCCCTTATTTAGGTATTTATTCATTGAAACCAGTGATCAAACTGCTCTGACAGCACAAACGAGCTCGGACTCTCCAGACTTTCTGTGAAGAACTTCAAAGCGCTGCAGGAGGTGTTAATGTTTCCTGCTCTGACACCGGACACGCGTGGAAAACAAATGGATCACAGAGGGACATGAGCACAGACTGTCGAGTTATTCTGACATGTTGCAGGAACAAAGACGATGGAGAAGTTTTAGAAATAAACTTGACAGACTCTGTTTAGTCTGTAATGATAGAACTATTGGCTAATAATATAAGAAATTATTGTAGAGATTGGCAGAGCATCTATTGTCATTAAGTGTTTGTTTTCATTTATTGTCATAAAATGTTTATTTTCAATCACTATAAGACCAGAATATGTGATTTCAGACACAGTTACGCCTAAGTTGTGAAATGGTAAAAACAGTTCATAATATAACATTTGTAAGCATCATTTGTTGTGAATCTTCTCTGCTCTGGCCTATATTATCTTTTTTTTTTTCTTGGTTTAATCCAAAGGCTTTCAAGATGAGTGAATGAGGTGTGAACGGGGCCATCTTTGATGTCTTTGAAGTGAACTCCTCCACCTCATGGTTAGACTTCACACCTGGAGGATGTAGCTCTGCAGGAAGCCCAGTTTCACACCTCAGACTGACTAAAAAGAGCTGTCAAAGGCTCAGTTCATAGAAAAGGGGCCAGATAAAGGATCAGTGACACAATGCATTTTCATTTTAAGAAATGTTTTTATTATTTTCTTATAAAAACAAGAATACCGCTCACCATAGGGAGACATCCAGAATAAATTAGTGTGCAAAATAGACATGAGGATATATATAATTAAAAAGAACACAAGTTAAAGTGTACACAGAGCCACAGATGTCACTCAGGCCGGCACACAGGTGAATGTGAGATGCTGTATGGGGCTCTCCCAGCCTCAAGCCCTGACCTCCCAACACCTGACACCTGGAAATGTGACGGATGGGACACTCAATCATTATCCACTTCAGTAGCACACTCTTGAATCATTGGCAGCATTGGGTTGGAGCAGTGTGTGTGACTCCTTCAGCTCCGTGCAACACTCACCTCTCTCTCTCTCGCCTCTCTCCCATCACAGCAGCGGTCCCAATGCAGCTCCGCTCGGCCGGCCAGCCCCGATCCAGCTCGCGTCTCCCTGTGCCTGTGTCAGCAGAATATAGACCGCTGCCCCCCCCCCCCCGCCACTGTCCCACGGCTCATTCAGAAGCATTAAACAAGAGGAGTGAGTCCAGCCTATCACACACACAGCATGTACAAATGAGATTTTTTCCTTCTTTTTTCTTATTTTAACGTTATTTACAAGCTTTGAGGCTGTGGGTGAATACCAACACTGTTGTGAGTTATCAAAAACCATTGTTTACAAGACTACAATGTAGATATGCTCTAAAGAACAATACAGGTGGCACCAGTGAATATCATCGTTGTGATAATATATTATATTATTATTCAGATGCGAAAGAGTCAGTGAAAGTTCAGTTTCAGGGGTGAAGGTCAGGGCCAGGGCCTCCACAAAGTCTGGCTGAGCGGGCAGTTCTGGGTCACCGCCCTCAACTCAAGCAGACTCTGGTTCTGAGGCTGTTGGGGAACTCTGGGGAACCCTTTCCGGACCGGACGCTGGTAGGGAGGAACCGAAGTGTTGACGCTGCAGGCCCGTGCGCTCAGTCTGTGCTTAGACTTTTGCCTTAGCAGCCGAAGAATGGACTTTGTCTGTGGCAGGGAGCTGGTGGAGGAGGAGGAGCGGGCCTCTGTCCTCCTCTGGACGACGGCTGCAGAGTCAGAGTCTGAACGGGAGAAGCGGGCGGAGAAAGACGCGTCCAGCACCGTTCCCAGCCACAGGCCTTTCCCCTCGGGTCCCAGGAACTGAGCAGCTCTCTGCAGGCAGGTGGAGAAGCCGTCTTGGAAGGAGGGCTTCTGGTTTCCATCACCATCACCTCCTCCACCTCCTCCTCCTCCTCCTACTCCTCCTCCTTCTCCACCACCTCCTCCTCCAGCTCTCGTCTTGTCTTCTTTGGCGGTGTTCTGGAGGAAGAGGACCGTGTGCTCCAGGATCTCAGCTTTCTCCACCCTGCGCTGAGTCCCACCCTGCAGGAAAGCATCAGAGTGAGTTAATGAAGTCACCTGACTGATGATCTGCTGTCTCAATCAGTTTTCATCCAAACCCAATGTATAATATCATAGCCTGACATTAAAGGGATAGTTAAACATTTTGGCAAATTTGCCCATTGCCATAATCCCTATAGTCATAGCAGTAGGTTCGTTACCTTTAATTGTCGGTGCAAGCTATTTTTAGAACGGCAGAGCAGAGCCGCGAGCTGCTCAGAGCTATGCTTCGGAGGCTGATAGGATTTCTTGGTTTCCCTCATCAAACTCATCAAATACACAATCCAACAACTCTAGAACGCTCTGATGGACAAGTTGTGACCTGCACATTCACCACACTATGAGATAATAACGAAACGTTACGAGACAGAGTTGTTTTCGAGGCAAATACAGAGACTGCTTGCAGAAAAACTGCCCCCCGACGGTAATGCGCATCATCGGTTTTGCATGAATTTACTGCTCTGCTCCGCCGTTCTAAAAATAGCATGCACCTACAATTAAAGGTAACAAACCTACTGCTATGACTATAGGGATTATGGCAATGGGCCAATTTGCCAAAATGTTGAACTATCCCTTTAAGAACCTCAGAAATCTTATAACAGCATGCAATTAACCCAGATTTCTTATATTTGCTATAACTTCTCTCAAAATATCAACAGGTGAACTCAGTTTGTTTGGTTTTTACCTGTTGTTGTGGCTCCTGCAGCAGCATGGTTCTCAGACAGTCCAGACTGCGGTTCATCCTCTCCCTACGCCGTTTCTCCACCTGAGATTTTATGAACTGGAAGAAAGACAGAAGAAAGACAACATTGTAAAGTTGGTCTAAATGTACAGTAGTGAGCTAGTCTATAAAGTGGGATATTTCATTGTAAGTTGGTTGAAATAGCTCCTGACTGAAAACAGCAGTTTTTCGATGATTTTATTTTACCTTTCTGTCGTTAGGTGCATCCTCCGTTTCCTGTAACAGTTTCATTGTAGTCAATGGTCCAACACAGTCTGTCCTCGAGCAGCGGTCACAGTGGCTCCTTCACAGTTTGCAGCTGATCAGGGAATGACGCTCTGATCCCAGGAAGCCTCTTTTACCTCCTCCATGACAGACCCTCCCAAATGTGACACCCCGCCCACAACCCTCTCAGGCACACCATCCACCAGACACCCCCACCGGTCCAATCGTTTTAAATAATATTAATAATAATAATACAGAACATTTTAACATATTAAATGTAGGCCTATCTGATGATCAGTCTCGTTGTGAAAAAGACGCATTACGCACAAAAATACGCGCGTAAAATCCATGCGTAAAATTACAAGAAATACAGGATCTGAAATGTCACAGTAAAATATAGACATGAAAATCATATTTGCCTTTTTTTTTTTTTTTTTTTAAAGAATGAAATCACTGGTGTTTAATGTGAAGTTAACAACAGGCATGTGTGTGTCGTTTAACGTGGATAACTTTGAATAGATGAGATATTTATAACAACTTATCATAAAAACAATACACAAAATGGATTTAGCTTTTTTTACCTATGTAAAAAAAAAAGGCCTCTATGGATAATTAATTCTGTCTAATTTGGAATTATCACATTTTTTTCTGTTCTAAAATCAGATTGTGTGTGTGTGTGTTGTGTGCACGTTATTGTATTTTTTTTTTTTTTTTTTTTTTACCTTTTATCATGGACGAGTCCGGGAGGATTTTCAGTTTCCCTGTGATGGATCATTCAGAGACTTGGAGGTTGTAAAACCAGCAGTTTACGTGCGCCTCGGACCACATGAACCATTTGTGCTGCACGTACCGTTTGAGGTGCGAGTTGACACATGGATCCATCTGTTCTGCTGGTTTATTAAAGCGGAGAAACGTGTGTCTCCTCCTCACGTGTGAAACTCCTGCTGCCACATCGAGAAATAAAAACCTCCTCATATCATTGCGTCAGAGTCTTTTATTAGTTGTGGCTGAACAACGTCACTTTTAATGTTTGTTTGTTTGTTTTTTTCTTTCTGCTTAATGCTCTTTTCTTTCTCGTTTCTAATAAAAATCAACCGCACGCTCCTTGAGGGCCTGCTGCCATCCACGCTTGACACCTTTGCATTTGTTAGTCGGTCTGCAGGCGCGAGGTGCAACAACAATAGTGAACGCTTTGCATTCACACCTCCAAGACACAATAAGCTACACGTGCCATTTGGGGCCGCGCTGTCTCGTGCTGCGGCGCAGTTTAACGCAGCACTTGTTCGACATTTGCTCGTGAAAACCTTTGATGCCTCGCGGGACCGTGGGAAAGACGAGCGACTGTGACCACGCGCAACTTTGAGGTTTACAGTGAAACCTCGAGGCTCCTCTGCCGGCGGTGATTAATGAACTCTCTTTAACTTCATTATGGTTATAATCCTACTGTAGTCAACTCCACGCGCCACTTCATCTCAGATTAACCGTTTGGTTAAAGGAGCAGCCTGTCCCTATTTACTACGTCAAACAGCTCCACTGATCGACTGAACAGACACACACACCTTACAGCAAATACACATACACATACAGTAAACACAACTTCATATTCTCAAAGAAGAGTTTATTTGCGTAATATACCGAGAGTTTGATATTTTTCTTTTATTCTCTTTGTGGCAGGTAGCATGTTGTTCTAACCTACACCTCTGTCCTTTGTCTGACTCCACTTCATGATGTTCAGACCAGGGGTGCTGATTATATATTTTTTGTTAAATTTAGTTTATTGTTTTTAAAACATTGACTGGCTGTGCCCTGTCCTATTTTTCTGATAGAGTTAAAACATATTTATTTATTTATTTGGTTCATTTCGGGCATGTCAATTAGTCATCATCATCACACATCATCTCAATCCAATTAATACAATACACATGACCGAAAGGGAAAGCGGGAGAAGCAAAAGCTTATCTAGTCCCGCCCCCAATACTCACATATTCATTTTTTCTGCATGTTACATTTTTGACATAACATTCTTCCAGTATTTTCAAAATTTAACAATTTAACAATTTGACATGACATTTTTTGTTTTGTTTTGTTTGTTGTTTTTTTTAACATGACATTTCTCAATTTTTTTTTTTTTTTTTTTCAACATTTGACATTTTGACATAATGTGTTGCAGCATTAGGCAGTATGTAGAGTTGAAGAAATTGAAGTCCAGCTCTAGATAGAGCATAAGGATTACGTGTGTGTCTGCACATGTGTCCAACCGTCATGAGCGAACAACAGTCTCTTCTTGTTGCCAGGCATGTCACAAAAGTCACAAAGTCATAAGATGGTCCAATTGACAGAGAGCAAAAGTCCAGTGTACTGATTATTAGTTGGGATGGTGGGATGGTGTAGGAGCCCTTTCTTCTTTTTACTCATTCTCATTATTTCAACCTGTTGACTGGTTCTGAAGTCAGGGCCATATGGAACAAGCTGTCTGAAGCAGCCACCCCCACTCCAATGACACTTTAAAATAGATAAATACATTTGAAAGCACATCTTTTTCTATAACTTCTTCTCAGGGGTTTTCTTCCACTGATATCTGTTTTATTTTATCTAAACCAAGTGTTTTTATGTGTGTGTTTCCCTGATTGGCTGTTTAATCTTCTTTTATCTGATCATATCTGTGACTTTATTTATTTCTTCATTGATATCTGCCTCTTTGTTGCATTTTATGCATGAATTGTAGAAATAAAGTTAATTATTGATAATATAACAATAATAAAGGAATTTATTATTATTTATTATATTACATTTATTATGGAGTTTTGTTTGTAGTGTTCACAAAAGTAAAAACATGTCCAGAGTACAGAGGCTGGCCCTCTATTTATTTATTTATTCACTGGAAATGTGTGCTGTTCTACTATATTTTTGTGCATATGTGTATATGAACATTCATATGTTGTTGTTTGCCTTTTTCATTGTTTTTTCAGTCTACCTTTTTAGATTTTGGCCAAAGCTCTTACTGTGGCTCACAGTGGCGTGCACAGACTTTTTGAAGGGCAGGGGCGAAAAGAAAAAAAAAGGCACATACGTCCTTGACACTGAAGAGGGCACGTTAGCATGCATGTTGGCTCTTAAAAGGGCACTTTAATTAGCACATATTTTGGCTCCTAAGAGGACACTTTAGCACGTGTTTTTCAACCATTGGGCCACAAGGGGGCAGGGGGGGAAGGCAACCCCCCACACCCCCCACCCCTGTGCACACCACTGGTGGCTCATCTGTAACTGTTGATTTTTACTGTCCCATTTCAAAGAATATACTCAGTTGCAGACTGCAACTTGTTTAACCAAATATTGAAACTAGATTATGACAAAGCACTGACTAATTCACTTAGGTAATTCTGCCTATTTCTTGAAGCTTGTTAGAATAAAATTCAACATCTGGTTTGTATTTCACTGAGCCTTTGGGACTGTTTCCTCTATTCAGAGTCCAACCATGCAGAAATACACTGGACAATACAATAATAGGCAGCTCAGGGTTAATTGGATGTACTATCTCTTCAATGATACAGCTGTTCTATTCACAACATCCTTAGCTGTTATGGTTTTTTATTTAACAGACTTAGTGCTGCTCATTTTTAATTTCATTTTAGCGCCACAAATTACATTCAAATAACCTGTCATTGGGTCAAAGAGGAGACAAATCATTTAACTACCTGATACCACTAAGAGGTGACGTGTGGAGAGTTTAGTAGCTGGAGTGAGCCATCCCCATCCCCACCCCCACCCCTACCCCCACTGTATATCTCCTGTGTTTTTTATAAAGGACCCTTGACTGAACATGAATGTGGTCTGATCACCTGCTGGTTGTGAATACAGAGAGTCTTTATTGTAAAAGAGGTAGAGAGAATACAGGTGTTTCACTGTACAGAAAAAAGACAGCACTGTTGATATACTCATTCAAACCATTAATGTGGACTCAGGCACACTTCATTCATTTTACAGGGACACATAAGCCCGGTAGTAAAAAAACAAAACAAAACAGAAACAAGACAAACAAAACAGAGAAACAAACACACAAAATCTTTGGATTTTTCTCTATTGCCCTCTCATTCACTAATTGCATTCTCTCTTTCTGAGCTGTTAAAATGAAAATAGTTGTAGTACTAATAATAAAACAGCAATAATATTAATAATAATGATATAGTGTGCTAAAAACCATGATAATGCAGTCCCACCCCTGCCAGTCCCCCTCCCAACCACAAACTCAGTAACATGTCAGAAGTAGTGGAAAACAAACCCTTACAACCCTCAATAATAAAACCACACTTGCATGCACACAACACACACACACACACACACACACACACTTTTTCACTCTAGCATCCGTGCACTCAGCTAATCATACAAACAGAATAATGACCAGCGCTGAGCGGTAAGTTAAGAAAAACAACATACATTTAAAATAACCAAACCAAACAAACATACAAAAAAAGACAACTGCAGCCAAGTGGGAAGTGTGATATCATTCTTTCTGTCTTTTCCAACATCAATCTTTTCCGTCGCTGTCGTTCTGTTCCAGTGGGTGGGGCCATCAGTCAGAGTTTTCCGAGTGGTCGCTGTGGGGCGAGGCACCAGACGGAGAGTTTCGACCCTGCCAATTCCCGTTCGCCTGAGAGATCGAAAGCAAAAGAGAGAAAACAAATAAACAAAAAGGGTGTTAGGAGATAAATAAGTTCCTGGATGTCTCTCCACCTAAAGAACTGAAACTACACCAACAGCAGCAGCACTGAAGTGTCACAATGATGCTGTGAAGCTGTGATACATTTAATTTGAGCCCTCTCAGTCATGCCAGTATCAGCATCTGCACTGGGTGATAAGAATCAATGTCAACACTTTTTGTTATGCCTGCAGTCTTTGCAGAGGAACTGCAAACTGTGTGGGTTTACATCTCAAAAGATTCCCTTGCACTAGTTGATCCACTTAACGTTAGTGTTATGTTCATTCATTTGGTCGCTCTCTAATTTCTTTGCGTTCACTCCACACATTGAAGAACTGATGCAGGCTTGTAGAAAGAAAGTATGTTGTCATTCACTATCGGCTTCTGCCCTTTGCGTAGTTGTTGTTATTCCTGATGCATTTTCCAAGAGTTTACTGCAGTGCTGCACTGATGCCACATTGAACAGATGAATGTTTCTTCCTCTCTTTAATACATATTTTTTCTACCTGTACGCTTGAGCTACTGATCTATGTAAATTTCTAAATTTCAATCGAGGGATGAATAAAGTCTTGCCACTTGCGTTTGAAGCATATTTGAGGGAACATTTTAAACAATGTGTGTTGTTTATGTCTGGCATATTGTCTGATTAATCCAGCTTTGGAATTTCTTATTCCTTCATAACAGTATCTGCCACAAAAACCTTGTGCCCGTCAGGCCCTAATTTAAAAAGATTATATTAAAATAAAGGCTACATAAAAAGACATGAATTATACAGTATGATTTAACAAAACATTTAAAAACATAAATATAGACATAGTGAACTATAAGCCACAATATGTGTTCTTTGTGTGGTGTTAGGTCACCCGTACCCCCATTTGGTAGGCAGACTGCTCTCCATTCACAGGTGGAACCCCGAGGAACAGGTCAGCTGACCCCGACAGTGAGAAGGACCCAGACCCTGAACAAGGACAGAAACAGGACAGAAACCTCAGCATTCATACACACAGATACTGAAGAGGACAGAACAATGTTGTGTTTACATATTGACTCCAGAGTATTAGAAAGACAGTGCAGAAACTAAAGCATAGTTAATAACACAGACGCTGTTAAAACAGGAACAAACATCTCGACTACTAACGAACGCCAAGTTCATAAAGCCTCAAGTTGTGCATGGAGCTTATAAACACAGCTCATCCAGATTGTCAACGAGTGCTGGGTGGAGACCAACTGAATCAGAGGAGGGTGAAACTAACAACATATTTCACTGCCTGAAGGCGAATACTTTCATATCGTCTGGAAGTACCTGTGGAGTTGGGAGTGTGTGGGGAGTCTTCGCCCTGTCTGGCCCCCAAGGCTGTCTTCATGGCATAGAGGTTGGCCTCTTCCTGGAATTTGCCAATGTTTTTCTTGTAGCGGATTCTCTTGTTGCCAAACCAGTTGGAGACCTGATAGGAAGAAACAAAACAACAGACAAACTCCTTAGTATCTGCTCTTTTGCAGCAGTGTTCATCTTTAAAAATGACTAACTTGATACTTGTTTTAACATTTACTGTTACTGAGGGAGTATAATTGATTTGCCAGAGTACAGATACCCATTGTTCACTGGTACAAAAAGCTCGATTACACACTCATGGCTGCTTGTTCGTACAAGTACAGCAGGCCTAGTGATTTATTTACCTGAGAGACAGTGATTCCACACTGTTTGGCGAGTTCCTCTTTGGCTTCTTCGCTGGGGTAGGGGTTGGACAGGTGGGAGTAGAAATACTCATTCAGGACTTCTGTGGCCTGTTTGCTGAAGTTACGCCTCTTGCGTCTGATGAGATACAAACGAAAAAACTCAACAACAGATGGGGTTGTGCTCATACAAGCAGGTCTAAATGGTCTATTATGCTGACAGAATATGTTTTATTATTTTAATTTTAACTGTCAAAGACATCTGACCACACACACCCACCTGGCATCAAGGAAGCGGGACCTCAGTATCATGACTGCCTCACAAGTACTCTGCTTCAGCTGAGTCTGGATGGAGCTGAACTTGCGGTGGATGATGGCCACCATGCGCTCTATCTCCCGCGGGGTCACGGGCCTCGTACGTGACTGTTCCCTCAGCAGGTTCATCACATGGGTGGTGAACTCAGTGCACGCCTGGGAGGGGAGGATGGACAGTGAAGGACAGAACTGTACAAAGCAATGCAGTGATGCAAATCATCACTCTATATTACTCTCCTACGGTTAATCAGAGTCTATTCTAAGGCATATCTTTGTTTTTATGGAGAGGGAAATGTAATGTCATAACAAAACATTCAGAAAATGTGTCCAGTCAATCTGGATGTACACTCCTGGACTGATCCAATCCAACAGGTCTGCCAAAACTGATACCTTCTCCATTTCTAAATTCACAATATTCAGGTTTTGTTTATGTCGTCAGAAATGCATGAATTCAATTACGGTATACATTTGTTCCTGGGGTCATATTTAAAGGTGAGTTCTACCAGACATTTTTTTCCTTTCTATTTACAAGTGCATCTCAATAAATTAGAATATCATAGAGGCCAGCAGTGTAGACTACTGAACCAGACTAGAGACCATTTAAAGGCAGGTGCTTTGAGTTAATCTGCCGACACCATTAGGTAAGTGAATTTGGGGTTTTCATTAAATGAAAGCCATAATAATTACAATTTAAAGAAATAAAGATATAAAATATTTCAGTCTGTGTGTAATGGATCTGTATAATATATGAGTTTCACTATTGAATTGAACTACTAAAAAAACATAACTTTTCCATGATATTCTAATTTATTGAGATGCACCTGTATACACACAAAGGGGGAGAGTAATTATAAAACGCTCTGTAATATTCATGAATGTACAGTTATAGGAAACATATTGAGCTTTAATTGTAAATGTGCTTCTACATGATCTGTTTGTCCCACTGACATTGAAATCCACAATGCCAGCAGTACTGCAGTAAAAAAGTAGAATAATAATCTTATTTTTTTTATGTTTAAGCAGATAGAGGCTTTATGAGATCAAGTTCAGAGAGCCTATCACTGATCTCCAGCTACAGATATCATTCTGCATTCTGATAGTACTATCACAATGGTGGATTAACAGCAGATTTGAATGGTGTATTGTATGACAGCAGTCACAGCACACGTAAGTGCAGACTGGAATGTGTGTAGCTCTGATTGTCTTACAGACGCCTCCTGTCAAACCTGATGTGGATCTTATACCTGATGTGTTTTGATCAGGAATATAAAGACCAAAATACATTCCCAAGCGAAGCTGTCATGTGTTGTGAACTTTAGACCTAACATGCCAATGGATTACGCTTCTGGCGAGCAGCTTTAGTTCAAGCAAGCGTGCACAGGCAATGTCAGTGCTCATCTCCTGTTGCGACACGATACCTGCTCATACTTCTCCAGCTCAGTGTGGTAGATACTGCGAATCTGGCTCAACTTGCTTTTGTAGTCGGAGTGCTCAAGCGAGCTGTCGGGCGACATCCCTCCTGAGCTGGTGGCCGCTGACACGGCAGCAGCAGCCCCGCCGCCCTTCTCCGGCCCCGCCACACCCTCTGCCAGCAACATGTTGTCTAACCGCACCAGCTGAGGATCCTGGGGCTCCTCTTCCTGGCTGTTCCTCATTGACAGGCCTGTCAACAGGAGAAACCACAGTGTCAATTAGTTCTGTTTTGTTAATACTGACAGAAAAGTGTAACTGCCCCCATCTCCTGTTTTCTCAAAGGGATAGTTCAACATTTTGGCAAATTGGCCCATTGCCATAATCCCTATAGTGTTAGGAGTAGGTTCGTTACCTTAATTGTCGGTGCAAGCTGTTTTTAGATCGGCGGAGCAGAGGCGCAAACTACTCAGGCTACCCTATCAAGGCTAATGGGATTTCTTGGTTTCCCTCATCAAACTCATCAAATACACAATCCAACAACTCCAAAACGCTCTCGTGGAGAAGTTGTGACCTGCACATTCACCAGGGTTGTTTTCGAGGCAAATGCAGAGACTGCTTGCCGAAACACTGCCCCGACGGGAACACGCATCAGCGGTTTTGCAAGAATTTACCTCGAAAACAACTCCGTCTCGTAACGTTCCGTTATTATCTCATAGCGTGGTGAATGTGCAGGTCACAACTTGTCCACGAGAGCGTTTTGGAGTAAATAGCTTGCACCGACAATTAAAGGTAACAAACCTACTCCTAAAACTATAGGGATTATGGCAATGGGCAAATTTGCCAAAAATGTTGAACTATCCCTTTAAATTGAAGCCTGTAAAACTAATGAATTCAGCCATGCATTTCCTCTCAGTGTGCACCTCATGGGTTCACTTCATAAACTCTGTCCTGCAAATTTGTGTGTTCAGCCAAGAGAAACACTGATGCGCAGTGTTTGAAAATGGAGAAGTCGTTACTGTATTGAATAGCTCCTGTGCAGTGTTTACACTTTTTTAATTGCTCTGCACTATTTTTATTTCACTGCCCAAGTCAAAACATCCTGTTTTGGAGCACACTGAGGGGTAGATTGGTTGAACTGAAAGTCCCGTTTAATAGCATCTTTGCAGGAAGCAGTAAATCTATGCTGTTGAAGAGTGACATTGGCATGTTTTACAACGAAGCAATAAATAGAATCATTTCATAGAACAATGAAATCAGGATTTGTGTTACTATTATTTTTTACAGTACTTCCCAGCAAGAGGTAACTCTCTCTCCACATAGACCCAGAAAAGCAAAAGAAATTTAATGGGTGGCTTATCCAATGAAAAATGATTAGACCATTTATGGCAATTTAACCTTTTGCTTCATTCAACAATTCCCCATTAGGAGGTGATGATCTTCTTTGAGAGAAGCAGTGTTTGTTAAAGGTCAAACAGTACAACGTGCAACTAGATAAGAACTGAGCAGCCTCCTGCAGCTTAATCAGTAGTTAACATAATCCCATTTTAGTTTGTTTTTGTGTAACTTCTTCTGAAAGCCCACAGTAAGGAGAAAAATATTTTATAACATTACTGCCTATGCGATATCGAAGACTTTTGGAATTTAAAGGACAATTCCGGGCGAATTCAACTCTGGGGTGTATTTTCATATCATTTTAGGTCTAAAAGAATGAATCTGAAGATTTTCAGTTTAATCGCTCCTGTTTTGCGGTAGTTGCATCTGTCCCCGCGTCCCCACGGCAGCAATGAATGGGAGTGGATGTAAGTTCCGCTGTTTAGGCTGTTTCCAGCCCTCAAAGCCGCAATTTTTTTCCACAGACAGCGTCAGATGGCTACTCAAACATGCACCGAGAAGTTTATTTACTTCAAGCAAGCCGGCATGTTTGTAAAACTAGATCTAATTCAAAGTCTCCCGGAGTCTCGCGCGAGCCCGAAGTTGCAGTGCTGGTGTGTTCAGGCGCAGTCGGAGCTACCGCTTGTGTCATAAACACAGGAATATCAACTCTTTACTTGCTTGAAGTGTACATTTTTTTCCACAGACAGCGTCAGATGGCTACTCAAACATGCGCCGAGAAGTTTTTTTTACTTGAAGCAAGTAAAGAGTTGATATTCCTGTGTTTATGACACAAACGGTAGCTTTTCCCACTGCACCTGAACACACCGAGCACGGCAACTGGGTCTCGCGCGAGACTCCGGGAGACTTTGAATTAGATCTAGTTTTACAAACATGTCGGCTTGCTTGAAGTAAATAAACTTCTCGGTGCATGTTTGAGTAGCCATCTGATGCTGTCTGTGGAAAAAAATTGCGGCTTTGAGGGCTGGAAACAGCCTAAACAGCGGAACTTACATCCACTCCCATTCATTGCTGCCGTGGGGACGCGGGGACAGATGCAACTACCGCAAAACAGGAGCGATTAAACTGAAAATCTTCAGATTCATTCTTTTAGACCTAAAATGATATGAAAATACACCCCAGAGTTGAATTCGCCCGGAATTGTCCTTTAAGACCGTCTATAACCGTGTTGTGAGACATTTCTCACGGAACTGAATTCAGTGTTTAGACTTTTCAAGACTTGCAGAAACAGAATCTAGATCATCAAGCAGTGGGCTACTGTTCACCATACTTAAATTTCAGTAAAATAAACTCTTAAAAGGCTCAACTCTGGTGCAGTCTGTAATATACACTGTCCTGTTTGCATCACATATCTGTATATCCAGCAGCTTCCTATTGTCTCAATGTTCATATCAAATTACATTTCATATAAAAGCTGTCTAATGATGTTTATTTTACTGACAGTGTGCTTTCATCATAACAAGTCAGAATATTGATAGTTACTGACATGCAGTGTGTGTGTCTGTGTATGTGTGTGTGATGGTCCAGTGAACTTGTTCATGATTTTATTGGCTCCCGATGACACTATGTCAACACACAGTCTAATAAAACTCTAATAACCCAGTGGCCACTAAAAAAAAAAAAACCTAAATGCCTCATGGCCAACAATGACAACTGTTTAAAAACACTAATAACATACCTGTTTTTTCCTTAATCTCGCACAAAACGCTAAACAGGGCAGGTTTCATCCGGTGACAGTTCAGTGCATGTTTCCTGTACACAGCGAGAAAGCAGAGCATGCTGTGTGAAAACAGGGGGAGAGGGGGCCAATATGCAAATTGACCAAAACATAAACAACAATAAGTGACGGACCGTGGGCATGGCTAATTTAGCAACCGTTAGCGCCAGGCTCGCTGTGAGCCAAGAAGACAACTACTCTCTGTGGTCAAACTGACTGGTTTAATTTAACCAGCAAACGAGGTCGTGATTTTATTCGTTGGCGATAATAATAACATGTCGACATGTGCAAGAAAAGTGTTTAAACGTCTATATTAGCATTAGCTCCCTGTTAGCTGCCCAGTAGCCTTAGCTGGTTAGCCTTAGTTAACGCAGCTCAGCAGGCTAACAATAGCTACTTTTAGCCGGACCGACTACTAAAATAAATACGTGTTTGTAAATGAGAGTGAAGGAGGAAAATAGCACCGGCTAACGTAATGCTAAACGTTTCCGAGGTGTGTTTAAGAAAAACAACTTTGTTTCCGTTAGCTGTCGTGAGCTAACATGTTAGCAGGTGGCTAAATAATCTAAACAATAGGTTGAAGTTCAGGAAACTTTGCCTTTACGAGTCCGAGTCGGCAAAGCGGCAAAACTAAACAAAAAAGCAGCTGCAGCGACAATTAGCATAAAAATAAAACTATTCAAAGTTGTCACTAACTTTGCTTGTGCCTCGTCCAAACTTTGGTCGGTGATGGTCATTATTTGCTGCAGTATATCACCAATATCTCTGCGGGGTTCGTGTCCGTTCTCTGTGCCCTCGAGGCCCGAGTCCCCCCCGTCGGACCGGTGCTGGGAGGGTTGGTGAACCGAGTTGAGCGCATGCATCCCCGGGTGGCCGCTCATGCCGACTCCCCGGCCGTTGGAGGGCCCATTGCCTGTCAGAGGTTGCTGCTGCTGCAACATCTTCAGCGACGCACAGTGGCGACGACTGCTGCTGCCCGACTGTGCTCACAGACACACACACAGCACGACCAGACCCCGGCGGTGCGTGCATCACCACACCAGGCAGAGTCCCCTAGCGATTGACAGGAAAAGGTACAAGCCATGTAAACACTGACTGCAACATGTAATTGACAGTTGTGCCTACTGTATGGAACCGCAACAACAAAAACATCTGCACGCCCTGCATTTTCATACAGAAGTGTGTGTATGTGAGTGTATCAAAACAACAGCAACAACAACAACAACAACAACAACAAAGAAATAAGATGTAACTAAACAACATAAAGATAATGTCCTCTGTGGCCACCATGCTTTTGTAAGCCAGGTTGCAAACACATAACAGGTCTGCACACATTTACATTAGAGATTTTTTTTTTTAATCTCTGAGGTTAAGATAGCTTCTCTCACTAGTTTGACTCGACTTCTCCTTTTAGCTACAAGTCAACAGGATGTGAGCCAAAACCACAACAGTGTCAGAAAACTGTGCGCCTGTTTCAACATGTTGCAGTTGGTTCTGACATAATCAAATGAGCAGCAGTTAGAGCAGCAGCTGCCTACAGCTGCTTTCACAGCTTTAACTTAATCTCCTTTGATAAAAGACACGCTGGAAAAAAACTAACATTGCCTGGACTGGGACCTTACCTAGACTTAAACCAAATGAATGATGGGGGTTCCTTCTGCTTTTGACACTAATATTTCACAATAGCATGACTTGTCAGATGTGGGCTAAATAAATAGGGGTGGGCTGTGGTAAGAGGAACAGGAAGAAGAGAGGAGCCGAGAGAGAGAGAAGGTAGAAAAGCAGACTGCAACGGCGACAGCTTGTCACGTCGGCGTGTGAAACCCTTCACAGCAGTTTTTTTTTTCTTTCTCTCTCTCTTTCTTCATAAAGATATTGACCAGACGAGCGTCAAAGCCAAAAAATGCTGAGCTCTGACTGCGGTGACTTCAGGAGATGATGCTTTGAGGGGACAAATTTTACGAGATACAAGGTAAGAATGAAATTTCTGAATTTACTAAATTCGCTGAATATGACACACACAAACAACAAGGGGATATAACGCAACAACAAGTAGTACATCTTTTGGCAAAATACAGAACAGAAACCGTCCATCAGGAATAAGGATGTTGACATCTCCAATCAGGTCGTCGCACACACAGAGGAACATATTACTTACAGTTGGATTTTCAGCTTAAACATCTGTAGTCAACATGCTGGAACCTGCCAAACTCGTTCCTCATACATTTCTTTGAGGAAGAAAGAGGCAGCTGCTCTATAGCTGTCCTCATGGTAAAGTCAAGTGGCCAAGACACTTGAGGGTTGTTATGTGTGGTGTTTGCTGATTATTCTATTCAGAGAAAAGAAAAATAACAATGGAGCCCTCAGTGTGTCTGACCCAAGATCTTTGACCTAACCCTTGTCTCTGTGTGTCCTCCCGTCGAGGTTTGACAGTGAGATTAATGGACTGTGCGGAGATCAAAGCAGAAATGGCCGAAGAGGGACTGCTGGAACCTCTCGTGATCACTGAAGAGGGAGACATAACCGAGGGTGACGCCGGAACAGGAGCAGCGAGCGGCACGGCTATAATTGTACAGAGCTCGAGCGGCGAGACGGCTCAGAGAGAGAAGGAGGAGGAGGGACACACGGGAGAGGACAAGAATGAGGAGCATTTAGTGAGTAAAATGGGTTCAGAAGAGCAGAGTGCGGAAAAGCAACAAGCCAACACAGAGGACGACCACAAAGGGGACGCAGAGGATAAAAAGGGAGTCGATAAACAGGTGAAAACCGAGAATATGAACGATGGACAGAACAGAAGTGAAATTGAAGCGACAAGGATTAGTGGAAATCCTGACACAGAGGACAAAAAGGTTTCACAAAATGACCCTCAACTGGATATAAAGAGGTTAAACTCATCCGAGAAACAACCTGAAGGGACACAGAGCCAGGGGGAGGATTCCAAAAAGGTTTGTCTTGACTTTACCTACACTAACCACCATGTTCTCTGTGGGGGAAAAACAATCTCGTGATGGAAAAACAGCAGGTATCATTTTGTTACTGAGCATGTGGGAGTACGTAGGAGGCAAGAGAATTCTTTTGCTGTGCCAACAAACAGTCTGTGCCACTCACTGAGAAACCTTTCCAACCTCTCTCTTGTGTGTGTGTGTTTTTTCTTTTTTCTTTTCTTCTGCCTACTACCCACGTTTGCCCAGGCTCACCGGTTAACCCCTGACTTCCCAGAGTCACTGTACGAGCTGCTCTGCGATCTCCAGGAGGGGAGGCGGCTCAACGACCAGCGCTGCTCCTTCAGGCTGGAGAGCGGGATGGGGAGGCGGAGGTGCCACTCTGAACCCAACGCAAGCAAACCAGTCCACAGAGGTGGGTATTTGATTTGATTTGATTTTATCAACTTTATTAATCCCAGAGAGCAATTCTGTTCGGCAGTCCACTAAGAACAATACAAGCTCATCCACAACAACACAACAATACAAACTCAACAATAATGTCAGTGGAAGCAAAAGATGACCTTTGTCTCCCGTTTGGCCTTCCAGCGTGTAAAAAAATCAAAAATCAAAAATAAATAATCCACTAAAAACACACACGCAGCGTTCAAACTGCCACGGGTCGCACGCTGAGGAGCGCCCCACCTTCCTCTTAGGTAGGTGGTGTGTGGGTCTGTGGGTGGGTGGGGGGGCGCTTCTCTTCTGTAGGAGTCTCTGATGTGTGCTTTCAAGTAAGATGCAACTGATGCAGCTGTTGCAATTGTTTCCAAGTAACACCGCTGACTCATGTTGATCAAGCTGAAACAACACGAAACTACTGCATCAAACGCTCCTTTCCCTCTTTTCTCTGTTTTCTCTTTTCGCAGTCATTTTTTCTTCCATGACCTCACTGCAGAAAGAGGAGTTTTTCGAGCTGGTGGCCACCGCTCAAGCCCGCCGGCTGGACGACCAGAGGGCGCAGCTCGAAAGGTCGCCGCCGCCAAAACCAAAAGCCAGAAGTTTCAGAGGCAGCATAAAACAACTCTCTTTTGTGAGAAAGCCCACACCAGTCCCTGTGCCCAAAGAGGATCTGTATAATATGATTCTCACGACACAAGTAAGACACAAGAACCGGCCCGTTTATGTGTTTTATAAAGCCTCGTTAGCATTGTTTCCTAGAAAACTAAGGGAAGCGAAAAAGGCGTTCACTCTCCTGCTTTCCTTTCCACCCACAGGCCCAGGGCCGGCTGGAGGACCAGCGCAGCCGGGCTCCAGGTCCCATGGACGATGAGGACTTCTTCTCCCTGCTCCTGAGGGTCCAGGGGGGACGCATGGACGAGCAGCGGACTGAGCTACCATGCCTCCTGCAAACCTGAGATGGAGAACTTTAAAAAAACAAACAAAAAAAAACAGTGGGGCTCCTGCGGAAGCCATTCCAGTGTTGTAGCCTTTTTAGTCTGATTTCCTGCTAAAAGAGGGTTTTCATTGACTGTGATGATGCTTTGTTTTAGTGAATTAATACCCCTCTTAACTGTGTTGGTCGCTGTTAAAGCTTTTAACACGACTCAGGCAAAGTTCTTAATGAGATTGAAAAGTTTACTTAAGTTAGTTTTTTTTTATTTCATATACGTAGGATGAAGATGTGCTTTCTTATTGCCGAATGTTGCATTTTAGTGAATGTCTGCAGTGAGTGGTTGAATGGTTTTGTGTGTGTTCCTGCTCTCAATGTGGAGGAGGCGGTCGACTGATCTCTGTTGTTCTCCTTTTTTGTACAGTTGACATTAAACACACCAGGAATGGTGGTGTGGATATGGCACCTCCAAGGCCACACAGTGCATGACTGTATATGGATGACTCTCCTCCAAAAATAAACAAAATGTGTGTCGAAGCCTTTGAAACCTTTCTATTTATTAAATTTCTCCAAAAGTCCTGTCAGGACGAGTAAGAGATTTAACAGACACTCTGACAGAGATATGTATTCTTTCTTTTCTATTTGATTTTTTAATTGTCCGACACAGTGGCGTGTATGTGCAAGCATGTGTAAAAAACCTGTTCTGTTATTTTCATCGTCACTTGCTAAGACACATTCCCACAAACATGATACTGTCTAATCTTATTTAAACATCCTGTCACACATAAATCAGAACCCTCGCACAGTAACTGACAAGCTCATGACGTCTTGTTTACAGACGGGAACAAATGAGATGAAGTCAAAGATGTTAATTTTTTACAGAATAAATGGACAGGCGAACAGATGTTGTATCGTTCCTCAATTTTGGTTTACTTCACTGAATCCTAAAGGTCATGTAAACATACAGTAAACACAAACCCTTTAAGTAACAGAACAGCTAATTTATCCATCTGTTTTTGACGTAAAATATTTATTTGTGTGTATTTATGAATATTTATAGACCTTCAGGGGACTTCATCAAACCGCTGTGACAGTCAGCAACCATAAACTTAAGCCGCTAATTTGAATGAAAACCCATGTCCTCTAAGGTCTAATATAGCAGAGGCTCAAACACAATAATCAGGGCCAGTTTATGTAAGGGGGCCCCTCGAAACCTATGACCTCCTCTGGTCTGGTGTGTGTATGTGTATGTGTTTTTAGTCTACTCAGCTCAGAGGAAAGCGTTCTGAGGAAGTCCTGGTCGGGCTGCACAAGGGAGGTTAGAGGTGACAAGAGGACGCTCTGTCACTTCCTCAAACACGGCACAATTATGTGATCAGTGATAGCTACACTGACTGACACTGCTGGTTAGAATCCACACTAGAGTCACGGAGCAGGGCAAGAAATGGTTCCCTCAAAAGTAATTAGTTGTTGTTGAATGATGAAAAAATGGATATTCTGTCACAGGCCTACCTACCTTTGGTTTACTCCAAATCATTAAAATATGTATATAAAGAAAGATAGACAACCTGAATAAAGACACAGGAGAAAGAGATAAAAGCATCTAACAATATATAAACCCTACACTTGTTTTCACCCAAACTATGAAAGCATAAAACAGGAAGAAACAATAGCAGGGCGACTCAGGTCCAAGTTCCACTTTTTGGATGGACATGTGCAATATGTGTTTAGGGTTGGGTCAGTATATCAGACTGATTGCACATGGCCTTTCAAAGACCAAATATTACCCAGGTCAGCATGTATTTACCGATATCATTGTAGATAATGTATAACTGATGGATAGTCCCCGCTATAGTTATAGTTAAACATGCTTTATAAACATGCACTCTGGAGGTTTGCTGTCTTTGTATTGGAAAATCGTGATGACCATCTATCTCACTTTATAAGACTTGATGATTATTATATTAATATCGTCTATTATTATTATTATTTCATGACTTTTATTAGCCGGCTCACAGAATGACGTCACCGACCACCTGACAGAAACTTTCAGACAAGGATAAGACGGGAGACCGGAAGTTACGCAGCATGTAAACATCTGTTAAAACATTAATTTCCCCTGTAATTGTTGCGTGCATCACTTACCCTGGTAATAAACCACTTGTTTTAGTTTTCATGTGTTTCAGTAAGTTGAAAGCTGTTGCTATGGTTGAGAGACGTTGCTCGTCGTTGTTAGCTAGCTCGTGCCGGCGGCAGCGTTACGTCACGGTCTCCTCCTGCTCTCGTTGTCTCAGAACAAAACAAGGATGTGAGCACTGCAGTTCAACCAACATGAAAGTTGCTTAGGCTCGTGAACTTATGTGCATGCTGTGGACAGCGTTAACAGTCTGTAGAGGACACACGCTCAGTCCGAGGTGAAGGTAAGTGAGTAGATGAAAGTTAACCTGTGCTGCGACCGACTTCATTGTCAAAATAGATGATTTAAAGAACAGATTTAACTTTGATAATTAGTTCAACGGCAGCAATGTGCAGCAGAGCTACTGTGATTTATCATAGCCGGCGGAGTCAGTTATGTTATACTCATTTTACACGAGTCCCCCTGAAACCAGAGCTGACATAATATATATTTTTTTTAAATCTAGATAATGAATGTAATACGCACCGAACTGTGAGTGCTTTTACTCTAATACTGTAGCTACTTACTGCAAGTGCATTTCTGAGGTAGGCTACTTACTTGATTAAAGTTACTTGAGAGGGGTCTGGCTGCAGACCTTCACTGTCAGGCTACTTCCGTTGCAAGAAGCAGCCTGACAGTGGAGGTCTGCAGCCAGACCCTCTTGGATTACTTTAGCCTATAGTAAAGTGTGTGTGTTTATGCGTGCGTGTGTCATAAAACAGCTTTTAACATGGTTTGAGACAAGTTGGCACTTGTTGTAGTTGACATCAACTGGGTGCATGGTGTTGTATTTGAGTTGGCTTCCAGTGTTGTTATTGTCCACAGCTGCACTGAGCTCCACTTTTGTCAAACACTCCATGTATATTCATGTGTTGGGCCTCACTGTGGTCAGTCCAGGATGTTCAGGTTGGTCTCTCTACGCTCTTAGACCCCGGAACCCTGGAATGATTCTCTTCAGCTCAACTGAATTTGAGGCGTCTTGTTTCTGAATGATAAAACAGTAACAGTTGCATTGCAACAGTGTTTTTAGTACTAAATCCCTTCTTTATGTTCCAGCACCTCCACTGCAGCTCAGACACACTGTCCTTGGACGCACAGGAGGAAATGTGTTAGCCTACTAATGGACCTTTGAAGATTAACACTATATTTTTTCAAACTCAGAAAGCCTTTTGCTATGGATTTTATTGTTCATCAAAACTGATATAGGATGGAGTCTTTCTGCCGAGATCATGAGCAACAATTACAGCCATCAATGCTCATACTTTAGCCTGTCTCTCCTTCTCAGATGGTCCTGCTCCTGTCCCTGCTGATCTCTTTTGTGCCACTAGGAGGTGGTACCTCTCCAATCAGCTGTTACAATGACCAAGGGGATGCTGTAGACTGGTAATTCAGTTATAATAGAGCTGGAGAAAAAAAACAACACTTTTTATACAGTATATATTATTTATGGTTGGTTTAATCACAAATCCTATAAAGCAGAGATTAAAAAAAAGATCGACATTGACATGTGTTTCTCTAAATCAGGTTCTACATGTACAAACTGCCTAAGAAACACGGCAGTAAGTCTCCCGACGAGGGGGAAAGGTATTTACTCTTGGACAAGGGGAGTGAAGGATGGACCGAAGGGAAGGGGACAGTGAACGACACCACAGGAGCCCTGGGCAGGACGGTCGGCCAGCTGTACTCACAACGCAAGGTCTGATCCTACTGATGACTTTTTAAAAGATGTAATCTATTTTAACTAAAAGATTCAGTTTTGTATTACCGAGAGACTGAGATCATTTTCAAGTCCCTCTAATGTGATTCAAAGAAAATGATTGCACAGTTTTCAGTTCCTTATTCATGTACTATATATATTAGGCATGTGTTAAATGTGAAACTGTCTGCCCAAACGCATTTATTTTTCTCTTTTCATCTGAAATACAAAGTACACCCACAAAAAAATGTAATTTATCCATTTGATCATCTTTTAGAATCAATTATATGAATCAAAGTCAATAAAGATCGGTTTTCTAATTAGCAATATTACTTATGTATTTATGATTTCCCCTATAGCTTTAGCCACAGTGTGGTGTTTACCTAAGCAATATCAGCAGTAAACACAGATGTCAGCACAAGTGGAATACCAAAAGCAGATGTAATTTATTTTTGCCTGCTTCAGCTTTTCCACTACAGTCTTATGACTTCTCATTTCATAGACAGACTTATTAAATGCAGTGATAGGTTTTTTTTTCTGTTAACACCACTTGTTGCTATTGAATCGGAATAAGAAACTGAAAATGAGAACTGAAAACCTGAGTCTGTCTATTTGTACGCAGTTTGCAGCTTTATGAATCCTGTCACAACAGGTTCAGCTGCAAGTAACACACAAAACACGCAGAGGAATCTACACCTTAACTTATTAAAGTTTTGCTGTTTTATTTTGGATTTTAGTTTAAATAGGATAATCTTTGTGTTTTTTAATATGAGGGTTTGAGTCGATTTTATTGATTTTTATCAAAACAAAACACAGGCAACACACAAGTGCTCTCTGTATTCACAAAGATATCGAAACAGAAAGAAAAACAAACCACCATCCAAACCCAAATGACATAGCTCATGACTCTCTTTACCCCAAAAAGTAAAAAAGACATGAGAAAAGAAAAGAAAGAAGAAAGAGAAGGTCTCCCACCGCCAACCCCAACTGTTGCATCAGTCACCTATACACATACCGTACATACTGTGCCTTTTCTAATAAAACAACAACTCTGGGCCCTCTTCACAGAGCGCAGAGCTAGCCTACATCCTGTACAATGACCAGAAGCCACCTGAGGACTTTGGTGACAGACGGGTTAACGACAGTGGAAACGGAGAACGGGGCCACACGAAAGGTGAACACAACAGTGCAGCTCTGATACGCTGCCTTACAGTGTATAACATGCAAGTCTATTACAGTATTTTTTTTTTCATAAAATTAAAGATTTTTATTTATTTTTTTAAATTAGGCCTCTATATACACAGTCACCAGTTTACCAGGTCCACCTTGGTCAAATTAATGAACACAACAGCTCTGGATTAAGCCTTCATCATGGTTACAATGTCTGTGGTCATTTTTAGGTCACAGTTAGTGGTTCTGTTGTATTATAAGTGTTTCTAGTATTTTGTCCAGCCCATTCATGTCATTGATGGTACGTGAAACAACAAGTTCTTAAGTTTTTATTGTCACATGTGAACAAACAAGAAAGAAAGTCTTAAAATGCAGTTAGAGGAGAGTGATCTTTAAACCAGCACAATACACCACACAGTAAGACATATACATAACCGAAACACCTCAGCTGACAACTGAGTGTAAACTTGACTTGTACAAATACATGTTTTAAACTCTGTACACATATGCGTAAATTAATGTGAAATTAAAGCCCCAGTACGGAGCTTTTAACTGGATACGCAAAAGTCTCTGGTTTCTGCTGATGTGTCTCTGTTACCTACAACAGCAAATGAGCCCATCATTGTGAAGATATGCTATTTCTAAGTAGTCTAATTCTATACCTCTGGAAGGCATGGTGGGGCCGGACCACTGACGAAACGATACGAATAGATACATTACGCTGCTAAAAAAAAAAAAAAAAAGCAAGTCCTGTCTTCTTTCCGACGTTTCCAAAACAAATCTACACGCGCCAGCCAGACAAACGTCTTCATGACAGTGGGAAATGCAGTCTTCATTCCGCCGCTTTCGTCCACAGGGGCCGCCACTATCAATCAACACTAAATGAAAAGTCTGTAACAAAATAAATGGAAATCCAGTTTTTGTACTGTATGTACCATAAAAAAAAAATGCAAACAAGACTACATGTAGATTTTGTAACAGCACAAACCTGGTATCTCGTATAAGGCACAAAAAGGTGAAAGCATCCAAAAGTTGTTTAAAGTTAATACACAGTAAATAAAGATGATGTTAAAAAAAGAAAGGATCAGGACTGTTGTGAAACAAAAATCATTGTATTTTTGTTTAAGTGGTGGATTCATGTCACAACAATAATATAGTATTGTATCAATAGAAAGAATAAATAATTAAAAAAAACTTGTTGGCACAGGTATGCAGGAAGTTGTATGTATGTGTATTACATTGTGCACTGACATCCAGTTACTTCACAGAGCATTTGACATGGATTTACACTGACATTGTTCATCTGGCCGCTCCTCAGGTGTTGTGCTGCTGGATAAGGAGCAGGGCTTCTGGTTGGTCCACAGCACCCCTCGCTTCCCCCCCGTGCGGCAGGCGGGACAGTATTATTACCCCAGCAGCGGCGTGACGAACGGACAGAACTTCATCTGCGTCACCTACCCGCTCAGCCGCTTCCAGACCATCGGTGAGACTGGAGTCCTGCCATGTGGCCTCTTTAGCACAGGCAGAGCCGCTAGAAAACCACAGTCAGCGCTTTATGAGGATGTCTAAATGGGTGGTGCTATCACATTACAGTTCTGTTGAGTTGTGAAGGGAAGGAGCAGGCAGCTAATGAAGATTCATACTCTGCCTCGTGTCTGCTATTACATTATATTGTTCTGAGTCAGTGCGATTTAATTAACAAGGAACTGAAGAGTTCATTTTCACATTCCTATCTATATTGTTGGAAAAAGTGGGTCATTTTTTGTGCAGTGTATTATTAAAAGTTCCAGCCGCTGCAGCCTCTATATGCTGCTATTTTGCCTATAAGATTATCAGGAAGAATAAGCAGATATTTTGTTTTGCTGATGCATTTGAGTTTTATCATATTCATCCTATCAGCCAGTTACATAAGCTCCATCTATTCTACACTGTCTCTAAAGCCTGTGACCATACAGTATGCAATATATCTTGGGAGTTAAAACTTCTGATGAGTTGAAGTAGAGGTTTACTTTCCCATGAGGGTGCAGACGCTGTTTCTAAGGCTTAAGAATATATTTCTGCCTTTGTCAAACCTCAACACTGAACACTTAAGCTATTGAATCATAAATTGAATTGTCAGCGTACGTAGGTGCTCCATAATTTATCACAAAGGCTGTCTCATTTTGAGGGGAGGGGGGCGGGGGGGAGTCTCTACAGTCATCACTGTCTCGTGTCTTAATAGTCCAGTCAGGTATCGACACGGCAACAACAACAATCGCTAACCAAGATAATCAGCGTAAACAGGTGTCATCGGCGTGTCACTGTGCTGGCTCTGCAGTTCCCTGGCAGACCCAGCAGTTGGCACAGTTGCTAAGGCAGTGCCTGGGGTAATGTAATTAGATGGAGGTTTGTAACCATAGAGATATCGGCCCTCACACTGCGGCAGGCATTTGTTTCATCAGATTCTCGCCTCTCCAGCTGGGATGATGAGAGCGTGACAGTGTCCGGGGCGACGTGGATGTGCATCGTATAAATGTTTGTGACAGAGCAGCAGAGGGTGATCGCTGCCGTGTCACGTTTTTGTTTTACAGCACCTTGCAGCAGGAATCTGCACATTAATGAGATTTAAGACTGCCGCTAAGTTTTTTTAGACACAGACATTAAAAATACACCCACACATTATGTAAAGACTAGTATGTTGTCAGAACTACTGTAGCAGCCCTAGTTAATAGCGTATTTGTGGCTTTTCTTAGTATAACTACTTTAAATGCACAGATTTAGTAGAAAAATAATGAATGATTAATACATTGACCCTGAAAGCTCAACACACTGCAGCCGTATGGAAAAACAAGCAGAAGTCGTAGCATCAGTTTGACAACACATGCACAGACCAATAATAAGAACACAACCAAATACAGGAACGCACTGCAAATTCAGACACCACAACCACACAAGCATGTTCCAAGTCACTCAGCACAACAGACGTTAAAGACAAAACAACAGTTTTTTCACAAAACTGATGAATATACCCAGACACACCTGGGACATGCTTTTGTGTTGCCATGGTTTGTGGCTCATGTAGTCGAGCATCCATCAGGGATGTTGAGCTCATGAGTTAATGATGCTGTTTTTTTCCCCATTTTAATATTCAGATAGTCGATGATTGATGCTCAAAAGTGCTGTTTCTATTTGCTTATGTTTTGTCTTTTTGCATTCATTTAATTTTTTGCTTGACTGAGGCCTTTCGCTCACAACCAAAGCCAAGTCAGGAGGTGGATTGTCAAATCACACACATCCTTTGTCTATCATGAGCATCTGTACATTTCACTGCCGTCCGTCCAGCTGTCGCAGCTAAAAACAACAAATGAAACAACAGACAAATGCATTCTCTGGTTCCAGTTTCCAGTTAAAAATGAGGATCTGCTGATTCTCTTAGTCTCACATAAATCTGAATTTGATGTTCAGACTGTTGGAGAAAACAAGCTGTTTGAAGACATCAAATCAGCTTTGGATGTGGGAGATGACATACATGATGACATTCTATTAAATAAATGATGAATCAATTAATTAGAAAATAATGGGCTGATTAATTACTAATGAAAGCATCAACATCAGTTGCAGCCACAAAGGAGCTTAGGAAGCAGCTGACGTTGTATAATGTGGTGACATTAGAATTAGAAGTGTAGTGTTATTACAAGAAAATGTGTATTGGTTTATTTTTAAATATTAATAATGATAAGAAAAAAAAATTATGAGAATAAGAATAAACAAATATACAATGCATTACAAATCAAATACATTTTGTATAAGACACACCCATTTTTCTCATTACATTACACAGTACAGTGCTGCAGGTTGTTCCTTTACACCCATGTGACCAGCACAGTGCTATTCATTAACTGTTTTAAACTAATTGTGCTTCTACGGTGCCGTTAGCGGTGTTTGCCTTCAATCTAATTTGTTTTGCACCACAGGAGAGCAGCTGCAGATCAATCAGCCTAATGTGTACGACTGCGATGTCCCTGAGTCCTTGGCGTCCCTGGTGCCTGCGCTGGCTGCTGTCTGTAAGAAAAAACATCTGTCTGGTCACATCTTTCCACATGCCAAAACTGTGTCCAATCGCAGTGTGACTTTGACCTCAAAGGATGGGACCAACTTTGTCAGCTTCGCTAAAGGATCTTCTTTTCACAATGGTACGACTTTGGAGAAGTAAAAGTGGTTTAAAGTTTAGTCTGGCTGCGGCTCACCTTCACATTTAGCTTCATATAAATAGTCAAAAATGAGCAGGACAAGTTTGAATTGTCTTTTAAATACATACGTCACTTTTTATGTGACCTAAAGTCATGTTATTCTCATCCATCTTCCCTCTCTGCTTCATTAGACCTCTACCACTCCTGGGTGGCCCCGGCCCTCCAGTCAGACCTCCTGGTCCAGTTCTGGATTCGCTCCACAGGCATCCTCCCCTCCGACTGCTCGCTGGGCTGGAAGGTCCTGGACATCACGCTCATCAACCCGGGGCAGACGTTCGATTTCAAAGCCAGCCAGGACCACTCCAAGTGGGCCGTCAGCACCAAGGCGGCCGGGGACGGCGGCAGAGGCGGAGGGTGGGTGTGCGTGGGCGACATAAACCGGAACGAGGCGGAGGAGAAGCGAGGGGGCGGCACGGTGTGTCTGCAGCACCCGGTGGTGTGGAAGGCTTACAGGACGGCAGCGCTACAGTGTGAGGCCTGTGGAGGAGGAACCACCCAGTGTTGACCTGACTGGGTTTTAAAGGGATAGTTAAACATTTTGGCAAATTGGCCCATTGCCATAATCCCAATAGTTTTAGGAGTAGGTTCGTTACCTTTAATTGTCGGTGCAAGCTATTTTTAGAACGGCGGAGCAGAGCCGCGAGCTGCTCAGAGCTACGCTATGGAGGCTAATGGGATTGCTTGCCGAAAAATTGCCCCAGACGGGAACGCATTTGCATGAATTTACCTCGAAAACAACTCTGTCTCGTAACTTTCCGTTATCTCATAGCGTGGTGAATGTGCAGGTCACAACTTGTCCACGAGAGTGGTTTGGAGTTGTTGGATTGTGTATTTGATGAGTTTGATGAGGGAAACCAAGAAATCCCATTAGCCTCCGTAGCGTAGCTCTGAGCAGCTCGCGACTCTGCTCCGCCGTTCTAAATAGCTTGAACCGACAATTAAAGGTAACAAACCAACTCCTAAAACTATAGGGATTATGGCAATGTGCCAATTTGTCAAAATGTTGAACTATCCCTTTAAATAGCATATATTTCTTTAATGCCTTGAAACAACTCATGTACCATTTTATAATAAGGTTATCTTTTCTTATCATGTACATCTCTGATAGTTTGAGGTAACACTCAATTCCTGGGAATATATGGAGACCCTAAGTCATGACATCATGTCCCAGTCAGCCTCTGTTACTCAATGCAGCTCCTCATTCAGCTTTTTCTTCATTGCCGTTTGTGAAAAATGAAGTGTGCTCCTGGGATGTTGGAAAAATTGTGGGAAGATGCAGGAAATGTGTGTGAACTAACCACAACCCCTCAGATTGTTCGTGGACTCGTCTTTTCTGTTTAGCCTTGACATTTAAACCAAAACCTTCAAGGGCTTATGGGAAACAGTGGTAATTAAAGGCAGTTAAAATTCATAAATATTGAATAATCAATGATGTAAAAGCTACCGTCCTTATCTGAACACTCATAAAGCGAGCCAGATGACATGCTGCTGAGTAAGGCTCTGCTCCAAGGCTGCAGTTGTAATTATTAGTGTCGTAACAGATGTCTTTGAAATTAGGTTTTCTTACTTCTGGAGCGGAAACTGGAAGTTACAGTTTCACTTCAGCTCTCTACAAGACAGCATTTAACACAAGAGTAAGTAAATTTTGCTTGAATTAGGACACATCTGTAAAATTAAATATTCATAGTGAAACTAAAAACATCTTACGGTATAATTTATTAACAGTTAACACTCACAAAGCCTCTCTGAGACTGTGTGTGTGGTTTGGGAAGCCTCGACTCAGAGGAAAAACACACTGAGGTCTTTCATTGAAGAAGAAAAAAAAAAAACGTATCCAAGCTCAGCAGAAAATGGTGTGTTCATGTTTTTGGCTGTTTTATAAAGGGCTGTTAACATCCTCCTTTAAATTGAACACATCCAGAACAACTGAATAAGCAGTCTAATCTGATGGGGAACAGAGGGGTTTGTGGGAAATATGTTCATTTTAAAAAACAGAAAAAGTGCTACCTTAAATGAAAGCATTGGTGTCAAGTGTCTTTTCAGCCACCGGGTACTGTTTTAGCTGAAACTGAAGAGACAGTGCTGCAAACTGGATGAGTGCTGCTTCATTAACTCTGACTTTTTGTGTTTAAATCAACATTAGCTGGTTGGTGGGCTTGTTCTCAGGGAGAGCATCAGGCTTTGCTTTTTTAGATCTGTATAAAATGGATTTTTATGGGATTTTAAATTTATGAACATACCGAATTAATTGCACTATGTTTTGCATTTATCACATGCGCACATTTTACTGACAAATTACAGAGACTGACAACATTCAGGTGTGAGGAATGCTTTAATACTTTGTGTTTGTATCATTAACTGAGTTTGAATGCATGTCTGTGTGTTTCAGATGTGCTTCTCTGACATACCCAGAAACAATTTTTGTTATGTTTTGTTCCTCGTACATTCATTCTGACCTTGATTTTGCTTGAAAGATGCTGGCTGTCTTGAATCTGAATAAAAAAAGAGTAGAGCAGAGGTGTGTTCTTTTTGTCTAGCTGATGTATATTCCCCTTGCTTTGTTTTCTTTATCCATGAGAAAAATAGAAATGTCAGAATTTGACATGTGGAGACAGTTTTAATCCGTTTGATGGGATATTCAGCAGCAATGGAGAGTATGTCTGCATTGAACCTGGAATATGTTACAGCACATAAGTCAAAAGCAATGGGATTCATATAAAAGTAAATTTATTACCACAAAAATAGGACATCCTGTATGTAGTGCATAAAGAGCTTTGATGTGACACACAGCACTGGAGGTGACTGCATTTCCTCCACGTAGACTGTATACATTCTAATGCAAACATGGGGAAGGTGAGCACCCTTTGAAGAAAGGCACTGAAACAATCAGTAGCATAGCATTACGCTAGCACACGTCACCTAATATTACCCAGAATCCTCTCCCTGGTCGGGCCATGCTCGTGCCTCGGCCGATGAGGGGGCCTCACCAGCACTGAGCAGGGAGTACCACGACCAGAGGTCACAAGACTTAAGTCAAAAGTCGAGCTTGTGTGTTTCAAGCCCACACAGAGTTGAATTCAAAACGTGACATCAAAGCTGAGTCTTTGTGCTGAATGCAAACAGCAGTGAAGATGTCTCCTGCTGAGCTGCTGCAAAGTCTGCATAAATTACGTTTAGCTTATGCTCTTTTGAGAAGTTCAGACCTGGAAAAACCTACACCTAATGGTAGAATTAATTAATTATTATTTCGTTCTTATTTTCCCCTATTGTTGTCCTTACAATTCTGGTGCTGCAGAACTGAAGCAAAGCCATGAGTTGCAAGTTGTTTTTAAAGCTGCAATAACGAAGCTTTGTGGCCACAAATACACCAAAATAAGCCATGTAGCATGTTATTGCCTTATGAATCGGACAGCAGCTGATTCCAGGGTGCCATTCAGCTCAAGGAGGATTTGTCTGGAGTTATGTTGCTGTCCTTTTAATGAAATAAGTGCATTTCACACTGCTGATAGTTCTAGTTTGGTCTCTAGCAACTTCTGAGAACCTCTGTCGCCAGCTTGACCAGCTGAAGCTAGCTTGGCCAGCTATGGCTATCTTAGCTGGCTTAATCTAGCTTGGGAGCTAAAAATATTTAGCTGCAAGGTTTTCTTTTGCTGTTAGATGTTTGGTGATATCACAGTCTGTTTTCTAGCCAGAGCTATTTGTCTGAAAAGTGCTGCTGTTTGAAAGGGTATGAACAGCTGTGAAGATGAACCATAAAGTACATTTTGGGGATTTAAAACCAAACCAATTAGCCAAAACAAGCAAGCAACAAAAAAAAAATTGCACTAGAGAGAGTTGGAAAATGGTTCATCACAACTCCACCTTCACTTTCACAATATAAATGTGATTCAATGGTTATAGAAAAATATTGAGTAATGCAGCTTTAAGATGAGATTAACATCTGCTTGAGTCCTATCTGAAATATTTGCTGTGTGTAGAGATGTGCTGGCCTGTAGTGGAAACTGCAGGTATTTGATGACATAGACAATATGGACTAGAGAGCTCCTTGCCAGTGTAAACACAATGTTGACATCACACCAGATGTACAAAATATATAAATATATACAAAAAAAACACACATGTCATGTGACAAGCTCCAGTGTTTTGCTACAACGATGCACTTCCACTGCATCTTCTTCCATCCATGTGTCCTCCTGATGACCGGTTACCAGGACCAGACCTGACAGGCTCTGTACTTTTAGATTTCATCATTCTTCTTCCTTAGAACAGTCTAAAATCCTTTAACAGCCTCAAGGGTGATAACCGAAAACACGTTCTGACCAATTACATCTTTTTACATTTGGAAACGTCACTCACAGCTGAGGCACACAACAAGGGATTTCTTTGTGGTAATTAGAACAGATCTTATTCATTGAGTTGGAATGAAAAAAAAAAAAAGGTTTTTAAGTGCTACCTGACTGGGACTCGAGAGCCAGCACCAAAATCACTCAGTTAAAGGCTTCTGTTGCTCTTCCTCTGGGTGTAAATTAGTTATGCATAATGTTTGGAAAAAGTGACACTTTTTCAGCAGCAGACAGCTCTGGTGAACAGAGAGGGGCGGCAGCAGGAGGTCTGAGAAAGTCTGACAAACGTGGTCTTGGTCTCGGTGTTTTGGTAGAACCAGCTTCGCAGGAACACTGGAAAAAGGCATAATGTTGATTTTTGTTGTTTTGCACAGAGAAGGCCACATTTGCTGTCTGTGAGGACGTCGCCCTGCGTTCCTGTCAGGACCACGAGAAAAATGTCACTGTGCTGTGGAACAAGGTTCGAGGAAAATCCGATGTCAAAACAGAGTCCTGACCAATCTCCTCCCCTTGGCCTTGATTCGAGGAAACGTGGCGCTCGTCTCCGTGCTGATCGGCTGCGAGCCAAGAGGAGTGTTCCCGCCTTTCCTTCTCAACAGGAAGTCAACACTTGATGATGTCATGGCATAGAAGACGTTTCCTGTAGCAGGTATGTGCAGTTCTGCATCAAGATAGGAAGAGAGACAAATAAAAGATTCAGTAGAGCTTCATGAAGAACGCTGCACTGATAAACATCCGCAGACTAAAAGCGACACGGCATGAGGTCGACCTGGTGACCCTGAGGTTAAGTTGGCAACCATGAACCACAACATGTCTGGGTCATGGCCGGGTGGGGAATGTACCGAATGTCCTTCCTCTTTCCTCTCTCTCTGTCTCTCCCTCCACATCTCTTATATCTCTACTGTTGCTGTCTCAATAAGATGCAAACTGCCCCATCCTTCCAGGTCTTTTGTTGGTAACAGTTTATAATAACTACACATTATTAAGCATCAGTCAAGCATAATTAAATACTTAATTAATCATTCGTAAAACATTTGTCCTCTATGGATTCTTATTAGTCTGCAACTTAAAACCACAGTTATAAATGTTCAACTTTCAATTGATGAGCTCATCTATAATGATAATATTTTCATACTTCATAAATGATGGATTCATCATTTATTTATCAGTGTATTCATAGATGTTGCTTTGCAAATTATAATGAAGTATTTGAAGTATATCCACCACAATTACAGATCAAAACCTCAAGATGATCTCAGTTCTTTTTTTCTTTTTTTTCTCCAAACGGTCCAGAAAGACGATGTACAGTAAATTTCCTTTTGCTCGACTGGTAATAGCCTAGCTCTTTACCTTTTCCTTCAGGCAGAAGTTGGATCAGCTCATATCTGGATGCCTGTTTCGGGTCCTGATTGTGCTTTTCCAAGGCCGAGCTGATCACAGTGGGGGTCTTATCATTGCTTGTAACCTGAGGGGAGAGAGGAGAATAACAATGACACTAGGACAGCTTGATTTGCACTAATGATATCCTAGGTCCATTGTATCCTGAGGATCTGATTCTGATGACTATCATTATGGCATCCTTGCAGATCAGAGGCACCGAGGCTTTAAGTGCAGCGTGTCACAGATAATTTGGGACGGAGCTTTTTTTCCACAATGTCACGGCCGGCGCAGTAAATGAGAATCAAATAGTGTGAATTATTACCAGTATGCTTCGGTATAGGTTTCCGTCCTGCAGGTCCATCCGTATCCTGATGATTCTCATGTCAGGCCCAGACCCCGGGATGTTATTGGGGGGGTTGTTGCCGCAGGACGCTGATCGGCGGTGCGATTTTGTGGGAGTTGTTGGTGTCAACGTGGCGGGGGTGGAGTCATTGGTGGGAGGGGACGTGTCAACATCCAGGCAGGACACAGATGGAGACCGCATATGCTACAGTAGAATAAAAGCGACATTGCTGGTGATAACCAAGGACGTGAGTGTTTTTCTGGCAGCGCAGCGCCGTCATGCTGATTTAGACAAAAGCAGAACAGAGTTGCCTCTGCATATACGGACTTTGAGACAAACTAATACAAATGCACAGCTGGCCTTAACAGAAGAGTACCAGTATGTTACCTTTGTGAGTTTTGACAGCAGGTTGTTGACAGGTGAGGGGAAGTCAAAGAGGCTGTCACTGTCACCTGCCAGGCTGGTCCTGGACGTGCTCAGGCTGTAAACACATCAACAGGTACAAACACATTCAAATTACTGATGCAAATAATGATCGTTTTCATTATTAATCACTCAGATTTTGGCTGTGGTATGTTGCTCTTATTAGCATTTGGCTCAGAAATGCAATAGTATTGCTCCTGGATCATTGTTTTCTTGATGACTTAGATGTTAAAATGTTAAAGGGATGGTTCAACATCTTGGCAAATTGGCCCATTGCCATAATCGCTATAGTTTTAGGAGTAGGTTCATTACCTTTAATTGTTGGTGCAAGCTTTTTTTGGAATGGCGGAGCAGAGCCGCGAGCTGCTCAGAGCTACGCTACGGAGGCTAATGGGATTTCTTGGTTTCCCTCATCAAACTCATCAAACACACAATCCAACAATTCCAAAATGCTCTGGTGGACAAGTTGTGTCCTGCACATTCACCACACTATGAGATAATAACGGAACGTTACAAGACAGAGTTGTTTTTGAGGCAAATGCAGAGACTGCTTGCTGAAAAACTGCCCCCGATGGCAACGTGCACCAGCAGTTTTGCATGAATTTACCTTGAAAACAACTCTGTCTGGTAACGTGGCAGGACATAACTTGTCCACAAGAGCGTTTTGGAGTTGTTGGATTGTGTATTTGATGAATTTGATGAGGGAAACCAAGAAATCCCATTAGCCTCTGTAGCGTAGCTCTGGGCAACTCGCGGCGCTGCTCCTCCATTCTAAAAATATCTTGCACTGACAATTAAAGGTAACAAACCTACTGCCATGACTATAGGGATTATGGCAATGGGCCAATTTGCCAAAATGTTGAACTATCCCCTTTGAATCTGATCAATCCACCAACTTCACTAATGAGACCTTTCGGTGATGTTCACTTGTTCAATGTTGTTCAAACTTTCTTAAAGTTTGGAGGTATGTGAGGGACATGAAAAATGTATGGTGAATAGTGAAGTCAATGTGGTGTATTAGTTTTACCAAAAAAGTCTACAGTTCCTGTTATGCAACATGGCACTGAGTCATTAGACACAGGAACTCTTCAAATTTTTCTTTGAGTACAACCAGAGGTATCACTCAAATATCAGATACCTGTTATATCCTGTTTTCTTTGTGGTGTGTAAATTATATTTCATGTGCAACATTGCTAGCACACACATCAGGATTATTATGAACCAACCAAAATCCTTTTGTGCAGTGTGAACTGTGGGGGCCTTTGTGGTAATAGAATATCCTTTCAAGTTTGTGTTTACTTGTGTGTGTGTGTGTGGGTCACTCAGCATTGCTCACTCTGGGCACTGTGTGATGATGACTGTTGGAGCAAGGCCACGGGGGCTCGGCTCACTGGGTGCTTCGATTTCATTGGACAGTCTGTAGCTGTGATAGAGAGCATCAGACAGAGAAGGTCAACAACATCTAGCAAACACAAATACAATAGAATTTGCCTAAAATAAAAGAATGAATATAGTGAAACTGAACAGATTCATATGTATTTACCTTTCCTCCTCTGTTAGTGTGGGGACACTGTGATACCACTGCATGAAGGACTCGTCAGAGGTGAAAACACAGTTTTTGCAGGAAGACTGCAGGAGCCGGATCTGAGCTAAAACCTCAAATTCCTGTTAACAAAGAGCCACATCACCACAAGGTTTCATAATATAAAAAAAGCACACATGTTGACTGATCTTGTACTACTCTGCAGTCTTTTTTTCTCATCTAGGACTTCACGGCACCTTCCACTTAATCATTTTCTCTCTCAGATATTCGGTTACCTCTGCTCACTCTAATACGCTCTTATCTTGAAAACTATCCTTCCTATCTCTCTTCTTACTGTAGCTCCTATTATCTCAGGGTCACCGGGTTTTTGTCAGGGTGCTCCAATTCTTACCATCAGACTCCTCCCCGCTTTCAGCCTGTTAAAGCCGTTAATGCTGCAGAAAGTGAAGCTTATTTTGCAGCTTCACTTGCCAAAAACTGCTCATTATCTAATCATCAGCTAAGCTTAAGGACATACTTATTTCAGGAGCACCGCAGCAGATAATGTATTCAACTTCTAACCTTTCATATTTCAAAGTAATAGGTATTGCAACACTCACCCTTCTCCTTTTGTCAAAGTTGATGTAGCCGTTCTGCAAAGGAAGAGACAGGTTGTGAGTATGACCAGTGTAAAATGCTGAGCAACTTCCAAAAGGCTCTGACCGTGGTTTCCCCTTGATAGAGATGAGATGAACTTACATCCAGCCTGTCTTTGACAGCTGTGTCCAGCATGGTGAGGTCTGTGAGGAAGATACCCAGGTAGGGCACGGTGCCCTGGGCATTGGACTGTGTGGAGACCAAAAAAAAAAAGGTGTTTCATCAGTTCCCTAGAGATTTCTATCCACATCGTAAAGAGCCCTCACAGTGAGGCATTTCAGAGCAGACGCCTGCAGCTATTTTTCAAACGATGGCCGAGGATTCAGCACATCACACACCACACACACCACACACACACGCCACACAGACAGACGACAGCCCTCTGTTCCACTTCATTGCTGCATGCTGGTAGATCCCTCTTACAACCCTCCATCAAACCGCTGATACGCCCCCTGCTTAGCAGCAATGACATCTGTATCAGCGTTTGAATGTAGCGGTTTGTAGGAAAACGAGTAGTTTCCGGATGTAATCCGTTATTAATCCTGCAGCCAAGTCATAGAGTTTTTCATTAACGTGCTTTTAACTCTAAAAAGTGACACACTGACACCGTGCAAAGCAGGACGTGCACTCTACTGTAAATAAAATTAGACTACTGTCATGCCGGCTGCCTCTGCCAGGCCTGAGAATACAGATCATTTTTCTAAAGACATTATACCATATCTCTGTCCCCCCAACTTTCACAATACTAACGACACTTTTGCAGGGTCTTGCATCATTTCTACATTTTCAAAGGGCTCCCTAAAGGCCTGTGGGGGTGTACAGTCCTTCAGGCTATAATGTTTGGTATTCACACCAAACGTGAGCTGTTAAGTTCATGAAATTTTTTGTTTTTCTCATGTGCTTGAAGATCTGAGGTTTCGCCTCAGCACCAACTGCGGGGGTCGTTTTAAGTTGCTCCTCTGTGACCAAAGCTATTTGAAAAATCCTGGTGATGTAACCCCTAAATGATTTGACACTCCAGTGAGAATAATTTACAAACCAAGCATGTGGCATATCTGAGACGTTCAGGAGACATGTTTGCACAAGTACAACCATTTACACACAAGTGTTGGACATGTACAGCAGTAGCCCTCGGTTGTCAGGTGGTTGTTAAGGAAGACCAACCACCTCCCTGAAAGCTAAACCTCATGTCTATGCTCGACTTACCTTATTAAGATGTCTGTTGTTGAGCCTGTTGTCTATGTTGGCGAACTTTGATGTGCCTTCCTGCAAGGCAAAAGCAAAGGAAAGTGTGATCATTAGTCTTGACCTTGGACCATAGACGATAAGTGGTCAAACTGTGAATACAGTGGCTTTGAATTTGCACTTGGATGCAGTGGAAACAAGCTATCAACACACTAATGACGCATCATCATGTTGATGTGCAAATATTTGCTTATTATTTACACACCCAGCAGATATGGATCAACATCATCAGTCATTTTGAGTCGTGTTTCTGGTCACCTGATCACACTCAAATATTGACATATTAAGCTCTGATATGGTTTCCACCAGCTATTGAGGGAAATAACTGGAAATCGTTGCTGCTAATTGCTGCAGCTTACAGTGCATTTACCAGACCTTTTTTTTTTTTAAAAGACAAGGACATAGAATGTTGACTTATGAATATGTGACACGTAGCATGTACTGTATGGCATTTGGTTATTTGCAATGCTTCACCTGAAATGAGATTTTATTTTTATTTAAATAAATATTCAAGGTCGTAAAAAATATAAATGCAATACAGTACCTTACATGTAAGAAATACAAGTGACAATGCACCATTAAACTAGATAAAACCCAATTCTGTCAGGACAAGAGATGAACATGAATTGTTTTTTATTTTTATAGCATTAATAATAGTGCACCTCAGCACTGCTCCATCAAAAGATCTGTCAGGACAACTTGACATCCATTAGCCAAGACATAGCCTGTCATAAACATGTGTTATTACACTGTGAAATGCTCCAGTGACAGTAGTGAATAATTTCTTTTCTTCTAACTTTTATTTGTCTTTTATTAGTCTGAATCATTCATCTTACACCCTATCTGCTAGTCGTAGTCATTTTAAGACAAGCAGTGAGATGAAGGGAAGCGAGTACTTGTGCTGAAAAAAAATCAAAGGCCAACAGAAGGCGGTGGTGTTTTTCTGGCATCAAAGCTCGGAGTGAAGCTTTCAAAAATGAAAGCAAATGTTTGGATGAATTCCTTAGACGGTATCATGGTTAAAGTCGCAGCTAATGCAAAGGTATTGATGCTTGCACTGCACCATTAGAGCAAATCAAAACACAGCTAATCCTGCCAATTTCCTTCAACTCTGACACAGTGCAAACTAAATATAATGTACTTCTTCAGATGGGTGTCTAACACTGAAGGGAAAGTGTTGACAGAATAAGGGCAGTTGTACTCAACCAGATTAGACTGGTTTCTGGTCTTTAAAGAAGTCCTAAATCTCCAACAGTGAATGTTGTTTCCAGCTGAGGATAAGGCTCGACAGGCTGAGGCCAAAAATGTGAACGAGTAGTGGCGCTGACAGGCACATTAATAAATTTCTTATACTGCTGTTCAAGTTATAGTACTCACCAGGATGTGAGATGTAAGTCAAAGTGCAGAAGAGTCATTTGGTTTTTTCAGTTTCAGGAAAAATAGCTCTGCCATAGCTCGGTTTGCAATAAGCGTGTTGTTTTTCTGCTAACCATGTGGGTTCATGAAGGTCATGTCAGTCTGCCAGGTTGGTTCACCACTTTGGTCAACACTGAAATATGTCAACTACTGTAGAGATTCGTGGTCCCAAGAGGATGTACTGTAAACTGTCTGTGGTGAATTTTCTTTTTTTTTCTTTTTTAAGATGTTGGTTTTTGTATTTTTTGGCAAAATGTCTCTACAATTAGGCTATTAGAGAACTTTAATTCATATTCACCTCCAGTTGAATTGTTACACCTTTATGCTAGCCTGTTAAATATTTAGCGCTAATTAGCAAATGTTATAGCATTTTAACAAACTACTGACATTTTCTTCAGTCACTGCTACATGTGTCTCGTGATATGTTTGTTGCTAATAAGCAAACATTAGCATGGTAACACATCACAAATGTGCAGCTATGCTTGGTTTTTGGTGTTAATTAGGAAATATTAACATGCTAACATGATCTGCCTGAGGAAGACTGCCTGGGCAATGTCTTGCCTCAACACAAATGTTTGCAGAGACATTTCTGCTGCAGGATCTGCTCAGATATTTAGCTTCACAAAGCAACCACAACCATAGATATATATACGACCACAACCTTTAACTGTACCGACGAGTTTCCAAACTTCCAGGGGAATTGTATGTTTACAGTACATTGCCTTGGTTTCAGTAGCTAGTTGTCATAGTTGCGGTAAACGAATGGATCTATTAACGCTGGCTTTTAACAATGGATGTCCATTTGTGTGATATCATTTATCAAAAGCTGGTGCGATGATTCGTGCTTTTTACAGATTTTCAATGAAAAAAAAAAAGATCCATGCATTTACTGTGACTACTGAAACCATGGAAACGTAAACATACAATTCCACCTGAATAGCAAAAGTGGATACTACATTCTTCTTCTATTTTATATTTCTATTTATGTGATAGAATTATATTAATATTCATTACATATAAAAATGTTTAGGCTATATATTACAAAAATAATTCAGTACATAACATTTATTTGTTTTTTTTATTTTGCAGATAGATAGATAGATAGATAGATAGATAGATAGATAGATAGATAGATAGATAGATAGATAGATAGATAGATAGATAGATAGATAGATAGATAGATAGATAGATAGATAGATAGATAGATAGATAGATAGATAGATAGATAGATAGATAGATTGATTGATTGATTGATTTTCCTTCTGGGGTCAAGTGGACTCCATCAGGCAGAAACAGACTCTTGTTGTGAAACTTGAGGAGGGGGTGTTGGATTATGTCAATATCATGCAGTCCAACCATCATTGCCATCTCACTGGAGATATCGCCCTACATCGTGTCTTTGTCTTTTCCTTTGTCTTTGTCTTTGTCTTTGTCTCTGTCTTTGGCATTGGAATTTCACTGCTGGTGGGCCATCTCACTGGAGATATCGCCCTACATTGCGTCTTTGTCTTCGTCTTTGGCATTGGTATGTCCTCAAGAGTTTCACTGCTGGTGGGCCACCTCACTGGAGATATCGCCCTACTTCGCGTCTTTGTCTTTGTCTCTGTCTTTGTCTGTTTGTTCTCTGGAGTTTCACTGCTGGTGAGCCACCTCACTGGAGATATCGCCCTACTTCGCGTCTTTGTCTTCGTCTTTGTCTTCGTCTTTGTCTCTGTCTTTGTCTTTGTCTCTGTCTTTGTCTGTATGTTCTCAGGAGTTTCACTGCTGGTGGGCCGAGATATTGCTCCACAGCATGTCTCTGTCTCTGTCTTTGGCATTGGGATGTTTTTGGGAGTTTCACTGCTTGTGGGCCGTCTCACTGGAGAAATTGCTCCACAGCATGTCTCTGTCTCTGCCCCTGTCTCTGTCTTTGGCATTGGGATGTTTTTTGGAGTTTCACTACTGGTGGACCGTCTCACTGGAGATATCGCCCCACAGTGCATCTTTGTCTCTGTCTTCTCTGGAGAGGATCCAGGGCTTGTACTGAACCTTATTTGTTTCCTTGGTGGAGAGCTGGTCTCTCCACAGATGTCTCCATAAGGTCTTTTCCTCAAAGATCTTCTTGTCCAGTCTTTGCTCGTTGTTTCCGTGTAGCTGGTTCCCTGTTGCTCCTCTACATCCGTGGACATCCTCATCCTCTTACGTGGTGGAGAGGGGGTCTGTCCACAGATGGCACTGTAGGGTCTTTTCCTCAAAGTTCTTCTTGTCCAGTCTTTGCTCGTTGTTTCCGTGTAGCTGGTTGCCTGTTGCTCCTCTACATCCGTGGACATCCTCATCCTCTTACGTGGTGGAGAGGGGGTCTGTCCACGGATGGCACTGTAGGGTCTTTTCCTCAAAGATCTTCTTGTCCAGTCTTTGCTCGTCGTCTCCTTGTAGCTGGTTGCCTGTTGCTCCTCTACATCTGTGGACATCCTCATCCTCTTACGTGGTGGAGAGGGGGTCTGTCCACGGATGGCACTGTAGGGTCTTTTCCTCAAAGATGTTCTTGTCCAGTCTTTGCTTGTTGTCTCCTTATAGCCGGTTCCCTGTTGCTCATCTACTGTGGACATCCTCATCCTCTTACGTGGTGGAGAGGGGGTCTGTCCACGGATGGCTTTGTAGGGTCTTTTCAGCAGAGAACTTTTTTGAAAGACTTTTCTCCTTTTCCGCTCTGGAGAGGCGCAGCCCAAGTTCTCTCTGCACACCTGAGAGATTTCAGCATATCTCCTCTTTCTTTTCTCTCGTAGCTTGATGAGAGCCATGCTAGAGATCTTATCCTTAGCCAAAAAGTTGTCAATAACGCACTCTGAAAGTCAACTAAACAACGTATCCTCTCTCTATTGTGCACGCAAACAAATATCAACTAATAAGACTTAAGTGTTTGACATACAGTGCTGTGAGTGCTGAGTTCTAGAATGTCTGATTCCTTGAACCTTTCATCTGTAATGTCATCATATCCCTTTATGATGGCATCATAAAAGGATCTGATGGTGATGACATCATAAAGTGATATGATAGTGATGACATCATATTGTGATGAATGACACTTAATGATGACATCATAAGGTGATGGCACTTTATGATGACATCACCCTCTCAAGGTTTTCTATGGGGGGACAGTGGGTTAGCAATGTTACCTCTGGGTTCCAGGCCTAGGGCCTTTCTTTGGGGAGCTAGTGTGCATGTTCTCCCTCTGCCTGCATGGGTTTTACATATTCTGCCCACAGTCCAAAGACATGCATACTAGGTTGATTGGCAACCATGAATTGCCCATAGGTGTGAATGTGAATGTGCAAGTTTGTTTGTATGTTGCCCTGTGTTAGACAGGAGCGAGAGGATGACTCTGACTCTTTGACCACAGTCTGGCAGCCTGTGTTAGCATGTTAACACTAAGTAATGTTTTGTCATTCAGTATGTGAGAATCATAAACATTGCTGTTGATGAGCCTGGGTTGAAACTGTACTGCTATCCACGAGTTTCCAAACTTCAAAACCGGAAGCCAGTTTTGCTCTTCCAGTGGAATTGTATGTTTACGTTGCCTTGGTTTCAGTAGTTGTCATAGTTGCGGTAAACGTATGGATCTATTAATGCTGGCTTTTAACAATGGATATCCATTTGTGTGATATCCATTGTTATAGAGAGCCTAAGCGGAAGCAGGAAGTAACGGTATGCAGGGTAACGGTAGGGGAGCGCCGGGTCGATTGATACACGGGACGATTGATACACAGCGATTTCCTCGAAAACCACACAAGCTTGAGCCGTCAGATTACGTCACTACCTTCAGCACTCAACACCTACCAATCCTGGGAAAGCTTGTGAAATTACGTCACGCTATTCAAAAGTTATTAGCGCGAACCGGTTTTTGACTACGGAAAGTAAAATCTTACGTGCGGTAGTTTTTTTGTGATCAAAAGTTGTATTGTGTGTTTCATGCAATAATAATATGACCTAACAACAGATGAATTCGTACATGAACAGGTCCTAAACTATGCAATGTCATAGTTTTGAAGTTTAGAGGCAAAACAGGTTGAAGTGTCAGTAGTCGCTGCAGGGACGATTGATACAGCTGTTTCAAATGTCCCTCACGCCACCGTGCGTAGTGATTGTGGTCACATTGCGCGATCAATATCTGTATAAAAATCACCGAATTAATACCGTAACTGTTTTGCAATGAACAACAACCGATTTGAATGAACAACATGTATTTTTAATAAACACCACATATTTTTAATGTTCGTGTTTATGACATGAATAAACAGATATTCAGCAAAGTGAGGGGAAAATGCCGAGGGAAAAATGACAATATGTTCAACTGTGTATCCATAAACATGACTTAGGACAGGGAAATAAGAAAATGAAATGAAAATGCAGTCATCCAACAACTCGGACAAAAGAAGGAAGGTGAGTTTAATTGAAATGCGGATCTTGACAATTACGCACGGGACAAAAATATTTATTTGACCTATTTATATTGTGAGAAATTGTGTGACATTTTGGCAATGACAAGTACACTAGTATGTTGTCCGATATGCTGCATAAAAACGAGAGTAATGTCAGTAGTTTCTGTTTAAAATATGCTGTTTCAACCGTCCCTCCTCTGTGTTTCAAACGACCCGCATAGGTGGGGCATTTGAGACAAATGTCAACTTACGTTCAAAGTTATAAAACAGCGCGATCATCCAACATATGTGTTAAATTACACTTGTAACTAAGAGAATACACATGTGAGTTGTTGATCACATGATAAAAAATTTTGTGTACATAACGTCATCTTTGAAAAAGACGTTTAAATGAAAAGTGTATCAATCGACCCGGCGCTCCCCTATGTGAACGGGAGTCAAAGTTTTATTTCGTGATCCGATTGAATTATGCCATGAGAAAATGACCTCGCTCTACCTGTTTAAACATCGCGTTTCATGCCGAGAAATCAGCAGTTTGTTGTAAAACTATTGTAAAATAAATTTCAGAAAAATCCGTAACCAGAAAGACTACAGGTCGCGTAGGTGACGCCACACACCTATGCCGCCCTTTCCCGTGTCACTTGGTGACGTAATTATTGTTTGACACCCGATCTGTAGTCCGTAGAGCGGTTTTCACACAAAATACATTCTTCCGTTGCCGTTTTACTACAAGCTGCTCATTTTTTGACATGAAACGTAATTTTAAGTAGGTTTAGGTCATATATTTATGACACAATTCAATTGGATCACGAAATAAAATTTTGACTCCTATTCACTTAAGGCCCTTTCACACTGGAGATGTATTTTTCGTGCAAATAATTTGTGCGTCAATATTTTTTTTCAAACCCTGGTTTTCATTACGGGTCCTTTCACACCGGCCGCGAATGAAAATGCAACACTATTTTTTTCCAGAGTGAGGCCGATTTTGATGGAGCTTTCGCCCAGCGAATAAACGCATCAACCAATATGGCGTGAAAAGGAGGTACGTCACAACCCCCACGTCAGAACCATAGGCTGTGTTCGAAACCGCATACTTGCCTACTACTCATACTAACTCTGACGTCATTTTGAGTATGCGAATGCGCAGTATGCGAGTTTGAGTCGGTTTGAGTATGCGAGAAGTTCCCGGATGGCATACTAGATTCGCCAGAATGTTGAGTATACATGAGGAGCTTGCTACTCACACTCAAATTACCCAAGATGCAACGTAACGTGACGTCACGGATCGTCTTTTCCTTACCGCGAACAGGAAAAAAAAAACTAAACAGGACAACAGAAATTTGCCTGTTAATACGTGATGACTTTATTAAGTTTTAATATTTTTTCATGCGAGAAAGTAACTGTTTAGATCCCCAATGTGCGGTTAGTTTATCCAAACGACTGTTTAAAAGTTTGCCCCGATGTTTTTCGGAGAAGTGAAGCTCCAGGTCCGAGCAGCGACCGCGACATCATAGAGGCAGCAGCCCGGCTCCTGACGTGCTCCACCGGCCTAAGGTCGTCACCCCGGGGAGAAAACGACTGCTAATTAACTTACCCGATGGCTTTTAGAGGTTTACCACCGGCTGGTTAAACTCTTTTTAGGGGATAAATGTTGGTCTCATTGATGAAATCTAACAATTGTGGCTGTAGCAGAAGTTTGTTTGAATAAAAAACCATGGTTAGACAGAAGAGCAGCACTGCCTTGGGGTCTGTACGCACAGAAAACACCACATTTACATCAGTAAAAAATGTTTTAAAATGAACCTGGCCGAACTCAGAGCTGGCTAGACTCTCCAGTAAGGCATATTGAACGGTTAAATGCCGTTAACGGGACGAGAGAAGTCAAAACTGCTGTTCCAAGCTAGCTACATCGAGGGTAGATTCGCTTCCTGTTTTAAAAATAAAAGCACAAAATTCTATCGTTTTTCTATATAGTAGGGCAACGTGTGTTTAATTTTGTGAAAGTAACCGGAAGTGCGTTGGTCACAACGGCTAGCTTTAGTAGCGCCGAAATCGTCCGAACAAAATTGTAAACAGCTGGTATTTAGACAAATTGACGACACACTGCTGATCTAAACGGCTACTTTCTCGCCTAAAAACGTTTGAAAAGTTAATAAAGTGATATATTTACAGAGTTTAGAGCTAAAATGAAATCAGCTTTAGCCTGTTGATTTTGGCTCGGGTAGGAGCGCAATGCATTATGGGTTATCATGTAGTATGCTGCAGTGTAAACGCTCTGCATACTGTCTGATTGATGAGTATGTAGTATGGAGTATGGACAGTATGCAGTATGGAAGTATATAGTATGTAGTATGCGGTTTCGAACACACCCATAGACTGTATGGTCAGAACACAAACACAAATGTGGCGGCACAGTCAAGAAGTTGAGTTGTGACTTTGAGTGCAGTGTTTCCCATTAATTAAAGAGACTGTGGCGGCCTGCCACAGTCTCGTTAGGGCCCGCCACAGTCTCTCACAGAAAAAAAAAAAAAAAAAAAAATTATATATATAAAAAAAATTATATATTATAGCTGCGGCGCTATATCGCCCCCCCCCCCCCCGTCGGACCAACGACTCATCATCATCACCCCCCCCCCCCCGTCGCGCCATGGTCTCCTGAAATCATGTGGGAAACACTGGAGTGAGAAGTGTAATTGACCTATGGCTAAGCCCCGCCCCCTCCACTCACTCGGACAAACAGTCAACATTCGGTGACAGACGCTATGGCAGCTGTCACAGTAGGAGACATACAGGAGGCAATTGATGATTTTTGGAGACAGAAAGATTAAATATCATCTCGAAGTCACCAAAACTTCACTTAGCTTTACTGCTATGGCTGTCGGTTGCCGCGAAACGCCGATAGCGACGGGCTAATTTCTGTTAGCCTGTCTATGGAGTTTTACATTATACGTTAGCATTAAGCTAGCAGACTTTATGCTTAGTTGATACTGGCTAACATCTGACAATATGTTGCCTCAAATACGTTGTTGACTTAACTTAGAACAGGTGTAGACATTGTTAATTTTATCCACGTTTAGTTGGTGTTGTGGTCTACCCAGTGCTTAATTTGTAAATCATAAGGTGCCGGAACGCAAAGTACACATGACAGCTCGGGGATGACGAGACGGGCAGAGGTCCCGGAACGTATGAGGCGCACGTCGGGGGGGGCGGGCGGACATGCCATGCTGTGGGACACAAGCCTCAATTTCAAATAATAGGCTATCCATGTTATGACGTTTACTTGAAATTATTTTAGGCACAGGCAAATGCCCACATCACCACAGGCGGTGCTTTACAGTCAGGAATTTTCTCAACAGGTCTAACTTGATAAAAAATCACACAAATCTTCCTATTATTCAAAGACTGGCACGGCGACCTATTAATAGACAGTATGCTCAGCTCAGTTGTGCAGCAAAACCTCAATTTTCCATAAGAAGCCAGGGGTAATAAGTCTGCTTCACCTTGAACTCTGCTGTCCAAACAGTAGTGCATCTCATCCCTGACCTGTCGCTGGACGTCCCACACTACTCTCCGCTCACTGCCTCTCCTCTTCTTCTGAACCTCCCTGCTGCAAGGGGCTGATGCGGGTCCCCGCCTGTTGCTCCGGCCAGTGTTGCCCAGTTTCAAATAAATTACGTCCGCCACGAATACATTTTTCGGCAATATCGTTCCGTTCATTCATCTCCGCATAACGCTCTTTCGCCGTTATTGGCTGGCACGCACGCACGCACGCACGCACGCACGCACGCACGCACACACACACGCACACACACACACACACACACACACACACGCAAGTACACGCACACACACAGAAACAGACAGAGAGGGGGGAGAGAGGAAAGGACGAGTGCAGCAGTGCACAGCGCGGTAAAAGCAAAACTAAATACGGCCCGGTCAGTGCGTCAACTTCAACAGATCTCCGACTCTTTCAAATGACTTTAAATCTTAATAAACAACATGGATTTATGGGGATTTGTTCTGTAAATTAATATATACATATTATTTATTTTTTTTAAACATTTTTAAAACATTTTTTTCATGAGAGGTGCCGGATCTGCCCAAATAAGTACCGGAACACAGGGAGGCCAAAATTAAGAGGTGCCGGATCTTGTTCCGGCAGGATCCGGCTCAAATTAACCCCTGGGTCTACCGCATAACTTTATCCAGAGCAGACACTTCTCTCGGTTGAGATGTGGTTTAGGAAAAGGTAAAAAAAAAATACACCCCGTCGCCCAGCCTCTCGGGATACCTAGTGTCGGAGTTGCATGTACCCCATACACACAGTTTGACCATTTTAAACTTAAAATGTCAAGAAAAAACATATAAAAACGAATGAAAACTGACCGCACTTACACACACACACGGACACGGGTGCATGGACAGGTCGTGCTTGGCCGCTAATGTAAACAATGTAAATAACCTGTGTCTCGGAGGAGGGAGGAGAAATAGCAGTTCATACTGTTAGGACAGTGATCAGATATTGTTCAGGCAGTGATCAGATATTATCCTAATCAGTGATCATCAGACAATGAGCTGCTGTGTTGAGTAAAGTTGGTAACAAGACAACAGTGGCATACATGAGGGATAATTGACAGATTGAAGCCATGACGTGGAGGCGAAGAACCACCCGTTGCAAAGCGAAACTTTCGTGTCGCCGCCGGTGTGAATGGTTTTGATGTGTCGTTTATTTGTTACGTCCGCGGTGTGAAAGGGCCTTTACATGGAGATTTTTTCCCAATTGAGGTCCCATGGCGAGCTTCACTTTCGCTTCCGATTAGGCTCTCTATCCACCTTTTTCTGAACGTCAAAAACGTAAGCCGGTTTTCCTCTTCCAGTGGAATTTTATGTTTATGTTTCCATAGTTTCGATAGTCGCGGTAAATGCATGGATTTTTTTTCCCAATGAAAATCTGTAAAACACATGGATCATCACACCAGCTTTTAACTCTTTCACTGCCAAAGACGAGTTATCTCGTCTTAGCGAATCCAAGCGTAGACTGCCAAAGACGAGATAACTCGATCTTAGCGGTTTTTTAATTGCAACGCCATGCTGAATGTCTTGCCCTACTCCTCTGTGAAGATCAGACTTGTATCATCAAAATAAAGTGCAGAAAAACACATTTGGATTGAGAGATATAAAAAATATAGCGTGTTTTTCCCCCCTCACGGAGCGGAGCGGGTGTCTGACTGCAGCGGCGCCGCTCCGTGACACTCTGGCCGCCGGTGAGAACTTAGGGGGTGGCGGTGGGGCTCATGGCGGCTCGGCAGCTTGTTGAAGCTCCGTGCAGCTCCGTGATACAAAGCACAAACGTTAAAACCCCGTTGATTGCTCGTCGTTAGTCGTCAAGAGCGTTTGGAAAGTCGCCAGATTTTGCGAGAAATCACTCAGATAGCAACTTGAAAATCCCGCGATCTAGTGTGTTTGAGGAGCGGACGGCGCCGGCGAACGTGACGAGGAGAGCTAAAGATGGTGGGAGTGTCTGTTGTGAGCGCACATAGACTGTCTGTGATTGGGAGTTCAGGGGGGAGACGTCAGCCAGAGCTGTAGGCGAGAAATGCGGCCGCCATCTTGAACCGGTCGTTCTACTCAGTCGAGCAGCAGAAGTAACAGGATGCAGAGCACTGTGCAGCATATTATTTCTGTTCTAATCAGCAGAAAACCATCGAAAACAGCTGGCTCTGGGGATTACTTTTCACAAATAAGATTGAACATTATTATTGGTTGTATTTTGTGAATCGAATATTTATTTATTTATTCTCTCTCCTCCCTCTCTCTCTCTGACCTGATATGAATTGATTCTCTGGTTTATATATATTTTTATTTTCTCTAACATATAGCTTTTATCTCTATATATTTATTCATTACAGGAATGCTGCTCTCTGATCAATTGCTGCTCTCTACGGGCTGTTATTTCCATAGACATATATACATGGTTATTTCTGTATAATGAATGGTCGTCAAGTGTAACACACCGTTGCTAGGGACGCCGCTCTGATCAGCGCAGCGCAGAATAGAGAAACTATGCAGGATATTTACCGTATGTTTCATTTTTACCTTAAGTAAAAAGCTTCGGACTAATAGTGATGTTAGATAAATGACTTGTAACCTGTTACAGGGAGAGTGGAGGCTCCTTCCACATCCTGGCTGAAAACCAAACCTGCTGATCAGAGCCTCTGTAGTCCGCGACACAAACACGTCCCATAAACCTATACTATCTTGTTTAAGACTACACAAATACGCAACACACATTGTAACATGTGATAATCCATCTATCCAGTTATTGATTATAAAAGGCTTTGTTGAAAACAAATGGGAGGAGGCTCAGCAATACAGCGGAGAAGAGACCAGACAGGCAGAGATGTGCTACTTGTGCTTATTGATTAAATGCACTGACACTAGTGTAGAGTTGTCACGATACCAAAATGAGTAACCACGGTAGGCTACTATACCAGACAAAGTATCACGGTTCCGGGTAATATCACGATACTGCAACCTTTTTTTATTATTATTATTTTTATGAACTGCAATGTATTTGTACAAGTTATAAATACTTATTAATTAGGCTACTTATAATGTTGTTTGGTGCATGATAAACATAATACTGGTGAAGTAGGAATTAGACTGAAACAAATATTTTTAAATAAGCAATAAAAAACAAATCAATGAAGTTTATATGGTTGAAAATAAATAACCATTCAGTCTCTTGCACATTAATTTATGTTTAACAAATATAAATAATCAACTTAGGATAAAAAACAAATCCACTGTCGTTAAAAAAACAACAACTATTTGACAATAATACTTCTTCTCCAACATAATAAATCATAGAGGACAAAATACAATGAACAGGAACTGATTCCCTGTGAAAACTATATTTTTATGCAATTTCTAGGTGCTTTATACTTGGACATATAGCCTGATATTAGCCAATGAGAAAATAAACAGAGCTAAATTAATTAAGTGCCACTGACGACGACACCGCGGCAGACTCGCCGCTCGCGCCCAGTGCTTCAGCCGTGGTGATGTGTTGTCTCGTGTTTGTGAAGCCGTGTGCGCGTCTGGGCGAGACAGAACTTTAGCTCGTTGTTTGTTTTGAAGCGAATTTCTATCGAAGCGGAGCTGTCTCAGCCGTCTTCATGGAGTCTGTTCTTGGGGAAACAGCCAATCATTCAGCAGCTGTATAGTTAGGTTGCAGTGGGTGCATGTGGGGTTTGTTTACAAGGGAGTAGCGTGCAGTGAGAAGCCGAGAGGAGAGGAGAGGCGGCCGCTATGTAGCGGAAACTGGCACCGTAGTAGTAATCCACGGTAGTACCGTCGTGTAGAATTTCTAGTATAGTAGGAACCGTTACGTTTTGGCACCGCGGGGTACCGCGGCTACCGTGGGTATCGTGCAACTCTACACTAGTGAAACTATCAATTGCACCTACCAAACAGATAGCCTACACTGAGTGGAGCGGGCGACCGGTCCAAGATGGCGGCCCCACCGCTCGCCATGAGCGCCAATAGGCCCAGCGTTCGATGCGGCGTCTACTCTTTATATGTCTATGAGTGAGACCGCTGCCTGCTGACCAGAGGAAGCTGGATCTGATCTAAAGCGCCGTGTTTCGGCTACAAAAACCTGTCGGACTGATCCGAACACACACACACACACACACACACACACACACACACACACGTCACGCACGCACACACACTAAAAAAAAGGAAAGAAAAAGTTGTAACTCAAAGAAAAAAAAAGAAAATAGGCTGCAGTAGTGTGTGTCAGTAGCTAAATGTTTTGTCTTTTGTCATCAAAAGTCATTTGTCAGTGTTGATTTTGTTGTTGTTTACAAGAGAACAACTGTACAGATGTTGAGGCGTCACTAAAGCAAAATATAATGGAGCCAATTGTAGGACTGGTACACCTGAAAATGACAGCCGACACAAAAACCTCTTTTTCTCAAGATTTTGGTGCCAAAATGGCATTTTGGGCTAAAGTAACCTTCAACCGCCAATTTCACAAGACTGGAACAAGATAGAAACAAACAGTTTTTTTTTGCTGGAACGTAGAGACCCTCATCTTTCCTTTGATGGGTTGAATGTGTATGTAGTAACAGTACATAATATATGGTGGGTCTACGAAAATCAGTCAAAAAGCTGGAAAATGCCTGGCTGTGAGAATGGCTGGCAGTCAAAGAGTTAAAGGGACAACAAGGAGTTTGTAAAAAAGTCTTTAAAAAGTGTTACCCACACACTCGTTATGGGTCTATTTTCGATAAATATATTGTTTTGTATTTGTAATTTGTTTGTTTATTTAATCATGTATTTGGCTCCACCAAAACAAATAGTTCCGCAACTGCAAGGGAGACAATAAGGCTGTTGCCAGGCAACACATAAACATTTCCTACTAGCTTGCTACTAGGGCCCCTCCAGTGCTGGTTCGGAGCATAGACTGTAAAAAGAATGGACGTAGCGTCCGTGACGTCACCCATTGGTTTGGGGGAGTCTGTTTTGTGCCGCTACTACGGGGGTTTGAGCCGCGCCATGTTGGATTCTACTTGCCATATTTGGAGCGGTGCGGCCGTTGGCCGGCCGAGGGCCCGCCGAGGGCCCGCCCACTGGCCTCGTAGCAGCGGTCGCCGGACCTGTCACTCAACGGTTCTGCGCCCTAATTGGCCAGAACTTTAAACCTAATAACAGTAAAACGGTAGAGTTTAAAAAAAATTCACCCCCCTCAGAGTGTGTGCGGGGGTAGAAGCTATCGGTTGAGACCAAAAAAATGAAATGTACCAGGCTGTAAATATGTTTTTTTAAGCTGTAAAATCGGCTATTTTAACATGGGGCTCAATTGGAGTTGCTCCCTTCTGGAGCCAGCCCCCAGCGACAGCCGAGGGGATTGCAGTTTTTTGAACGCGGAAGTGAGCTTCACTCCTCAGACCGACAACTGCCCCCTTGGTTCGGAGCCAGAGCCTGATTAGCACCGGAGCAACAGGACCAGCATGAAGATATACAGAGACGCTATCGATACCGTATTAAATTTGTTTATCTGCTATGTAATCAATATAAACACAGTTGAAGCTAGCTAAGCTATTGGCTAACAACAGCTAATGCTCTATATTGCCATCAAAATGTAGTTGCCGAGGCGATTTCTTTTTTTTTTCAACCGGGTTTAGGCTGAGAATTAATTAGACGGACCACGTCAGGTCCGGGTTTTAATTTTCAAGTCCGTTTATAACTGCAGCAGAGAGATGGGGCAGCTCCTGTGTGGAAAGCGTGGCTCTGACATAGCTCCTGAACGCCTGTACAGCGGAGTATCTGAGTAGTGAAATGGTACTCGGATACTGCCCAAGCTGAGCGAGTACTCTACTCGGATATTGCCTGCAAAAAATCAGCAGTTGTCATAAAACGGCAACAGAAGAATGTATTTTGTGTGAAAACCGCTGTACGGACTACAGATCGGGTCTCCCACAAAAAATATGTCACCAACTGACACGGGAAATGGCGGCATTTGGTGTGTGACGTCACCTACGCAACCTGTAGTCTTTCTGGTTATGGATTCTTCTGAATTTTATTTTACAATAGTTTTACAACAAACTGCTGATTACTCGGAATGAAACGCAAAGTTTTAAACAGGTAGAGGTACTTCCTGCTTCCGCGTCAGCAATATCACTTAATGCCTCTTGTCCAATCAAATTACTCGGTCAGAACTAACTGTTGTATCCACCTTTTTCCGAACGTCAAAAACGTAAGCTGGGTGCTCTTCCGGTGGAATTTTATGTTTATGTTTCCATGGTTTTGGTAGTCGCGGTAAATGCATGGATTTTTTTTTTCAATGAAAATCTGTAAAACGGATCATCACCCCAGCTTTTAACAATGGATATCACACAAATTGACATCCGTGTTAAAAGAAAGCATTAATATATATGTTTACCGCAACTATGACAACATCAACGTAAACGTACACTTACACAGGAAGTGCAAAACATTCCGACCACAGATGACGTTTGGAATAAGGTGGATAATGAAGCACATGAGAGGGAATGCTGTTGTAGCCTACTGTATATCAGCACTGGTGTGATTCTGTCATAGGCACGAGGCCGCAGGCCGAGCACAGCAGATAATCACAGTGCTTACAGTCAGTAGTCGAGTTGAGGGGGGATGGGGGGGGATGGCATCCCCCCTGAAATAAAAACGATCAAAATCATCCCCCCTGTAAAAATGCCATCCCCCCTCTCCATCCCCTTTTTACATTAAATGTTGGACATAACTATAATTATATTAAGGCTGTCGCCTGGCCTGGGCATTCCCGGCTCTTAGCCCCGAACATTTCTTATATAGCCCAGGTCTAACGTCTATGAGTGCGAGGAGTGGTCCCCCCCCCCCCCCTCGGCACCAGCCAGCGCGTCCGGTCGGATTGCCGTCCATGTTCACTTATTATGAGCCCAAAAGAACAGCCAGGCAGGCGGCCCAGTCCAGAGAGCAGAGGAACAGAGAGAGACAGCACAGCAACAGGTGTGTGTGTGCACACGCGTGTGTGCTACCTGCTAAGGGTAGGCTAATATAGGCTACTCTATCACCAAAGTTGGCTGAAGATCCCAGGACAAATGTAAAGCTCATGTGGGAGCCTCCCTTCATATTTAATATCTGATAGAGATGAGAATAGGGCAGATGTGGTGGAAGAAGACAGTGTGGCCTGAAAGAGCTCCATGGTGAAGCAGAGGAAACCAGGACCAGGCCAAGATTTAACAAATGACTTTAGTTTTTGCTCTCCAGCCACAGCTCCACACTAGACCAGTTCTGAGTTCACTTTCATACACTTTAGCTATTCTTGTCATTACAATGAAAGGAACCTTAGTCAGTAGGCCTACTAAATGGGCTTTTAATTTTTTTTTTTTTTTAAATCTGAAGCAATGTTGTCTTTTCCCTTTATTTTCTCCTCAGAGTACACCAGAATGCCTTATTTATGTGTTAAAAATCAAAAAAAATTTCTGGGGGAGTGCCCCCTGACCCCCCTACAGTGCTTTAGAAAGATGGCTAATCAAGTAAAGCCCAGCTGAGTTGGTACTACCCCCCCCCCCCCCCTCCTTTTTTTTTAAGGTGAAAAAAATTGACCATCCCCCCTGAATTTTTTTTACAACTCGACTACTGCTTACAGTACAACAGCACGACCTCTAATGTGTGATATTGCTTTTATACAACAGTGCTACAACAGTGCTACGAGAGCATTTTACTAGTTAACGAGCTACAAAAGATTGTGATTTGTTTGTTTCAATCATTTATTTTGCTCCGCCAACACAAATAGTTCCGCATCTGAAAGGGAGACAAGGCTGTTGCCACGCAACACGTAAACATTTCCTACTAGCTTGCTACTAGTGGCCCCTTTTCCACCGAGCTGGTTCCAGTGCTGGTTCAGAGCCAGTGATACCGGAGCAACAGGACCAGCGTGAAGATATACAGAGACGTTATCGATACCATATTACATTGGTTTATCTGCTATGTAATCAGTTGAAGCAAAGTAGCTGAGCTACTTGGCTAACACTCCTATCAAAACATCATAAGTTGTGTAGTGAAGTTGCTGCGGCAATTTCTGGGTTTAGGCTGAGAATTACTCCTAATTAGACGCACCACATTAGGTCCAGGTTTTAATTTTCAGGTCAGTTACTGCAGCAGAAAAATGGGGCAGCTGTGTGGGGAGCGTAGCTCTTAGCTCCTGAAAGCCTGTACAGCAGATGCTGTAAAAAGTCCCAGTGCGGTTATCCACCAGTTTCCAAACGTCATGGTCAAAACCAGAAGCCGGTTTTGCATTTCTGGTGGAATTGTACGTTTACGTTTCCATTGTTTTCAGTTGTTGTCATAGTTGCGGTAAACGCATGGATCTATTAACGCTGGCTTTTAACACAGATGTCAATTTGTGTGATATCAAAAGCTGGTGTGATGATCCATGCGTTTTACAGATTTTCATTTAAAGTCCGAAAAAGGTGGATACTGTATATCAGCACACGTCTCGTCCAATCAAATTACTCGTTCAGAACTAACTGTTGTAATTGGTGATAATTCTCAGCCTAAACCCGGCTGAAAAAAAAAAAACCGCAGCAACTACGTTTTGACGGCAATATGTTTGAGAGGGACCCGTGTGCAGGGACAAGGGCGCTGCCATAGCTCAGCTCACCATACCGGAAGTCACGACCGGAAGTATAAGTGTATATTTCTATGTTATTCTAAGAACCCCCTCTCTCTCTCTCTGGCCTGTCTAGCCTCTACCTGGTCTTTTTACTAAACTTAACCAACTCCTTTCTTCATTGCCTAAACCCAACCAAAGCACCCACCAAAGACATTTCATTTCTTTTCTCTCTCTCTCCTGGTCTGCTGTCAGCAGGAGCGGCGCTAGCCGTTAGCCGTTAGCAGCGTTTTTTTAATAACTCAATAACTTAATAAACGATCCATGCAAAAAAATATTTAGTTAGCTCAATCATATTGTAACTAAGATATCTGCTGGAATTTTTTTTTTTTTATCATGGACCATTTGAGTTACTGAGTTGTTTTTTTTATCTGAGAAATGATACACACGAAGAAGAGCAACTTCCGGTCGTGACTTCGGTATGGATCAGCTGAGCTAATGGCGGCGCTCTTGTCCCTGCATACGGGTAGGCTACTCTTGATATGTTTTGATATGAGCGTTAGCTGTTGTTAGCCAAGTAGTTCAGCTACTTAGCTTCAACTGTGTTTATATTGATTAGCAGATAGACAAATTTAATACGGTATCGATAGCGTCTCTGTATATCTTCACGCTGGTCCTGTTGCTCCGGTACTAATCAGGCACTGGCTCTGAACCAGAACTGGAACCAGCTCGGTGGAAAAGGGGCCACTACGTAGTAGTAAGCTAGTAGGAAATGTTGCCTGGCAACAGCCTTGTCTCCCTTGCAGTTGCGGAACTATTTGTGTTGGCGGAGCCAAATAAATGATTAAATAAACAAATCACAATGTCATGTAGCTTACTGTTAACTAATAAAATGCGCTCATAGAACTGTTTTAAGCAATATCACAATCACACTCCAGGTCATGCTGGTGTGATTTGGTTGTAAATAATCACAGATAATCACACCAGTGCTGATATAAAGCGCAACAGCACTACCACTCCTGTGATATTGTTTAATTACTGTAAAAATTTGCATGATGATTAATGCTTTTTACAGATTAATGAAAAAAAAAATCTATGCATTTACTGTGATTACTGAAACCATGGAAACGTAAACATACAATTCCACTGGAAGAGCAAAACCGGCTTACGTTTTTGACGTTCAGAAAAAGGTGGATGCACTCACTCAACTATTGAACACATACTTCTTCTATTTTATATTTCTATTTATGTTATGTGAGAAAATATATTAATATTCATTAATTATAAATTGTTAATATGTTACAAAATAATTACATAACATTTATTTGTTTTGTTTTGCACATGGCAGAGATAGATAGATAGATAGATAGATAGATAGATAGATAGATAGATAGATAGATAGATAGATAGATAGATAGATAGATAGATAGATAGATAATAGATAGATAGATAGATTGATTGATTGATTGATTGATTGATTGATTGATTGATTGATTGATTGATTTTCTTTCTGGGGTCAAGTGGACTCCATCAGGCAGAAACAGACTCTTGTTGTGAAACTTGAGGAGGGGGTGTTGGATCATGTCAATATCATGCAGTCCAACCATCATTGCCATCTCACTGGAGATATCGCCCTACATCGTGTCTTTGGCATTGGCATTCGAGTTTCACTGCTGGTGGGCCATCTCACTGGAGATATCGCCCTACATCGCGTCTTTGTCTTTGTCTTTGGCATTGGTATGTCCTCAAGAGTTTCACTGCTGGTGGGCCACCTCACTGGAGATATCGCCCTACTTCGCATCTTTGTCTTTGTCTCTGTCTTTGTCTGTATGTTCTTGGGAGTTTCACTGCTGGTGGGCCATCTCACTGGAGATATTGCTCCACAGCGTGTCTTTGTCTTTGTCTCTGTCTGTATGTTCTCAGGAGTTTCACTGCTGGTGGGCCGTCTCACTGGAGATATTGCTCCACAGCGTGTCTTTGTCTTTGTCTCTGTCTGTATGTTCTCAGGAGTTTCACTGCTGGTGGGCCGTCTCACTGGAGAAATTGCTCCACAGCATGTCTCTGGCTCTGTCTTTGGCATTGGGATGTTTTTGGGAGTTTCACTACTGGTGGACCGACTCACTGGAGATATCACCCCACAGCGCATCTTTGTCTCTGTCTTCTCTGGAGAGGATCCAGGGCTTGTACTGAATCTTATTTGTTTCCTTGGTGGAGAGAGCTGGTCTCTCCACAGATGTCTCCATAAGGTCTTTTCCTCAAAGTTCTTCTTGTCAAGTCTTTGCTCGTCGTCTCCCAGCTGGTTGCCTGTTGCTCCTCTACATCCGTGGACATCCTCATCCTCTTACGTGGTGGAGAGGGGGTCTGTCCATGGATGGCACTGTAGGGTCTTTTCCTCAAAGTTCTTCTTGTCCAGTCTTTGCTCGTTGTTTCCGTGTAGCTGGTTCCCTGTTGCTCCTCTACATCCGTGGACATCCTCATCCTCTTACGTGGTGGAGAGGGGGTCTGTCCACGGATGGCACTGTAGGGTCTTTTCCTCAAAGATCTTCTTGTCCAGTCTTTGCTCGTCGTCTCCTTGTAGCTGGTTCCCTGTTGCTCATCTACATCCGTGGACATCCTCATCCTCTTACGTGGTGGAGAGGGGGTCTGTCCACGGATGGCACTGTAGGGTCTTTTCCTCAAAGATCTTCTTGTCCAGTCTTTGCTTGTTGTCTCCTTATAGCCGGTTCCCTGTTGCTCATCTACTGTGGACATCCTCATCCTCTTACGTGGTGGAGAGGGGGTCTGTCCACGGATGGCTTTGTAGGGTCTTTTCAGCAGAGAACTTTTTTGAAAGACTTTTCTCCTTTTCCGCTCTGGAGAGGCGCAGCCCAAGTTCTCTCTGCACACCTGAGAGATTTCAGCATATCTCCTCTTTCTTCTCTCTCGTAGCTTGATGAGAGCCATGCTAGAGATCTTATCCTTAGCCAGTGTCTGGGAGTTCTGATATTTGTTCAAAAAGTTTTCAATAACGCACTCAGAAAGTCAACTAAACAACGTATCCTCTCTCTATTGTGCACGCAAACAAATATCAACTAATAAGACTTAGGCCTAGTCCACACGAACACGGGTATTTTTGAAACCGAACTTTTCTGGACCCCGGTTAAAAAAAAATTCGCGTCCACACCACCGGTGTGATAAAAAATAACTCCGTCCACATGAAACCGCAAATCCGTCTTCATGTGCATTCCAAAGCAGTAGGTGGTGATATCACTCCTAACAGGAAAGCAGCTATAACCTGTACAGAGAGAGTGGAGGCTCAAACAGCTCAAACTGACCGGCACCGCGAGTCCGCGCTACTAACACACCCCGCCCGTAATCTCTTGTTTATGACAGATACGAAAATACACAAATACACACATCGTAACGACAATCCATCGATCCACTGATTGATTCTGAAAGGCTTCATTTAAAACAAATGTACAGGACGGAAGGAAGCAACACAGTGGGGAAGTGACCGCAATTTACAATTTGATAAAAGCCTATTTTAGCCATATCAGCATGGTGGGGTCCGCCCGCTATTCCGACATGTCTCTATTTAGACATCCCGCTATTAGACGACATCCCTCTATCTAGACATGCCGGTAGTCCGACACTTTTTGATACCGCTATTCCGATTTTTTTTTTTTTTTTTTTACAGCTGCGATACCCAGGCGCGTCTCTCTCTCTTTTCTTTTCAGCATGCCTGTCACCGGTTTGATGAGGGAGTGATGTTCTTAATTTCAACAACTCAACTATCAAGTCGCAAACAAAACTAACACACATGATAAACAAACAGAACTATGCTGCAGTTTGTTTGTCAAGTTAACCTGTCACCTTCAGCACCACGGACAGCGCGGTGGATGAGCCGCGGAGAAGCTGCAGCTGTGAGTGTCTGGGCTCTGGGCTCAGGGCCTGGGGCCTCATTTATCAAAACTGTAAGTAAGCAGTGTAAAACTGCTGCTACTAAATGTTTTGCTTAGGCCTACGGAGAAAAGACACCCAAAATATTTACACCTTTTTCAGATCTATCAAACTGTGCCTGCACAACTCTCCGCAATTTCTCTTTGATAAATCAAACTGGTTACAAGAATGGTGTGCAGTTGTGCACGTGAACACACCTCTGCCCCCGGAATGCGTAGACACAATGGTCAGCACGTGCATATTAATTAGCCATGTGCTCTCTGTGGAGCAGCAACAAAGTTATTCTCTCTTCAGCTGACTTCAGTGACAGAATAATAACAGTCTCAGTAGCTGCAGATCAGCGGGCGCTGCTGCCGGTGTGTTTTTAAACTTGGAGGGTTTGTTTTTTCTTCTCTCTTATAGGCCTATGTATTTGTGTATGAGAAACAGTGTCTCAGATGAAGAAAAAAAATCAGGACAGGTCTGACTATAACGTAGCAATCAATCAATGTCGGAAAAGCGGAATGTTTGAAAAATAGTAAAGTGCCCCTACTCCGACAATGAAAAAAGAATCTCGGACTAGTGGGACGCTTGAAAAATAAAATTAGAAGTCAATGTCGAAATAGCGGCATGTCGGAATAGCAGCATGTAACCACATATGGTGACCACGCGGTTTTGTATTAGTGTCCGCATGTTTAGTGATTATTGATATTCACAGGAGCGTCTGAGTGGTCAGCGAATGGTCAGCGTCGAGAACTTGACGTGCTAGCAACAGTAACTAGGGAGGGCAGGGATTTCTGAAAAATGTCCGGTTTTCCTGTCCACACGTGAAGCTGAAACCGGAGTTTTCGAAAAAGTTCACCCTGGACTCCGGTTACAAAAAACTCCGGTTTCAGGAGCCCAGTTCTGCGGTTACGTGTGGACGAAAGGCCAAACCGTGTAGAGAAACACACGGTTTCAAAAATACCCGGGTTCGTATGGACGGGGCCTTAAGTGTCTGACATACAGTGCTGTGAGTGCTGAGTTCTAGAATGTCTGATTCCTTGAACCTTTCATCTGTAATGTCATCATATCCCTTTACGATGGCATCATAAAGGGATCTGATGGTGATGACATCATAAAGTGATATGATAGTGATGACATCATATTGTGATGAATGACACTTAATGATGACATCATAAGGTGATGGCACTTAATGATGACATCACCCTCTCAAGGCTCATAGACATAAGCTGTGTCCCAATTCAGGGGCTGCAGCCTTCGGAGGACCCAGCCTACGCGGTCTCCGGAGGCAACGGCTTCGGAGGCTCCTCCGACGGCCGCATCAACCGTCGGTAAATGGGACAGTCTAGCATTTCCTGATCCGAACGTAAACAACGGCCGAACGTTAAACATTTAAAAGTGGCGCTTGCAACGGCTCTACTGCTCCTCCGCTCCTCACTTTTTTTTTTTTTTTTAAATAAGTAGAATCAATACAAGGGCAGTTATCATTAATATACTAATAAACAAACCATTAAATAGCAGCCAGGGGGGTAGACTATTAAGTGAATAGAGAATAAAGAGCACAGGTAATGTGTTTTCATAGCTTTCTGCTTTGCCTCCGCTCCTCACCTGTGCGGCCAGCAGAGCCCGGCTCAGCGGGCAACCACACCTCCAAGCCGGCCGCAGAGCCTGCTGACCGTGGCTACAGCACAGAGCTGCTACCGTTCGATAGCTAGCGGCTAGGTTGCTAATAACAACAACGGTGCGCTAAGAATCTTGGGATATAGGAGGCCGTGAAGGATAGTAGCGGTGCATCCTCCGAATGCTGGGGGAAAGGAGGACGCATTTGCAGGCTGCATTTTGAGGAGCCTTCGAATTTGGACGAATTGGGACAGCCTTCGCGCAGCGCTGTGACATAATCGGCCTTCAAATCCACCCTCCGAAGGATGCAGCCCCTGAATTGGGACACAGCTATAATATAGATGCCGCCTCTGACGCTGCTGCCCATTGGAACGGATTGTCGCCGCCGCCGCCTGGTTTACACTCACTCGCTGGCCTCATCACCATGGCAACCACAAACTAACAACTACCACAGCCGGGGGAAACAGCTGATAGCCTACACATTAGAGGCTGACACGGGAGTGTTTTTTCAATCCCGTCCCGTCCCGCTCCCGCAAAAAAATTCCCGTCCCGTCCCGGTCCTGTGACAAAGTCCAAAAAAAAATCCTGTCCCGTTCAAATCCCAAATAAATCACTCCCGAACCCGTCCTGTTCCCGTTTTTTTTCTATTAACACAGTCATCATGTAAACGATTGTGTTGACAGACACAGATCCCCCCCCCCCCAGCGCACTGCAGGCTGAATGACAGACAAAACAAGACGGTAGATTGACGCCACATCTACCGTCTTGTTTTGCTATTTCAATTAGCGATAATGAACGCCCTCCTCGTCCTTTCTCTCTCCCTCTCTCTCTTTTTCTTTCTTTCTTTTTTGCTTGTGTGCATCAGCTGTTTAATGCGAGGTGGAGATTACGCCGCCGCCACATCAGCTGAGTCAGTCTGACTGGCGGAAAACGTTTCCCTACCGGTTTGTTGATTTACACATGTTATACACCACTACGTAGCCACGACAGTGATCACTGAGGGTGTGAAGTGTGCATCAGTCCACAGACTTAAAACTTTTGGACCGTTTTCAGCGCACCATCCATAGCACTGCCTGGCTTGTGCTTCTTTGAATGTCGCGCTTTAACTCCCGGTCCCGTTCACTCCCGTTTAAATTTTTTCCCGTCACGTCCCGATCACGTGATTCAAAATAAATTGACTCCCGAATCACGTGTCCCGCGGGAATCCCGAGAAAATGTCAGCCTCTACAACACATGCAACAAAATAACAAACTATTAATATATTAACTACCGGTATATGCACTAAATGTAACACATATCCCACCCTATGATACGTTACGTGATATATTATGTTTCATTTATGTCAGATAACTTACCTACATCAAATTCAACAAGTTCATAACAGTTATATAATAATATAAAACAACTTATTACTTGAGAAAAGTTATTCCATGTCTCTTCGTTTTGGCATTTCTTTCAAAGTTTGGCATTTTTGTCAAACCGCGGTCTGACGGTCTGACTGTTGACTGCTTGTCAGGAGGAACTACTTCTCAAGATGGCGGCCGTGAGACATTCCTGACAAGCCCGAATGCCGCATATATCTATGCTCAAGGCTAATATGTTGACATGCTACAGGAGAGCAAATTCCAAACCAGGCCATGTGTGCAGTAAACACAGTAAACAGTGATTTCTTCATGAGTGTAATAATGCTTTGGGAGTTTAAAGTAGGTATTCACAGTGTACTGTTACAAATTGTACACAGAGGTGTGAATCCACCCACCACAACAACTGTTTGTAGTGATGGTCTAGGGAAGGAGGAGAAAAAAAACCCAAAACAACATCTTTGCAGAGTTTTTAGTGAGGCGGTAAAACGATAAACTGTGAAGGCATCGAACAGCAGCCAAGAGCAACATGGATCTGAGTGACTATAGCCCTGGAACAAGTCCAAGACATCAAACGTGTTTATGAAAACCCGACTCCAAAGCAACAAGCCACTCCAACACTACAACCCTGAGAGCGAGAGAGTGGGAGCTGTCAATGGCTGCTTTCCAGCTCTCGGGTTACCGGTCAGTTTTGTCAGGCTGCACACAAGTGGTCAAATGACATGATGATGAAAAAAAAACAGCTTTGGAGTTTTCATTTTCAAGTTTAAAAAACAAACATGCTGTGTCATGATCCAGCCTGTGCCTGCAATAAGCGATCAGGTTTCTCACTGAACCTGCTCTGTTCACACAGTAAATAGGAGATGTTCAGAGTCTGACGTCCTGTTTTTACCTCAGCCCATTGTAAACATTTCCACTATGTCCATCAAGTCCACTCCTTTAGCTTGACAACTTACCTCCTTGAGGAGCTCTCTGCTCTGTGAGTAGTTGTCCTTCTCTGAGAATATTTCTGACAGTTCCTCGTATCTCCTCATTGCCTCTCTGTGAAAAAAACAAACTCATTAGTTGAAAAAGTAAATGCTCATTTCTGGGCGTAAGTGAAGCTATGTAGTTGAAGGGAAGAAAGAAACTGTCCTTCTAGTCCTCATCACATTTACAGCTGATACACATCTTCATGTTCTCTTAGTAAATATGTAATTCAAATATGTAACGAAGTATATTAGCTTCCTAGCATCAAATATAATTAATAATATCACATGAGGAAGTAGTGTGGTACTCATAAATCTTTTTTTTTTTTGATAAACAGATAAGTAGGTTAAAGGATGTAGGATTAAAAGAAAGCTGCTGAATTTGCCACACACCATCAAGAGTCTCCTAAAGCATATAAAAAAACATTTAAAAAATGACAAAGACTGACAAAGACTTGCTGAATGTTGGAAAAATCTTTCTCATGTCTTTTATATTTCCCCCCTCAGGAAACACTGACTGAACTAATAACACACATTAATGACTCAGGTCTGTTTACAATAGCTGTGCCTCAGCCAGTGCACACAATAACAAACTCTTCCTAAAAAAATAAGTCACGACACCTTGAGAAAGGTCTCTCACTATGAAAATTCTAAATCATTGTTAGTGTCAGTTTCAGCCCACTGTAATCTCTCTGTGACAGACACCTGAGACGACACAGCTGCAGTTCCATGGTCACCAGCAGAGGTCGATAAAAGTCCTTGATTAGTTATTACAATACCATCTAAATTACACATCTAGGTTCAAGGTACAAAACAATACAACTATTTCACACTGAGTTATGGAGAGGATTGTTGCACGTAACTGATCTACAGCTGCACAACAGACTTTTGACATTTCTTATACTTTTATGTTTTATGTACTATTTTTCTATATGGAGACTAAATCACTTTTCCAGTCCAAACTTCTATGTTTTTCTTTTGAACCTAAGGCAGTATATTCATAACATTACGTTAAAAAAAAATCTCATGTATAGATTCATATCTTTTATTAGTTTCAGCCTTTCTATCATATGAATTTATCTAGTTTTATAATTTATATTTTGGATTGTATTAGTATTAATCTTTTCTCCATAAACAACACACTTCATACATTTGTTTTGAAATGTGCTGTTTTAATGTAATTAACTTTATCATGACTATCATTATTATTAGTGTGACTTTTTTTTTAACCTTTGTAGCATTTAGCTAGATCTACTTGTCATGTATGAATGTATATTATGTTCCAATTGTTGCAGAGTGTATACTCAGTTAAAGCAGAAGTAAGCGATCCGGTCATTTTGGCTAACTTCGTTAGTTAGCAGCCCCCGCCCTCGTCATGGATCTATTGGTCCTCGTCCCTACGTCACCACATTCACGCGCATCCCTTGGCTGCACACACAGCCCTTCATGCCGTTCTCTCTCCTCATTGGATAAAGCTTGTAAGATACAAGGAAGTATACAAGACGTTTTCTCCTCGGCTTACAGCAGAGCAGAGTGACTGACAGACCCGTGTTTCAGACCAAACACTCTATGTAAGTGATTGCTGTCGGAAGATATAACTATTTAAGACTTATATTAACACAAACATTCCGCTTACTTCTGCTTTAATGTTAGTATCCTATCTTTAGTCTCTATCGTCAGTGTTTAGTTATTTTTTTATATTAGTTTTAGTTGTGTATAATTTGGCATTTTAATTGGTAACACTTTACTTGAGGGTCTCATCATAAGAGTGACAGGACACTGTCATAAGAGTGATGAACATGTCATAAACATTATGTCAATGTCATAACGTTGTTATTAAGTGTCATTCAGTTAACCCTAACCCTACAAACCCGGGTGTTATGACATTGACATAATGTTTATGACATGTTCATGACTGTGACATGTCACATGTCACTCTTATGACAGTGTCATGTCACTCTTATGATGAGACCTTTAATTAAAGTGTTACCCACTAATTATACCTGTTTATCAAGGATCTCTGCAATGTATTTGACTTTTCTGATGTAAAACATTTGGAACTGCAATTTATTTCCTGTCTGTATGTATCAGCCATAAACCCTTGACTCTCTGGATGTTTATTCCTCTTAGTAGTGTTAGTTTAGTGTCTTAATATTCCTCATAGTGTGAGCAGTTCAGCCACAGACCTGTCAGTGTCCTGCCACGTCTTCCTCAGCCGGTGGATGGGGTTACTCTGCAGGGCAGACACGACGGCGTACAGTGAGGAGAAGTTCTTTCTGGCTCTGCACTCCTGTTGAACACAGATGAATACAGTCATTTGCATGCACACACGCACACACATTCGTACACATACTCACACTGTAACTGAGAAGCCCCGTGGGGGTGGGGCTGGTTGGTGTTAAGTTACAGTGTCAGCCTGATGTGCTGAATAATGTATTCTGCTAAAGAGGTTTGTCCAAAGTGAAACCTGGGGTGAGCCTGGGACCGCGTTTTGGCAGAAAACCAGTGATATCTCTCTTTGCCAAAGAGGATGTTGGAGTATGTGTGTGAGTGTGTGTTTTTGTGCAGCTTTCTAAAGGAATAAATGTGCAAAGCTGTGTGTATTCAGAGACAGAGAGAGGCTCAGAAAGGAATGAAAGTGCTCATGTGACTATAACAAACATCCTAGGACAGGGGCAGATTCTGTCTTTGCTGCATGCGCCTCCCAATTATAAAAGAAGCTGATTATTGTGCACAATAACTATAGCACGCACTGTTTCCGACCTCAGCTAATCCACATTTCCTCTTGTATAATACTGTCGTTTCTTAAGTAGATTTAAACTTTCACTGTTTGCCTTGTGGTCGTATAGCTGATATTCAGACTCAGCACATTACTGTACATTTCCTCTTCAGTTACCTAAGGGCGCACTGGAACTGTATGTACATCTGCAGTTTTAAAAAAAATGCTGATTTTGAACAATCTCTCCTTTAATCTTGAAGAAACCTTGGTTCACCACCAAATACACTCAAGTAATCAAAATGTCATTCATTTGTTTTTCTTGTATCGATTGAAGTGAAATTATTAGTAGTCACAGAGGAAGCCAGCCAAGCACACTGTGACTTTGTGATGCTATGTGCACAGTCAGAGCTGAGAATAGGATTATGGTTAGGGGATTATGGGGGTTTATGGTAGGAAAATGCACAGTGGAGGCTTTTGGAAGACTTGAAACCCCAACTGACAAACTGTTTTTAATTCAGAATGAACCCTATTTTCCATTTCCAGACTGTAAAAATCTCTGTTTGTGGCATCAAATCCAGCAAAACCGTCAAAGCTGTGACCTTGCGATTTCTTTGTACTGACCTCGGCCACGCTGATCCATTTCTCCAGCAGACGAGCTCTCTGCTGGCTGCGCAGGTTTGTGGGTCCAAGGCAGGAAGCTAGAACGGCATTGGCCAACTTGTTGAACTGACGTATGGTGGCCCGGACGGACCAGCAAACGCCTTCCCTCCCTTTCTTATCCCTCTGAGACCACAGTGAGCCGAGGCAGTGGTACGGGACCAGGCGGACAAACAGCTCCTGAAATGTGACAACATCCTTGTGGGTGGTACCTTTCTGTTTGTATGCAATTGTGGTGGCTGATCTTAGTCTAAGTACTATTTACTGCATTTGTATTCTAAACACTCTTTACACATAATACATGAATTTGGTGTTTTATCAAGACAATATGGAAATTCTTCAGTTAAAAATACAGACAGCAGTACCTGAACAAACCTACAGTGTCATCAAAGCAGGTACAACTGCACCAAATGATGTTGGTAAATCTAATATACAAGTTTACTATCACAGGTCAATATTTTTGCTTCGTTCTACCTTTAAAAAAACATTTTCAGTTGAAAAGTGAACTCACTGTCTCTATCTTGGTGAGCTGTTCGGCAATGAGTCCTGCAGGGAATCCCAGGATGCTGGTGGGCTCAAACTTTGAGGCGTCAGGAGGTGGACTCGTGAAAGCGCTCTGATCTGCAGAGGGTGAGGATCTTGATAACATTAAACTGCTGATCACATGGTTCAGATTGGGAAAAAAAGATACTTTTGTTTGTACGCTCCAAAAATCTCTTCTGCCTTAAAACCCCTGTACGGAGCTTTTAACTGGATACGCAAAAGTCTCTGGTTTCTGCTGATGTGTCTCTGTTACCTACAACAGCAAATGAGCCCATCAGTGTGAAGATACGCTATTTCTAAGTAGTCTAATTCTATACCTCTGGAAGGCATGGTGGGGCCGGACCACTGACCAAACCATACCAATAGATACATTACGCTGCTAAAAAAAAATAAATAAAAAGTCCCGTCTTCTTTCCAACGTTTCCAAAACAAATCTACACGCGCCGGCCAGACAAACGTCTTCATGACAGTGGGAAATGCAGTCTTCATTCCGCCGCTTTCGTCCACAGGGGCCGCCAAAATCAACACTAAATGAAAAGTCTGTACAGGGGCTTTAAATTGCAGAAAATGGTTGTGGGGTGTAGTGACTTTCACAAGATAGTAGCAATCACTGCAATTGACTGCCTAAAAATCATGACAGTTGGTTCCAAATCTTGTGCCAATAGATGTTGAAATATTTCACTGGATAAGTGATTTTGTTTGACTTGAAGAAAACCAGAAATGAGATTCATCCTCTGGAGGCAATGCATATCCGTGCAAAGACCACCACAAAATAATGTTAATTTCCTGGCATCCATTCATGACTTATAGTGATAAAACAAGTAGAACTCCACACAAAAACATCATTTATCACAGCTTTAACAGTGTGTCATTTAAATCCCATTTAAAATACAGACCTTTACGGGCATCTGGCAGCAGGGCTTTCTCGCTGAGCTCCTCGGCTATCCTGAGGAGGCGAGCGCGGAGGTCGACTGCAGAGGAGGAGTCCTGGGGGAACAGGGGAGCGAGACGCAGCAGGCGGGAGGGCTCCCCCAAACTCTTAAAGTCTTCAGGATACTCTGTGAGCCATGTGCTGAACACTGTACACACCGCTCTGTGGGGGCAGGCAGAGAAAGACACACAGGAACGATCAGCAAAACACTAAAGAAATTATTCTGATTCACAATTTTCATTGATTTTGTAAGTGTAGACCTGCACATAGACCTGACCAGTAAGGACAATGCATGTGATCAGTGTAGGTCAATGCAGGTCATCAGTTCTTGATTTTGATGGGAGCCAATCAAAAGATGTGTTATATGAGGCCTGCACCTGTTTCTGGTTTAATTCCTGGTTCAAGCCGCACCAGTGGGAGCAAATAAACAAGCGGTTGTAGATTGGAATCGATTGAATATATTGATATTTTTTCCAAGAGGTCTAAAAAGTTGCCAAGGAATCACAGTTGTCAAGGGGTTTAGAAAAGAAAAGCAGCTTAGAGACGGGTCTATAATTTAGAGGAAACAAAGGATCGAGATTGTGTTCTTTTAACAGATGTTGAATGATGGCCTGCTTACATAAAGTAATAAAAAAAAAACATACACATCCATCAGAAAGTAAGCCTGGGTTACACCACAAATGTCTTCAAAGAAAGACGGAGTGCAGCATTGGTGGGGCTATTAGATGTGTTGCCCCACCTTTCCAGACACGCTTCCTGTCAGTAAGACAACAGTGAGGGCTTAAACACACACTCTCTTCTTTACAGTAAAACAGGCCCGGCCACTTTCTGCCCTGTGCGTCGCCTGAGGTAATAATCTGTACAGTAAGTTAATTAAAGTTGAGTGGCACTAGTAAACACTAATCAATTAGGTAAATCACACAAATGTATGTTTTCTGCTGAAGTTTAAAGCTTCATGAATCTTCAACATTTGTATATTAATTGGTGAAATTACTGTAATTTGAAATGAGTGGCTTAGACAGAGAATTATCATCACACTAATGCCTTTCAACTTTGATGTTTTGGTTTTAGCAGTTTTTGTGAACAGCTGCTAATTTAAACTTGAGCAATAACAGCAATAAACAGCTACTTCCTGTGAAAACGACAGATTACAAGTTAGCAACTAACTAGTGAACATAGCAGGGACTTGGTGGAGACCAAAAACAGAGGTAAACGAGGGTGAATGTTGGATTTACATTAAGAAACACGACTCCAAATAGATGCTAACATCGCTCTGTGTCTGCTGGACATGTGTGTGTCAATGTTTTGTTCCTCCTCGTCCACTTAAAATCTAAAAACATAACCTCCTGTTTAACATTTCCACAGATTATCTGAAAACACCATGTCAAAAAAATATCTTGTTTCTAAAGCTGTCTTTTGTTCTGATGTCCTTCTTTTGTTCTGATGTCCTTCATTCATTTATCTTGTTTTCTGTTAACAACAAATTTTTCTATGATAAAACAGTAAAAATAATAATCCTGTTTAGTGGTAATAATATTCCCTGGTACAAAACGTAGAAAGAAGCTAAATACTTTGTAGAGGCACACAGCTGTACACCAACAACACACTACTAAAACTTCAACAGAGACAGCATTTTCAAAAACTCACTTGTTGAAAGATTGTCTCGTCTGGCTCCTCTCGCTGTCCCCAGGTGGATTCTCCAATCTGTGAAAAAGTAAGTGAAGGAGATAAAAAAAGAAACAAAAAACAAAACACCAGTTCAAAGGATCACTCAGCTTAAAATATGTGCATCTGCTGTGGCAGAAATAATTCTTATGCTTTGTGCTGAATGTATTTAAGGCTTGTTTTTCCAAAGATGTTTTTATTTTTTATTTTTAGCTGTCCTAATGTTTACTAAGCATACTGGCAGGAAGCAAGTGCACTAAGGTGACTCTCTTTTGTGTTGCATCTCTGGAAAACTTTCCAAACAGATGTTTCATAAATGCCTCCATTATTCAACAAAGACTTTCTATATGAACCAGGTTTATTTGCTCATGTTGCCCAGAAAAACACAAAGCTGCAGATATTTTAAACCACACAGGTGTAACCTGCCACATGAAATGTCTCTGAATTAAGTGATGCCATTAATCTCGATACTGCTCTTTAAACTCATTTGGGGACAAAGTGCAAGCCTTAACTAACACCTGCTTGTATTGTGGAAATGTAAATTAGTTTTGCCCTCTCTCATATGAATATTTTAGCACTAAATGGCAAACCTGGCTACATTCACAGTAGCACAATTTCATTTTAAAACGGCGTTTTTACACAGAAGCGCTGTGGGTCCACGAGCGTTTTAGCTCACATACACACCTGAGACGTACCTTGGCAGTCACTAGTTACACTGACCGTGCGCGAGCCTGCTGTCAACATAAAGTAGATCGACTATTCTGCGGTTGATTACTTGTGAAATTATAACAAATGAGGAAGAGAAAAGGCAGCTGCGGCGATAAAATGCAGAATTACCTGGACAACAGACACGGCTAGCAGAGACAACAAGGTCAGTGACACTTTTATTTCATCGTCCATGTGCCATGTCACTTACTAGCTTGTTGTTGTTGTTGGGGCTAATCCATATCGGGGAGCGACCGTTAGCAGCTGTGTCATCATCACCCCGGGGTAAAATGAAAACTAGGTCAGCAGTGTTTCCCTAAGTTTCTGTTCTCGGTGTTAGAAACTCCTCCGGTGCAACGGAACAGTTTGGATGAGAGGCCAAAACAAAACGTAATATTGTCGACAAAGCCCAGTGTCTCTGTGACACTGTTCAGAGTCTCGAAGGTTCTGTGGGCCAAGCTAACATTAGGCTGATGGGAGTTCTCTATGTCCCATGACCAAACTCCAGATTATGGATATGTGTCTTTACATAGAACTGAAGAAATCGATAGATTTAGTTTTGTGTTGTAAATTTTAGTAGGCTAATTCAAAAACACACTTTTTTTTATTAACATGTTCTGGTGTTTACTTTGATGGTCCTAGATTAGTCCTTTACCTGCCTTTAGTATTGTAGCCATTCAGCATGGCAGTAGGCTAACTTTCATCAACTTGTCAAAGTTTTAGAGCCAGTTTAATCTAGATTTAATCATCTATGGATGTTGGCGTTAAATCTGTTATTGACATTCATGGTCCCCAGATAGGCTAATGTATCCTAATGACTTTGGTGATCCTCTCTCTTGAGTATGATATCCAAACTATAATGGAAACTGGGTGTTGTAATGAATTGAAAAACTTTGGTAATCCTTAAACTTTCTTAGCATGATGACATAAGCATTTAGCTCAAAGCAGCATGGTGCAAACACTGTATGGCCTCACAGAGCAGGTAGTATGGCTGCAGACTCTTTGTCTTGTTATATGAGATTTGCGCCCCCAATTTAGCAAGAGCAGGGCTGGTGTCTGTTCATTTATTGTCTCCTCCTCCATCCAAACTCCCACTGGACAGGATGAGTCTGAGCTTTACTGCTTCAAACTGCACAAACCCGCGTCCAGACAGGAAACTGACAGCTGCTGTGCATCACTGCACCTGGACCTGCTATCATACCACTTGTTTACTCTCGTTGCCTTTTTAAAACTCTCCCAAAAAACAAATTCCTTGACAAAAGACAAAAAACTACATTCAACGCCAACATTGTGCTGAGACGAGGACTTGAAACTCTTTGCTACCTGTCAGTGAGGATGTCCAGCACTCTCTGTGTGGAGGTGAAGGAGCGGTAGGTGGACAGGAAGATGGTGATGAAAGAGGAGTCTCCCATGGAAAAGGAGTGGAGGAGGTGGAGCACCAGCTTCTCTTCTGTCCCTGCTTTCACACACTGGGAGCGAGAACCTGTCGACTGGAGGGAAGCAGGAAGGAAAAGAGAGAGGAAGCTCATGTTTTTGCATAGTGAGGCTTCATCAGTCAGTGAGCTCAGTAGCATACTGTACATACATATCTTACCAGCGGGCCGGTGGGGCCTGCATGCTGCTGTTTGACCACCACTGTGTAGATCACTCCATCCTCCTCTTCCTCCACCACAGTGGACTGTGGAGCAGAAAACCCAAGTTTAGACACTGCTAATTTAAAAGCTGCAGTGCTGATGCTGATTCCAGCTGCTATGATATCTATCATTAGCATTTTGCTGACTTTACAGACTTATATTTGTGAGGCTAGTTCATTAAAACACTGGTTAAGAAGTAACCAGTTCCATGTGTGTTAAAAAAGGCATAAAATCAAGCTGCTTTGAACTTATTTCTAGCCTGCTACAGTACATGGAACTCAGACGATCCAGTTTTAGCCGTGAGCAGACGCCCTGACACAGTTACCCTATTTTCTACTGGTTCTGATTCACTCTGCCTCAGACTCGTGTGCATGCATAGTGCAATGTGCGACACACTCGGCCTTACCAGATCCAGAGGACAGTACCAGGTAGTCTTCATCGGAGAGGGCTCTGCCTGAGGAGGAGACGGAGAGAAAAACATTAGTAATGCACTTTTCTTATTGGAAAAAGGTGTGATATGAAATAAGTGAATCTGCAGTACAACAACAAACTACATAATTTGTGTAGTCTGGTCCCTTTTTATATGCAGGAAAACTAATTCCAACCCCAAATCAGACTCCACGTGCACTTTAATCAGGAGTCACACAGTAAGACAAAAAAACAGTACAAAAACAGCAAGTCTTTAATTTACAACAAAGAAATGTGTCCACTTGTAAACACATATCTTCTAATTTGTGTATTAGACATAATTTTGTTAGAGCGTCCCAAAGGCAATCCTGCAACTCTCCGTGCAAATGTATCTAAGTGCTTTATGAGGGCAACTGGACCCACCTGAGGCCTTAACCATACAAGATTTATTATCTTGTTCCAACATATGATCTCCACAAGATAATAACTTGTGCATACAAGATGAAATAATATCATTTTTAGGGCTCTTGAGGCTGTGTGCACACGATGCAACAACAAGCAGTCTGAAGTTTAGTTACCGTACACATTCTAATAAAACAATGCAACCCACACAACATTATCAGCGTTTACAAGCCATAACAACCTACACAGGATTTTTAAATTATCCTCCAAATTCCACGTGTTTTTTTAATATATTAATTACTGATCAAACAAGTAATCAGGTTTAGCCTATATGACGGAGAAAATAGGATTATTGCTCAACTTGGTTTAGCTCTTGATGAAGCAATCTACGAGAGGAAGTTTTGTTGGTTAGCCTAATTATAAACGTTCTTAAAAACTTAAAAAAGCATGTCCAGTGTTCATGCAAAGCGTTATGAAGCCAGCTCTTGGACAGCAGACTCTGCAGCCAGAGTGATGTTAACAGACAGCACATGATGACTCACAGAGAAGAAGAGAATACAGTGACATACAGCAGCGCCCCAGAGACATTTGAATACTGTCAGCACACAGCCACAGAGATAAGAGCCTGCTGATTCTTTGCTGCTACAAAACTGCAAATATTAGAGGCCAGATGTTTTTAATGTGTCTGTAGAGGGCAGTGGTGGAGGGTAACGAAACACATTTACTCCAGTGTAGTAGTTAAGGTACATTACTTGAGTATTTCTGCTCTATAGAACTCAATATATGATACAGTATTAATACATAAGTTTATCAACCAGTCAATCTCATGTTTTTTTTAGGTTGCGCAGCAAACACTGAACTATTAACTACTAGTAGTACCACTACAATGTAGTTTGAATCAGCCAGCTGTAATAGTAAAATCTTAAACACTGATGCATCACTAAGAATCAGAATTTTCAATATTCCAATAACAGTGGCCTTTTTGGATGCAGGACGTTTAATGGCGCATTTCTTAGCATTTGTAGTATTGGTACTTTGAATAAGTTAAAATCTGAGTCTCTTTATACTGTTTTGATACATGATAATGACTTGTACACATTCATACCTGCAGAGTTCCAGTCAAAAATGAAAAATCAGCATCTGAAGTGACACTGGCACATTTCACTGACAAAACGAAAATCTCCAACACCATCAAAACAAAACATGAATAATTTAGGCGTAGATGCTCTCTGATGGCTGCTCTGACAATAAAGTAGCTGTCAACCAGTTTGACAGTGACTGTTGTTTCCATTCTTGTGCCATGAGTTATTGGCAGCGGGTGAGGTTGTTGCCCTTTTTGTTTACATCCACTATGGAACACAGATTGTGCATTAAAGTACTACACTGATCAATATCGCTTCATGCTTTCCACACTGACACTGACGATTTCGTAACTGTGACTTTTTCCATGATTAAAAATGCATGAGTAAAATGCAGAGTGGAGTCATCCTGGGTGTCTGGTAAAATCCCCAGACAACTTGAGATGGTTCACACACTCGCTGTGAGTCAACAGTTGGGATCTAAAAAAATAAAGAATAACAACACCTTAGGAACACTCTATAAACAAATATGCCAAAACTCGACACCTTCTACACCCAGCTTCACCCAACAACAAAAAAACAACTAACAACTAATGATCAGCTTTTCATTTTCATTCATTTTGCATCGACTGACTTGTCAGCTCTCCTACATGCAAATTGACAGAATGAGCCAAGAAACATATCCATTCTCAGAGCAGAAGTGAAGTGGACAGGGGCTGCACTTCATCTCTGTTCAACCTGTGGTATAATTAACTGTAATAGGCATGTGTTAGCCTCTGTTAGCCTCTTTCAAATTACCTTGACTGGACTTGAACGAAGGTCAACGCTCCAAGCAGGAGCTCCACAAAGAGAAGCGTTCACAAAGGAGCCCACTGCACTAAAAAATACAGTCTGTTTATCAGACCTGAGATTCTGCCCGCCTGTGTCATCTCTGCTGTTTCCAGGTAAATCTGCCACAGATTCTATCTCCCATGAAATAAGCTCATACACATACACACACACACACACATACACATACACAGACAAAAACAAGTTACCTTTCCCACAGCAAGTCCAGGCAGGTAGCAGTCCCTAAGCTTCCTGGAAATTTTCAGGACGAAGGTAGAAATGGCTGTTTCATTTTTCCCATTTTCTCTCATCTGTTGTTTTCTTTCCTTCTTTCTCTTTTGACTTGACGGCCTCTTGTTTCTCTATTGGTTGACCTCTCCCTGTGCGTTTAGGTCTTTACTGTTTGAGTATTCACGACTTGTGGCTATGGATGACAAAGACACACCTGAAGCAGGAGCTAAGTCCTGCCCCCCCGCCAGCCATGCCACACCCATTATACACACACACACACACACACACACACAGACACACAGATAGGGATAGGCTGTCGATAGGACAACACTCATTTCCAGTGAGTCACTTTTTACACAGTAACCCATATAAACACATGAAAACCCCACATACAGGCACACACAAATAAAGGCTCTCATCAGTAGACACGTGTATGGGCACTTGCCTACACATGCACACGCACACATACACGCACACACACACTGAGAGACAAAGCCCTGAAGCTATTTCCAGAACAATACCCCCTTCTCTTTCAATCTCCTCTCAGTGCTCTCCTGCTCTCTTTTTGCTTTGTAGATGACCTTCCCATGCAGATAAACCAGTTTGCCAGGTATCCTGTGTAATGCAGCGCTGCTGAGCAACAGTTTAGCTGCGAAGGGAAGGCCGCCATCTGAGCACAGGCAGAATCTCCACAGCCCCTTGTGCTGTATATTTTCATTCACTTCCCCGACCTGGTGCTCGAGCTGGGAGATTCCTGCGGTCATGTAACGAGAGGTAATAAATGTTCAGACAGCCACTAAACCAGGAAGCAAGCTGTGTTTATTTAAGGGGCTAATGACATCACAGAGTGAAGCCATGTTAACAAGATGGAGATTTTCCCAGCTGTGTATGTGTGTGAAGGGCAGTTTGTCTATTAATATGCTAACACACAGCCCAGACTGCATGGACGGTGTTTAAAGCAGTAGCCTATTTAGTATTTTTCTTTTTTTGTCCACGTGTAAAGGCTGCAAAAGCTGTTAATCACCTTGTGCAAATTATTATGGCATTTCTTCATTTAGCAGACACACAGCAACATTAGCTTGAGCATCAGGAGTTTCAGCTTATTTTATGTCCATTCTCCTTTTCCTTATTTTTGGTCTCCACCAACGAGAGCAGAGACTACAGTTGTAGACCTAGAAGTTGTTAAAAATGTTGCTGAAGGGGGTGTGGATTTTTTTTTTTTTTTCTTTTTGAGAGAGAGAGAGCTCCTCACTGCACATAATGAGTTTCATATCAGAGATGATTAAAGGTGTACAGAAATGGCCGTTTGTCCTGTTTGTCACGCCGAGTTGTCACGAGCTGCAACACAAGTTTACCTGAGTAAGGAAAACGAATTTGATTGGTCGTTATCGAGCGGGCGGGATATTCAAAGCTTGGCGCGAGCCCGAGCTCGGTGTGTGTGTGTGTGTGTCTCAGACGTTTGATTGACGGATGACGGATCCAATATCAGTGGCTGATGAATCGTGAGCAGGCTGACGTATAATCCATGCGCCTGCAGTATCCTATGCGAAAAAAAATACCACACTTTCATCCCGGATTTACTCAAAAATAGAATTTTGCACAAGTTTGGCCTACATAGTCTGATAGATGAGTTATTACACTAATTTTATGACCCAGAGTGGGCTTAAATTCAATTTTCTTTTCTGTACACCTTTAATGACAAATACTGATTTGCTACACCTTCAATTAAATACAAAAATACAAATCCGGTCCTCCAGATAAATAGATACTGAACATGTTCATACAAAATAAAACTGTCATAAACTGCTAAAACAAGCAACAAGCAAAGCATTAAATGTTCCCCCGGTCCCACTGCTCTGGGACTGAGAGGATATTTGAGAGTAGTTTGCTAATATCTGTTACAGGAACATTAGTAATCCTATAAAGAGCCAGGCTACACACTCAGTTAATTATTTACTCTGACTTATAAAATGCTCTTTCCAAGTCTACCATTGCCTATCATTAGGACCTTGTAAAAGCTTTCTTTATTTTAGGTCCTTACCTTCAACTCTGTAAAACACTGAAACACTGTGATACAATTTATCGTCTTATAGTCTTAACTTCAAAACTGTCAAAAATTGTTAATCAAATGCATCTTTTTATATTCATGTATTTTATTTGATTATTTTGACAAGAAGATGAAAAAACTGTCCTATAAGCAATATAACCGCAAAAATATTCTATAAACCAAGTTTCAGAAAGGAGTTAAAATTAAATAATGCAAATCTTCCTGCAAGAAGAGAACAGGTGATAACATGACAAATAAAACCTGATCCTGAATATTTCCCTGTTTCATTTTGCTAAAGCCAGCTCAGTGGACCTGTGGACCTTTATCACAGAGCGGGAACTGTAGCCCTTTGCTCCTTTTCCTTGTTCCTGACCAAGCTGGCAGATTGAGATGCTTCAGATAAAAGTATTAATCGGAGCGTCGATTTAAGTTTGACTTCTGAAACCAGGCTGAATCTGGGTCAGAGTGAAACCAGCCTTTACTGTGGAGAAACATTTTAAAGAGTATGTAATTTGGAGTTCAGCTGCCTCAAAGGCGGCTGGATAAGGATAATAATTATACGCCACAGTGGTGGGTGGTATGAGTTGATCATTTTAAAAAAGGACTCTGCTCCTGATATTCATGAACCTCATACATTTTTCTTTATTTATTAAAACCAGTGTCATTTTTTTTCCTCCCATATGGCACTTGCTGTAAGACTTTGTTTATGTTTTTCTCTTAGCCCTTAGCTCTCCTTCTTCTCAAAGTTTCCCCACCCCCGGCTACATGCAGGAAGCACATAATAAGTGGAGACAAACACAGGAAGCAGGACATGCTGTTGTGTTGCAAAGTTATTTTTCTTCCCCTCTCCTTCAATCACAAGTTGAGGCTGAGTCAACCTCTCCTGAACAACTACATCAGCTATTGGAGGGCAACAAAAAAGCAGGCAGGAAGCCGACTCTCCATTTTGACCACCATTCCCCCACCTAACCCCCGTGGTCTAAAAAAAAACCCTTTTTCCTTAAATAAGTCAGTGTAGTTGTGCACCCGCTGTGCCAAAAAAGCTCTGACTTTAAACAAATACACACCCAGACGCCCTTATTTACAACCTTACACAAGCCTTTCCACCAGACAGGGGGTCATAAATACATCTTCTGAAGCTTTATTTAAAGATAACCATTGTTTTGGGTTTTTTTTTTTTTGAGTGGTCCAGAACCCCAACCCCTTCCTTCCTATCTTTCTCTGTGCTCCTCTGATCGCGCTTTCATCTATGTATCCCTTGGTGCCCGTTATCTACTCTCTTTAAAGTAAAACTCTGTGGCATTCAGGTCAAAGCTGTTCTATTTCCCTTAAAGGAAAAAAACATCTTCCCTTGGATATGATGACTCTCTTAGATATCATCAGTCTGTGATGTGCTGCAACTTAGTTCAGACGGAATAGTTGACTTTGTGGTGTGCACACTATACTTAACCTCTAAATTCTACTTTAACTGACATTAACCTGACACTATGGAGTCATAAGTATGTGGATAACTAACACTAATGCCTGTTTAAGCATCTCATTTGAAATATATGCACTATAATATGGTGCTTTGACATCCTCCCACTTTGGGATGGTTTCCTATCACATTTTGGAACATGGCTGCAGGGCTTTGCTCCTACAGCAGCATTAGTGAGGTCAGACATGTATGCATCAGCCCTGCTCCCCTAACACCTTTCTGGCATCGCAATTGGAGGATCTGCATCCAATAATTTCCGTTACTTTCCGTAATTGACAATCCAACAGTCACAGCTCCTATAAGCAACATCAGCTCTCAGGCTTTGTTGTCATTCTTTCCACAGCCATTGTTCACTTTTTCTGTGAACAGTTCAGAGTAACACAATGAATGCTTTAGTGGAGAAACCGTTTAGAAATATGCACCATTATTACCATATAAACAATACTGCATCTCTCCCTTTCCTTGCCTCTGAGTGTGGTTGTTCAAACAGCTAAAGACATGTTTGGACCTCCAGTTTTCATTCCATCCCATCCCAAAGGTGTTGGGTGGGGTTGAGTCAGGGCTTTGTTCAGGCCAGGCCAGGTTATCCCAAACCCAACCATGAAAACCATTTCTAATAGACCAAATGGAAAAAGGTGTCAGCTTTAACTGCCAAAAAGTTACAAACATCATTTTCACTGCATCAAAATGAAAGGTCTTGACCCAAACTATCCAAAAGAAAACCTAGATCAAAGGTAACTAAAGTATCCACCCACATAATCTTGATCATGTGGTGCATCTATAGCTGCCTTCAAACACAACTCGTGAGGTTATTTTCTTGTCATGGGATGAACGGGCTACGTGCCTTGCAGGCAAATGGTTTAATTCATGAGAAAAACCAACTGAGACACTAACAACAAAAACCACTGTGGCCTCATTCCCTTCCTGAAAATGGTGAATAAACTGTCACTGTTGCATTTGCCTATCATGTTTAGGGAAGACAGAAAGAAAAGTATTGGCATAACAAAAAATGAAAGTAATGTCAATGGGCTCAAACATTTAAAGAAACATGTCATGACTCGTTCTCACTGACCTGTTGGAGAAAATTCACCACTTGTGTGCAGTGAGTACCACATTGAAAGCACTGTTTTGTAAGAGTTGGGCCCTTTTTTTGGCCCTTATCTGGTCTGTTAGAGCTACCTTGAACACAAAAACTTGCATTGATACTTTCTCTATTGCTGAATATCAATAGAAAATAGTGAGTGCTGAAGGAAAACCTTGCCCTTTGTAAAGATGCTCAGATACCATTTTTTCTTCCCAACACTGATTGTGATAGCTGAATATGTGTAATGGCTGATAACAAGCACTAATCCAATGCCAGTATCAGCTGTATACTACTTACCCCATGTAGATTTTATGTGACTGCTGTCATTGGCCCAGGTCAAACTCTTTTTAAAAAAAAGAATCATACACTAAGCTCCTTTATTACAATGTACAGCAGCTCATATGGATCAAAAAGCCTGTACAAATGCACTAACCTGGGTCTTTTTGTACTTGACAACATATGGATGAAGAATTTAAACCAGCTGAGGCTCTCCGACTTACCTCTAAAACTGACTCATCTTAATGTGTGCGTCTCATTCACTGACCATAATTGGCTGAGCACTATCGCATGACCAAAGCCGTAAATGCTAAAAAAAATAATAAAAAAAACGGTGCAAATCCTAACCCTCACCCTAACCCTTCAAAATGTAATAATTATCAATCATTTCTAGGTTTCATGTCCAGATCCAGGACATAATCTGGCTATAGATTCTTCTTTTCTGCTGTACAGTTGCCAGTAGTGCCAAATAAAAGATGATTTGTTTTGAAAACTGATGTTAAATGCGGGTGCAAAACGATAATGGTTATCAAAACATTACGTGGTGTCAGATCGTTGCAATGACTCACATACTCACTCACTCCTCATCCAGTAAGTATTTTAGGCAGTATCAGAGGAATTTAAGATACCGGTAGATCTGAACAACTCTCTTTGATTCTCAAAGGCTGCCAACAAAACCTCATGAACAATCTTTTTTTAAGCTGCATTTGATATATTTTTGATGTGACCTACATTTGGCCAGTCATTGTCTTAAAAATGCAAGCTCCACCTCTGAAGAAGAGAACAGGCCCAGAAATGGAAAGCACATTATCAAATGCTTTGATCTAACAATATAGAAGTATTTTTGGGCTGAATTTCACCTCAATCACGAAAACCAAACCTGGAAACACACGTTGTTTCCTTCATCTTACAGCTTCATTGTTCACTGGAGGCTGCCACTTCATGCATCCTGACTCACACATCCAAGTCTCCCTCATTAAAGAATGAGCAAGAGGCCGTATTGGATTCCACTTGACAGACCGTCCTTAGAGACGGCCCGTGATACTGGATACTGTTTATGGGGAGAGCAGGTGTACGCCGCATCGACCAGTCGAACCACCACATAGATTATTTACTGCGAGGTTCAGCGTCCGCCATGTGACACAAGCACAGAGGAAGTCTGCTCATTCTGACTGAGTTAGTGCAACTTCTTTTTTTAGCCCAGAGACGTTTCTTCAGGCTCAGTGTGAAGTTACAAAAAAGAAAAAGTCATGTGCAAGTCATGTGTGACTGGGTCAAGAGAGTCGGTCAGTAGATCATCATGACTCAGTCGAGATGGTTTGTTACCTATGTTGCTAACATGGAGGAGTGGAGACACATGCACACACTCTAAAAATGAAAACTTAAAGTTGTTGGCCTTACCATATTTTTTCAGCTGACTAAACAAAAAACATTGAGTTGTGTTGTAAACTAATAAACATTATTTATTTCAACTATCTTTTTCAAGTTTTTTGGCTAAAGTTGGCCTAACTTAATAACTTGAGTTAGCAAACCTCAAAACTGTGCATTTGAGGTCAGGACAAGTTCTAGAAGTTGAGACAACAAGAACTGGGGTCTCCAATGCATATCTGCAGGGGTTCCACCACAACGACACTGCTGCCATGTGCTGCCGACATCTCTTACACTTCTTACTCTCAAGGTGAGTATTTTGCTCAATATGGTACTAAAAGTCAGGGTTCACGTGTGCAGATTATACATTATTATATATTTATTGTCCCCCTCACGGCTAAAGAGAGTTGTAGATGTTAATTGTTTACCAGTTAGCTCTGTTAGCTCCGTTAGCTCTGTTAGCTCCGTTAGCTCTGTTAGCTCCGTTAGTGCGGCTACAGTGGAACTGGAGCTCATTTATTAAACACAATGAGCAGTGCTACAAATAACTGGTATACTGCTTATGTGTGCCTCTGATGTTAAAGTTTAATGTTACTTTAGAGACTCATTTTTACAATTGGGTGTCATGTAAACATGAATATATATGACATTAATTGTTGTTAATTGTCTTGGTGGACTGACAGGAGAAGATTGAGGTGCAGCCCATGGTCACAGAAATCCAGGAGAGATGGCCTGCCCTGTGTCTTAAGGAACAGGTAAGAAAATGTGTGTGAAAAAGTTGCTAACTATTTTATATCACAGAACTATTGCTTGCCTTATACAACGAGTAATTCAGCACCTTGCCAATAAAGGTATTCAGAAACTGACTACTTAAGAGAAAATCCATGTGAACTGGTTCGGTTGGATTAATGTGTGCTGTTTTTTGTTTATTTCAGATTTGCAGCAAGTTCTGATGTGTAACCAAGGAACTGTTGTGGACATTTAGAGCAGCCGTGCCAGGAAAAGGGACAAGACAGGGAGAGACGCTTGGCTGTTCTTGATGAACAGGTGAATTCATGTTATAAATATCATGTATTTTTGATTATGGTTCAGGGTTACCTGAGCAAGCCCTTAAAGGGATAGTTCACCCAAAATTGAAATTTCTCTCCTTGTGTCGACTAAGGGCTGGGAGAAGTTTCAGAGTTATCTGTCGCTTCTCTGAGTTACAGGGGGTCTTGGCATAGCAGTGCATGTCCATATAACGGTTGCAAATGGATACCAACTGTCTTCGTAACAAAAAGACACACCAAAAAACATCCAAATACCTCCATAGTGCTAATGTCCCTCTTGTATTGAAGCCCCGAAATGCGATATTGTCCTGAAAAAAATTAAATCTGTCTGTCCTCTTCCCGGTTCGTCCAAATTTGATGGATGCCACCCCAATATAAGACCTAAGTTTAAACTAGTCACAAATTAATCTCAGCTGCACTGTTTTTAACCAAATGTCCTATGGCTTTCCTGTGTCCAATTTCCAGACATCACAATGCATCAAAGCAGAGCATGTCTAGACCTCAGATTTCAGAGACACTTTTCCTGAAACGCCTGGTGAGTACAGAATGTCTGTTTTTATTTTTGGTCAACCATGAGTGCACATTAATTATCATGCACATATAATTCTCTATGCCATATTGCTTTAGAATATAGAAAAGATGAAATATCCACACCTTGGATTGTAGCTCCCAAAAAACCGTATTAATCACCAACGCCCCATATATTTTTGCCTTCCACCTACAGTAGCGTAACCCAGCTTAATGGCTGAGAGCCTCCTTTCTCCCTGGAACACAAGTAATTTATTTAACCAGCCATTTAATTTAAGGTTGAATATGGAGTTTTACCAGAATACCACAATCTATTGATCATTGTAGGCAACAACAACAGAAGAATAATTCCTGCAGTCCGTTGCCAGACCGCTGCTTAGTGTAGCACACTGTTGCTTGGGACGCCGCTCTGACCAGAGTAGCACAGAGAAAAACTATTTAGGATATTTCATTTCATTTATTAGTTTATTTCATAGGGACAGTGCACCACTAATCAACAGAGTTAAAAGAAAACTGTAAGTGGGGCAGAGTTAGCCAACAAGGCTAGTTACCTGATGTTTCATTTTTACCGCCATTGAACAGCTTCAGACTATTGTGATGTTAGATAAATGACTTGTAGCTTGTTACAGGGATGAATAGCAATTAGAATCACAGGCAAAAAAACTGTATAGCACAGTAACTGTACACTACAGGTTTACTCAGGCTGAGACACAAATTTAAAATTACACGCTGACATAGGTGTTTAGTTATCTTAACAGTGTTTATATTGAATTTGGTTGAATTTCTGCTTTCAACAGGACACCGATCCAGAAGACAGACAAACAAAAGGGGTCCAAATGGGAGTGCTCACCGTGTTCGTGGATGGTGCACCGGCCTCGCTTCAAACTGTTAACAGCATTGCTGTGGTGTTGCTGTAGTGCTTTTTGACTGTGTTGTGGTTTGGACTCTTTTAACAAGTTTGGCCACACCAGTCTGCATCTTTTTGTTTGTGGGTGCAGTGTACAGTACTTGCACTAGATAGATTTAATCATATTTGCTGGAATATTGCATTAAATGTTTAAATAAAGATGTTTTACTTAACTAGTATTATTTGTATTTGTATTATTTGTTGTTTTAGTTGCCACAACTTGAGAGTATTTATAAGTACAACTTGAATTTTTGAGTTTTGATGCATTTGAAAGGTAACTTATCTGAAACAAAAATAATAAGTTGAGACTACTAAATTTTAAGTGTTTAAAAAACTCAAAATTTGAAGTTATCTTTAAGTTAATTTACAAGTTATCTCAACAAAAGATAATTTGTTGGCTTAACTTTATGTGGTTTTATTCAAAACTTGAGAGTTTTAGTTGGACTCAAAACGCAAAAATCTATTGCAGCCAGTTACCTAGAATTTTTGAGTTTTCACAGCCCTTTATTTTTTACGGTGCATGCATACATACACTGCAGCTTCAGTGCTGTCTGTAAATAACACCTCAACACGTGTGAAGCCCACACAACAACCACCTGAAAAGGATCTGATAAGACTCACACTGTCAAGTCACTAAACATTAACAGAGGTGAAAGATCGTGGGAAATACACCGGCACCGTGAACCTTCTAGCTTCCTCTATTTTAGTTCAACTTCAGTCTGTGTTACAGATGTTGTCCTGAAGTTGTGTTTCAGTGGCAGGAACAACATGCATTCAATTTGAGAAGCTTATCAGAGAAATGATGACACACTTTTAAGTAGGAGAGAGCTGAAATAATGTTAATAAGCCTATTACAGTACAAGACTGAGTGCACAGCCAGAGGCTTTGTGAGGCACACTTCAACATTAGCATACTGCATTACCCATGCTAACATGCTGAGACTAAGCAGGTACAATATTCACCATCATAGCATGCTAACATGTGTTGATTGGAGTTAAAGTGTCCAATCAAATTGCAGTGGTGATGGAAATGTTATGAGTTTTGCAGGTATTTTGTCAGTAGTGTCGCACGATTAACTTCAAGGTAATCAAAATAGCAATATGACCTCATTCATAATCTGTATCACAGGAGTTTCAGTTTTGTTTGATAAAGATCAAATGTGTCACAACATTGTTATGTTGCTACAGCAACTCTCCGGCCAACAATTAATATTTGAGATAGATTCATACACAACCTTATAATAACCCTTCCAATAATAATAAGATCAGAGAAAAACAAGAATGTAATGTTGGCAGTAGAGGGAAAGTGAGAGGATCAACAAAGTCCAAATGATTTATTCTCCATCCACCAGAAGTGTTTGTACAGAACATGAGATATTTCACTTCTACCTTCATTTCTTTTACTAGATGCCTGCCACTACCATGGCTCAAAAGCTGTTCCATTAGAACATGCATAAATCTGTTATCAGCCCTTATAGGTGTTTGTTGTGAAACTACCATAGTATATCACACTTTTGAGTATTTATCCCAACATAACTTATAATCTTTTTCATCTGTGATTGTTGACATTATTCAGTTCATGGGAAATATCAACATCTGGCTCTCTGGTAGAAAAGCTGAAAACACACACACACACATCATGCCATCTTCATCTCTCTTTCTGTCTGAATCACACTGTCTTCATTCCCTTGGGGTTTTCTGAAAACCAGCCAACCACATCTGCTGTTTATTGAAGAAACTGGCGGTTGAACGCAGCTCGTACAGATTCACGGAGGACTGCTCTGAATGTTGTTAGCCCTGATGGCCAAGGGAGCCATGACAAATGAAAGGGCTCTCCTAATTCCCCCTCAGCTCCGCCAGACAACTTTATTGTGTCAGCATAAGGAAAACTACCAGAGTTAGGTGGTTGGAGACTTCACAGAGCAAAGCTGTGAGAAATACTACGACTATATCTCACAACTGGAAGCCCCACTGACAAAATGTGTTTCACCGAGGCCAAAGGGAAAAACACACTCACCTGTGAAGTTTCCGACTCATCGCCGCCGCTCTCTCTCTGTAATTGGTGGCTCGGGGGCCCGCCGTCAGGTGGTAAAGGCCGGTAGCCAATGAGAGGCACGTCTCTTGACTCCACCCCCGGCAGGTCATAACCACCTGTTCGCAGGTTTCGGGGGAGCATGGTGCCAGCTGCTGTGGACAGGAGGAACAGCGAGTGTTTGATGATGGCCTCTTAAGCAGCTGGTCGAGCAAAACACGTGCAACATTTAAAGTTATTTCTGCTGCTATTATTATATCCCCCCTCTTTCTTATCAAAAGCTCCTTTTATTACAGTGTGTTTCATATAAAGCACTTGTAACTGCTTTGTGCTTGAAAGTGGCTGTAAAAATAAACTTACATTGCTTAGGTGGACAGATTTCTAAACTGAAAAGTAGTAAGGCTCTATTTTTCATGATCAGACGATGTAGGCCAAACTTTGTGCAAAATTCTATTTTTGAGTAAATCCGGGATGAAAGTGTGTATTTTAGTGTAGTTTTTTTTTTCGCATTGGATAATGCAGGCGCACGGATTATACGTCAGCCTGTACACGATTCACTAGCCACTGATATTGGATCCGTAATCCGTCATTCAAACGTCTGACACACGCACACACACACGGAGCTCGGGCTCGCCCCAAGCTTTGAATATCCCGCCCGCTCGATAACGACCAATCAAATTCGTTTACCTTACTCGGGTAAACTCGTGTTGCAGCTCGTGACAACTCGGCGCGACAAACAGGACAAACGGCCATTTCTGTACACCTTTAAAAGGATTTAAACAACTGAACAAATGTCAAAATAAGCACCAATCAACTTCCTGTCAATGTAACAATAAACTGGCTAAATGATGCAGCTCCACACTCACACCGTTGTTAGAGTGTTTGTTTGCACTCTGAACCTGCCAAAGATCAGTTTAGGATACAGTATCAGGCCCAGCTTTGGTTTGGCAAACACTGTAAAAACATAACTTTTAAAATGAAAGGAAAACGCTACAATAAGTTTGTGGCAACATGGCAGACGTTTCATAGTTGATTTGTTTAACAAGTTCATTGTGCCCCACAGCAAGTGAGGATTTGCATTGCACCCCCTCCACACACACACACACACACACACACACACCCTCCTCCTTCCATTTCCCTTTCCTCTCTTTTGCCATTTGGCCTGCCATGAAGATAGACATCTAGTAAACACTGCTTCAGGAAGAGAGGTGCAGGACGGACGGACAGAGATGTAGGGGAGGCTGATCCAGTGTAAGCGCTATGGACTTGTAAGGCCACATTGAACTTGAAACCAATTTGACAAAAATATGCAGAACGGTTGTCGGGCAGCTGCTGTTAAGTAACACAACTCCACGGGATCAATCAAACAGGGCTGCTGGCACATTAATCCAGGTGAAAATGACCTTGGAGGAGGCTGCCGGAGTTCTGGATGAGAGAGAGAGAGCCTCAAGTGTGATATGAAAAATGTGCTGGCACTCCCAACTTTCCATTGTGCTTTTGTCCTGGACTCCTGCAGCTCTGAAGCCATGGGTTATAGTGCAACCCTCGCTTTCTCTTACATCCTCGTTCATCTTTGCACTTTTGATTTAGGAGAGAGAGGGCGAGAGAGGAGAAGACACATGCAAGCAGGCCTGCAGCGAAAAAAACAAGTCATAAACAGTGCTGTTTATTCCCCACCACCACCAACGGCCATGCATGAGTCTGAATGCCTGCTATTCAGTGGCTCTGACCAAAGCAAACACAACACATATGACTGTGCTTCAAACATACAGCTGTAACTAGGCTACGGTTAAGTCACACCCCATAATGCTCCTTTTTCTGCTCCATAAATGCAGCCATAGGGTGGTGCTACAGTTATATCCAGTCCTAATGATAGCATCTGTCACAGTGCAGGCTGGAGGGGGTGAGAAGAGAACAGAGTCTGACAGTGCGAGCTGAGGGGCTGTAAAAGTTTGTGCGTGCTGACACTCCTATTAAAACACACAAGTGGTGACATTTGCTTCCTACTGAGTCATTCAGTGACACGGAGGCCCCTGGACATTTGCAAAATGAAAAAAAAAGAAAAAAAGAAGCGCATTAAAAAAAAGATCACCTAGCCTAAATAGAGGAAGAGGAATAAAAGGAAGCTATCGATTCCAACTTACCGACAGCCCAGTGTCATTCGCGGGGATGAGGAGCGACCTGGCGCGGTCAGCCGGGTTCATGCAGCGCTGCTTGAGACTGGAACGGCGGCCGGTCCGGCTCAGCTCAGCTGTGGAGGAGAGTCGCACCCATCTGTACCATCGTTAGCGACAGCGACAACGACGACGAGGAGGGAGTCTCCGTCCTCCGTCCTCCGCCTGGCAAACCTCCCCCACCCTCTCTCTTTCTCTCTCTCTCTCCCCCCCTATCAGTGTCCCCACGCCGCTCGTCTGTCCAGCCTTCAGCAGCTGATAGCGCACTTTGGTCTGACTGCAAACTCTCTCTCTCTCTCTCTCTCTCTCTCTCTCTCTCTCTCTCTCTCTCTCGCTCTCTCTCTCTCCCCCTGACGTCGCACTTCCTGTATGTTGTGCACTCAGCGCTTTGGCAACGGCACCGTTTCTCAGGCTGGTACCGGGTGAGGACAGTCTGCCGTGCGCCACACTGCGCCGCTGCTCCACCGGGGTGAGAGCAGCCTGAGCCCGGCCGCGTTTACGCTGGGACCGGCTCGCGCGCACGCACACACGCACGCGCCCTTCTTTTGCCAGTAGATGAAACTCCTCAACTCATCTAACCCAATACTGGCTGTAACTATAACCCTGATTCCAGATCAGCTCTGAAAACAAACTGAAATTTGTAAAATAGCTCAAATAAACACAACTTAGGCTACATCCAACTGTAGCCTAAGATAAAACATGAATCCAACTTAAAAATTAAAGGGATAGTTCACCCAAAATTCAAATTTCACTCATTATCTACTCTCATGTCACCTAAGAGCTGTGAGAATTTTCAGATTCCTCCGTTCCTTCTTCTGAGTTACGGGGGTCCGTGCAGCAGTATTTGTCCATATAATGGTTGTGAATGGATACCACTTTTCTTCGTCCAAAAAGACACACCGAAAAACATCCAAATAATGTCCCTCTTGTATTGAAGCCCCGACATGAGAATTGTTCCAAAAAAAATAAAATCACAGGAATTTTAGAATTTTTATGGTTTTTATGTGAGATCTTTTAATGTGAGTTTTTATGTTGGTGTCTGTATGTTTATGTTTAACTGAGCCCAAACTGATGACAATGTTCTGTCCCTGTGACAGTCTGACAGACAATAAAGTTTTTTGAATTGAATTGAATATTTTAAGCTTGTTTGTAGCGGAAGCTCAGTTCACTACTCTTCCTGTGTCAGTGCAAATCGGCGGAACAATTTCTCATTTCGGGGCTTCAATACAAGATGGACATTACAGACGAGCAGTATGGAGGTATTTGGATGTTTTTTGGTGTGTCTTTTTGGACGAAGAAAGTTGGTATCCATTGACAACCATTATATGGACAAATACTTCTGCGCGGACCCCCCCGTAACTCAGAGAAGGAACAGAGGACTCTGAAAATTCTCACAGCTCTTAGTCGACATGAGGGTGAGTAGATAATGAGTGAAATTTGAATTTTGGGTGAACTATCCCTTTAAGATAACTAACCTACTGTTAGTTTGTCATTGGCCTACACTACATTTAATCTTAATTCAGTGGAAGGAGATCCTGAACTAAACTGATCTTAATCCTATTTGGTTTATTGATCCCAAAACTAATGTTCAGTTATGTAACATAGTAATGCACCTCAATTAGGAAGCACCAGTGGTCAACAGGTCCTACATTTCCCAGAATGCAACTTGACAGCATCTGTCATCAGAGGCTCTTTCTATCTCTTACATCCACCTGCAATTTATTTTTAAAGAGATAACCTTTGTGACATCATCAGGGTGCTTTCCCAACACCGGAGAACTCATTGCAGAGCTATAGAAGATGTTACTCAACTGTTTTCACAAGCAGTACCTTTTACAACATGTGATGAATTACATCAAAATAATTAGTCCGTAAAAATGGCGTCACTCTGTGGTGACAAAGGAAAGGAAAAATACTCAAATAAACGAGCACAGAAGCTGATCCGGGACATCAGGAATCACTGGATAGTTTGATGAGGGTGGAAATGATTTGAATCATATGATCTGGACTTTACAGTCACCACCTGAACACCTTTGGGAACCTTTGTATCCAAAACCATCATCAAAGCACCAAATTAGAGAATGACTGCAGCTCAAGTGGCCCAAGTGTATCAAAACCAACATCAAAAACCAGGATGACACAAGGTGAAGGTGCTCAGGTGGAACGACAAAAAACTGTGCAACCAGGATTACAACATATAGATAGACCTGACTCACTAGTGTGTGCGTGCATGTGTGTCACTACACTTAATTAGCTGATGCTCTTATCACTGACTGACATTACACATGGTGCTGTTGCAGGGATGGTGTGATGTGTGGACCACTCCCACCTCACTGACTGTCATCATGTCACTGGGACAATGATAAGAAAGTAATTGACAACAAAGTACTGACAGCAGAAAAATTTTAACACAAAATACAACACATGATACACAGTACATAACATGTAACACAAAAATTCCTCCATCATACAATGTCTCCGAAACTAATGGCTAAAGATAATGACAAACTTGTACAGATTAAATAACTGACCATAGAAATGATCTGTGGTATGAAATAAATTAATATATTCAAAATATAAATCCATTGTGTAATATGTAAAGCAGAATCTACAGAACTGAAAAGTATGCTCATTACAATGGACTGTCTAGTGTACTCACTCTGGAAGACATGACTCCTCTGGGCATTACAGCACTTGACAGCCTCTTGTTAAATTTATAGTTAGCCTATAGGCTATATCTTGTCTTAAGAGAAGTTGTTTTTCATATCAGCTGGTCATGTCTATAAGATGCTATTTGTGTTGACACACCAATCATTGATTATGATCGGATCATGTGACACTGTCATGGTAATTAACATTTACATCAGAATCTGGACCAGAATACTTAATTGATCCCCAGGGGGTAATTAGGTTATGTTACAATTGCACCAAAAATAGGCACACAGGATAGGAAGAGGATACGGACACAATAAAAAATAAGGATAGGTGTTATTTGTACAGTATGTTTGAGTAAATAGAAAATAGAGAAGAAAGGAGAGGTCAAGTCCAGTATGTTTAAGGCCAGTCACATCTGAGCACGTTAAAAACCTTGGTGTGATTTTAGATTCAAAACTGAGTTTTAATCTTCATGTTAAAAATATAACCAAGACTGGTTTTTATCATCTTAAGAATATTGCCAGAGTGCGGCCAATTTTATCACAAGCCAACACCAAGACATTAATGCATGCTTTTATCACTTGAAGAATTGACTACTGCAACGCTTGTCTCTCTGGTCTCTCTAAGAAAACCATCGCTCCACTCCAGCTACTACAGAACTCAGCTGCACGAGTCTTAATGAGGACCAGACAGAGAGCACACATTACACCGATCTTAAGGTCTCTGCACTGGCTACCTGTCTGCTTCAGGATTGATTTTAAGATCCTTTTAATGGTTTTTAAAGCTCTTATTGGTCTCGGTCCCAGTTACCTATCTGATTTGCTTTTAACATATGAACCCTCTAGAACTCTCAGGTCTTCAGGCAGCGGCCTTTTAATTATTCCAAAAGTTGCGAACAAAACATATGGTGAGGCCTCATTTTATCATTACGGCCCACGCCTATGGAACCGACTGCCTGAGGACTTGAGGAGAGCAGAGGATCTGGACATTTTTAAAAGCAAACTGAAGACCTACTTTTTTAGCCTTGCTTTTAACTGATTCGTACTATTTCTATTATTCTGAAACATTCATTTAATTTAATTTATCTTATTTTCTTATTTATTTATTTATTATTATCTTTTTTTAAATTCTATTTTAATTCATCCATTCTTCTTTCTATTTTATCCCACTACACCTGTCTATTTTACTTCATTTTATCTAGTGTCTTTCTCGTCTTCTCTTTTTATCTATTTTACTTCATTTTATCTAGTATCTCTCTTATCTTCTCATTCTATCTATTTTACTTCATTTTATCTAGTTTCTTTCTCCTCTTCTCAATTTTATTTATTTTACTTCATTTTATCTAGTGTTTTCCCCACTGCAAATGAGTGAGTATAAGATAGCGTTTCCCCGATAAAATCCAATGTTCTAAAATTATTGTGTGAATGTGTATGTGTTTGTGAATTTATGTATGTCTCCCTAACATGTGTTCCTATTAGTCCAGTGGACTGGGTAGGAAGTGAAGAGCCATGTAGCCAGATTGTCACATGACCTATTGGCCATAGATGCTTTGTGGAAAAAAATGCAAAGCAGTTAACAGGTAGCTATATGAAAGAGTCAATATTGGTCCATAGTAAATACAATAGGATAGTGACCCATCATATCATATCATATCATATCATATCATATCATATCATATCATATCATATCATATCATCACGTCACGTCACGTTACGTCATATAATGTCACGCCTCGGCGGCTCGTGTCAAACCTGAGTCTGGCTGTAATGACCCTGAACAGCCTCAGCCTTGTCAGGGCTATGTGTCAGGGTGATCGCAGTGCAGTTGTAGTCCCTGTATTTGGTCGCCGCCTAGCGGTCACAGTCGGAAATTGGCACTTTACCACTTTTTAATCTGCCAGGGGCCATTTTGAACCGCACGGCGGTGTTAGCACACGGCTGACTGCTGTGAGTAATGTGTAAGACATAAACAAGAAAAGACACAAACAGGGAAACATAAACAAACAAGAGGCTTGAATTGGATTGGATGCACGAGGCCGTAGCCAGAAAGAGCAAAACGTGTAATTCCTCCAAAGCAGTTTAAGTGTGAGTATAATCTAAATAGGTATGATGAATTTTTCAATTGTAACCTAATGATGATGCCTCTCTTATTAGAGTCCCTGCCTGCTGTTTGCCTTTGTTCAAAATACTTCATTGGTTTCCTATATTCTCCTTCATGTGCGAGTTTGGTTTATGTGTTTGTTAAGTCAGTGTTTGTGAAGTCTGTGCTCTGCAAACATGTTGGATTTATGAGTGAATTTGTGTGTGAACGACATATTTCTCCATCACACATTAGTCACCTACATCCTGTCCTGTGAGAAGAAGTGAATCTCTGGGTGCCACATCTGTCCTGCAGATGTAGAATGTGTTAGAAGAGAAAGGACACTGCGGAGGTTCCTCCAAATTTCCCAATGTTTTGATATAAAAAAAAAAAAAATCAAATTACAGGGTTGTAGGTTTATTGATTTTTTAACGGCTAAAAAAAGCGAGATTTTTGCGCCACAATACAGTGACCTCATTTTGCCTGCAAGTAGTGCTAATATCCTATATTACCACCTCATTTTCACTCGTCTAATAACAGCGGAAATGTTCCCAGTCTTACAGAAGCCAGGGGCTGAGGCCACTAATCACTGCTGATAAATACAAGTTTAAATGTGAGCGCTGTTTGCTCAGCCCCTCTCACTTTTCTCCAACTTTCCTCCACGGGTTTCCGCTAAACTTGGCCGGTCCCTCTTGTTACAGACCAATTAATGAGGCGGCTAAACTCACTAATTGGCCACTTAATTGGCCCCTGTAGCTGCGCGCGCTGCTTCCGCCGGCTCTCAGCGCACCAGCAGCAGCAGCAGCAGCAGCAGCCCTCCCTCCTGTCCCTCCCTCGGCTCCCAGACATCCCAATCCCACCTTGTCACAACGATTTAGGGTCAGTCCCCCCCCCTCCCTCCCTCCTCCGCCCCCACGCGGACGGGAAAAGGTGGACCCCCCGCCGCCGCCACCGACACCTCTCCCCTCCCCTCCCCTCTCCTCCTCCTCCCGCCACCTCTGGACGCCCCCCCCCCTCCCCCCTCACATCAGCACCTCACCTCCTCTTCTATCACTATCTCCCTCCCACTCTATCTCGGTGTTTTATGTCTGCGTCACAACAAGTCGGTCGAGAGCGCGAGGCAGATGATGGCGTCTCTGGCGGCTTGATACCGGTGCTGCTCTGACAAACCCCGGCTTTAATAGCATCAATAGGTGGCGGCGGCGGCGGAGAAGGAGAGGGGAGGGGAGGGGGGGCGGTAGGAGGAGGGGGAGGTGGGGAGGGGAGTGGGGGGCTGGGGGGCTGGCGGGGGGAGCAAAAAGCGACGGGAACATGACGAAACGGCATCACGGAGGACGGACAAACTAGGCTGAGAGACGGACGGACAGTCAGTCGCCTTTCCTCCCCCCCACACCCCACCACCCCCCCTCCTTCTCCTCCACCCCCTCCTCCTCCTCCTCCTCCACCTCCTCCTCCTCCACCTCCTCCTCCTCGCTGACGGCTTGACTGACACACACGGGCGCTTGGCACAGACAGGGACATACATGCACATCATCCACTTTTTGCAAACACGCAGGCTGCGCATCGGAGCGGGCAGTAATTGGGCAGCGGAGATCCACAGCAGATGAGGGGCATTTCATGTCCAGGCTGCCCAGGAAATCACTGTGACCCCGACGGAAAGGAGTTCGACTTGACAGGTACCCTTCACCCGGCCAGCTCTCTGTTACTGTACAGTCTGCCTGATGTGCTTTTTTTTTTTCTTTTTTTTTTCTTTTTGATTCACAAAAGGCTACACATTACATACACTGTTATGTATCCCGCAGTCTGTCTTGACTTGAGTGCATGCACTGGAACAAATGCTCAACGTGCAGTAGATAATGCCTGCACAGTCATTTCACGCATCTATTCAAGTTTTTTAAGATGTTGGGAGAGAAGAGGATAACAGCAAAGTGCAGGCAGATGCTTCAAGTAGCTGCACAGTGATCTTTGTTCGTTCAATCAAACTGTATTGCAGCAGTCATCATGCAGTGTGTGTGTGTGTGTGTTTCTCATGTGTGCAGTAATCATTTGTCTTGCTCTCCGGTTGTGTACTCACTCTCATCGTTCACTGTGGTGGATACAGGCTGTCGTTATGCTCTGGTCTAAAAAGAGGAGGGGGGGGGGGGACTGGGGGGGTGTGATGGTGGGAATAGGGGAGAGGGGGGGGGGGGTTGGTGGGTTTTAACCCCTTTGCACCGAAGCCCGCCTGTCTGAGAGCCAGCCGAAACGCCGGGGCCATAAACCCCTCTGTCAGCAATGGCAGCAAAGTATTCATCGAATAAATCGGATTTCCATTTCACATGAGCCCTGCTCTCTCTCCCTCTTCTCTCTCTCTCTTCCACCCCTCTCTCTCTCTCTCTCTCCCCTCTCTGTCTCTCTCCTCAGGATGGGGGGAGTAAGTGAAGGAGATGATGTGTTGGCTCGATGGAGTGATGGACTACTGTACCTCGGCAATGTGAAAAGAGTAAGTGCATGTGGAAGTGTGCGTATGCCTGTGTGTGTGTGTGTGTGTGTGTGACAGAAAGAGACTTTTTCAGTGTGCGTATGCAGTGTGTTTGTGTGAGTCACTGTGTGTGCGAGTGTGTTCACCCGGATTTTGAAAAGACTTCCATTTAGTTTTGTCAATCATTCCGCTCACCTGCTATCTCCCTCTCAGGTAGATGGAGTCAAGCAATGTTGTCTGGTGAGATTTGAGGACAACTCAGAGTTCTGGGTACTGAGGAAGGACATTCACTCGTGTAAGGAACTCTTATTTTCTTCTTCTCGTCCTCCTCAGCTGGTAAACAGCTTCCCGTTGGGTTAAAAAAAATGCACCTGGTTTGAGGTTGTCCTAATGCACGGATGCTGAGCCGAACTCGCACTCAAGGTGTTTGTTTCCACTCTGAAACTTTGCCTGAGGAGTTGCAGGAACACTTTTTTTGATTTTCTCCCCTGGCGAGTTTAAAACTTTCACATTTTTTGTACCTTTTTGTTTTTTTTTCTAGATTTCTGAATTGTCGCACACACACAAAAAAAGGAAAAAAGCCGAAAGGAAATCAGAGTCACGTTGAAGATTATGATGCTGAGTGCTCTGAGTATCATGATGGGGGCACGTTGAGATGTAATTGCTTTATTAGAGCCTATTTATGAATTTATTAGACTAATGACTCCTCGGGGAAATGGCGCCCCCACTTCCACCTAACATCAAGCAGAGGGTGGAAGTTGGACGCTTGTTAGGACCATGCTGAATATCCGCCTGTCAAATGAAGTGAAATCTGAAAGGGTGCAGGAGACACTGAAATCAATGAGGTGGCAAGGATGTGAATCAATATACATAAATTAATGCCACTGACTGCTCTCCCCCTCTCCTGCTCTCTCACTGTCTGTCTTCCTCTCACACATCTACTTCCTCCCCTCCCCTGCCTCTCTCTGTCTTTCTGTGTTTGCCTCAGTTGCTGCTGGAGTGGAAGAAGTTTGCTGTATTTGTGACGCCCCGCCTCTTAAAGAACCCCTCATAAATTGTCTTAAATGTCGCCACGGTAAGGAAGCACGCCTCATCATACGCCGTCAAACGGTGGTTGTCCAACCGTTCCGGCACTGACCTTGAAGATCTGACATAGCATGGTAAATAACAGTGTTGCTCTTTGAAAAAAAAGAAAGAAAGGAAGAAAGAAAGCAAGAAAAGAAAACCACATCATAAATGATAGATACAATCTGTTGCACCTGCCTCCTGACTAGAATCATAATGAATGAGATGCTGATATACACAGAACTTAATTCATAGACTTTAATGCACCAAAGATGTTTTTACTTATTATTAATTCACAAATCCCCTGCAGATATGTTTCAAGACATCTGAAATACTTTTGGATGTTTAGAATAATAATTTGTGTCTGATGTGTTTTTTTTTTTTTCCACAAGAAAGTTCAAGTTAAAAATTCTCAAAATCTGCCCCCATTTTCCCTCATAGGAGAATACAGATTCTGTGAAGATGCAAATGTTTTACATTTCAAAAGTTTAACTTTGGGACACAAGATGTCTCCTTCCTCACTGTTGAATCCACTTTCAGTAAATGTGCATCAGCTTCCAGGCAAGTTAGTCATGTTATTATGTGCACAGGTGAACTTGAAAACAACCGCACAGCGATGGTCTAACGTTCAAACAAAACAGGAACGATAAGCAAAACTGATTTCAGAGCGGATGAGCTCTGAAATGAAATAAAGTGAAGCGCTAGTGAGAAGAAGTTCAGCTCAGAACCAGGATTGCACGGGCAGGAAATGGCGGCGGATTTTACCGCCACGTCGCTCCAGCTCTGTCAGGCGGCTGACAGTTTGTTTTGAGGCGAAAAAGCAGACAAACATAACTTCCTGTTCCCAAAATGCAAATAGTAAAGCAAAGTACTTTGCGTGCTGCCGAAACAAACCAGCGGAGCACTAAACATGAAGATGCTTTTGCCCATTATTGTCACTCCGCCTGTCTGTCTTGTAAACACGAATTAAACGCTCTGCCTCCTCCTCCTCCTCCTCCTCCCATTACAGGTTATCATCCAGAGTGCCACACGCCGACCATTGAACCGGAAGCTGACAGCGACTCGTGGATATGTCGGCAATGTGTCTTTGCAGTCGCTACCAAGGTCAGACTGCTAATCTCCGTCGTCTCGCACTGGGGTGGGGCGGGGGGTGGGGAGGAGAAGAAATAACATTCAGTGTGAGAAATCCAGTCAAATATATCAGGCTTCGCTGCCACTACAGTGTTGTGTATACGACAGGTAATGGGTTTATCTGAGGCAAAAGCACACTAATTCCCCCAGTATTGACTTCAGTATTAGATGTTCTACATTGTGTCCAAGGAATCATGAGCGATCAATAGTTATGAGTCTGAAAAACTGCACTGAAGTTGAGAGAAGTACATTTAAAGTCAATCAATCACATGTGCTCCAGTTCTGTAGATATGAGATTGAGAAAGCACCCAGTTAATTGTCAATCGCTCAATGTCCATATCTCATTGTCCAGACTTCCTCTCCCTCGGACACTATCTCTCACAGCTGACCTACAATAAAATGAGACGAATTGCCTTCTGCCCAACGAATGCGATCCGTCTCCCCTCGCCGCTCTGACATGACAGCGATTTGAGGGGGGTCACCAACCAATCAGCTGTGTCCTAAAAAAAATATTGTGTTTTCCAGAGAGGCGGAGCCCTCAAACGCGGACGCTTCGCCCGTCTCATGCAGTTTATGAAACTCCGACTCCCCTACCAGCTGTCGTCGTTAGACTGGGACCCGCAGCATCTGACCAATCAGCAACAGTGTTACTGCTACTGTGCCGGACCTGGAGAGTGAGTGACACTGCAGAGGCCAGTCTGAGTTTGAATGTACTGCTCATGTATGCTCTTTCATGGTAGACGTTTCCCCCCCCCCACCACCACCCCACCCCCCACTCCCCCACCAGCAGCTTGATCTCATCTACGTCAGTGTCGTCTTGTGGATTATTTGTAAATTGCATGCAGCGAATCAGACGTGCGTCAAACAGCATTAGCAGGATTTTTTTTTTTCAACTTTGTTTTGACTTTCATGAAATGATATCTGAGTGATGTCTGCTGGCAAACTCCACTCGCCTGGCATCTTAAAGCAGAATAAGAACTAACTCCCAGCCGCCATATCTCTATGAGCGCTTGTACCCGGTGGGAGTTCACACCTGAAGACGCGTTTCAGTTTATGAAACGTGAAGTGTCAGGCAGCTGCGCTCATCAGCTCCGCAGCCTTCCTAAATTATGCATAAATGCAGACTTGTCAGGTGACAGATGTTGGACACATTAATTCATTCATGTGTTTAAAATGTCTTGGTGTTTTCTCGATGAATTGCAGGTGGAACCTAAAGATGTTGCAGTGCGGAGGCTGTGGTCAGTGGTTTCACGAGGCCTGCACGCAGTGTCTGACCAAGCCATTACTGTATGGGGACAGGTGGGTCACTGAGCTTTACAGCAGAACCTGCACTAGCTTCTCATACTCACAAGACCAAGTACATCTTTCAACTGTAATAAATGAAATTATAAACGTCAGGTATTTGGTGAAGCCAGACCGATCTAGTATATTTAAAAGAGAGATTGATTTCACAGTGAATAAATTATGCTAATTATATACTGCAAACTATACTGTTAGATCGGAATTCAAAAAAATATTTAATGCTTGAATTAAGATGAAGAAATCGAAGGAAATAACATAAAACTGTCGCCTGTAAAACATTTTGACTACACTTTCTATCTGCACGTCTGTCAGTATAAACACAGGATTCCAGTATATTTGTGAGCAGCCAATATCAGCCAATCATATCATACATCAGTCAGGATTTAATATTTGGATTTCATGTGAGACATGTGACTTCTCTGTTGACCTGCTTTATATTGATCAGTTTTTTTATTGCGCAATTACTCACCACATGTTGTTTATTTCTTGATTGGGGGACAAAGACAAAAGAAGTGGTTGGGTTATTTATTTGTATGAAATACAATCATGCTAGGGCTAGATAATAATAGCAATAACAGGTTGACAATTTCTTTGATCATTTAAAAAAGTAAATGAAGAGTCAGAGTTGCTTATTTTATCTAAAAATATATAAGTACCATTATATAAAACAGAATATATAGGAAGCTAGAACCATTTTCCTTGATGAATAAATCGATTATCAAAATTGCTGTTGTAAAGTACGTCTCTTGTGCAGGATGAATCGCCCCAGACAAAGACGTCTGCTTGACAGCTTCACTTGTCAGAGAGCCGCTTTAATTGGCTTAAGACTAAATTATTAGTGCGCATGTTAATGTACTCGCTGACTCGCGCCACAAGGACAAGAGCTCCTCACATCCACAGAGTGGTAAAGGGACAGTGACAGACAGCAGAGACAGACGCATCATCTCCCCGGTACTGTAGCGGTTCAGATACAATGTTGGGCGGATACGCAGGCTGCTGATCACGCTGCGGTTTGATCGGCTCATGCGTGTAATAAAATGTATCCATCCATTAAGTTATTATTGTCATTAACCATCTGTGTTAGCCGACTGGGTTTTACACCCACCCTGACACCGTGTTATTGCCAAACCTGTCTGAGGGAGTGAGGGAGGGAAGGAGTGAGGAAGGGAGTGGGGGGGTTGAAGGAGGGATTAGATTTAGATTGACAGTCAGGGAGAGTGAGGCCGGATTGGTACAACATCTGCTGAGCAGGTGATGGAGGAAGAGTGAAGACTGAGTTCACAGTTGGAATAGTAAGCATGTGTTGCCGTCATACTGTGTCTGCACTTCATCTCTCCCAATGACCTTCTGCAAACATGCGCATACAGAAGGACAGATGCACACAGCGTTGTTGTGGTATGAGTTTCAGGGTCACCCACAACAGAGCGTCATTATAGTGGAACAGATATACCTGTCCATTTATTTTCAGTTCAGGTTGATTTATATGCTAAAATATCTAGAGACACATACACAGATGGCGAGGACAGTAAAGAGTCAGGAGAAGAAGTGTAAAGGTTCTTAAAGAGAAACAAAGAAAGAAATCAGCATCCATGATATGGAAGCTGCAAGATGGAAAGAAAGGAAACAATTTAAGATGACAGATGAAATTGTTTGACAAACAAAACCATCAAGTTATTTTTCAGAGTGCTATGATACTTGTCTGATCTTCTGTCTTTTTTCTCCCTGTGTCTGTTTTAGGTTTTATCAGTTCCAGTGCTCTGTATGTACAAAGGGTCCAGAGACCATCCAGAGACTACCCATGACCTGGTGATGTTTACACTACAGTACAGACATGTTTACAACAGCATATGGCAAACATTTTATCCACTTAAAGTTATACAGCACAACTGAAATCACATTTGGGACTTACTTCTACTTCACAAATTTTCCTCATTGAATTCTAAAATGTCATGTCCATGATTTTCACATAGCACAGCACAGACTGGTGATGTAGTTTGTGAGGAAATGGTTTCTATAGGAAAATATAAAAAAATATATATTAAAAAAATCAGAAAATCCATACCATTGTTTTCTATTTTACCTCATTATCTTTTTTTTTCTTTTGCAGGGTGGATTTGGCTCATTTAGTGCTCTACCATCTCTCGCTGTGCTGCAAGAGGAAATACTTTGATTTTGACCATGAAATCCTGTCCTTCACCAATGAGAATTGGGACTCGTTGCTCCTAGGCGCGGTATTGATATCTCCTCATTTAAGCACCATGATGAAATGATGTGAAATGCTGCCAGCCTTTATGCATTTGAGACATAAATCCTATTAACCACTATTAAAGTAAAATTTAAAGTTTAAAAAAACTATGACCTCTACGTAAAGCTTAAAGGGGAACAACAAGAAGTTGAAAATGAGATGTTTTAATGATGGCCGACATTGTTTCCCGACCCCACAGTCCTGTCAGATGAGCTCTCACTCCCTCAAAATCTGTAATTTTGCAAATGGGCTCAAACTGATTTTCAAGTGGATATTATTTGATAGCTACTTAAAGTACATTCAGCTGAGACTAGTTTTGTCAAATTTGCGTTTGTACTATTTATGAGTGATTACTTTTATTGGCATCCCATAGCTTAGATCTATCAGAGCAGCTTAGAATTTCAACTTTTAGCTAAAGACTGTTTCAAAAGAATTTCAAAACATTGAACTGGCAATGCTTTATCTAATCATTAGTAAACAATTTAAAACTGTTATTTTGAGTTCAAGTTTAACAGTTTCATCAATTACAGTTGTTGCTTTTAGCGATTTCAAGTGTAAATCAAATCACTTTTCATCAGGTAACATTTATACAAATTTCCACCGGCCATTATTTTCAACAAACTGTTCCACCTCTGCTCACTTGATCACTAGTTTCCTGTCACTGCTGCTGCCTGCGTGTGGTGTGAAGGTGTTGCAACAGACGAGGGCTGGTGTGAGCTTTACGCTGTGCTGTCAGTACAATTTGCTCAAGATCAGAGTCACATTGATTTATGTGCTTGTTTGTTTTCCACAAATGTGTGTGGTCTTTTCACATGTCACCTGGGGTAAAAGAATGAACCCCCGCCCACCCAGTTGGGAATCACTAATGTAGGACACTGAATATTTGCAGTCATAACGCTTTTGGACAAATCTGCAATCTGAAAGTTAAAAAGTAAATGCGACTGATACCAGAGGGAATATTCTCAGTGTTTTCCTGTGTGTGTCTGAGGTTTAAGTTTCTCCTTTGAGCTGTTTTCACATTTTGAAATGCAATATTTGCTCTGTCTTCAACATGACAGCAGGCAGCAGCCATGTATCTACAACAAGTAGTTTTCCATATCTACACCATCGCTGTCAGAGACTGTAAAGGAAAATGACTGTATGCATTAAAGGTTTTCTGTCTGATGGCCGTTGGCTGTGTAAACACCTTTGATTTTTCATTCCTGTCTGTCCTCCAGCTCTCTGACACGCCGAAGCAGGACCGCTGTCACAATCTCCTCAACGCTCTGAACTCCCACAAGGACAGGTAAGTCATCGCATATGATGAGAAGAATAAACACTGGCCACACATGACTAGATTGATGAGTAGCGCTCCATGAATAGGGGAGTCTTCTTAGTGCTTCGAAGTCGGCGGTGTTGGACATGCAGGTTGAAAGGAGCGAGGGGAAGTGTGTGACTCTGAATAAAGAGCGAATAAAATGTAACGGCCGATTAGACGAAATTAAATTTAAACACTCTTTGGTGGCTATTTGGTCTTGTTAGAAGAGGACACAAGTCATAGGTATTTAATCACAATAACCAGTCTAGAGCTCCAATTGCTGGTGGTTGGTCTTCATTGAAAATTTGCAAAGTACCTTGCAATTACAGAACTGCAAATTTCTTCAGGCAAAGTCTGCTCTAATTACATATACTCAATTACACAGTCGCTACCTTTGAAATGTTCCAGAGCCTACTTTTCCATTAGGTGAATAAGTTCATTTTGTTACACAACTTTAAATTCTTTATTAGCATCAAAGAGGAATAAGGATGACAACACACTCGTGATGATGTGATAATCAGAACCACTGCTTCTGCGTCTCCGCTGTTGTCCAGGTTTGTCTCTGGAAAGGAGATCAAGAAGAAGAAGTGTCTTTTTGGGCTTCAGGTCCGAGCTCCTCCTCCGCTGACGTCTGATTCGTCCCCCCTCATCACCGACCCACCTATCAACATCACACACCGGAGAAGGTCAGAGTAAGGACAGTGTCTCTCTTTTCAGCTCTTATCTCAATAAGAGCTCTGGGATTCCCACAGGGCGTATAGTCATTACGCCTGAACTCAGGAATCAAAGGACCGCAATTTTCATATGAGAGCGAAAGAATCAGTGTCTTAATATTCACCTAAAAGTGTCTAAACCTGCCCTCTGGGTGCTTACGTATGTACGTCTGCAAGTGCGAGTGTGTGTGCGCACATGTGCATGCACGTGTCCCAAAACACGTTTGCAGATTTTTCATTTTGAATCATTTTTAGCATTTAGCTGCTCCTTATTCAGACTCATTTTAAGACGTGGGGATGCTTTCTTATAAACCACATCTTTTCAGTTCATTTTTTAAGTGACTAAAGTTTAGTGAATGGCTGATTGGAGTGATTATTTATCTTTTTACGTTAACACATTGACGGTGTTAGGGTTACATAAGGTCAGATTAAGTACAGAATCTGTGCCTTACGTTTTACAGATAAGCTCTGATGAGAAAAAAAATTCAAATATGTAATATTATGTTCTTGTATGAGTTTATCTAGTATAATGCATTGAAAACAAATGAGCAACAAGCGCTTTTCTAAAAAAAAAAAAAAGAAGAGAGAACAAGATCACAATACAATGAAAAGAGGTAACAATATAAAAGGTTGGATTACATAAAAAAACAAACAAAAACACTATTATATAGAATTGGGGATCCTTCAGGTAATAAGCAGCCAGTCAGTGGTTACACAGAAGCTGTTTCTCTGAGCCAAAAAGGTTTTTGCTGCTACTAACATGAAGAGCTGAATATGTTGTTTGTCGACTGATCAGTCTGTCAATTCAGATCCTTCTGTCCGCAATCTGATGTTTGTGAAAATACAGGGAAGACTGCCATTGAACAGATAATAGGGTATAAAACAAAGAACAACCTTTGTTATTTTGTACATTTTATGATCTTTCTCTCACTTCCACAGTCGAGCAGAATTGGCCGTCTTTTTGCACAAAAACACTGAAATAACATCAGCGTCTGGCTCAGTGTGCTGTGGGATTTTATGAATCCTAATGTCTTTGATCCTGTGGCACCACCATCAGGCCAAAATTAACACAGAGAGCATTTCAAAAGCAACATCAAAATCTAATGGGAAAATTGTAATAAAATTCACCAAGCACGTTAATTCTCCTCAGAAGACAAAACCCTCTTTGTATCAGACACTTCACAAGCTTTCCCCTTTTCTCTGTGTCGCCCTCAGGCCTGAATGTCAGCTTCGTACACACAGTCAAGTGGCCAGAGTCAATTTACTGAATGCATTCATGCCAATAGGAGGATGGATCCTTTTGGATTTTAATGACTCCACGGTCGTTTCTTTAGCATCAGCCCAAAGACAAAACAAACATTTAACTTCCTTCCACTTGTACAGCTCTAATTATGGTGTAATAATGAACTTGCTGTCAAGTCTGCGCAGCGTTTTCCCAATAGTTTGTTGTAATAGACGTTTCAGCCTCAAGGTGGGTTTTAGACCTCTAGTCTCATTTTCCTAAACAAGCCAGGAGATGAGTTTAGTTGACAGAGAGTGGGGGAGAGGGGGGTGTGAGGAGAAAAACCTTTGAAGACGAAGTGTTTTATGTCAGTGTCATCTTTTTTTATGCCCCTCATATTTTTTATCCTCTCTGCTGATGATGTTTTGGACTCGTATTACTAGAAAATTTGTTACTAATACAACACAGGAGCAATCATTCAGACTATCACCTCACCTGCCTCTGCTTCTTGTGTTTTACATCTCTCAGTAGAGACAGGCAGAGACACACTAAAACTAAACACTGCACTTTGGGATTATATGTGTGTATTAATTCATGTGTTGTTGTTGTTGTTGTTGTTGTTCACTTCAGCCCGCTGTCACTGCCCTGCCAGAGGAGAGTGGGGGGGCCTGAGTCACGTAAATCAAAGCGTCGCATCATAGAGACACAGGTCAGTGGCTCTGTCTTCAACTCAGTGGAGGGTGTGAGTGTGTGTGTGTGTGTGTGTGTGTGTGTGTGTGTGTGTAGGTCTGGGCCACAAAACCTTTTCTGATTATGTTTTTTTTTTCTTCCTTTTTTCTTTTTCATGCAGTCAGGTAAACAGCTCTCTGTGATCGAAATAACCTGTCAGTCAGGCGGCGTGATGAAGCTTCATTTCGCAGTCTAAATCAGTCCGCGTGTCTTTTAACAGCCCATGCAGCCTCAGTGCCTCGCTATTTTTCTCCTCTCTCTTGCTGTATGTTTAATGCCTGCCGATGCTTTAGAGTCTACGGTCGGGGCAGGAGTGGCGTGCCAGAGACGAGGTGCTGTTGTGTGTTTAGCTCGGTTAAAATGTATAATTCAAATGCAAAACTTGGCTGCTCAAACACCCGCTCGTGTATTTCATCAACATCTGCAGTTCGGGGCGGCGCATTTATCATCGTCATCAAACCCCAATTCCCAGCGGATCACATTGAAACAGGCAACATCACATGTGGCGGGTTACTATTTTTACACACAGCATTCTTCTAACGGTGAATGCTCATTGTGCCGCTGCGTCCTCCTCCTACACATCACTCTCGGTAACGTGCGTGTGCACATACAGTAATCCTAGAACAATACGCTCCGCGGAGCACTCGTTTTCACTCTGGCACATCCAGGCCCCATTGTGCTTCCTCTGATTGATGCTAATCTCCGTCCTTCTTGGAGGAGCAGGTTTCGTTGTAGTGGGGAAAGTGAGATGGGGAGGAAAGCTGATATGCGTAGCCTGGGATCGCTTCCAAATGCACTTTGCAGTCGATTACAGTTTGGCCAGGTGGCGCTGGCACCTTGACAGTGCAGCACTGACAGAGCACATCCATTTAAAGGCACAGACGCGGACTAAGGCCACTGAATAATAATCTCCCATCCTAATACTGTTGCTGAGAGGGGGGATGATAATGGGCAGAGGGTGATGCCATATGTCACAGTCCAGTGATGAGAGATGCAGAAACTGTGGCGTCCACCTCTACATTGTGTCTTTTAGCGACTGATGATGCTCTGATGTTTTTACTCGTCATGGGTGGACGGCCAGCTCCATGCAGTGTGCTGTGAAGGATATACGTTTGAGCAGGACTTCCTCCGGTTGTGATGGACGAGCCTCGGGTTGATGTGATTCACAAGCACTGATGTATTTAGTGTGTATTTATAGACACATCTGCCCATTTCTGCCCTCAGGCAACATGCAAACATGGAATTAAAGCTCTCGCATGTTTCTTAACATAACAAAAACAAAACTAATCAATGATTACTGGACGACTGGACGTTCCATACGCAGAATTAACTTGGCGCATGAGTTAGCAACCGAGGTATCGGAGCTCCATCGACTCCCTGTGATGATGTTGGCATCCGGACGCCAAGCTGATCTGTGTGTGTCTCTCCTGTGCCCAGGCTTGTCCACCTCCTGTCGCTGCCAACCCTATTGAGCTGCTGCCATGTTGCCATGGTTACGTGGGAGGGGCCAGCCATTACAACTCCAGGAAGTCAGAGGAGGAGCTCAACCTGAGGTAAAGGATGTTTTGCCATTTTGGTTTCAGTGGTGATATACTGCGTTATTGATGGGAATGAGGAGAGTGAATGGGCCGGTCCACCTGTAGTATGAGTGACACATAAGCTGTGTCCCAATTCAGGGGCTGCAGCCTTCGGAGGACCCAGCCTACGCGGTCTCCGGAGGCAACGGCTTCGGAGGCTCCTCCGGGGGCCGCATCAACGGTCGGTAAATGGGACGGTCTAGCCTTCAGAGCATTTCCTGATCTGAACGTAAACAACGGTCTAACGTAAACAACGGCCGGACGTTAAACATTTAAAAGTGGCGCTTGCAACGGCTCTACCGCTCCTCCTCCTCCTTTTTTTTTTTGTTTTTTTTTTTTTAAAGAAGTAGAATCAATACAAGGGCAGTTATCATTAATATACTAATAAACAAACCATTGAACAGCAGCCAGGGGGGTAGGCTTCAGGCTATTAAGTGAATAGAGAATAAAGAGCACAAGTAATGTGTTTTTATAGCTTTTTTATTAAAGTTGTCACACACACCTCTGCTCCTCACCTGTGCAGCCAGAGCAGAGCTCAGCAGCGGGCGACCACGCCTCCGAGCCGGCCGCAGAGCCGGGTTACCGTGGCTACAGCACAGAGCTGCTCCGTTCGATAGCTAGCGGCTAGGTTGCTAATAACGACAACGGTGCAGCAAAGCATCTTGGGATACGGGAGGCCGCGAAGGATACTAGCGATGCATCCTCCGAATGCAGGGGAAAGGAGGACGCATTTGGAGGACCCTTCGAATTTGGACGAATTGGGACAGCCTTCGCGCAGCGCTGTGACGTAATTGGCATTCAAATGCACCCTCCGAAGGATGCAGCCCCTGAATTGGGACACAGCTATACAGTCAGTGGGAGTGCAGACGCTGTCTTCTTTTTCCCTAAATACTACAGAACGTTATAGGAAACCATCCGCAGAGGTAACATCATGCACAACATAGATTTGTTAGAAGTGCAGATGTTACAAGTTTTAAAGGTGTACAGAAAAGAAAATTGAATTTGAGCCCACTCTGGTTCATAAAATTAGTGTAATAACTCATCTATCAGACGATGTAGGCCAAACTTTGTGCAAAATTCTATTTTTGAGTAAATCTGGGATGAAAGTGTGTATTTTTTTTTCCGCATTGGATAATGCAGGCGCACGGATTATACGTCAGCTTGTACACGATTCATCAGCCACTGATATTGGATCCGTCATCCGTCATTCAAACGTCTGAGACATGCACACACACACACCGAGCTCGGTCTCGCCCCAAACTTTGAATATCCCGCCCGCTCGATAACGACCAATCAAATCCATTTTCCTTACTCGGGTAAACTCGTGTTGCAGCTCGTGACAACTCGGCGTGACAAACAGGACAAACAGCCATTTCTGAACACCTTTAAGCCTTTGCCATCACCCTGGTGTGATGGAGGTGGTATCATTTCCTCTATAGAAATTATTTCTGTTGAAAAACTTTTCCAAATGTGATTTATTTTTGAATGGTGTAGCCAAAACAAATACTTGTTGCCTGTGTTTTATTGGTGTCTGCATGAGTCTCAGCAGGAAATACTTCCTGTAACTCAAACACAGATAAACTCAAACTATGTGCAGTGAGGGGCATGCTGGGACACCGGGCCTTCAGATGAGTCTTTTCTCTACTGTTTTGAGACACAGCTGGAAGTCAAAGTGTGATTCTGATTGAACCTGTATGCATCCCGTCCACAGCTCTCCTCCCAAACGGATGTACGCCCTGTACCACACCACTTACAATGGAAATACTGCGCTCTCCAGGAACCTCCATCACTACAACAGGTTTCTCTCACCTCTCATCCTCTTTCCCCACAACTCTGCCTGTCACACACATAGTAACATACGAAGCTCGGCTTTGGGTGACATGAAGATCTTGATTGTGATTTGATCTATAAAAGGTTTCTCAATTTCATTTCCTTGCAATTTACTTGACCATCCAGAGTCGGCGATGGCATATTAGGGTCATTACAGGTGAAACAGTAAGAAATGAGCTGGAAGAAAGGAGCCTACATTTATTAAAACTCTGAATATTCAGGTTTAAAGTAGCAAATTTATGAGAAATAAAAACTTAGAAAAAAACATGCAAATTATGACTGCATTCATTTGAGGTTGTGAAATTACTTGATGCAGCCGGTGTAGCTGTAGCATTCCATATCGTACCCCCTTTCTCATAAAGTCACACTTTTTTTCTTTTTTTTTGTAAAATTGTGAGTTGTTTTCTCATAAATTTGTGACCTTAAAATTCCTCATTTTAAACTTGGGAATGTATCCTTCTCTCTCTTCAAGTGTGTTTGTGTGATTGTAGTTTGCTTCTCTTTTTTTTACCCACATACCTCCCTAATACACTTTTGTAAGCATCAGATTGCTTTGTTAAAGCAGAAGTAAGCGGAATGTTTGTGTTAATATAAGTCTTAAATTCAATTCAATTTTCAATTCAATATACTTTAATTGTCCCCGTAGGGAAATTCGTTGTGGGCTTCACTGGTGGTCCGCAGTTTGACAATAAAACAATCAAACAAACAAACATTAAATAGTTGTATCTTCCGACAGCTATCACTTATATAGAGTGTTTGGTCTGAAACACGGGTCTGTTAGTCACTCTGCTCTGCTGTAAGCCGAGGAGAAAACTTTCCTTGTATCCTACAACCTTTATCCAATGAGGAGAGAGAACGGCATAAAGGGGCGGTCCTCTCTGTGTGTGCAGCCAAGGGATGCGCGTGAATGTGGTGACGTAGGGACGAGGGCGGGGACTGCTAACTCCATCGGCTGACAAGAAGTTAGCCAAAACCGGGGTGGTGCGTGGCGCAGTGGTTAAGGCGGCCGCCCCATGTGGAGGCTACAGTCCCCGGTTCGAATCTAACGTCGGGCAGACCTTTCCTGCATGTCATTCCCCCTCTCTCTGCCTCCCCCTTTCCTGTCTATCTATACTGTGCTATCAAATAAAGGCAAAAATGCCAAAAAAAAAGAAAAAAAAAAAGAAGTTAGCCAAAACCACCGGATCGCTTACTTCTGCTTTAAAGTAGCAAATTTATGAGAAAAAAAACTTAGAAATTTAGAAGAAAAAACATGCAAATTGTGCATTCATTTGAGGTTGTGAAATTACTTGATGCAGCCATGTTCTTGTTGCACCTCCTCACCAACTTAGGTGGTGTAGCTGTTTTTTTGTTTTTTTTTGTAAAATTGTGAGTTGTTTTCTCATAGATTTGTGACCTGAAAATTCCATCCCTCTCTTCAAGTGTGTTTGTGTGCTTGTAGTTTGCTTTTTTTTTAACCTACATACCTCCCTAATACACTTTTGTAAGCATCAGATTGCTTTGTTAAAGCAAAGCAAATATTTTACTGTTGGCACCTGAGAAAGCTCAATTTTACAATTAAATACCTGGTTCATTGGTCGCCCACAGAGCCATAGTCACAAAAGTTTCAGATGCTGTGCAGCTGCTTCTACTGTAGCTCCAACTGACCCTCTAGTTTTTCCCTTTGAGCTTTTAGCCCTTGACGATCTTTAATAAACAAGATCAACGCTGTAAGGTTATCATTATCATTATGCTTCAGTGTCCCTGTAGAAACTGTTCTTATAATAATTTGATCATTAAATCAACATTATCTACCACAGTTATGGCCATTATAGAAGATGTAGCAGCAATTTTGCATATTGTATGTCCCTCCTAGTGAGTTTCAGCTTGAAACCACTGTCTCCAGTCTATGTAATTTTTGATGACTGTTTGTTTTGATGAGATGATTTAGGACTTTTTCCCCACTGACTTTGGACTGTTTGAGGTTTCTGGTGGTGCTGTCACATATTGAGATGCCGATCAACAGCATCTCTTTTACAGCTGTCAAGTGCAGCAAATCGGCATTCAGGGTCACATCTCATGTTTGGAGTAATTTTTATTTTTCATGATTGAGTTACCTCGGTTAAAACCTGCGCTTGTTGATTTTTGGAGCGATGGAGCAACAAGCTGTAAACTTAGCACTGACATGCATCATTATCACCTCATTAGGTTGGTATGGGAAGTGTGTTAGCCAGCAGTTGTTAATTTATACAGCCAACAGACATGGAGCAATATTAGTTTTAATGTTGGGATCGTGTCTCTTGCTGCCTAACAAACTCAAGTCCAATATTCACTCTCTGTTTAGCTTTGTTTTTGGTCAACTACTGTTCTACTGAGGAAAACATCTGGATCTTTAGCTGCTAAATCTACCAGTGTATTCCCAAGGCTAGTCACTAACATTTTCTGTTCTGGTCTGGTGCTTGGTAGGTAGTGTTTGTTTGTTTTTAAGACAATGACAAAGAAACAAGGCTGAGAAGGAGCCAGAAGTGTAAAATTGCAGCATTAAAACCAAAACAATGACCCAAAAGATTAAAATTCTATTAGACTAAGGCAACACAAACTTTATTCATGTTCATTTTGTATGTTATAGATCACTGTTTGATTATTGTTTTAAAGGGATAGGTCAACATTTTAGCAAATTAGCCTATTGCCATAATCCTTATAGTCATAGGGGTAGGTTTATTAACTTGAATTATCAGTGCATGTTGTTTTGAGATCTGCGGGGTAGAGATGCAAGCTGCTCAGCGAACACAATGGAGGTGAACGGTATCGTCCCCTGTCCCTCATCAAACTCATCAAATACACAATCCAACGACTCCAAAACGCTCTTGTGGAGAAGATGTGACCCGCACATTCACCACGCTATGAAATAATAATGTAACATTGTGAGACAGAGTTGTTTTCGAGGCAAATGTGTAGCCGGGACTACATTCCAGACCTGGCTGCTGGGCGGAGTGATTTCAAAAGCGCAAGTAGTTCCAAATATTTGCTTCATGTGTCATAATGTTACATAATAATACATGATTATTTCATAGTGTAGTGAATGTGCAGGTCACAACTTGTCCATGAGAGTGTTTTGGAGTTGTTGGATTGTGTATTTGATGAGTTTGATGAGGGACAGGGGACCTGTACCATTCACCTCCATTGTATTAGCTGAGCAGCTCGCACCTCTGCCCAGCAGATCTCAAAACAACATGCACCGATAACTAAAAGTAATGACATACCCCTATGACTATAGGTATTATGGCAGTAAGCAAATTTGCCAAAATGTTAAACTATCCCTTTAATGGTGTTTGTGGCATCCAAACATTACATGCTTCTATGTTGTGCTCATTTAGATTTTGTCTGATCAGATTTCTGTCATTCAGGCAACGGGCGACTACAGTTTAAAACTTATTTATACTTAAACGTATTACTACTTATTTATAGACTTACCAAATCAGGCTCAGGTCCATAAATACAAGTCTGAATCATGGTCTGGATTTTCTGAGCTCTGATTTGAATGAGATGAATCCCCTTCCTTATTCCTGTCCTTGTCTCTGTTTGTTGCTGCTAGCATGGAGGACACCTGCAGGTTACCACCGCCGTGCTTCCCGTACCCCCTCAACTCCAATGGCAGCCATCACCACCACCACGCCCACCAGCACCATCACAGCCACCACCAACACAGCCACCAACACAACCACCAACACAACCACCAACACAGCCACCAACACAGCCACCAACACAGCCACCAACACAGCCACCAACACAACCACCAGCACCAACACCAGCCGGGACAGAAGCAGCTGGAGCCCCTCATCCTACGTGATCTGCCCCCGTACCAAGCCAGCATGGGCGGAGGGGGTGGCATAGCTGGAGGAGGAGGAGGAGGAGGAGGAGGAGGTGGTGGTGGTGGTGGTGGTGGTGGTGGAGACGGAGGCGGAGGCGGTGGTGGAGGGGGCGGGGGCGGGGGTGGCGGCGGTGGAGGAGGGGGGATGGGAGTTGGAGGCAGCAGCGGGACAGTGGCCAGGAGCTGGGGCGGAGGAGAGGCGGTGAGGATCTTGGCGAGACGCGTCACGCCAGACGGGAAGGTTCAGTACCTCGTGGAGTGGGAGAATGTGAGTTTGTACTGAGACAAAGCGAGAACACATGAGACGCAATGACTGTTTTTGCAGTTGCCACAGGAATACTGTGTATGTAACACGTGGCAGTGTTTAAAGTACAAACAAAACAAAAAGGAGGGGAAAAAAATCCAGACACATTGCAAAATCCAGGTTGCTCTGATAGTATCACCTCTACTCATTATAACCTCACTACTCGTTACTAAATGTCCCTCTTTGCTAGTGTTTCTCTGATATTTGTACTGTTAACTTTGGAATATGCCTTTGCATTTATCATGTTTTACAGCAATGAGAGAAAAGTATTCAAACCTCCTGATGATTTGTCACCATATGGGTCACATCAAGAACCTATCTTATACAAGAAATCACTGCTTTATCATCGCTCTGTCTATAATTGATTTCAGTAGTTTCAGTAGCCTAATCAATCTCTGATAAGCATAAGAGGCTGTTAGCTTAGCATGAAAACTGAATGCAGAGGAAATATCAAGCCTGGCTCTGCCAGAGGTACAAAGAAATCAATCCACCACTGCCTCTCAGCTGTTATATAAGCTGGTTGTTTAGTTTGTACAAAAACCAAAGTGTGAAACTGACAAGTTGTGTTTTTAGGAGGTTCTGTGCTAAACAAGAGTTGACTAAGTCACTGGCTCCTAGCTATTAGCCTTTATGCTAAGCTATTCAAATCATGACTAGACAAAGCAAAATGTAGAATCACAAAAAAATACTTGAATTCTAAAATAAAAGTATTTAAAATTCAGATCTGTAATACAAAGTGTATCTGATTGACGTAGTAATTTGTAGTACCCAGTAGGCCCTATGCATTGATGTAATGATTTGCAGGTCACAATGGTAGGCCTACATTTTGTGAAAAGGAAAAACTTCTTAGACACTTTCACAGCATTTTTATTCTCACATTATGCATAGTTAGTTTATAATCATTGAAATTCTACAGGGGTTTCAGGGATTATATCTCTAAACTAAGTGTCTGAAAAAACAAATTCAGTCCAATTGTTTTCTAGACATCAAAGCATCTAAATGAGTCAGATCACCAAATTAGCACTTACAGGTTGTTTAAAATAAAAAAAAATTCAACTTTTTAAATTCTTTTAAACCTTGTAAAAAATAACTAATATTCAAAACCAAAAGTTTTTCAAAGATTTGGCAGTTAATATCCACAGAGAGAGGGAGCAAAAACAACCAGTAGCCAACACTTCTGCCAGCCTTCACTCTTCTAACTGCTCATTCATCAACTGATGGTTAGCGCTCACGTGGAGTTCAGTGGGAAAATTAGCCCAGAAGATTAGCAGTGATGAATGGGCCGTCGTCGGTGAGAGGCTGGATGACAGCTGGGTGGCGGCTAATGGCTGCTCATGAAAAAGCAGTAACCTTTTATTGGCCAGGAAGAGACGGAGCAGCGCGGCCACTCTTACAGTTTTCTGGCTGCACAGAAGGTCCTTAATGTCTTTGCTTAAGGACTCGATTTAAGGATTTCACTCCCCAAGACCTTTTCGTCCACTCAGATGTTTTCTTCTTTTGGCTCAATTAACAACAAGTCCTCTGGAGGTTTTCTATATTTTTTTCTCATGGCAGTATGTTAATAAAAGATTGTATACATGTTATTACGAGGTTACTTATTTGTTATGTTAGATTTTGTCATACATAATTTACATTTAGACTATTATATGTATTAGAAATAGGAGCCACGAGAGGGCTTTTGTTTTATAGATAGAATTATATATTCACAATATATTGCTATGACTGAATAACTTTATTTTATTTTTTTGACGTGGTTGCATAGTGCCTATATGGGTTGTGTACCTGCCGATTGGTCAATCAGACGACATGTGAACGAGGCCGTATTTCTACTGAACAAGTCAGTGAACAGATAACAACCACATGGGTAAATGACCACCAGTTACAGAGACATTGAACAGAGTTTCTAATCAGGACTGTGATCTAACTGTACATTCCAAACCAACAACAATGAAAAAAAAAAGAAAAAAGAAAAGAAATATAGCCTATATGTTACTGAAACGTCTGTTTGAAGTCATCAGGATGGAAGTTATTTTTGAAAGAATGTGCTTTTTTGTTTTTTGATGATTGTTAAATGTCAGAAAGTTGAGCTGAAGGTCCAACCTCTGTGCTGCTGTTGTTCAGTTTCAGGGAGGTTTCAATCCTCGTGTTCAAAGTTACAGTACAGGTAGAGAAGACACTGATTGGCTCTGACTCCTGACTCCGACCTGTAGTAACCCCTGGTGTCCAGCAGGATGTCATGTGAAAGGCGCAGCATGGCAGCATGGTCAGTGTCGACAACCATGATGATGATGATGTCCCTTCTTCTCAGATGTGTTTTTAGAGGCGAGGGCAGCGCTGTTGTTGGAGTTTATCTTTGTGCGAACAGGTTACATAAATCTAGAAAACTGTGGTGCAAGTTTCAGAGTTTATATTTTATACAGAAGTTTATTTCAGCAATCTGTTCGATGAAACCCTACACACAGCATACAACATACATTTGTCAGTTTTATCTTCAAAGAAAGACTGTATTACAGGTTTAGTTTAAAAGAAAAAGAGATAACTTCAGCATTTATACTGTTATAATCAAACCAATGCAAAACTCTCAGATTTTATTTCAATACTGACCTCTCTGTTGAATTATCTCCTGCACCTATGCGTACAGTACATTTCAGGCCACTGCAATGATGTCGCATTACAATTTCCGTCATCCTCCTCAGTGGCTCTTTGACTGTAGTTTATTAGGAAGGGGTGTTGTCGAACCTTTCTAGGCGATGGTGATGAATGTATTTGTGTGTTTTCTATGGTATGTCTCTACCCGTCAAGTGCTTGTTATAGGTTGTACTCGAGGTGGAACTCCAAAACAAAACAGGAGGAAATAAAGACATCAGCATTGAGGAGCAGACTTCATTTTGGGAGAGGTAGTCAGTTTTCTGTTTCTGATGAGTGGTCAAGTCCATGTTCAGTTTGATGTATTTTTGGAAAAAATTATGTTTGTACATGTATACTCTGCATTGACACACCTAATATGTATAACATGAATAATAAAAAAAAATGTTTCACCTCATTTCACCATTCACTTCACTCTCTTTTAACACACTTTTCTTGCAAATAACTTACTTTACCATATATGACTTAACAGCCCTCATCAATGAATGGAGCAGACTTTGGTGCCTGACACCTGAGCTAATTTGCTGCTGAGGTATCACACATTTAGAAAAATAAGTTAGTATGTTTGGCTTTAGTTTATTTTGTCACACAGCTCGTTTGACTTTACACCAGGAGGGTTGAACTTGAGAGTGCAGGATGTGTTTAGTCAAAATGAGAAAATGAATTAAAACTTTTTAAAAAAGAATTATAAATAGAAAAAATACTGATTTTATGTTAAAATTATCATCTGTCACCATTGAGCTTAGCTCACCTGATAAAAGCTGTACGTTGAGTTCAATGTCCCCAGAATTTCACTAATATTGACTTGAGTCTGAGAAATTGAGATTTTGCCTCTGGTGAGAAATTAACATTGATTTTATGTAGATGTATAAATAGTGATGGAAAAATAGGTAAGTGGGTGAAATGGAAACAAAAAAGAAAACCAATCTGGAGCAAAGAGGTGGTGCACAATCTACATCAATTCTATTATAAGGAGAAGTTAGTGTCATGTTAAACAGTGCAACTAAGGAAGCTGCACAGAAAGTTAGTGCAAACCCTGTACCCCGAGGTATACATATTGATTTAGATGATGCAATATTGAACAATACTGTAACTCAAAAACATGTCACAGAAGAATGTGTGTTTGTGTCTGTTTCTGTATTGCAGTCATCTGGGATCTAATCCACACTAACTAATGGACCTTTTTTAGTTTCAATAAATTGCTTCAATTCATAATTTTCTGAGGAGGAGAAGAGAGAAAGGTTTTATTTTTACCAGTTTGAAACATACAGAAACCCCAAAGGCTGGCCTGCCCTGTGAGAGGCTCCGAAACACCCCGTGAAGATGCTAATAATGTACATGTGTAGAAAATACATTCCCTCTGGAAAGAAGGCAAGCTTTTTTACTTTTAACTAAAATGTAGAGTGAGGTGAGGTGAGGTTTCTCTCCTGACATTGATCACTACCACTGTAGGTGAGAATCCCTCTAAATTAGTCTGATGGGGATGATTAATTGCATTTCAGCCAAATATTTCCTGTAGGAGGGATTAACGACTCTATTTTTTTTTTTTTTTTTGATTTTTGGCACAAAATTTACTACTGCTGCCAACATGAAAGACAGATGTTTATTTTGTGCTTGTGGCTGTTAGAATGAGTTTTCAAGATGAATGGAGATGCCAAATAATGACTCCGAGGACTAATACCTCATGGCTGTCTAAGTACCGTGACATATTGTATTTCAGAGAAGCAGACGTAGTAACAACTGAGATCTTGGTGTCTTTTCTTTTTGCATTTGAATGTGAAAAGTTCCACGGTACTTTAAAAAAAAAAGCTTTAAAATGTGGCTAATCAAAGCTTTTTTTGTGAGGAAGAACACCTGTGCACCGGCAGCTGTCTGAAGGTGAATTAGTTAAAAAAAAAAAAAAAAAAAAAATCTTTATTCCACTTGGTTTACAAATTTAGGTCATCTCAGTAATACACAAGCGTTTTTTTTTCTTTAATCATTACCAGGAAATGCATAATGAAAAGAAAAAAAAGAATATAAGAATATAAAATCTAAAAGAAAAAGAAAAAGTTCATAAATCATTTATTCATGTGACTGTATGAAGATTACACATAGACATCAACACAGGTGCATTAGTTAGCTACACTATTTTTGACCACAGACTTGCGCAGGTGCAAATGATAAAATTGATGAATGTTGTTAAACTACAGTGGTTTCAGGCTCTTTGTACTTTGGATGTTGCAAACTGTCGTCAGCAGACACCTCAATAATAGCTACAGAGCCTTGGTGAGTGTTATTAGGAACACCTGTGCTTTTCCAACTATGACAAGTGTCTGCTGTGGAAAAAGGAAATTACTGCACAGGTGTGTTGCACCAAGAGCTGAATTGAACTGTTTGTTAGAGGACAGACGAGTGTCCTCTCTCACTTGCTCTCTCCACTCTTTACCTTGTCAGATGCACATTTTTGTTTTGTTTGAGGGCCGACTCCCTCCCTTGGCCCCGGTGGCACCTGCATCTGCAGCTGCTGGATTTGACCACAAGGCGGCAGTCACACCTCAACATTTCAGGCACAGGCAAAGCGCTGCTGCCTTCAGAGGTCCCTGTGAAGCACAAGTGATGATGGCAGTCCGCCGTGCTGCACGTTTACAGGTGAAACCGTATAGGCTGCATGTAAGTATCTCAATATTATCTGAATATTTGCTAAAAGTTAGCCGAAGTTTCTGTGAAAGTTGGTCTCAATTGAGGCTATATACTTCTGTAAAATATCTGCAGGTCTTGACAAAGTAGCTAGCCTAAGTTTCGGTTGAATTGCTTAACGTTAGGCTAATTATAGTTAAATAAAGGTATGTTGAGTGCTGACAGAAATGTAATATAGGCTAACCCCTATGTAGCTTAGGCTACTGAGTATTTACAGCTGCAGCCAGTTGAGCTCCATCAACTAGTAGCTATATTAATGTTTCGTTTGTCCCTAAAGTGCCACAACCATACAACTTCAACGTGTTGTAAACGCGAATATGGCTACATCTATTTTATTTTTTACTAAACGAGTTAAAAACGTTAGGGCCGTGTTTTAGATTTTATTCAAGCTTAATTTATTCTAACTTGTGGCATTTTGTTTTTCCAATGTTACATGAACGCAGCACACACTGCCCGCTTAGGGCGCCATTTTGGCTCCACGGCTTCTCCTCTTGATGCAATTCCTTTATTAGTCACGTGCTGAAATGTGAATGATGGTCCCCCCCCCCCCCCCTGGAGGTGCTTTGGAAGTAAAGGACAGTGGACGTCAAACAGTCACCAACTTAAGTGTTGTTTTCAGTTGCCAGGTCACTGTCAGAGATATTTACTATGTTTTCAACAGGTTTGAGTTCGGAGAGCCACAACAGTAACTAACCTGTGTAGGCCTACATGGTGAAAATATAACAATAGTCTGTTATTGTTGTTCCTCATAGGCTCAGTAACCTTTGACCTACAACATCATAACTATCTAAAATTTGTCTCATTACTTTGTCTGACTGCTATGTTGTTATGTACTGTTATGTTTATTGTGGTAGAAAATTGGAAAAACAAACAGATATTTCAGAATCTGTGTTAAGAGCACCGTAACAGATCCCTGGAGCATGCTGTTCAACCACTGTGCAGTCAGTAGCCAGTGTTGGGCACGTTACTTTAAAAAAGTAATTAATTAGCCTACTCATTACCTTCCCCCAAAATTAACAGAGGTACTACATTATAAAAGTAACTAATTACTGGGAAAAGTAACATTGCGTTACTTTTGAATAAAATGCTTCAATATGTCAAATTACTTGGACTCGCCCCCCCTAGTCCCCTTACCATAACCCTGACCCCCGTTTATCTGGAACTAACCAGATCACTCAGCTCAGTGACGCGCTGTATCACTCCGCTTCTTCCACACACTGATGATCCAAACGGCTGATAGGCGGAGTGATACAGTGCAGAGCCTGCCTGTGCAGCGGAATAGCTGAGAGAGTTAGTTCCAGATAAGCGGCTTTTTTCCGACTAGTTGATGGACTGAAAAAAATGTGTACAGCCTACAATGTAGTGTATTATTTTGTGACGGGCTCAAGTAACGGCGAGCAACGGCGCATTTTGTCAACAGGCATTAGCCTACAACGCGGGAAACAAGAATTTTTCGGATTACTGGTCACTGAAAAAAGTAGGCTAGCCTAGCGCCTTTAGTAACGCCGTTATTCCCATCACTAGCCTACTGGTGACTTTTGGGCATTTTGGTTAAAAAATGTATGAGAATTTCTAGTGATCAATTAATTGAGGCTATTTGTGTGCTTTTTCTGCTGCTGGTCATCCTCTCCAGTCAGGAGTTGGTGTGGGTTGTGATACTGTATGAACAGTGATATGTCTTCAGAGCACACTGAACTCCACAGTGAGTTGCAGTCAGGAAGTGATGAGGCTAGCTGTTAGCCTGCTAACTTAAGTTAAAGAAGAACTGATATAGGGTCTGAAACTAGCCTAGAAATCTAGCTGCACCCTAGGCAGCAAATCTATTTGCTCCGTAGGTGGGTTTAGAAACGAGCCATAGGAACTTTTTGAGTCTCGAAACCGTTTGTGTTCACCAATCACAGCGCTCTATCTGTTTAGACAGTCGTTGGGCGGGCTTAACGCGATGACGACATACATTTGAATTGGCTTGTCAGGCTAACGTCGTCCTGCTCTTTGCTCTGATTGGTCGTAGCGCTACCCTATTGGTGCAGAGGCAGTTTGAAAGACAGCCTTCATCCGGCCCCCTGGATTGAGCCGAGGTCTACCGGTCGTTGCCAGACTAGACATTTTAGTGATATAGTCTGGCTTGTCAGGCTAGTCTGAAACAGTTGTTCATGCTAATTTGCAATAGGTAGCATTAACAAACCGTTGAGTACAAATAACCATTTAAATTAATTCATTAGGCTACTTCAGCTCTGGAGAACTGACAGGTGCGCTGGGAAAAAATGCCACGTTTTGTGGGGGACAGAAGCAAATTCTTGCCCTAGGACCCCTCAGGAGTTTAATCCGGCCTTGGCATCACACACACACACACACACACACACACACACACACACACACACACACACACACACACACACACACACACACACACACACACACACACACACACACACACACACAGTAGCCTACTACAGTGTAGCCTGAAGCAGTACAGTGAATTTACACTCACTGCAACATTATTGAAATTGTTTCTTTTTTTCAAGAATCAGCGCAAAATGTAAAATGCAGGCTAAAGATAGTTATAGATATTGCAAAATGTGCATGCCCACACACACACACACACACACACACACACACACACACACACACTAGGGGAGAGAGAGAGAGAGAGTGTAAGAGAGAGAGAAACACGCACACACGCGCGTGCCCAGTCCTCCACCCCCTTCTCTCTCTCTCCCTCTCTCACTCACTCACTCACACACTCACTCGTGTTTCACCCTCACACCTCAACAGCAGCGTGCAAATAAACACACACACACATTCACACACACACTCTCTCTCACACACACACACGCACACACACACTCACACATGAACACACGCACACACACACTCACACACACATTTCTGCATCCTGTATTTTTTTATGCACCGGGAACCAGGCGCTTTATAAGCGGTCGTGGATTATGATGCCAGTTTTTATAACAGCGGAATATTGGCCTCTCCTTCGGCTCCAACTGTGAACAGCAGTAAATCGCGTGTTTTTTATTTTTATTTTTTCAGATTTATTTCTAATTTGGTTCCCCGATACTTCTGAGCGCCGAGAGACCGCCGAGACGCAAAGCCTACGTTCAATGCCGTTGGAACATGTCCTATGTTCCCTTTCAAGGTAAGACACATCACATATTTTATATTTTTTGTCATCCACTGCATTTTTCTTTTCTGTCCTCCCCCGTTTCTCACCATCCTCTCTCTCTCTCTCTCTCTCTCTCTATTTCTCTCTCTCCCTCTCTTCTCCCTCTGTCTCTCTGGCACTATCATATGCAGTAAGCATATCTAAACGCACCATAGCCGACAGGTGCATAGAAATAGCCTGGAGTGCCTTCTAGATAGATGCCCACACATGCACACACGCACGCACGCAGGCACGCACAAGCACACCGGGATCCGGCGCAGCGTGTGTCCGTACAGACCTGTGCATGCGGCAATTATAGTATTGTAATAAGGTATGCATGTGCACTGGTGTCACGGTCTACTCAATGTAAGTGCATTCCTCCTTGTGAGAGCAGCCACACAGCGGTGATGGAATAAAAATGGTATAAAATATTCCTAATATATTCCTGTAATAATCCTATGGTGTAGAATCCATGTGGCACTCATAAGGAGTTCATGAGATAATACTTGAGTGTGAGTTCATACTGCCCTCATCGTCTTCATATAGGTTTTATATATATTTTGGTGTAACATGATCTTCCAATAATGTAATGATGTAAGGAGTAAAACATTATTTTTATTACTTAATAGTTTTCCTCCTTTGTGCTATTGATGGAATATTCCTGTAGGGACTTGTAGTTTTCTGTATCTCATGAAATAAGCTTTGGATTTTGTGATTATCCTCAATGGACTGGCTCCTGCTTCCTGTGTGCAAAAAAAACAAACTTTGGCCCACTGAAATATGTAGATGACCAATATGAGAGGCTACTTGATTCTTTCTGGTCTTTTATTGCCCCGTACTCGAGTGTGAGTGGGTGAAAGGCGCCTCGGCGTACGGTAAAGGCAGATTCCCCTCGGTATCATTGCACTGCAACTGTGACTAATGCTATATGTGAGCAGGCGTGCTGCAGTGAGCCGCCTCACATCCATCCAGTCGCAAAAAAAAAAAAAAAAAAACCACGAGCAAACTCCTTAAAACGTGATGTGGCCGGAGTGAGAGCGGAGGAGAGGCGGAACGCCCAGCGCAAAGTTTGGAGGAGCCGTGAAGGATTGAGGGTGTCGTGGTGGTGTGTGAGTACCTGTTATCGAGGAGGGCAGATGCCAAAAACTGTAGGGGATGGGGAGGAACTGGATGTGTGTGAGTAGATGTGAGTGTGTGACAGAGAGAGAGAGAGAGAGGTGTGTAGTCAGTGTGTGGGTTCAGGAGAGAGTGGAGGCGCTGCATGTGTGGACACTCACAGACCTGTACCCCCCCACCCCCCACCCCCAGTAGAACAATACGTGTGCTGCCAAAATGGAGACTAATCTTGACCTGAAAAAAAACTCAACTTTTCAGCTGGCTGGACTTCGCTGCAACCCTGGAGTCATCATCATCATCCGAGCTGCACATGAAAAGAGAGACCAAATTTAACTGTGGCAGCCAGCTCAGCTCCTTTTCACTCTGCTTTTTATTCCCTGGGAGCAAAGCAGATAATGGCCAAAATGCCCTCTTGTGCAAGTGCAGCTATAGAAGTTGGTTGCATAATGTTGGTGAGATGCTCTGCCACTGTGTGTATGTGTATGTGTATGTGTGTGTGTGTGCATGTGCGTGTGCGTGTGTGCAAACCCACTCTGGTAGTCATTGCCAGGAAATTGTGAGCACAGTGCTGCACCTTCAAAACCTGCCAGCGATGGCACTGAGTACTCTTTCTCTGTGATTGCACAGTAGTGTTTCATTTTAGACATTGTTTTTGGAGCTAAGCAGTGTTTAGTCTTATCCAATTTGGTACAACTGCTGAGGATTTAACCGTAAGCTGAATTATGAAGCGTGTCAGTATGAAAATGCATCAATCTGCAGTCAGCTTCTACACTTTAAACTTAATAATTGCGCCAGGTGGATTTGAAATTCCATGACACCTGTAAAACCTATTAATTTTCTAGTGGCATTGCATATTATTTAGATGGTGAAATCCAAATATCCTCATATATACAACATTAGAGCTGATTAACTGATGAGTTGACTAAAAAATAAATAATTTATTCATTGTTTGACTATGGTTTTTGTTTTGTTTCCAAAATTTGAAAAAAAAAAGAAAAATCCTCAAATTTCAGCCTGTCAAATATGAATAATATCAGGTTTATGTCATTTTCTATCATAGCAGAAGTTTGGATGGACATTTCCCAACTTATTCCAACTCACAATTTATTGACCCAATGAAATAATCGCCAGATCTATCAATAATAAAAACAACTGAAGCTCTATTATGTGTATATTAAATAAAATGAGGAGAGCATGTTAATATGTAGTGGTGCCAAAACTATTAGTCGGTCAACAAGAAATATATCAGCAAATATTTTCATCAGTCATCAATCATGGAAATATGTTGGAATTAGCCAAAATGTGCTGGTTCTGAATTTGCTGAATCTACACTGAGAATTTGCTGCTCTCAGTTTTCTATCTTTGTTAATAATTACCTATCTGTAAGTATCAATATCTTGGATTCTGGGACATCATGTGATGTATTACTAGCTGTTTTCTGAGACTTTATCGTCGGAATGATCAGTGGAAAAATAATCATAGTGAAAATAACGTGTGGATGCAGCGCCAGTATGTATTTGCGCCAACCACCTCAATACACTCAGATACTCTCATCCTTCTTGACTGTCTACCTATACATTAGAAGCTCCATGGTTACTCAAAGCGATTATGTAATACTGTGTGATATTTATTGCTGCACAGTGACTCAACATCTACAGATAAAATATGTGGAAAGACGGCTGATATTAGTGTGACATTGATTTGCAATGAGATATGGATCCACATAACGGGAGCTGGAGGGAGGGAGAGAGAGAGAGGGAGGAGGAGGAGTGGGGTGGTAAGAAAAAAAAAAAGAGAAAAACCCTCAGCGATCTTGCAGATGTATTTGAGCCCACATTGACGAGTGTGTTAAGCTAATGTACCAGGCAAGCCATTTGCAGTCATGCCAAGTACCGGCTCACATGAACAGGCAGTTAGTGGGAGGCAGCAGCAGCAGCAGAGACGGCCTTCCTATCGGAGCTACATCTTTTCCCTCCCTCATCTGCTCCCTTAAACTCACACCTCCTTTCACTCTATCTCTTTCTCCCCCTTTTTCCCTTCTCTCCCTCTCTCCCTCCACTGTGGTCGAACCCCCCTCGCTGAACCACCCACACATACACACACACACACACACACACACACACACACACGCTCTCCTACCCCCTCACTGTCTCTTCTCTCTTTTCCCACCTCTACAATGGCCGTATCCACGAGTGCAGATGGACACTATGGAAGCGAGCAGCCAGCCACTGAGCTATCCCTGGCCTTGTCGATTTTACAGTAGTTTGATACAGCAGCTCCTGTCAAGCATGGCCATAGTTAAAGAGACAGCACACCGCCAATGCACTGCAGCACTCCTCTTTTCCCTCCTTCGCTTTCCCTCTCTTTCTCCCATGTGACATAAGGGACTGTCTTACACCCCTCCACTACTCAGGCGGTGCCAAGGACCATCATCTGTTAGGCTATTACTGTACTGCATGCGCGAGATTCATCCAGCCCTGTGCACTAGATGATCTGTCAAAAGAGAGAGCCCATTCATTCTCCAGCGAGGCTCTGAGTGTATAGGAGCGCCGTTTGCGGCGGCTTTTCCAAGCGTTGTGACGAACATCCAGGAGAAGTGATTTGCTTTTAATCACACATGTAGGGCTGAAGTCTCCAGCCGGAGAGCATCTCGGCTGGTGTTGACAGATCTTTAGTGAATCAAAGGAGCTCCCCGTCCAAGTTCAGGGACGTTTTGAATTTTGCCGGACGAATCCCCTCTAGATGTGGGCAGTCAGCACTTCTAAATGTCAAACCAGTGTCTGCCTACAGCTTTGTCAAGGGTCCCTGAAGAACCCCTGGTGAAGGATGTGTGACCATGTCAAAGCATTGAGGAAGTATCACTGAAGTCATTATTCTGGCTTTCAGATGGGCAGTCAACCAGAGCTGGCTTTAATGTACCTACAGTATATAATGTTTTCATAGTCATCAGCATGTGGATGGGTACAAAGGGTTGTGCAAAGCAGTTGTTTTCTCAGCCTGTTCAGACATGTATTATGTGGCACTTCACGGTCTGGGGTCAATCAGTAGATGACGAAGTACTGTATGTCTGTACCACAGGGACTGTGATCCTCTCCTAATATAACAAGTAGAGGTGCTCATGTCCCAAGTGAGACGTGGACATGATGTAACACATATCTTTGATGGTTGTTGGTAGTCCAATCCACAAAAATATGGCTCATCAATTGGATATAGTTTGATGAGACGTAATTTCCTATTTTATGGAGCATTTGGCAAAGACTAAAGGAACCTCTCGTCCAGTTGCGTCGCTCTTGGTTTTGTCCAGTATCTATAGACTGAGTTCAGTTTCAGCTGATCCTCTTTTCTCCTTTTTCCTATCTGTTGCCAAACACTAAACTAGCTTTAGTAAAGAATGCCCATGCCCGTATCCTCTAAGAGCCTTTAGTGCTTTAGTGGTACTGGAGGGAATCTACATGGGGGCTGCTGGAACTGAGTCGCTGGGAGGAGTGGCTTTTTAGATTCAGCTACACTTTGGGTGGGTGGGTAATTCAATTCTGCTGCAAAGCCTGAGTGGAATGACTCAATGGGGTTTGTGTAGAGAGAGAGCGCGGGAGAGGGACAGAGAGGGGGGGGGGGGGGTTTGCCGTGGCTTTTGATTGATCTTGTCAGGATTCACTCACAGCAAAAAGGTCAGGATGAGCTGCCTCCTCTCTCCTGAGCCAATCACAGGGCTGCCAATCCGGGATAATGATCTCCCTCTGGATATGGTTGGCTTGTAAGGTTGGTTTGCAGGCATGATGTCATCCAATCGCATTGGATGGCCGTGATTCAGAGCTGTGAGGTTTTAGCCAAATACCCAAGGCAGTGTGAGAAGTTACTGTACATATGTCAGCGCTGTGAGTCACTGGGTGATCAATGGATAGATTATTCTTTAAAGGGATAGTTCAACATTTTGGCAAATTGGCCCATTGCCATAATCGCTATAGTCATAGCAGTAGGTTCGTTACCTTTAATTGTCGGTGTAAGCTATTTTTAGAACGGAGGAGCGGAGCGGCAGGCTGCTCAGGGCTATGCTATGGAGGCTAAGGGAATTTCTTGGTTTTCCTCATCAAACTCATCAAATACACAATCCAACAACTCCAAAAGGCTGTCATGGACAAGTTGTGAGCTGCACAATCACCACGCTATGAGATAATAATGGAACGTTACGAGACGGAGCCGTTTTAGAGGTAAATTCATGCAAAACCGCTGATGCGTGTTGCGTTCAGGGACAGTTTTTCAGCAAGCAGACTCTGTATTTACCCTGTATTTACCTCGAAAACGGCTCCGTTTCGTAACGTTCCATTATTATCTCATAGCGTGGTGAATGTGCAGGTCACAACTTGTCCATGAAAGCGTTTTGGAGTTTGGGGATTTTGTATTTGATGAGTTTGATGAGGGAAACCAAGAAATTCCTTTAGCCTCCATAGCGTAGCTCTGAGCAGCCTGCTGCTTCGCTCCGCCGTTCTAAAAATAGCTTACACCGACAAATAAAGGTAACGAACCTACTGCTATGACTATAGCGATTATGGCAATGGGCCAATTTGCCAAAATGTTGAACTATCCCTTTAAGGATGAATTCATGGCACGAAGGGACTTAACTCGATGTTTCATTTGAGAGTGTTGAGGACTGTATTACATTACACCTGCTGATATAGTCAAATTGCATGATTATACAGTAAGATATTGAGCCAAGACACTGAGTTGACTTCACAAAGTATACTTTTGCCATTAAGGTGACTTTTTTAATGATTTTTTTTTTATGAAACCCATTTTTCATATATATATATATTATATCTTATGTTGTATAATATTGTGCATAATTATAATATGTACAGTACACTGGGGGAAATTTATCATTTCCTTTGACGTGCACACTCACAGTAGTATATTTCAAGTACCTTTTAATATTCTCCCTGAAGCAGCTCGAGGGCCAGTAAAATAAGGGCCTCTACCACGGGCTGTAAAATAATGGCCTCTGAAATTAATAGAAAAAAACATTTCAGTGCACTGAAGCCTGAAGCTGGATTAAACATCAGTGTCAGGCTATCAGTCTCTGCATGAGGAATCCAGCACTCTGCTCCCGCCTGGTTCAGCCTGCTACACCACCACTGAGCAGCCACTGTACTGCACTGTTGGGGTGTTTAATCAGGCACCTGTAGATCCATTCATCCCAGGCCTTTTTCTATTTTTATCCTCCTTGTGTTTGTGTATGTGTATATGTATATGTATTAGTTTTGCAGTTGTGAAATTACCCAGCGCACGTTTGGTTGTGTGTTTGATTTCCGCCGCTGCGCTGCAGTCTCCTTCACTTCAGCAGAGAGAAGCGGTCACATCAGGTCATGGAGATTACTGTACCAGCTCAGCTCAACCAAACCTCCATTCATCTCTGGAAAAAGTGTGAAACACATGACCTTGACTTAACAGTGGAGATTTACATGATGCAGTTTGTTTAATCTCTCAAGTTAGCTTTGTTTATATATTTATATTTCAACACCAGACAAGTAAATATTCAGCTCTCCTCAACACTGTCTCTCGCAGCATGTTACCCCACATCTGTCCCCTTAAAGCAGAAGTAAGCGATCCGGTCGTTTTGGCTAATGCTGCGTTCCAGGCAGGCTTTTGAAACCGTAAATTACAGCTTCAAGTCACAACTTACGACTTTGTAGCGTTCCAGGCAACCCACTCGTGTTTTTCTGACCTGTTTTACCGGTGAAAGTCACTATAACGGCCACTCGTAACTTCCGACCCGTGAACTCGTACCAGATCGAACTGGTACGACTTCACAGGTCGGAAAAACACGAGTTACGAGTTGCCTTGAACGCACCATAACAGTCCTCGTCCCTTAGTGTTGGGCGATTTTGACATTCTCAGATCGTCCCAATCGCCCTCCCTGGAGATCGCCGATAGACCTATCTATCGCCGGGGTCCAGGGGGGGTTGGCGGCAGCGGCGGCCGTTCCACGTGTTCGTTCGACCGGGGGGCGGCGGCGGCGTATGAGTATCGCTTTTACCGTGCCCTGCTGTCATGCATGCGCGCTTCTCTCTCTCTCTGTGTGTGTGTGAGGGCTATTAATGGAGAAAGAGCGCTATGATCAATGAATGAAACGCTATTGCGTTGCCGAAAGCCGAAAAATCTATTCATGGCGGACGTAATTCACCGGACGTCTTAGTGAACACCTCGTCGGGCTGTGACATACAGTAACAGGGCTGGCGTCGGCAGCCTAGTCACAGCCACAACACCAGCTAAACGTGTTTCCTCAAATTTGAGGCGGAGTGGCCACTCTGTTTACCACAGAGATGTTGTGTGCGGTCATATGACTACCTGGCTCCGTCTGATTGGACGTCGCCAGTGGCTGCATTTGATTGGTGAAACACTGTCATTTGACAGAGTATAGTTGGAAGCAGCAAGCCAAGCGGCTTCATTAAAACAAAACAAACAGATTGCGCATTAGATCAATAAAAAAGTAGCGAGTATGTGTGTGTGTAAAATCGGCAAGAAAACAAAACATCGCCGATCGTCCTTCCAATCGCCGATAGACGATTGGATCGCCAATCGGCACAACCCTATCGTCCCTACGTCACCACATTCACGGCGTCCCTTGGCTGCACACACAGCCCTGCATGCCGTTCTCTCTCCTCATTGGATAAAAACTGTAGGATACGAGAAAAGTTTTCTCCTCGGCTCAGAGCAGAGCAGAGTGACTGACAGACCCGTGTTTCAGACCAAACACTCTATGTAAGTGATTGCTGTCGGAAGATATAACTATTTAAGACTTATATTAACACAAATATATCACTTACTTCTGCTTTAAACATTTAAATGATCCATAATCGAATACACTGAAGAGCTCCAAATTAAAAATAACTGCACATTTTGAGCAGCAAAGAGGCAATTTTGGGGGCAGTGCCATGGCAACATGTTAAAAACTCTGAAAAGACTGGTGAAAAAATACCAATGAATATTTTATTTTTACTCAATAATATTAGAATAAAAGCATTTCCATGACAAAGCTGCCATTTTCAGGAAGTGCCACTGTTCTCTGCAAGCATGTCTTGTATAGTTCCAGCAGGAACTTTATTTTCTGTGAGATAGGCCTCCATGGTTCACAAGCTCCCTCACAAAAATTACTCTTCAGCTATTTTGGTAGTATATTAAGTAAGTCAAGCAAAAACGCTGAACATTTGCTGGTTCTTGCCTCTCCAGTCTGAGGATCTGCTGCTTTTCTCAGTTTAATATCACTATAAATCATGGATATCTTTTGGCCTGTCAGAGGCAGACATTTCAAGATATCTCTTTGGGATCTGAGGAATCGTGATGAGCGTTTTTCAATATTTTCTGACCTTTTGTGAACCAGGCAATTAATCATTTAATGAGGAAAATAATCCGCAGATTAATGAACAATTAAAATGATGAAAAAGTCATAGAAAGTCACAACACAAAAGTAATGATGTCACTATCCTTGTCCCATGACAGCTAGTCCATAAACTGAATTGGGGACTAAATCTGTGCTCTGCTGCATTTGATGTCATGAAAGTCTCCACCACACACACGATTTGGTAGCTCAGTGGTTTTACACTCCCGCCTCACAGCAAGAAGACCCAGGTTTGATCCTTGGCTCTTCCTGTGTGGAGTTTGCACGTTTGTGTGGGTTTTTCTCTGGTTCCATCCCACATTGCAAAGATGTGCGAGTCAGGCAGAATGGAGACTCTAAATCGCCTGCAGGTATGAATGTGAGCGTGAGTGGATGTCTGCCTATCTGTGCTCAACCTGTGATGGACTGGCCAACTGCCCAGTGTCCTGCCATCCACCCAGTGCATGCTGGGATAGGCTGTAGCCCCAGGTGTGCCAAAAAAGGATTAGGTGGGCAGAGAAATTGAATGAATAAATGATTAACCTGATCCATCTTTGTGTGCATTAAAATATCAAATAATAAAAAAGGGTATTTTAGACGTTAACCATATGCAAGTTTTTGTGATTTGCTTTTTCTTTCATTCAGTATATGGTGTGAACCTTTTTTAGAGCTCTTTTTTGACTGATACATAGTGAATCCCTTTATTGATCATTTAAAGCAGAAGTCAGCGATCCGGTGGTTTTGGCTAACTTCTTGTCAGCAGATGGAGTTAGCAGTCCCCGCCCTCGTCCCTACGTCACCACATTCACGCGCATCCCTTGGCCGCACACACAGAGAGGACCGCCCCTTTATGCCGTTCTCTCTCCTCATTGGATAAAGGTTGTAGGATACAAGGAAAGTTTTCTCCTCGGCTTACAGCAGAGCAGAGTGACTGACAGACCCGTGTTTCAGACCAAACAAGACTTATAACACAAACATTCCGCTTAGGTCTGCTTTAAGGGTTAATTTTTCTGTAGTAAATGTTTACAATTTTTATAAACTCAAACTAAAGTTTAGAGACTGATAAACTGACTGGAGCTAAACATGTAGCAAACAGCACTTATAAACAAACAGATGTGGTTGATTGGCTGCTGCTTAATTATCAGTGGTCTTCATGGAGGATGTATGAACATACAGTACAGTAGGTTTATCTCATTAGAGTAAGTGTGGGACTCTATATACTATTTTATATACCCAACTTCTATGCTGCACTGAATATAATAGTTTCAGTGTTAAATGTACACACTGACAGAAAATATTGATTCATTTTGACAGACTGAAGGATGATGAGGACAGATGCTAGGTGTCACAATTCGCTAACAATAACAGTATATCAACATTTTGAGTCATGTGCACAGATCTGTTTGACGTCTTTCCTCCTCTTATTCCAAGTGCTCTGTGATGCCTTTCTCATATTGGTTCTTGCTTTGTTTTCTGCATGTCTTGCAGCAGACCTGTTGCTGTGCCTGAACTTCCTGTGGTCAAAAAGTCTGTCTGGCTTAAGAAGGTTCTTAACTAAGTGAAATGAGCTGAACATATCAAAGTGGCAGTCATAACAAGAGCTGGTGATGTCCTGTATGCCAAGGAAATGTGCTTTATTGTTTCTGTCCTCATCAGCGTTAGCACTTTTTATCGGAAAAGGAAAAGTCCTTGTCAGTAACAGAAACATCTGTAGCCAAGTTTAAAGGAATAGTTAAACATTTTGGCAAATTGGCCCATAATCCCAGTAGGTTTGTTACCTTTAATTGTCGGTGCAAGCTATTTTTCGAACAGCGGAGCAGAGCCGCGATCTGCTCAGAGCTACGCTACGGAGGCTCATGGGATTTCTTGGTTTCCCTCATCAAACTCATCAAATACACAATCCAACAACTCCAAAACGCTCTGGTGGACAAGTTGTGACCTGCACATTCACCACGCTATGAGATAATAACGGAACTTTACAAGATGGAGTTGTTTTCGAGGTAAATTCATGCAAAACTGCTGATGCGCATTCCCGTCTGGGGCAGTTTTTCAGCAAGCAGTCTCTGCATTTGCCTCAAAAACAACTCTGTCTCGAAACGTTCCGTTATTATCTCATAGCGTGGTGAATGTGCAGGTCACAACTTGTCCACCAGAGCGTTTTGGAGTTGTTGGATTGTATATTTGATGAGTTTGATGAGGGAAACCAAGAAATCCCATAATGAGCCTCCATAGCGTAGCTCTGAACAGCTTGTGGCTCTGCTCCGCCATTCTAAAAATAGCTTGCACCGACAATTAAAGGTAATGAACCAACTCCTAAAACCATAGGGATTATGGCAACGGGCCAATTTGCCAAAATGTTGAACTATCCCTTTAAGTACAGTTGAGTTCTCTCAGCACCATTGTAGTCTTTTCCTGTGTCGTCTTGGGCTGAATGTCTGACTCAGGAATGAAACTCTTCTCATGCTATGTTGTGTGCAGACCCCACGAGTACTGCATTACCATTTGAAAGGTTTACAACCAGATATGTTTTTTAATAGATAATGTAGGTTGTGCCTTGATTTCAGATGTAGATTAGAGCAATTTGTTGTCCGTGATTTTCTCAGGGACGGTTATATTGATTTCATTTGTCTGCATCCCCATGCGTGTGTGTGTGCCTGCCTGTGTGCGTACTCATGTAGCATTGTATGTAATATGTGTGTGGTAGAGTTTTTACGTCCACTCAAAGGACCTCATAAAGGTTAGCAGGCTCACTCAACAGCTGATGGTAAATTTAGTCTCCTTTTCACACAGTCCCACACACAATTTGAGTATTATTCTACTGTATCAGACCACAACCAGGCCTGTTACCTCACTGAAGGGTTGTGCCATTATTGACGGTATTAATTATCAGAATGAGATGTGGTTTGCGTGACAGAAAAGATCTCAAATTGTGTGTGTGCGTGTGTGTGTATAAGAGAGAAATATTAATTCTATTATTGGATTTGGTGTGTGTAAATGCTCGATCCTGTCGGAGTAGTGATGGGCTTTCTGGATTGGATTTAGTGTAACAGTGCAAGAGTATAAGACCGTGTTGTTTTTGATTAACAGCAGTGTCAAGCAGGTAGGAATGGATGGTGATGGGGAGGGCTCACAGGATGCCAAAACCACACTTTTAATTTTGTGTTCTCACTTCACTCTCACGTTTAAATATGGAAATTGCAAGACCTGCGCAGGAGCATCTGATATTTACTAGTGTCATTTAAGAACAGAAGGAAACAAATGCTCCTATCCAAAGAGCATGGCATGAAAGCGGCCATTTTTGGCAATCTAATAAGTCTTTTGTAATCCAAAGGAGAACTGATAACCCAGCGTTCCCATTGTGAAACTGTTCAGAGATGTTAACATTGCTGTCTTCAGGGTTAGAGGTAGTCCTCTCATAGATAGAGATCTCTCATCTCCTGCACCTCTAGTCCTGAATTACATCAAATGATCTCATCTGTTAAAAATGTTCCATGCAGTATTTGCATACACACACCGGCACAGACACACACACACACTTTGTGCAAACCACACTACTGACATTTTCTCGCTGCCCCCAGTCTTGGCACACGCTGCCATTATTTCTGGGTGAAAGGTTGCCTTGCAGATGCTCCAATCCAAGTGGTTTGCCACCACGCCATGACCCCTGGGGTCCTGGAGCCCGGCTTTATGTAACACATGCAATGGGATGGAAAATGAACATATATCAGAATCACTGTGCTAGGTTGTTTCCTCTCACGGGACCTAATATGTTTGTGCTCAAACGAATGCTGTAATTGGCGAGTGCTGGAGTGAGAGGGAGCATGTTCTGCATTGCGAACATATTGTTCAGTCAGCACTTTCCACCTGGATTAACAGCCTTGTGTGAGGTTTTATTAATTACCTCTTTCCTTCAAGGTCAGAGGAAGGTCTGACACGCAAGACCAGATTTACAAGTCAAGTTTTAAAGATGTAGTGGCCCAGTGGGGATTAAAAAAAAAAAAAAAAGCCAAACAAGTGCAGGACAAGCTGTGGCGATGTGTGCACAGACACCGTAAAGGAAAACAGAGGTTTGGTTTGCATTGATCTCAGACAAGTATTCCCATGATGTGGGTCTGTGTCCAGGTCTGGTTTGCCTGTCTGTTCTCATCAGCGGTGTCCGCAGGCCACTGTCACTGCAGCTCACTGAATCTATCACCAAAGACAACATCTGATATGATAACAGGACCATTATCTGACTGGTTTAATCCAGGAAGGGGCTTTTGCCTCAGATCTCCGAAGCCATGTCACCACCCCATCCAGTGAATAAACTCACAGAGGGAGGAGAGACGTGGAGTTAATGTACTGTTGGGAAACAGGAAGAGCTGACTTGCATAAAATGAATGTCAAGCTGTCCCCCAAAGACAGAGCATGCACCTCGTACAAATGCAGCAATCTTCCAGCATATGCTCATTCCCGGACTGTCTTTCTGACAGAGGAAAATGACAAAGCAGTGCGAGTCAGTGAATGCATTTTCTGGGGTGTGTAACTCTGGGATTTGACTTTATTGTGTATATCTCAAAATTGAATTTGTTTTTTGTTTTTTTCTTAAAGGAAGAAAACAAACCTTTATTTATCCAGGGAAGATTTGCTGACTGTGACCTTCCTGTTCCTTTTAATCAAACTTCTCATGCACATCCAGGAAATATGGAGATCAAACTGCAATATTCCTCCGGTGATTAGTGAGCAGCCCTGCTGGGGCTGAGCTTTCCTTTCCCAGCTGATAAATGTTGTCGAGGGACAAGAGAGCGCCTGTCACTTACACTGCCCACCAAGTCGCTTTCCAGCAGGCCTCACAGGCTTGAACTGGCAAAACCTTCAGTCACTTCTCAGACCCTTCAGGGATGAAAGAGTGTTACACACTCACTTGCCATGAATTCAGAGTGAAGATGTGAACTAATGGAGTCTGGCAGGGATGGCTGCTGTACACTGGAAGCCCGCTGCTTATGTTTTGTTTGTTGGGAAGGCGATGTGCTTCCATTGGAGGTAGACGTCCGTTCACATTAGTAGCAGAACGGAGCAGTTCGAGGCCTGAGGTGAGCTCTCGGGGAGCTGGCAATGACATCACTTCATGGTGGCTGACATCATCAGTAACAGTAATGGGAATGAGGGAATGAGTTCACAGTGATACACGCTGGACAGCTGATGTCTTACACACCCATACGCATGCCTGAACACTTGCTGGAACAAGATACACACACACACACACACACACACACACACACACACACACACACACACACACACACACACACACACACACACACACACACACTCCGCCAGAAAGACATGCACAAGTGTATTAACTTATTTACACTTAAAAGCAGCTATTAATCAGTGTTTTTGATTATAAAGCATCAAAAGACAAAGTGGAAATGTGACAAGGAGCTGCTGGCTGTGATGAACTAAAACTATAATCTCCAGTTCCCCTCAGCTTTACAGAGCTTTACAGCAAATATCAGCTCATTGTTTAGCTGTCCGGCCCACAACTTTACTGTTTGGTTTACTGTCACTGCTCTCACAGCATAGTTTTCAAACGCAGCAGGCAGCTGTTTTCATCAAAAAAGCTCTAAGAACCCACTGCACACTCCCTGCTCAGCACCAGACAATAAAGAGACACAGTTAGAGAATATAGCTGGTGAACATTGTGGAGCATTTAGCAGCTAAAAAGAGAGATGTTTCCCTCAGGAGCAGGTAGAGACCAAACACAGAGCTAAAACTGAGTGATTGTTGGACCTACAGTCGTCATGCCAACACAAACATGACTCCACACATCTTCAAATGTATTTGCCATGAAGTTTACCAAATCTGTTCAGAAAGTAATTTCAATACAATCACTGATCCTGTCAGATGAATATCAGCCAGCATAACAGTAGAATTTGCCCTATATGAAAATATTCACATTTTAACTATGTAATTCATTTTACTTGTCTTTTTTTTAATTGTATTATTGCCTATATGTCTTTTGTCTAAGATTTCGATAGGAGTTTAATGCAAATGGCAAATAAGATAAGTCTGGTATTTCTGTAGACCAGTTGAAAACACATGTATATTCATTGTCTGTAATAAATAGATATTTAAAATAAAGTTAGAATTTATTAAAAGGGAAATTAAAATGTCAAATTCTTAGATAATAATGTTTAATTGTATTGTGTGTAAACACTACTAATTTCATAGTGTGATATATTTGTTAAGATTTTTTTACTCTTACATTGAGTAGAATCTGGTCACGTGTGTTGTCAGCGGTAAATTGGCTCACATGTGTGGACCATAGTGTGGACATGCGCGATTGACGGAGAGAGAGGAGGTTATCAGTGTTTGCTCTTTCAGTCACTTGCAGGTGAATTTGAGGTTAGGAGAAAAGGTTGTGATTCACAAACTATAGATTGACGTCTAGACAGTCTAGGAGAGCACAACATGCTTTTGTGAGTGAGCGATTGTGTTGATGCGTCACGGAGTAAACTGCTCGTTGGTCGAGTGAGTGGTTACCGGAACAGTCCGCTAACCCAGCTAACCCCACTAACCCCGCCCCTCCTGTGGCTGCAGTCGAGACTGCTTTACAACCTGGACACAAGAGGCAATAACCTCAAGAAACAACTCCATGTTATGGAGGCAATTTAAAGGGATAGTTCACCGAAAATTCAAATTTCACTCATTATCCACTCACCCTCATGTCGACTAAGGGCTGGGAGAATTTTCAGAATCCTTCGTGCCTTCTCGGAGTTACGGGGGGGTCCGCGCAGCAGTATTTGTCCATATAATGGTTGTGAATGGATACCACTTTTCTTCATCCAAAAAGACACACCAAAAAACATCCAAATACCTCCATAGTGCTCGTCTGTAATGTCCCTCTTTGTATTGAAGCCCGATATGAGAAATTGTTCCGCCGGTCGACACAGGAAGAGCAGTGAACCGAGACACTGGGAGCTTCCGCTACAAACAAGCTTAAAATATAGACTTATTTAATTTTTTTCGGAACAATTTCTCATGTCAGGGCTTCAATACAAGAGGGACATTACAGACGAGCAGCATGGAGGTATTTGGATGTTTTTTGGTGTGTCTTTTTGGACGAAGAAAAGTGAGCCCCATTCACGACCATTATATGGACAAATACTGCTGCGCGGACCCCCCCGTATCTCCAAGAAGGCACGGAGGACTCTGATAATGAGGAGGACTCTGAGATAATGAGTGAAATTTGAATTTTGGTGGAGCAGAGTCACTGAGAGTACATTTTGGGATATGAATGGTTATTTAGAAGAAATATATTTTTTATATTGATTTCAACCATTTGTGTACCCATTGCTGTAGTCTGATACTTTTTTCCTGTTGTAATCTGGCAGTAACTGAAAACACACACACACACACACACACACACACACAAATATATGTGCAAATCCTTGAGGTTGACACACAAAGACTGCTGAAAGCAACAACCGGAAATGAATTATTAGCAAGTGCAATGAAACAAACATGAGGCTCTTTATGCAGAGAGTATTTCCTCAGATGATACAAATCATCCTCACTGTTTCTCTAATTAAAAGTAAAGGTTGAGAATTACAGTACTCACACAATGTAAAGGTGACCGCTGCAGAGGACCTTCTCCCTTCAGCCACAGCGTTTGTTGTGAGCTCGGCGGTGTGTTCTGGCAGCTGAACTACTGCTCTTTAAAGAGCATTCGTGTAATTGTTAAATGTGTGTGTGTGAATACATAATGTCGGAGCATCTCGTGTCGTGTTTTGCCCCTGAATGTGCGCTTATGAGTGTACGACACCTGCTCTTCCTGTACGTTAGATGAATCATGTGATCTCTTATTAATATCTGCTACAACAGATCTACCTTAAAGGGATAGTTCAACATTTTGGCAAATTGACTCATTGCAATGATCCCTTTAGTCTTAGGAGTAGGTTCGTTACCTTTAATTGTCGGTGCAAGCTATTTTTAGAATGGCGGAGCAGAGCCGCGAGCTGCTCAGAGCTACGCTACAGAGGCTAATGGGATTGGTTTCCCTCATCAAACTCATCAATCCAACAACTCCAAAACGCTCTGGTGGACAAGTTGTGACCTGCACATTCACCACGCTATGAGATAATAACGGAACGTTACGAGACAGAGTTGTTTTTGAGGTAAATTCATGCAAAACCGCTGATGCGTGTTTCCGTTGGGGGGCAGTTTTTTGGCAAGCAGTCTCTGCATTTGCCTCGAAAACAACTCTGCCTCATAACGTTCTGTTATTATCTCATAGCGTGGTGAATGCAGGTCACAACTTGTCCATGAGAGCGTTTGGAGTTTTTGGATTGTGTATTTGATGAGGGAAACCAAGAATTAACCAGAGTGGACACGCACATCACACCAGCGAGGGCCGGTGCAGAGTACAAAAAACAGGCAAAATAGAAAAAACTATGCTATCTAGCATGACAGCTGCATGCTATCCTCTCCTGATCAAGTCATGTGACTAGTAGTATTTAAGATGGCTCCTGTTAGCTATCCTACTGTCTGACGAAGAGCACACCTTCACTGCTCGAAACGTACGTCACTACAATAAATTGATACACTGAGTCCTGCAGAGTTGTGGAAACCAAGAATTCCCATTAGCCTCCGTAGCGTAGCTCTGAGTAGCTTGCGGCTCTGCTCCGCCGTTCTAAAAGCAGCTTGCACCGACAATTAAAGGTAACAAACCAACTGCTAAGATTATAGGGATTATGGCAACGGGCCAATTTGCCAAAATGTTGAACTATCCCTTTACCCATGTGTGGATGTGGATGAAGTTGATGAGACAGGCTGAAGAGCATCGGAGGCTCAGTATCAGGGCGCGGTTCAGGTTCCTAATATTTCCCACTCTTGGCGTATAGTGTGTGGTTCATGCACCATGTACGTGGTGAGGAGTGAGCTGTGAAGAACAAGTGAATGTGTTATCCCTGCTGACAGATGTGTGCGAGGAAACATATTTTTGTCTCATACACCAGTGGGTCTGAAGACGCCGAAGTAAATGGAGTTCTCAGGCATGTGCACTGATTAACTTTTATGGGAAGTGACAGTACAGTGATGGTATGCTATGTAGTCATGAATATCTAAGAACGGTGGGGTAGAGGCTGTCTAAACAGCCGGGTTAATGTCTCAAGAGGATGTTCAAAGATCCACAGGTCTTAGTCGACAGGGATGTCTGTTGTTTTGATGTGGATCCTTTAATGTGCTTTGTCTTCTTCTGCATCTTCCTATGGGCCATGGTGCACCACCCTACAAGGCCACTAGATGGATTACTCAAACCGGATAGTTGATGGATCATTTATTTTTCAAGCAAAAGTACCAAACATTTCATAGTTTCAGCGTCTCATTGTCAGGATGTTTACACGCAAAGTTAAATTAAGCCATGTTTATACATACTGTAGTTTAAAGGAATAGTTCAACATTTTGGCAAATTGGCCCATTGCCATAATCCCTGCAGTATAGTTGTAGGAGTAGGTTTGTTACCTTTCGGTGCAAGCTATTTTTAGAACGGCGGAGCAGAGCTACACTACGGAGGCTAATGGGATTTCTTGGTTTTCCTCATCAAACTCATCAAATACACAATCCAACAACTCCAAAACGCTCTGGTGGACAAGTTGTGACCTGCACATTCAGCACGCTATGAGATGATAACGGAACGTTACGAGACAGAGTTGTTTCAGAGGTAAATTCATGCAAAACCACTGATGCGCGTTCCCGTCGGGGGCAGTTTTCCGGCAAGCAGTGTCTGCATTTGCCTTGAAAACAACTCCGTCTCATAATGTTCCAGGGATTATGGCAATGGGCCAATTTGCCAAAATGTTGAACTATCCCTTTAAGTCACTCTCCTGTCCCAGTATAAAAGCAGTGGGAACTGTGGGGCATGTGCCCAGGTAGTATTGGGTGTGTGTTTGAGGTCAATGGGTACTGTATGTTAGTCTGACTTGAAATAAATTGATGTAGTGTGTTAGTTCAGTAGCTGCAATTGGACTAACAGGTACATGTTTTTAAATGTCTGGTTTTAGTGTGACTGACAACTTAACACTGATTCACTATGTTGTTGGGCACTGGCTGGAGGAGGTCACTGCTCTGAGAAGCTTTCTGGATCCTCTCCTTATTCTTTCCATCTTAAGTGACAGTCAACTGAATACTATATTTGGGTTTTGTGCTGTTTGTCTGACAAAATGAGCCATTTGAAGAGATGGTATTTGTCTTGAAAATTGTGATCGGGTCACAATTACAAACCAAACAATTGACCGAGAGATTGATAAATATAATGTAAAGTAATTTTTAGTTGTCCCTTAATGGTATGGCAATAAATTAAAGGACTCATTGTAGCATGGAGTTAGTGACATTATCAAAACTGTGGCCATTTTTAAAAAACGTTTTTTGTCTATTAACTTGATGTATTTGCAGCTCACACCCCGACTCACTGCTCTCTGGTTCCAGTGAACTTTAAGAGCCCCATGCTTCTCTCCAGCAGAGCTAAAGTTAATCTTAATGTAACAATAAATCTTAGCCAAAATAAATACATTAAATCAAAGAATGTTTGAGTTTGAGTCGATGGTCGGGTCTGGCTTGAGCATCACTGTAATTTAGTGTGCATCTGACAAAAATGTATTTAACCTTTCAAGAGGTTATATAATAAGCTGTTGTCAAAATGTTGCCTCTTGGCTTAATCTAAACCAGAACACTATACATGTACAGCAGCATAAAGTATTCCTCAACATATTGCTATTTCACAGAATAAAGCTGCTCATATTTATTTAAAAAAAAAAAAAATTCTCAGCAAGCACTCATCACAGCAAGCTACAGTAATACACACGATACTAAGTTCAGGCACACTTTATTCAGAATGTTCCCAATGGGTAAATTTAATCAAGTGCATTGATGTTTGAGCTCATGGGATCAAAATGTGAGTGAAATGAATGTAATCTACAGAATCAGTCTATGAGGAGCATGTTGAACACAGTGTGCAGCTCTTATCTGAAGCATCCTGCCAGTGATGAAATACTGGCTGCTCATTCAGCTGAGAGGAGGGCCAGGTGGAACTAACCATGACGGTCCCATGGTCTTCAGCTCATCACTGCCAAACGCATAAGGAGTCGATGCTGTGGACATAGTTTCCTGAACGATGATGATGACGATATACTGTAGATATTTTTTTACAATGAGGCTGCAGTTAGAGGATTGCTGGTAATATCACTGCCTTAACATTTGATTTTTATGCCAAAAAAAGAGAAAAGAATCATAAGCTTTCAAGGCCAGAATTCAGTTCCATTCAGTTTTGGCTCACCACCTGAGAGGAATTTAAGTCTGATTTATCAAGACAGCAGCTAATTATGCAGTCAGATTCAGACTGACTTCTAGGCAGACTGCAGGAGTGAAGGAGAACCCACAAGGTGCAGTTCACACATCTGCAGAATCAAAATGTAGTTATGTTCATGAAAACACAGAGTCATTGCAAATATGATTTTTTTTTTTCATAATTAGACTCAGAGGAAAGTAACGCAACATCTTTTTTCTGAGCGAGACTTCATCAAGTACTTTAAATTTAACCACAACATCTGATCTGACGCCCTGGTCAGAGGACGATAATGATTATTAGATTAGATTTGGAAAGAGATCATAAAAGTTGAGGCTTGTTGGTCGTCATGGCTACAAAAGTAACTGCTGAGGTAAAGAGGACATATTATGGAAATTAGAGGTCGACCGATTAATCGTTTTGGCCGATTAATCGGCGCCGATAGGACGTTTTACAAACTATCGGAATCAGCGGAACTTGGCTCCGATAGTGGCCGATGGCTGCAGTTTTTTCCACAGCGCCATAAACTGCTTCTTCCCTGCCGCTCTCTGTCTCTCTGATCACTGAGGGGCGGGGCTGCTCTTCACACACACACACAGCATGGGAGAGAGAGAGAGACAGGGCGTGTGCAGCGGCAGCAGTGACCCAGGTGAGGGTACTGTAGGTGCGGTGCGACCGCACTAAGAGAGAGGCGGCAGGTGGAGGGGCTGACTGGAACGAAACTCTCTTGTTATTTAATGAGAAACACTGTAGTATTTTCTCTTAATCATAAGGGTTCCTGCATAGATAATGTGGTGGCGGCTGCCACGCTAAATATCTCACCGCCACCAGCTCACGAGTCAGTGTTTTTTTTTTTTTTTTTCCTCTCCGGCTTTTTGTGCTTTTATTTTGAAAGGACAGCTAGAGAGAGACGGGAAGGAGGAAGAGCGCCGCAGAGTTGGGGCAGACGCACAATAATGGCTCTTTACACTACAAAGTTGGGCTCTATGGGCTCTACTCGACTTGGTTTAGGTCCTGTTCCATAACAGCAGAGTTCCTCCTCAGCGGGGACGGGGTCGTCATATCACGGCCGCTACGTGCGTCTCGCTCTCTTTTTTCTCTCCTCCCGTCAGCTCCAAACACACTCGTCTGCAACTCGATCACGATCATTACAGCGTGGTTTTTCTTTTTACAGGCTATGGGTTTTCCACACAGTAGGCTAATTGTAGTGAAACAGTCACCTGTTAATGTACGGCGTTGCTGTGTTGTGCATGATGCACACACAGTTGAACCAAGACGGCGGTGAAAATCACCCACGGTCTCTGCAGACAGGCAGGGAAAACCCTGCAGTCCAGCCCGCTCCCCAAACACTCGCGCATGGTGATTTGGGTTCGTCGGCGTTTCTGTATCCCAGTGTAGGGCCTCACAGGCACACACAAACGCTCCGCACGTGTTTCCTTGTCCCAGCGCATTGACTTACAGGCGCACGGAGCCCGAGAAATACAGTATACAGTAACATGTAAACTAGTAGAACTCAGTCGCGGGTCTGATTGGAAGGTTCGGCGGGCCGGATGCGGCCCGCGGGCCGCCTATTGAGTACCGCTGGTTTACACTAACCCGTGTATATATGCCGTCAAGAGCATGCCAAACCTGTAGGTGGCAGTGAAGCGAGAAGCTCAAGCCCACGTTAGCCAATCAGAATCCCGCACATGATCCCGCATAGCAACCTGATAGCAACAGCAACAACAACAACAACGACACTTGCCCTCCTTGTGTGTAAAGTTTTAATATTTTTTCATGCGAGAAAGTAACTGTTTAGATGCCAAATATACGGCCAGTTTATCCAGATGACGGCTGTTTAGAAGTTTGCTCCGATGTGAAGCTTTTTTTTTTTTCGGAGAAGTGAAGCTCCACCTGTGGAGCAACGACTGGGACATCACAGAGACAGTGTCCGCTCTGCAATGCTGCTCGGTGAGCCAGCCTCTGTCGTCCTCCTGGGGGACAAAATGATTGCTAATTAACTTACCCGCAGGTTTTTAGAGGTTTACCACCGGCTGGTTAAATTATTTTTAGGAGATAAATGTTGGTCTCATTGATGAAATCTAACAATTGTGGCAGTAGCAGTTTGTTTGAATGAAAAGTGAAGCTTCATGTGTGTGGACAGAAGAGCAGCAGCCTCGGGACTCTGTACAGAAATCACCCCATTTAACGTTACATCAGTAAATAAATGTTTACAATGAACACATCAGTCTGCATAAAATTTTATCATTATTATTATTTATTTATTTATTTAAGTTATGTAATATGGTTACGGTTAGACGTCAGAGTCTGACGTCGGCTACCCAAATCTCCGTTTTTCTCTGTTTACATGCAAACGTGAAAATGGAGTTTTCCAAAATCTCCACCCTGGCCGGAGTTTTTAAAAAGCATCGTTTTCAGGGGCGTTTTTTCCGTTTGCGTGTAAACGGAGGGTGCAAACGATGGTTAAAGTCTCCGTTTTTAAAAATAACCGGGTACGTATAAACAGGGCCTCAGTTGTCCTCCATTGATGTAACTAGGTTTCGAATTTGCATAATCCCACCCCTACCTGGGACCGGTAGAAGGGGCGGGGCAAGCAGTGGTTCATTTGCATTTAAAGGGACAGGCACTGAAACCAGCCGTTCTGAACAGGGCTGTTTAGAGAGGATGAAAAGAGCTGTGATGTTTGATCCTTGGGGGATTTTGACCAAAGCATGTCACAGACATGCCTTGGACACCTGGGAACTATTTTAATTTCTGGAAAAGGGGCAAAATACGTCTCCTTTAAGGTTGGATAACAATTGTCGTGGTTTTATGTCAATGTTGCTGTTGGATTGGAAATCCAAAACAAACAGCGGGTTCTACTGTTGTGATGCGTTCGCGGACTTTGATGCTAGCAACATCACATGATTTCACTGTGGCCACCAGAATGTAAACGTACTGTTTGGAGGTTCAGGGCACAGACTGAAACAAGCGATGCCGTTTTGAGTTTAGTCTTCCCAACTCCCTGCCATCACTTTGTTTTCCACAGTGGTCACACACAGGCATTTATTACTGCCCTCTTTTTGTTTCATAAGCTGCTATTCCTGTGTGCTGTCATTGAGATTTACTGTACATAGTATCCAGGTTGAAACTGAGAATCCAGGCTGTTTGATAAATAACACATTTTCTTGTGGCAGAGCGCTTGAAAGGAGGTGCAAAAGATTTAGTAAATCTGGTCCTTGGTGTTATTCACAAAATTATATTCTTGTCAGGCTCTCAAAAGGGATTTAGACTTGGGGTTACCAAAACTCCATTGAACCCAGACTAATGAAATTCTGGCACTTCCTTATGGCAGAATGACCCACCTCAGCTTTTCAGCTATAGAGGATATTTTACTTGGATGAAATATCTGTTGTGCACAGTTAAAAGTAATTGAGAGTACTTTTAGAAAGCATATTGGACAATTACATATGAATACATTAATGATCATGTCTTACACAGTTGTGTAGTAGTGTAGTAAGTCAGGATCCTGTGCTGTAGTGATGAATCTGTTGCTGTGATTTGACTAAAGATACTAAAGACAGTTGCACAAAAGAATCCAAAGAACCTTTGTTTGTTGTTCTTAGACATTACACATGGTCATAGTGGTCCACCAATGTCTTCCTCTGCCACTTTCATCAAGTTCTGTGGTGTTCTCCCTTGACTTCAGGGTCATCTGCCCCCCACCCCCCCATTCCTCTGTCTGTCCATCAGCTGGAGCAACATGACTTAAGGTGTGTTATGAGTGAGAAGTTTCAGCGACAACCCTTTGGGTAATGAGACAATGACACAGTTCCTAGTCTATCTCTGGATTGAGGACAGATGACTATAATTGTTCTTTATCTCTCAGGGACAGCTTGGCTCGACCCGCTTTCAATCAGCATGGTGACACCAAAGAGAGAAACAAAAACACGCAGGGGTCAGGGCACTGGGAGCATGACTTGCAAGTGACACTAAAGCAGTTGTGGCTCAGATGAGAGAAGTTCAGCTCCACGTCCCGCTTCAGAGAACGACTTGTATCAAAGGAGAATGTACTGTAGTGTCATATTGACCAATAGAGACTTTATGGAGGCTAACAGGTCTGAAGATGTGCCACTCAGCCTTTGAGAAAATAATTAAAACATGCACTTACAACAAAGGGTGAATTAGGACACAGTAGCCACCATTTTTGTGTGGAATCTTACTGTAACTAATTATTGAACCTGAACAAGAAGATTCTGTGACTTTGTTGCAACCAAGAGATCTTTATTTACCAGAAAAAGCACATGAAACAAGACAAAGATCAGAGAAACAGAGAGTTCAGACAGGTCTGTACACAGGAGGCATCAGGGAAGAAGTGTTAATCGAATATGACAAAGGTTACAACTGTATTACTGTGATAGACAGTGTTCCATGTGTTTCAGGTTCTCTGCCATACAAAGCTTAAAATGGATGAATGATGATTAAAATCAGTGATGGACTGATTAACCTAAATATTTTGAGATGTTAAGCATCAGACAACACCTGCTCAACATGAGGTTAATAAACAAAAAGTCTGTAAACTAGGGGTGTGCCAGTGTACAAGTGTAAACATTTACACAGAATGAAACAGTAAAAGTTTAATAAAAATCCGATGGACGCTACCGTGTACAAGTTTAAATGGAAAGCATTGCACAGTTTACACGTGTACATATTTTAGTACACGTTCACATCCCTACTGTAAACACAGTGTAGCTTTTTGGTTATCTAAAATTATGAAAAAATGTTGATCAACTCTAGCAAACAGATGATGCACATTTTTTATTTTCAAATATTTTTTGAAGAAGAAATGTTCAATCAATATTGAATCATCAGATGCAAAAAACACTCAGCATTTGCATTAGAGTGGATATCAGCCATTGGCTGCCTCGATACACTGGCATCAGCCATTGAAAAAGCCAGATCAGTTGACCAGGACCGAAGCAGGCTGAAGTCTGTAATGATTAAAATATTTGTAATTTAACGTAACTTAACCCTTCTGGCTATTATAATGTTAGTTTCTTCCTTTCATGCTTTAACTTTTTGAGATGTCTCTGTGGTTGATTTTCTGCTGATTGATTCAGTTCAGGACTGCTTTGGAGGAATGTTAATACAAATGCATGACTCTGTTGTTGAAGCAGCTTTGACTGAACTTTGGAGGGCAGGCTGGGAATAAGTGTCTTCATAACAGTGGTGTTACTCTGTACAGTACATCCTGTCTGTTGCTGCAGCAGCAGCAGCAGCAGCAGCAGAGTCACTGCTACAGCTGCTTTAAATGAGCCATCAGACAGTTGCACCCTCACAAGACAGGCGTAATACAACTGCACTAAGTTATGCTGTGGTATTTGATATAATCTTGCAAGTTTGTGTTAGCACGCCCACACACACACACACACACACACATATATACACACACACACACACACACACACACACACACACACACACACACACACACACACACACACACACACACACACACTCTCTCACATTCACACTCATCTTTATTTTCTCCTCTCAGCAAAGTGATTATAACCCTCACAGCCGGCCAGAAGCAGGACTGCCCCACTGAATGGATCTGCAGAGAAGTGTCCAGCCCCCCCCCCCCTGCTTCCATGATGTTTATTTATTCATGCCCTGTGTGAAAAGGGCCTGAAAAGAGCAACCTGGAGAGTTTCCTTTGTAGGCTGTCAAAGTTTTAGAGCAAAATGCAGCCGAGATTGAAAGTCAGAGAGAGAGAAAAAAGATGGCAGACTGGGGAGTTAAAGGAGAGAACATGAGAGTGCAGGAGCGTAAGAGCAGAAATTGCAGGGTGTGAGAGGGAATGAGTGTATTAGAGAGAGACTGAGTTTCAGTCCAACCAGCTTTCGTGAACTGTAACATGTCGAATTGTGCTCAAATTAATTTCTGAAGAAAAGAAAAAGTTTTTACCTGTTCTTGAAACCTAATTTCTTTTTCCCTTCTCCCAATGGAAGATGAAAGGTGATGTGAACGCTGCCTTGATTACGACACAGACTTGGCACCAACAGCCCACAATGTGTTGTTCAGTGTAGGCGTACGAGAGCACAGAAACAGCCCGGGCACTCTGATGTCTTTACATCCCCGCTCCACATGACCTCACACAAGCATCAGATGCCTCTCACTGTGAATGAGGTGCTTATTTAGTTTTTTATGACCATTAGCCTCTTCCTTACCGTGTTGTGTAGCATCTGTTCTTCCGTCTTGTGGCTGTCGTCGCTGCGAAAACAAACAGATCCATTTTTTCCCCCACCCTCACGTTTGTTGACATGCAATAAATGCAAGATGTGCTTGAGCCCATACACACACACCTCACATTTTATACCTGTGACATTTTCAAAGTTTGGAAGAAAAGACTCCTACTTGACATTTTGAAAGGAGACACTGCTAAAAATGAGCGGGTCGGAGTTAAAAGACATTAGGTAAGTGAAGGAAAGATGTGAGCAGAGAACGAGGGAGGGAGTGTGAGCAAAAGAGAGAGAGAGAGAGAGAGAGAGAGTGGCAAAGAGAGTTGTGGGAGTGAGTGTAAGCGAGTGGGAGACTTGAGAGCGAGAGAGCAGTGGAGAGGGAGATTGTGAGAGAGGCTACCATACAGCTATAACAGGCAAGCCCAACTTTGCTATTGGCCAAAGCCTGAATGGCCTCAAGCTGTTTCTGTCATTCATCTGTATTTACTTGCAAGTTGAGCGCGAGTCCTTCCCATTCACAATCTTTGCGGGTGAAATTCTCACCACACTGAAATGTAGAGGAGAAACACTCAGTTGGTTCTTCAGTTTCTGAGACATTTACATTGATGTTAAATCAGACATCACACCCTGTTGCACATCTCTTGCTGTGTGGAACATGGTCAAGATTTCCTCACTCGGATTTAAACAATCAAATGCAAATGAATGACAGAGACATCTTGAGGCCGTTTGTGCTACTACTGGCTGCAGTTTTTATGCCGAGGATGGAAGAACACCAAAGTACCAAACACAAAAGTTGAACAGATGGGAGTCTTCTAGTATTTATTGCTCATTGTGTAGTTATTATTAGTGATCTGTTAATCCACACGTGTGTGCCTGTCTAATTGATGCCAATTTGAGTTGAAAGTTTTAATAAGATTTGAAATTTTGGCTTGGAAGGATCAAAAATGTGCGTTAAAGAGAGAGATGGTAAAGGCCACATGAAAGAAAAGGAAGAGATCAGACTGAAAGTCAGGTAGATAGATTTGGAGATAGATTTGGAGAGGCAGAGAAAACATCACAGAGATCTAGAAACAAAAATAGACCGAGTGTAAGAGAAGATGGAGGAGTGAGAGGGAATGGAAGAGGTGAATGTTAAAAAAATGTGATTCTAGGACAGATAATTAAGTTTTTTTTTAAATCCCAGGCAGAGGAATATTGAGGATGAAAGGGTAGAAGAGTGACAGTGTGCCATACAAAAGGGAGAAGGTACAGAGGTAGAGATAAAAGATTTACAGGATGGTAAAAAACAACAAGGCCACATCCAGGAAACAGAAGCCAGAGAGGGAGCCAGAGAGCGAAGGGTTGGGGGCCGAGAAACAGATTGGCTGACGGAGGAAGCATGAGATGGATGGGAACGAGGAGGGGATCGGGGCTTTGAGAAGAGGCTGGCAGGAGTTAGTGCAGAAAGTTGAACTTCATTGGGATTCATGGCGGGATGATGGCCACATCGATCTCCTCCCTCCCTCTTTAGATTTATTGCATTTTGGTTTTTATCTCTGAGGTCAGCTCGAGCATGAAGCTGACATCGACAGTATATCTGCTCAACCCCGGTTTCTCTTTATTGTAAAAGGAGAGGTTCCCATCACTGAGCAATACTCACACAGCACATGTACCATATAGTGACAGAGTTATTGACTGCTGTAATATTTCTTCCTCCAATTGAAAAGACTCGGGACATAATCCACTCTCTTCAAAGGTCAGCCAGAGCTAAAACGAGGGTTCAACAGTTTGAATTAGCCAAATCAATTTTGGTGTTTCCCAGGAGAGTTTTCCCTCGCTTAGAAGTGGTGCAAGGATTCGGTTTCCACTCACTGTGCTCTGAGTTTAAACTAGGGCCAGACACATGTGGGATTTTTGGGGCTGATCAATTGGCCTGTATTCCTCATGTATACAGGAACACACTTTTTTGCTGTTGCAATGATCACTCAATATGGTTCAGAAACATTTTACAGTCTAACAGCAAACTCCTGAAAAAGGTTGACCTCCTGAGACCCAGCAATGCATTTTTGTACACTGTAGTGCACATCATATTCAAACCCATTTCTCTCATACTAAACATGTCACCTTATTAAGTCCTGTTGTTCACTACAGAGGACAACTGGCCCTTTCCAATGATATCTTGTGTGGGGGGGTGTGACCTTCCAAACTTTCTGTGCATCTCTTTTAAAAATGGCCGACATCGCAACAAGCAGATTTTATGGGAAAGAGTACAAGTGAGCATGAAATTTACAATTTTAAGTATTTTGAGTCCTATATGTTGATTGTTTATTATAAATAAGCATCTCAGCAACACTGAAGTCAATTTTCAGAACTGAATTGTTTACTTTTCATATGAAAAAAAGCTAATTTTACTAATGTACACTGTAGTGGACATCGGGACTCTGTACTTGTGTTTCCGTCACATTTCTTTGGGAACAGCTCATTGACAGAGGCTGAGTAAATTCTTATATTCTTAAATAGTTGAGGGGGATTCAGAAATTGATTTATCAGAGGATAAGAGTCCATGGTAAGACGATGACCCTGTAGGAGAGTGTAAAAGTTCAGATGAGGAAGAGCCAGATGAGGGAGATCAAGACAAAGAGCTGACGTGGTGCACCATTGGTTTCTATGGGCCGAAACCAAAACATAGGGTTTTGAGGTTTTAAATCAGTGCAAAATTAATGCCCATGGAAATATACTCCAGAAAACAGGTACCTTGATTTTGTTCTTGACTCTAAATAATGATTAAGCAATGAAAACTGTTCATGGATGGACAACAAGCCTTTTGTTGAGGCATTAATCAAAATAGCATAAGATGCAACCTGTTTGTCTTTTGCTCTAAAACGTCTGAATGGTCAATGAAATACCATCTCTAATGATGAAATCACAAAGATAAATAGTGTAGTTGATGAAAAAGAATGAAAACCCTATAATTGACATTAGATTTTATGATGTATTACTGTATTTTACATGATAATTCTAGTCTTTCCATGTACATTATAAGCATCAAAATATTACACGTTTGAGAACAATATAGTCCTGTTGTACACTACAGTGCACAGGTTATAAAATTAAAATAAAATAAAAATTTCAGATTTTTTTCTTTGCAATTTGTTCTTTACCATCCCAACACTTAATTTATGTAAAAAAAAATCAAAATCAAAAAACTTTTTTTTCCTGGGTCTCAGGAGGTTAAATAAATTAAAACTAGAACATTTAAAAATAAGTAAATAAAATAAAACGTACATATGGCATGTGAGCGTTGTATTAAAGCTAGAACATTTTAGAATAAGTAAAAAAAATAAAAAAAAATAAAAAGCTATCATGAATATTGACAGACCACATAATGAACAAACAGAACACAAACATTATTTTTCTCTGGTAGATCAACCAATGATTGGATATTTTTTCTGAATTAAACCCGGTCTGTTTCTCTGCAGAGTTTGAAGGGACCAAAAAACAAAAAAACACCTATGTATGGCCGCCCTCATAACTCTTTGTCAATAAGTATTGTGCAAAGGTTGCCACGGCCGGTCCGTCTCTGTTTTGTGTCCCCAGAAACAGTGCACTTGTGTGTTTGCAGGTGTTGTAAGTTGTTGCAGCATGTGTTGTCAAATTTATCAAGTTGTTTTCTGAATGAGCGACACTTTTGTGTCTCTGTGTGTGTGTGTTATCTGAAGTTGCAGCGCGTTGAGCTCTCTGGGCCACCGTACTTTGAGGATGCTCTCTCCAAAAGTGCACACAGTTGTGTCCACTTCATCTCTTCCCTTTTCCAGCAACGGACTTTTTGCCATTCATAACATGTGAAGGCTGGTTCTCTGTGTTAGAAAGCGGCGAGGCGACATGTTGTGAGAAATCATTGATCTCCTCCATACCCCTGCCTTGGCCGCGTAGTTGTGCCGGGAAGATATCACAGCCAGTATGGAGAGGGGGAGTGATTACACCAGCAGTAACTCTCTGAACTTACATATGGCATGTGAGTGTTGTATTAAGTCAGACTTAGAAGCATCTTCCAAGATAGGGCCACTTTCGGCCGTAGCAGTGTGAGAATGCAGATTAATTCCGGCGGAGCTGTACACTGATGGTAAACGTGGTGCCTTTTGATGTGTTTGACAATGTTGCAGAGCCTGGATTACTGCATACATACTCTGTGCCAACTTACGCTCATGGTGTGTGTGTATATATAGTTAGAGATGGAAAGAGAAAGGGAGAGGGGGAGGGATGGAGAGACAGAAACAGAGAGTAAGAGAGTGAGAGGGAGGTACAAGTCAGTATTTCATGGATGGCTGTGTTGCTATGGGAACAAGATATGGGCTCCCTATTCCCAAAAAAGTGTCCTCCTTCCTTCCTTCCTCCCTTCCTTCCCTCTTTCCCTCTCTCCGTCTCTCATCACTTCATTTATCTCTCTCCTTCTTCGCGGCATCCACAGCATCTGCACCTCTCTCTCCTCTTCCCTATCCCCCCTGATCACATCCCACCACATGCTTCCTCTCTCCCTCAATCTCTCATCCTCTCCTGTCATCCATCTTTTTCCCCGCCCACTCATTCACCTCTCTCCCTCTCTCTCTCTCTCCCCCCCTCCCTCTGTCCATCCTCGCGCTCTCCTCTTCCTCCCTCCCCCCCCCCGTTATTCCTCGCTGTCCCTCTGTCCTCCACTCCTGTCTTTCGCTCTCCATCCCTCTTTTTCCCTGTCTCTCTGATCTCCCTGTCTCTTTAACACTCACTTATATTCTATTCTTTTCTCGGTTGTCATGGCAATAGGCTGGGGGCGTGAGGGAGCGAGCGCGAGCAAGCGAGCGGGAGTGGGTGTTTCGGAAGTGACATCTCTTGGGCAGTAACCTTGTTTCCTGTGTGGTGGAGTTGGGGGCGGATTCAAGGCGCTAGCAGCGCAGCAACAGTGACGCCGTGTGGACGCTTTGGGTGAGCAATGGGGAACCTGGGACGTGCCGCGCGAGGGCTGGGTGAATGATCTGATAGGTGAGAATACTCTCCTCCATCTCTCCCACCCCCACTTTTTTTTCTCTGTCACACACACACACACACACACACACACATGAACATACAGTATGCACTACATCCAGTATACACACACACCTTTACCCCCATCTTCCCGTCTTGTCATCTGACATCTCTCCTTCATGGCTGGAGTGGATTCAGTGTAGAAGCTGTATTAAACATAATAAACATATTTATTGTAATACACACAATTATGAGCACAAACATATGTATGTGAACATACTGTAGTGTAAACTGGACGGTAAACCGAAGACATTGTGGCTGCAGTGATTAGTAAACGATCCCTGAAGCCTGACAGCAAGGGTATAGTAGAAAAAGTGGCAGCATGAAGGGGAGGTAGAGGCAAATCAGAGGAATGTGGCCATCGCTGCTCAACAGAAGTGGATCTACACACAGAGGAGGTGGTAAATGTGTAGAAGTCGTAATCTGAGTTTCAGTTTTAAAGGTGCATTAATCCACGGTTTCGACCACTTGAGGGCAGAAGAATTTCACCACAATCTGAAAAACATTCACCTCTGACACACACGTTTCTAGATCATCATGTTTCCATAGCTAGCACGTTAGCAACCAGTTGCTTAAAGAGCGACACGAGTACTGATGTAGAGTTGTGTTTCCAGGCACCTGATGATTATAAATCTCGATGTTCCCTCTTCTTTTAGCTCGGCCTTTGCCACCAAACACTCCAGAAGATATGTTTCAGCTCTGCTCAGTGGCAAGTTACGCACTTATAATAATACATTTTATTTGTTGGTGCCTTTCAACGCACTCAAGGTCGCCTTAGGTGGCTAAACGGATGGATGAACTATTGGTATTAAAGGGAGTAGGCAGTTTTGAAGAGGTGTGACTTGAAGGTAGCAGTTGAGTCCAGATTACAGACGTGTAGTGGGAGAGTGTTCCAAAGTCTGGGAGCTGAGCAGCTAAAAGCACGAGCACCAAAAGAACTAAGTTTGAACGGGGGTGTTGTGAGCAGAGCAGCAGATGAGGAGCGGAGTGGACGGGGGGGGGGGGTATATGGGTGAAGCATGTTAGAGAGATAAGGGGGGGGCAGGTTATGGAGAGCTTTGAATGTTAACAGGAGGAGCTTGTATTGTATCCGTTGGTGGACAGGGAGCCAGTGGAGCTGGATGAGGACTGGAGTGATGTGATCGGAGGACCTTTGCTTTCTTTCGGTGCCTGGCAGGTCGTGCAGCGTAGTATTTTTTTTAAAAGATGAACGAGAGGGAACTTTTTGGCCGTAAAACCAAAACAACGAGGCTAAAAAGCAGGAATGCAATGATTCAAATTCAGATTAGTATCAACTTTGATGCTGACCTTCCTGATCGGATCAGCTGTGGGCCATGATGTGACTGGTCTTGGTCTCGTTCACTCAGTCATATTGCCTCACCATGCCACGGCTCCATGTGACTTTACATTCAAATGATAATGAATGAGGTGAAGGTACTGAAGAATACAGATTTACAACTGAGATCAAGAGAGCACTAATGTGGGCAGACTACTGATGTAGAGCTAGTAGTGCTAACAGTCAGTCTCTATCTGCTGGTCATTACTGGTGTATCTGAGGTAGGTAGCTGCTACTCCTTCACACCTACACAGAGATACAAAGTGTGGGCATCACACAGGGACACAACACAGCTTCATAAGACAAATTCAGATCTCGTTTCAGAAGTATTAAATGCCATCTCCACACCACTGCGCTGCATGGCTGTGTAGTAGTGTCAGTGGACGGACCCGCCTCTTCAAATGCATTGTTGCTCCAAGTCATGAGTTTGTTCCTTCTAGCAGCACAGTTGAAAAAGAGATGAAGGCATATCTACCCTCAGGCCTGGGGACGATGAAGAATGACAGCGTTGTTCTGTTTCTGCATCAGATCAGCCCACTCTCATGTCAAGTTATAGCAGGGAGAGCAACGTTACAAACAACTTGTGCAATATTCCACTGATTATTACACATCGATAGAGATGGAGAGAAAGAAACAAATACAGTAGAGCAGAAATCACACGACAAGCAACATGGAATAAAGATACTGCTTTGTGTGTGTGTGTGTGTGTGTGTGTGTGTGTGTGTGTGTGTGTGTGTGTGTGTGTGTTGTAGCACAGGCAGACTAAGGAAAATGCAAACTATCATAATCAAGGTTAGAAAAGAAAATGTACAAACAGGTGTTTAAGTGGTTTATATACCTCATAATGTGATCATTAAAATTACATTAAGTAATTTGCTGTAACTGCAGCAACACAGGTACAACTTATCTCCCGCTCAAGCCTGACACTGCCTCCGACTCCAGCGGTGGGTGACGGTAGCCTGGAGTTTACACGAATAAAGTCACATTCGTCCAATAGAGATGCCTAATTAAAGCCCAGATCCGTCAGAAATGCAGATGTGGTGTCATGATTCGAAATGTTGCGAAAACACCGGCACTGTCATTCTCTTAGTGGAAAACCTGCTTGATTGCTTCATCTTTGAGCTATTTGTGGAGCAGTTGTGTTAAGGGAGGCGGTGAAATTGGAAGCGCTTTAAATTGCACGGGCTGGATATTGAATTTTGAAAGCCAGAGGTCTCACCCACCCTGTGAGGTAATCGTTGAGTAATTGTTATTGATCAACAAACCTATCAACCCCCTACAGATATATTTAGGTAATTTTGTGCTATGGAGCAGAAAAATTATACTGATTGCCTTTTAATGAAGCGAGGCCCGATTTTCTGAATGTACAGTAGATTTTTATCATTTTCTGGCATCGCATGCTCATGCCAATCTACTAGCATGGCCAAAGCGAATGCAAGTCCAATGAGTCCGTTGCGGCACATAGCTGGAATTGAGGGCACGACCAATGCGCTTGTTCAGCAAGAAGCCAGGTTCTTCTGGGCCTCTGTGACCCCGCTGCTGACACTTGACATCCCCCCCTTGACTCAGCACTGACAGCAGTGTACTGTACCGCACATATGCACCACTCTGACTCACAGCTTCTCAAAGTGCAGCGCTGCATCTGCTCTGGCGCCGCCATCCATATATTCATCCCTGGCAAAATCACATCTGTATTCCGTTGCAATATTTCCCAATGATCCATCCGAAGGCGATAATATGCGATGCGGGTGCAGCTGAGGTCACAGTAATGACATGTGCACTGCGTGGTGCCTTCTTGCTTTGGTTCGCCATGCTTGCAGGAGTACATTATCTGCCCTGGGCGGCCCGGGGATATTGCGAGCTTTATTTTTAGCGCTGTTTTGGAGCTCAGCGATGTGTATAAATCAACATTAGGCCTGTCGGGTTCCAGTAATGACAACGTTGACTAAGGCTGACCAGTCATCCGATTGGTGCACAGCCCCTCTTCTTTGTAAACTGCAAAGGATGGCAGAAAAGGGAAAAGAGTCCACAGAGAGGGAAGGAGAGAGAGAGAGAGAGAGAGAGAGAGAGAGAGGAACAAAGGCCCGAGCGAGGGAAACAGAGCACAAGCTGTCGAGAGCGAATGAAAGACAAGAGTAAGGTGGAGGAAGATGAGCGGCGAAAAGAAGCATCTCAGCACTTCTGCTTGTGCCAAGCCGTTACAGTATATTCATGCAACATAGAGGCGAGCCTGCATGCGCACCCTGAACGTACGAACAGACAGACAGAAGAATGAGTCTACTCATTGAAATTCTGTCCACTGCGCTTCACAGGCCCTTAATAGGCAGCCTCGGGGGTGGAGAGGTAGGCCTACAGTAGAGTAGCGCAGATTGGGCTGCGGATGACTCACGCTGCTATCCCCCAGTGGATATCTTCCAATCATGACTTTGCTCCGCTCAGTTGCAAAGTTTGGATTCGAGGGCTTAGGTGCTTTTTTGGAGAAAAGGGAGAGCAATCCCCACACAGCTGTGTCTCTCTGAAGATTTGTGATAATGACCAGTGCGCTTACTCAGCATCTTTCATATCTGCTTCTACAGTTCACTGTACAGTAACATCCAGAATATAAAACATTTCAGAAGAAGAGTGGAGCAAGTTGGGGATAGATCACCATAACTGCCTATTCCCACCCATTCAGAAAATGTGGAGACGATGTTAACATCTGTTTTATGCATCCTGTGACAATTTTACAATTTACCTCTGCAGCAAAAATATGTAGCCATGTCGCTGCTGAAGAGAAGATACAATATGAACCTGCTGTGCAAATATAAGAAGTAAGAGCTGGTTAAAAGAGCAAAAACCATAGATCGATAGATAGGTACTCTATGCTGGTTCAGTATGCTAGATTACAGATGGTATTTCAGTCAAACAAGATGAAAATCTGCTTCCATAAGCATCACTTTGTTTTAGTATGCAGAGCCTTTGCTCAGTGCTTAGTTGAAGCACCTTTAGCAGTGATTACAGCCTGGAATCTTCTGCTCGTATGACGTGACTCTGCACTCGTGGATTTGAGGATTTTCTGCCACTCCTCTGCAGATCCTCTCATTATCAGGTTTCTCTTGAGATGTTGAATTGGGTTCATGTCAGGGCTCTGTTGCCCGGGCCACGGTCGTTCCTATAGGCCAGTCCAGCCATGCCTTGGTTTTGTGCGTAAAGCTGTCATGTTTGAAGGAGACGCTTTGGTCCAGCCTGAGGTGTGTGAGTGCTCCGTCCAGCTTTGCATCAACCCTGTCCCAACTGCTGGAGAACGCCTCCACAGTGCGTATCTGCTGCCACCATGCTTCACCATTTGGTGATGAGCAATGCCTGGTTTCCTCCAGACATGATGCAGAGAATTGAGGCTAAACAGTTCAATCTGGGTCTCACCTGAGCAGAGAATCTTTTTTTCTCATAATCTGAGAGTCCTTTTGGTTTGTTTTTTTCTTTTTCCAAACTCCAAGTGTCTTTCATGTCTTCCACTGAGGAGAGGCTACAGTCCAGTGGCTCCACTGATGGTTGCCCTCATGGAGGTGTCTCCAGTCTCCACACAAGATCTCTGGGGCTCAGGCAGAGTGTTGTCCTCTCTCACCAAGCCCCCTCTCCACTGGACACCGGTGTGGTTGGGGGAGCAGCTCTAGGAAGAGTCCTGTCAATGCAGCAGAAATATTTTTATAACCTCAAAACAATCCACTCAAACTAAAAATGAGCTCTGCAGCCAGTTTCCTACTCCTCTTGGTATGGTTTTATTATTCATATTAAAGGGATAGTTCACCCTAGAATGATATTTCGCTCATTATCTACTCACCCTCATGTTGACTAAGGGCTGGAAGAAGTTTCAGATTCCTCCGTGGCTTCTCTGAGTTACAGGGGGTCTCGGCATAGCAGTGCATGTCCATATAACGGTTGCAAAGGGACACCGGAGCTCTTCGTAAAAAAACACACACAAAAAAACATCCAAATACCTCCATGATGCTCGTATGTAATGTCCGTCTTGTGCTGAAGCCCCAAATTCGCAGTAACCGCACTGACGCATGCTGACGCCGGCGCAAATCACGCGAGATTTGGACGGACCAGGAAGAGGAGCTTCGAGAAGCTTCCGCTACAAACAAGCTTAAAATATAGACTTATTTAATTTTTTTCGGGACAATTACGCAATTTGGGGCTTCAGCACAAGACGGACATTACATACGAGCATCATGGAGGTATTTGGATGTTTTTTTGTGTGTGTTTTTTTACGAAGAGCTCCGGTGTCCCTTTGCAACCGTTATATGGACATGCACTGCTACGTCAAGACCCCCTGTAACTCAGAGAAGCCACGGAGGAATCTGAAACTTCTTCCAGCCCTTAGTCAACATGAGGGTGAGTAGATAATGAGCGAAATATCATTCTAGGGTGAACTATCCCTTTAAGAAAAAACTGAAATGTCAGCACTCACAATAAAAACTTATAACATTTATTAAACGCACAGCAGTGTCAAACGGACTCGTTTCAGCCCTTGGCTTTCCTCAGCGTCTTTTGTTCTCTGTCATTCATATTATCAGTCATGAGACCTTTATATAAATGCAGAAACAGCTTAAAACTATTTTATAAACAACCTTAGCGTAACAAAATGTGAAATTATTGAAGATTTGTGTTTTTATTTATTTATTTATTTTTTAAGTTATGGTTATCAGTAAAACTTTGTAGTGGAAAGAGTGGGAATAGTAATTTGAAACATTTTTAAATCAAAGATGTACCCAGTATTCTGCATTTCTTGGCCCACATCAGTGTTTTTCAACCTTGGGGTCAGGACCCCACATGGGGTCGCCTGGAATTCAAATGGGGTCGCCTGAAATGTCTAGTAATTGATACAAAAGAATAATTGATGAAAATATTATTTTAACTCATTTTGAAATTATGATAAAAAAACACCACACACAGTCTTAAACAACTGTATTCTTTACTTTCACCTATACTCGAATATAAATTGAGTTGAAGTAAAATGCAGCATATAAAAATATCTGAGCTGATGCATGATTGATGGCTGCTGCCACATGACTGCATGTGATCGAGGGTTGCCAGAAATTTGTGATGTCAAAATGGGGTCATGAGCCAAAAAAGGTTGGGATCCACTGGCCTACATACTGTACTGTAAATCTAATAATTCTTTGTTGGTAAAAACAATGTGATGACATTATCTCATTCCTCAGGATATTGCGGTGGATATTTTTCACACTTTTCTGTTGTAACGATCAAATGATTGGTCAATTAATTAAGAACATAATCGTTTATTTAAGAATGGAAATATTAATTAGTTAAAACCCTTAGAAAGCCCTGTGATAAAACTTTTCCTCAGGAAAGAGAATCTAATAAAATGAAAATAAATCAGTGGGATGTCAAACATCCTCTGAACATCCCTTTATTTTTACTCCACATGTCACTTGCATTTTGTTAAATCGCACAGACACAAAGGCTGAGCCGAGGCTATCATGACCCTTTAACACAGCCCATCACAGTGGCCCATATTTATGGCCCCAAGTTTCTGTCCAGCCAAATTATTCACATTACATCATATTATTCTTTTTTTCATTTCCTGCTCTGCCTGTGTCCAACTTGAAAGGACTGAACAAAATGGTAATCGAGTGTTTCAATGTATTCCATCACATCATCCGTGTGTCTGGTTGATGTGACCTGTGACCTCTGACCTGGCCCTCCTCCGCTGTGATGAAAATGACATGACCACGAAGTTCCTGGTTCCTTCACAATCCACTTTTCCATGCTTCCTTTCCAGGCCTTGAATGGTCCATGTTAATTAGCTGTGCTTGTTTAGCAGCTCATCTATTTTTCAGCAGCTTGATTCATAATTCAAACAGGAACCTGAAAGATCAACCGAGTTGTTATTTTTGCCATAATTAGATGATTGCCTGTTGTGCCTTTCCACTCTGACGGAGGACGGAGAAGCAGTGAAGCCGTCAGTTGTCTGGCATCGAGAGAGAACAAGAGAGAGGGGTGGGGTCAGAGAAGTGATGATGCAGTAAAATAATGGGCTACGACAGGCTTCAGTGTTGCATTGTGGGCTGCAGGTGACTCTCTCTGGCTCAGTGCAGAGCCTCAGCCACTGTCACATACTTGTATGTTTGTGGTGACTGTCAGGGAGTCAAGTGTGAACTGGGGGCTGTAAACTTTGATCTAGTATTTTGTGAGCGCCGCGTCTTTGTTTCACTGCCTGAACGTGTTGGTGTGTGTGTGTGTGTGTGTGTGTGCTGGCCTTGTAGTAAAGCCTGTAGATGCTGTGTGAAGTGTGAATGTGTTTTTTTCCTTGGTGCAGGAGGTGCGAGCCACTCTGGGAATGTTCCTTAAACTGACTGAGAGGCTGCAGAGGCATTTCTCCACTCCTTTACCCCAGGATTTTGTTTCAAAATCAGATGATGCTCTTTATCAGATCAGCTGTTGGATATCTAGGAGCAGGAAATGTAATCTTGATGATAGTGGAGTGGTGTGTGTGTGTGTGTGTGTGTGTGTGTGTGTGTGTGTGTGTGTGTGTGTGTGTGTGTGTGTGTGTGTGTGTGTGTGTGTGTGTGTGTGTGTGTGTGTGTGTGTGTGTGTGTGTGTGTGTGTGTGCGTTATCTTTCTGTTTTGACTATCAAGCAGTTTTTTTTAAAACAAGAGCAATTGATTAAGCCTGTTGGCAGTGTGTGTGAAGACAGTGCATCGTGGCTGGCTTGTTCACAGCCATGTTTCACTGGACTGTTTCTCAAAGGGACGAGAGAGTCTTTGAATTCCAGCATAAGGCGGACTGAAGTGAGAGAACTGCCTCAAGACGTTTGCTTTTGTATCCGTAGCTGAAAACTCTAAAATGCTCTGCGGTCTAATCTGAGGAATGCGGAGAGATACCGCTGCTGCCTCTCGCTCCATGGAAAAGAAATAAAAATGTCTACAGCTTAAACAAAGATAATAAATAAGGAGTCTTTAAAGGGTCAATATTAAAAGAACAGATCCATCAAGAGAGGCCCTTTAGATGCAGAGAGTGAGTGGGATGAATACGTTCCAGAGGCTGAGGCAGGGAATCATATAGCATTGCAACTTCAAGTCAAAACACAGTATAAATGAATTCAATTCTATGGAAATAGATCCTAGTTATTCTATGTGGATACAATATTAGTCAGTGTCGGTGGTGTATTTCCTTAAAACATAAGTTAAAGCAGAGCAATAAGGGCAGGAAACCTAGACAGCAGCAAAGAAAGAAAAGACAAAGTGCCTCATTTACCAACGGTCCTCCGCCGCACATTTTTCACTTAAGTAGAAGTCAAACAGCTACCTGCGAAAAAAAATCCATATTAATGTCTCCAATACTGTGTGATCAATTTCTTTAATTATCCGAAGCTCCGAGCCCTCAGATATCATTTTCTTTTTTCTTTTTCTTTTTTTTTTTAAACCACCACATCTTCTTAAATGATCCTCATCGGTATCAGGGATAACGTCAAAGATAATGTCCCCCCCCTGCCCCCCCGCTGAGCAGATTGTAGCTCAGTTTCTCTGTCTGTCTGCCTGTCAGCAGGATATCACAGGAGCGGAGGAGCAGACTTGGTGGACAGGACCGCCTTGGGCCAAGGAACAGATGATTAGATTTTGGTAGCGAGCAGGATCTAGGGCCGCTGCAATTAGACAATTATCATTTTTAGCTTTGACTATAAAACCAACAGGCACAGAGAGAGAAATCCAAAGAGTGTGTTTGCAGAGTCACCATTGAGTTTTCTGCTTCTTATGAATGAACCTCAGAGAGCGAAGGTTTTTATTATTTGCATTTTCAGTTGCCTGGGGTCCCAGTGTTTAGTCCTAAACACTGTCTGATCTTCTGTATCTGTTTTCTGGCTTGTGTGTGAATTTGGACTGAGTTTACAAAAACTAAGGGAAGGAGAGAACTTGTGAATATTAAGCCCTTTTTATACAGAGATACCTCTATATTGTGATGAAGAAGACCCATCATTATGTCAACTCTGGGACGACCTGTGCTGCTGGTGTAAAAGACGACAAGGTGGAATAAAGACACATCATCCCCACCTGTAACATGCTGTGTATGAAAGGCCATAAAAAGATCCAGTCTGAACTGGTTTGAGGTGTGTTAAAGGGATAGTTCAGCATTTTGGAAAATTGGCCCATTGCCATAATCCATAGCAGTAGGTCTGTTACCCTTATTTGTCAGTGCAAGCTACTGTATTTTTAGAACGGCAGAGCAGAGCCGAGAGCTGTTCAGAGCTACGCTACGGAGTCGGAGGCTAATGGGATATTTTGGTTTCCCTCATCAAACTCATCAAATACACAATCCAACAACTCAAAAACGCTCTGGTGGACAAGTTGTGACCTGCACATTCACCACGCTATGAGATAATAACGGAACATTACGAGACCAAGTTGTTTTTGAGGCAAATGCAGAGACTGCTTGCTGAAGAACTGCCCCTGAAGGCAACGCGCATCAGCAGCTCTGCATGAATTTACCTTGAAAACAACTCTGTCTCGTAACGTTCTGTTATTATCTCATAGCGTGGTGAATGTGCAGGTCACAACTTGTCCACCAGAGCGTTTTGGAGTTGTTGGATTGTGTATTTGATGAGTTTGATGAGGGAAACCAAGAAATCCCATGAGCCTCCGTAGCGTAGCTCTGACCAGCTCGCGGCCCTGCTCCGCCGTTCTAAAAATATCTTGCACCGACAATTAAAGGTAACAAACCTACTGCCATGACTATAGGGATTATGGCAATGGTCCAATTTTCCAAAATGTTGAACTATCCCTTTAAGCTTTGTAGGAGTGGCTAACAAACCATTGCTTGTTCAACTCTCCACAACTCATTTCTAGCCGCATGTGACTCTGTTGTGATGTTTTGCCTCTATCATGGGTTCTACTGAGTTTTTCAGCTGACCATCAGCAGCTGTGGAGATACATGTGTGACACTGTGTGTGTGACAGTGCGTGTGGGTGTGTGTGGAAAAGTAATGGCCCTAGCAGAAGGTAATGGTGCTAGTGCTGAATGCCTGACCTATTTGTATTGTTGCTGAATTCACTCTTTGTGATCCTACTTGTTTGACAGAATAGTTTGGAATTCACTGTCTTGGAGGTTGAAGTTTGGTGTAACCTCCTTTTTAAAAGCTCTTTGGGCTTCCTGCCGTAAATTATATTGTATATCATCTTGTACCAATCCTGACCCGCGTCTTCTTTCCAACATCTCAGCCTGTCAGATTGTACAGCTTCACCGCCGTAATGTCTGCTGACCTTCTTTCAAGCAGATCCACACAGTGTAATGACACCTGACACTGATGTTATGAGGACAGACGTGTCGCAGCATCACAACCCTCCTACCGATGATCCTAACTGACCTCTCTCCTCCCTCTCTCCTCCCTCTCTCCTCCCTCTCTCCTCCCTCTCCCCCCCTTCACCCATCTCTCCTCCTTCTCTCCCGTCCAGATGCAAGGTGTGCCGTCCCCCCCTCCTATCATCATCACCATCATCGCTCCCACGCCCACTCCTTCCAAGCTCCCTCTTACGACCGTCCCGCTCACGACCGTCCCTCCTTCGACCGTCCCACCTACGACCGTCCCAGCTACGACCGTCCCAGCTACGACCGTCCCTCCTTCGACCGTCCCTCTTTCGACCGTCCCTCCTACAATCGCCCCTTGCACGACCGCCCCATCTACGACCGGCCCTCTCCCGACCGTCCACCCCACGACCATTGGAACCCCCGTCTCCGTGTGAGCGCCGGAAATCAGCTCTACATGTTGGACCAGGAGGAGGTACTGTACTCCACACACCAGGGACACACTGGTACTGGTTATACTGCACCGGTTTCTAGTTAAAGGTCCTACATTATATAAATGTGTTTTCTGATTATAAAACAAGTCGAGATTCTCTGTTACTTCAGTCCACAGAGAAATGCACACAGCCTGTATTCAGAAACTGAACATCCAAACGAGGATCCTTACAGGATTTGGTTTCAGCCAAGGTCTTTAAACTTTATGATGAATTATGCTATATACAGGACATAACGTATACAATGGGAATCAAAATCATAGTGAAAGCAAACAGTAAGTAATAGTATAAAAAAAGTCTTAAAACTATATAGTTTTTACAAATGTATACATAAAGGTTTAAATATAAAAGTAAAGAAATTTTTCCTGACATCTTCAATGTTTTTATTGTGTGACTCAGAAAACAGTTCGCTCATTGACTCTAAACTTAAAGCCACAACATAGATTCTATGGTTAAAACTAACTAAAGTTCCTAAGGTGCATTGGTTACAGAAGTTCAGACCACCTGGTAATATCTGGTTGTTGTGTTGGTAGAGAAAAATTAAACATTTAATGAATAAGTGATGTCAAAAGAATAATTTTTAGACTCCGAGAAAATATATTGGATTTGTTGAATACAAATCCTATTTGCATACAATATAAAGTATGTGATATTCTGTATTATAGTACATTTACTTTATATTACACACTGTAGGAGGAGTTTCCTTGCTTTGCTGTATGTCTTGCTTTCAGTAAAAGCAGTATAATAGGTGATAGTAAAAACACTAACTGGTTAAATTCTGGTACTGATTACAATGCATGTCCAAATACCCAAATGCCCTCTGGTCTGTGTCTTTTAATCTGGCATTTTGTTGATTCTTTTTGCCACTTGATGGCTCCAGCAGGCATGTAGCAACATTAGCATTCATTTGGAGTCTTGTTTCTGGCTACCTGAAAGTTCAATATTCACCATCCCTCCAACTCTTGAGAAAAAAATATTGTCTCTTTACCTGTTCAGTGCTATATGAATTATTAGTGCAGTTATAGTAAATATTTTATCTCCTCTGTCTTTTTTATTTGCAAAAAACAAGATAAAACATTCACAATGATTCAACTACACAGTAAATATGATTGATGAGGCACAACCTTAGCAGTTATATGTAATAAATATTCATATTCTATTCTGTATTATAAAGCTTACCATTATTGTCATTATCAGTCAACTGGCTGATTATTTGTTGATGAATTGATTATTTGGTCTGTTTAAAGCATGAGATTCTCAAACATGAAATATTTGTTTTCAAATATGAAAACATCCAATTTTCGTCAATTTTGCCTTAAAAATGATTGATGATGGATTAATTGACTGATTATTGTGGTTCTAAACTGAAATTCCTGCAACTTACAAACCTGAATAGACTCAACAGGGGCTTTAAAATGATTCAGCTTCAACGCTGAGTCCAGATGCTGAATCAAACCCCAGCTCCAATCACTGGTCTGGTACTAGCTTCAAAAGAGTTGATCAGTATGTGAGGTGTGTCAGGGCTCTGCTGTGTGAATACGACTGGGCATGGAGGCTTGAGTAAACACTACCAAATACTTCCATGTGTCTTTCTGAGCAAAACACACAGGGAGTTGTGTTCACAGTCTGTCATGAGATAGTGTTCACAGTCTTTGTGCTACTTAGAGAACCCTATTTTTCAGCTATTATCTATTAAAAAGGAGGTCAGAGAACGTATCTGGAGTCGCTCCAGCTTCCCAGGATCACTGTCGCCTCAGGCTCGCTTTTGGGGGTTCATTTTCAAGGGCAGTTGTTAATTCAGTGGGAAGTCGGAAACTTTTGTTAATTCTCTGAGTTGTTGTAACTGGATCATAACTGTGTAACCAGTAATGTCAAACTGGGATGTTGGGGTACTCTGGAACAAATCCAACCTGCATGACCCACTTAATTAAGTTTTTCAGACATTTGTACATTTGTTTTTAAGAAAATTGTAATTTTATTAGTTAAAAAATGATTTTTCAATGGAGAACCAGCAAGCTCTTCTCATTCTGATGAGCAAACCCTCACTGCTCACCATATTGATCAGTCATAAGCAGTAGAATAGATTGTTTTAACATAGCAATAAGCAGACATAAGCGTTTATTAATGTGTTTACTAATAACCATAACACACTCTGGGTCATACATAACTGGAGGCTAGTGTATTAACATAATGACCGACAAAATTGCAAATGTATAACATAGTGGTAATGATGTGAAATAGCACACTGTTAACAAATACTTTACATAAATTAGCACTTGAAATGTATCTATGATATCATATTATGGTATATTATAAACTATTTAGAATTATAACTTAGAGATGCTGAATAGGAGTTGCAGTGTTTTAGTGTACTCGGACTACTGTTGGAGAAGACACTGAGAAATCCCTAGTTTGATAATATCAGAGTAACTGACATTAACCCCAGTTTTAGATTCAGGTCAAACTAAAAGATTTGTGTCAAATAACCGTATGTAAAAGGTACTTTATTTGTCACATATACAGCTAGTACAGTGAAATTCTTTCTCTGCATTTAACCCATCCCTGAGGAGCAGTGGGCAGCCACGGTGCAGCGCCCGGGGACCAACTCCAGATTATGAGCCAGTGCCTTTGGTCAGGGGCACTGACTGGAGGATCAGGCTAGCTGGCATGTTTTTAGTTTAGTTACTGTCCCTCACAGACCCCAAACATGTGAATGAGTCACACCACGGCACTAGCTGACATCTTCATAACCTCAGGCTTTAAGTTTATTTCTGAATCAGCTCTACATGCTCCTCGTGCCATAAATACTCTCTAGACTGCCCGGTGTGCTACAGCATAGTATTGATAAACTAACCCCCCACAAATGTGCCATTCTGTCCTGTTTGAGCAATGTTTGTTGAAAACTACTGTACGCAGCCGTTTCAGGAAACGACCGCCCCTGTTTTACAAATGAAACCTTATGTATGTGAACTAGTTTTCAGGATGTATGACTGCAGTGGCAGCAGATGGGCCTGGTGCTGAGTTCCACAGGCCAGATAAGGAAGTTGGAAACTATTAAGAAACGGACTCCAATAATTGGTTTTAGTCTTTTTTGTGGGATTTGTTGACAATGTAGAAAAACACCAGCCTTATTCCTTTTAATGGTGTGAAAGCTGAAGTCTGTTTACATTTCATTTCAGCTGTTTAGTTTGAACATACTTTATTAGCAAGCGTAGTACTGAGAGCAAAGCCTATCTGAGTAAATGTTATGATTCTGTGTTGGATGATACTCCACTATTTGAATTAGTTATAAGTCAAAACAGGTAGCAGGCAGGGCAGACTGAGGCAAAAAAGAAAAAAAAAGGTCCTGAAATGTGTCCCTGCTCAGCCCACTCCAGATCAAGTAGCCTATGTGTTTCTTTCTGCTCAGTCTCCCCAATCAGATACTGTACAAACCCTGCAGTTACAATGTTATTAGATAATTAATTAAATGAAATAAATATTAACAAAATATAAAACAATATATGCATACATAAATGAAATGACCAACACAAAGCACTCACTCACTTTCAACATATTTACTCATGCCTCAACACTAGTTAAAGTGCCAACATGGAAAAACACTCCCATCAAATAGTCAGGTACCGGAGGTTTTCATCTGGTGAAGCTTTAATATTTCTTCTTCAGCAGATGTTACAGGTGCCACAGTAGATGAGTGGATGTGGTCTGCAAACAATATAACAAACCTACAGTACATGAAATCTCTATAGGCAGCAGTGTGTATGTGAGTTAACTGAAATCATACTGTAATCATTCAATTAACATAAAAATTGACATTGATAAACATCACCATCTCTTTCATGGCGATGTAATAGAATACTGTAAGTATATACAGTAGCAGTGAGATTGTGATGTTACATGTGCTAGCATAATGCTAGCGAGTGACACAAATCCTCTGTAACTTCCAGAAATACACTTATCAGGTGATGAAACAATCAGTAAAACATCACTTAATATAACGTACACATGATTGTAGCCGGCTCCCTGACATGTAACATGTTGACAGGACAGGGCTCAGTCTCTGTGTGACGGGGGTCTGGACCGGGGGCTCAGCTTGTTCCCTGCTGGTGCTGGGGGCAGCAGCTGGAGCTTCACCAGCTGAGGCACCAAGCCGGTTATTTTCAGACATGTGGCTGCACCAGCCAGTAGCCACACATTACTGCGGACCAGTCACGGCGACAGCCCATCTTCACGCATCCTGATTGATTTTCAGCTACACATTACTGCTGGATATTGATACTCTGGTGTATCGGCCCACTTGTCCAGCAGCCCGCTGGGAAAACTCCCAGTATCCCTGATGGCCAGATACCTTTTAGAGTGTTAGTGCAGATTAACTTTAACTATTTTATTTCCCAAGTTTGTGTATTGATGCACCAGATACAGGCAGTGCATCACTAAACCTGCTGTCGCTCGTGAATAAAATCTCATCTTGCTCTTCGGTCCAGGAGAGGGTACTGTTCTTCAACTTTTCTACCTCTGCCTTGCAACTGAAGAATTACATCTCCACACAGACTAACACAGTTAAAGCCAGGACTGATGATTTATAATACCACTTAATACACCACGCTTAATGGAGCAGAGCCACAGGTCATCTCCCCAAAGTGCATTAGACCATATACATAAACTGATATAGTTTTTAATTTAAGGTTTAAAGCCCCAAACTTTGAAACATCAGCACTTTGCATTTATGGGTGGGTTTATGTGGTAATACAATTTTTTTAATTGTTTTATCTTAGTTTTTGTGTTTTATTGTCATCTGTGTATCTGTTTGTAATGAGTCGTGTAGTCTGTGTAGTACACAGTGTGCATACAGTGTGTATTAGTGTATGGCACATGATTTAAACCCAGCACTGAGGAATATTTCTGTGTTGGGCTCTGCTGGCACGTCAACAAAGTTATGAATCCTTATGTGGCCAGTCAGAGTGCACGGGCGGCGACTTAACGGTAGTGTGTGTTCACGGCTGCCAATAGCATTTCAACTTGTCATCACTCAGAGGAATAGAGCGCGCTGTGATCCCGATAAGAGACCTGTGCTGCTCTGGAGGGACTGAATGGAGAGCCCGGTTCAATTAATCACAGCCCTATCCCTGTCTAATTGTGCCAATAAGGCAGCAGCTGTGAATGGATCGCAGGCAGGACTGACGCGCTGATAGCCGTCACCTCGGCGACAGCGAGAAACGTTAAATATTCATGCCTGTCACTCACCTCATGCAGAGTGTGTGTCTCTCTCTCTCTGCCTCTTCCCCTGTGTTTCTCTCTCACACACTTCTCTCTCTCTCTCTCTCTCTCTCTCTCTCTCTCTCTCACACACACCCCTCAATTTATTCCCATTCGTTTTAGATGGGCTCTTCAGTGGCTCTGTGAAAAAAGCAATCACAGCACACGTTTCCATAGCGGAGATATGGAGGATCAGTGGAGGAGCTGGCTCTCTTCTCCTCAGCGTGTGTTGCCGCCTCCTGCTCCTTCTCCTATCAGCCCATCTTAAACCAAGGGGGCAGTTGTCGGTCTGAGAAGTGAAGCTCACTTCCGCGTTCAAAAAACTGCAATCCCCTCGGATTCCACTGGGGGCTGGTGTCAGAAGGGAGCATTCCTCATAGACCCCCATGTTAAAATAGCCGACTTTACATCCTCAGTAAACATGTTAAAAGCCTGGTGTCAGAACGTTTTTTCGTCTCAATCGATAGTTTCTACCCCTGCACACACTCTGAGGGGGGTGAATTTTTTTTTAACTCTACCGTTTTACTGTTATTAGGTTAAAACTCTGGCCAATTAGGGCGCGGAAACGTTGAGTGACAGGTCCGAGCAGCTCCGTGGACAGCTGCTTCGAGGCCAGTGGGCGGGTTCTCGGCCGGCCAATCCAACATGGCGCTGTTCAGGCCGCCATATTTGAGTCACAAAAACGACTCCCCAAAACCAATGGGTGACGTCACGGACGCTACGTCCATTCTTTTTACAGTCTATGTCTTAAACACACACTCTTTCAACTCTCTGGCTTTCTGTTGGCTGGTATACGCTCGGCCGTCACCTCGTCCAATCCCTGCTCTCCTGGTATCTCTCCCTCCTCCAGGCGCCTTCTCCTCCATCGATCAGTCACTCTCACCTTCTCTCCTGTTTTCGCTCTGTGTTCCCTCCTACTGTATCTCTCCTCTTCTTTTCTTTTATCTAATCCTTCTTTTCTTCCATCTCTTGTCTCTGCCCTCCTACCGTCTCCCTCTGTCTCCACATTTTATTGCTGCCACACATTTCCTCTCCTTCTCTATTTTGCTTGGCCTTTCTCACCCTTTCACCTCATCTTCTCACCCGCTCCATCCCCCTCCTCCCTCCCCCTCTCTCCCTCTCTCTCCCTTTCACAGGGGTGACTGGCAGGAGTCTTTGGCTCTCCTTCAGGCCACCTGTCTCTCTGCTCCTCTCAGCTCCATTCACACGGCTGCTTTTTGTTTTGTTGTTGTCGTGTTTTGAATGACGGCCATCAGAGAGATGATGAAGGAGAGACGTCCTCCCGGAGAGCTGAGGTGTCGCCTCAGGGAACAGAACTGCTCTGCCGTGTCTAAAATGTGTCACTATGGAAATGTGTGTTAATTGTGTGCCCGTGTAGCTCGCAACTTGTGGCGCGTTGGTTCACTGAACTGTTTCCTAGTGATGGAGCGCGGTGCCTTTCATCAGACCAGAGTGGGATTACACCCTCACCTACATGTCAACACCTTTGGCTCATTTTAATTGCCAACCATAATAGATAAGCTGACAACATGCGTCGTCTCAGTGGCACAGTTTGACACTGTGAATCCAGGGCAAAGTACCCTTCAAAGTTTAAATAACACCTGTAAAGATTACAAATGGTGAGGCTAAAGATGACACTTGTGATTACAATTTATTTTATTGCCTATATCCTTCGTTCTTTCTTTTTCAGTTTTCACACAAGTGAATGGAACTTGACTTCTACTGTTGCCCTGAGCTTCTGCATGTGATTGGTGGAAAATTCCTCCCCTTGCAGTCTAGGGAAGAAAAATTGAGCTGCAGAAAATGTCACTTAGTTGCTCTACTCTGTCTCGGTGATAATCAAAAATCTTTTGTTTGGTACAAAAGGATATCCTCAGAACACTTGCATGATGCAGTAACAACAGAAACATAACATTATAGACTTAGACCTGTTTACACGGATCATGCAGCAGATTGTGTTGTTGCACACCATCCTGTAAAGTGCATTAGTCATTTTTATTCAGGTTTAACCACAGCGACACCTTTTCTTTTATTATTTAATCCTTTGAAACAAAGTGAAAATGCCAAACACACTCTGCTTCAAGCTTTTTTCAGGATTTTATGCTTTTCTTATCTAAACTAATAAAAAAGAACTTAGGGAGGAGACCTTTGTTCATTTCATCTTACTGTAATGACATTTCTGATTGATCAAAGTTTAATTACTTAATTGAGGAAATAATCATCAGATTATCATGAAAATAAATAATACATTTAAACACATTCACAGATTATTAAAAAAAGTTGAAAAATACATAAATAATATATATATATATTTTTTTTAAAAACTTTTTTAATAATCTGTGAGATCTTGATCTGTGATCCATTTCCCTCTCAGATGACTCTCTGCAGACTGCTCTGCCTCATTCTGGTCTTTAGGGGGAGTGAGAGGGCTGGCTCTGATGGCTGCCTGACATCCTCCTCCTCCTCCTCCTCCACCACCTCTCATCTCATATTAATCTGAGGTGACAGAGATTCATATACCACCGCCACGCACCAGTGCCCTGTCCCCCGAGTCATGTGCCCGGGCCACGCTCCCCCAACTGTGCCAGTATTACGCAAGAAAAAACCAACGGGGGTCACCAGCCTTGTTTAGCCTGCCAGTGTTTGAAGGGATACATCAACACTCTAATGCACAGAGAAGTAGATGTAACACTGCAGTCATTTAAAACAAACAGATTATCGAGTACATTTTCTATTTAGGAAAGCGCTTGCCGTCCTCTGCAGCGTGCTGGTGGCCCTGTCCGCCGGCTTTTATAGTGAATCTGAAAGCATTACTGCATGAGCTGGTCTGCAAACAAGCCAGGGCACCTCTGTGGCTGCAGCCGGTAGCTGCTGTTGTCACAGTGCATGAACAGTGTCTCAGAGGGGGGGGTAGCATGTTTGCTTATGACCCTGGAGAGCACATTCAGGTGGCTGTCGCGTGGGAGTCGGAGGGATTAATTATGTAATAAATGTAGGTGGGCAGTGACTCTTAGAAGAGAAGAGAAAGGTTGATTGTTTCAGTAAGACGGCTGACCCGAGCCCCCGAGGCCGTGTTAACAGAAGTCTCTGGTATTTGAGTAACTATTACATGCCATTTAAATAAAAATTGTCCCTCACTCAGAAATAAAACATTTTTCAAAAGGTCATCCTGTACATACAAGGGTTTAAATGGCTTTTATCTCAGCGTTTTTGATTAATTCGCCTCTCCCTGTGGATAATGTACAGTTTTTCTTTCCTCCAGTACCTCGGAGGCACCTAGAGAAAGAGGAGAACTAGGCCTAATTTGTCTCCTGCCAACTTACCAGGAGCAACTGCCAGATCTTGATGACCTTAAAAGCAATCCTCTACCATTTATCACCTTTATGAAGAAGAATTGAGCTTGGCCAGGTTTTCTCTCTCTCTGTGGGCTCTGGACACTTTGCTGGTTTGAACTTTTCCTGTGCACTTAGCATCCCCAAGTGCGTGTGATAAACCAACATAACCATCAGTTATATTTCAAGTAGTTATTTGCTAGTTTTTTTAGCAGCAGCAGCTTACTGGATGCAGGATGTGAGCATAAGGCAGCCATGGCCTCATCTTCCCACTTCACTACAGTATAGAAAATCCCCATCACTGTAGGAAACAACCACCACTACCCGGCTTGAAGCCTACAGGGAATTAACCCCTTAAACAAGCCACACCATGATACTGGGAGCAGAGTAGCAGACACAGGTGTGTGTATGATAGACTCACAGAACAGTTTACAGTAGAAACGACAATCTAGTACCTTCGCAGGTAACCAGCTGTGTTTGTTTCTGTCACCTCTCTCTCAGTCCTCACTACTCAACATTTTCCACTGTACAGTAACTAAGTGACACTTCCTCCTGCTCACCTTGCATTTTGCCTGCATGAGAAAATATCGGTTGCAGTGGAAATACGAGTTTCCTGCTTATTATTTACATCGATTGTGCATGATGTTACTTTCACCTCCGTTTTCACATCAGTTTAAAACAATATGTTACTTCTCCTGCATAAAGAAGAAGAGACAGAGGAGAAAAATGATAAAATCACATTTTATTTTCTTAAATCCAACTGCACCATGTTTCTTCAAAGACTCAAATGATCAGAAATAATCATCAATTCCTGGTGTCAAAAAGCAGTCAGAGTGGACGCTTCATTAGTCTGTTAGTGAGAAGGCAGGATCACTGTATGGTAGTGTGTACAGTATGTGTGTGGGTTGGATCACTGTGTGTGTGTGTGTCGTTGTGTGGGTAGTGGGTAGTGGATCACTGCATGTGTGTGTGTGTGTGTGGGTAGGATCACTGTGTTTTATTAACGTTGTAGCTCAGGAGGAGGAGGAACATCTGTCCGTGAGAGGACATTACTGATGGTCTGAAGGACAAATCGTGCTTTTGGCCGGCTCAGCTGCCTATCATGATGCTCAGGCTCCATGTGTGTGTATGTGTGTGTGTCCATGTGTGTGCCGTGTGTTTGTGTATGTGTGTTTATGCTGAGGTGAAGTTTATTTCTGTCTTTGTGCAGGTGCATCTGCAAATTTTTATAATTGCCCGCTTGTGTGTCCTAATGCAGGTTCAGGTCAATGTGTGTCCTCACAAAAATAGAAGTACAAGTGTGTGTGTGTGTGTGTGTGTGTGTGTGTGTGTGCGTGCGTGCGTGCGTGCGTGCGTGCGTGCGTGCGTGCGTGCGAGAGATGTTGTGTGTTTGAGCCAGAGTAAGACAGGCAGCAGTATTTGATTACTGCCCTGTTAAGAAATAATGGATTGCGCTGCTTTCGCATATTACTCATTCTATTTCTAAACAGTTTCACACACACACACACACACACACACACACACACACACACACACACACACACACACAGAGATACTGCTCTCTCTCTCTGTCTCTCTGTGTCTCTTTCTCTGTGTCTTCACTTTTCTTTCTTTCAGGTATGTATTTTCTTCTTCTCTTTTCTTTTTTACACACACACACACACACACACATACACAGCACCCTGCCATATTCTCCTGCTCCTCACCACTGGGCTTGAGGAAGCAGTAGTGACATATGGGCCAGCCAGCCTGCAGCATCGCTCAACTCAACCTGCCAAGCTGAACAAAAACACCCCCCTCCCTCCCTCCCTCCTCCCCCTCTCCCCACTCCTCCTTCTTCCCTCCTCCCTCCTCAGATCAATGGCGCTCCGTTCCCTCGTTCTTCCCCCTCCCTCCGGCTCCTCCCCCCCTGCCTCCGTACAGCCTTCTCTCCTCTCTCTCTCTGCGCCAGGATGAGCGTCTCTCATACGGCGCGGCGCAGTGGTTGGGCTCCAGCTGAAATCCGACAACAGTGTTAATTAATTATCTGATTGTTAAAATTCCCATCAAAAACATATTGATTTCAGTCCTGCCTTCATAACGGTTGTCATGGATGCTTAAATCTACCAGGCGTTCAATTTACATCTCAAATTGGATGAAAGTGTTTGCTGCATGGCTAGAATCAACAGGGACCCGACATGGCCCAGAGCCTTAAATGAAACATCCAGCCCCAGCCACAGTCATTCTTACTCTTGTGTTTGATTTATTCATGGGCTCATTTTATGATCAATTGCTGTAATTTGCTTTTTCCAGTCAGGGAACTACAAGAATACAGACGGACAAACTTCAGATAATAAGCAATAAGTGGTTCATCACAGTGAAGTCTCTGCTCTAGCTGCTGTAAAACTGTTTCAATTTGCCAACTTCCATGATTACACTCCGTCTTATTAGTGCATAAGTATGCGCTTATGGATGAGTGCCGCGACATGCAGCAGCGCATCATAATGATGAAGTCGAGACAACGCACGCTTCTCACCTTCAGTGGTGGCCATCTTGGCTACACAGCAGAATGGAACAGGCCACCGCTGTATTTACTCGACTTACAAAGTTGACTCACAGAAGGAGGTCACGTCTACAGAGCTGACTTCAGTCTCATTTCAATGTGGCAGGAAAGTAACATGTATATTCAAGTCAAGGTAGCCAAGCAGCAGCATGGTGAGCGTTTTTCATGAAGAATCAGTGAATATACCGTGAACACAGTACAGAGCTGTGACTGAAATACCTGATAAAAGTATCTGATTTGAGACACAGCAGCAGCTGCATCTACTGTACAGTCGAGTGGAATCGCAGTGAAATCTAGAAATTCTATTTTTATTTTATTTTATTTTATTTTATTTTTTATTTGGAGATTTGGAAATTCTAAGACAGTGGCGGCTTTTCTGGACCGAGATTTCATTCATCCAACATTTGGTCCAGCAAAAGCCTGTCATTGTCTTATCATTTCTAAATTCCACTGCCATTCCACTCAAAGACGATGCTGACACTGCTGCTGCTGTGTCTCTAAGGTATTAATAGTTATGATTCCCAGATAGTAATTCCTGATTGAGAAAGCTGCGGATTCTTCATCTAACCCTTTGTCCAAATTAGACCCTTTCTTCAGAGGATCTTAAAATGTTCACAGGTCTTTGGGAACTTAAGATAAAGATAAAGATAAAGATAACACAGCTCTGCTCTCGTCTCTGTGGCACTGCGAGTTCGCGACACAAACGCGGCCCATGAACTGTAATCTCTTGTTTTGTTTGTGAACAACTGTTTTAGTCAAAGTCAAAGTCAAAGTCTTTTATTGTCATTCCACATGTTAAACATGACAGAACGAAATCTGTACCCAGGTCCCAGATAAAAAGTAAACAAATATAAAAGCAAGGAATGGGCACAATTTAATAATGAATAATTATTTAATCGCTTGTTATGACAGATATGACTACACACATTGTAACATGTATATGATAATCCATCGATCCGCGGATTGATTATTAAAGGCTTCATTGAAAACAAATGCACACAACCGAGGAGGCTGAGCAAACCAGCAGAGAAGTGACTGGACTTGCAGATTTGCTAAATGATGCGATTTATAAATTGATAAAAGTCGTATTTTGATCAACATTACATCTGAAATTAATAATTTCACTCATAGCCGTATAATAAGCAGTATAATGTAGAGTTAGTCTTTTGTTATGGATAAATAAAGACTAAGACATCCTTCATCAAAGCAGTCTAATGATCATAGCTGTACCTAGTTCCCCGGTTGGTACCCAAGTTAGCACTCACAAGAAGAACGTCACATGACTGAAATCCATCTATAGTCCCCAGAAGAAGTTAGTGTTTTTCTCAACTTTGTGACCTTTTGTCTGCATGCTCAAAATCACTGGGTTAAAGGTCGACTCAGTTTATGTTACTATACTGAATTGAGTACTCAGTGTACCCAGCGACATGGTATGGTTTCAACAAGAACAAGTGTCTGGTTGAATTATCATACATTATTCAACTTAAAATGTTTATTACATTCACCTTGTGTTAAATGTAACATTGCAGCTGTTGTAAGTTGCACAAAATAATGTGTCATGAGATGTAAAGTGGTTCTCGACTCATTGTTTCCTGATAGCTTTAACTCTTTGTTCGGTGCTGGTTTTCAAGTCAGTTTAGATTTTTGCTGCGTGGTGCCACTCTCAGGCACGAGAAACGTCTCAATCTCATGTGAACTTTGCGAACAGATCCAGGCTTTTACAGGGGGACCATTTTTGATTTGAATGACCCTGTGGCATTTCCTCCAGCACCCGCTCTCAGAATGAACTTTGAGTGAACATTTTGTACCCAGCTGCTGGTAAGGAGGAAGAGTCTCATTCATATGTACATAATAAATTCAGAGTTATTTTTAGAGCATCAATATGCTCCAAATGGAGTGCTTGTTTGGTGGTTGAACAGCATCTGAAACACACCTCCAAAACACCATTATCCCATGATTTCTTTCACCTTCTTCAATACAAAGGCAAAAGGAAGGGAGGAGGGAAACTGAAATTTCAGTTTATGTGCATCCTGGTTCGGTTTAATGGACATTCAGACTTTTAGGTGGCACCATCCCAGGTCTTTGACAGCGTGTCCTTTCTCAGCAGTATTTGTGCTGTAAATCAAACAGTTCCTTAAGGTTTGTGTCTGAGCTGTGGGAGCCCCATCTGAGGCAGCTGAGAGTCAGTGAAGCCGGCCTAATGCTGCCTCTCTGTGGATGCTGAGCGCCAGCCTGCCAGCTTCCTGTGCCCACTCACGGCAACCAGAGAGCTGCTGTGGCTGTGTCACGTCTCCAGCTGCAGACCCCTGCCACATCTGACCAATCAGGTCCCGCCACATGCCGAGTATAAATAGCCTCCAGGTGTTTCCCCCCCAACTGGAAGCAGTGGTGGGAAGCTTATTTGTGAACCGATGTGTCAGGATGAAGAAGAAAGGTATTCTGGGTCTTTTCCATGAGTCAAGTTGTCAGTGATGAATTGCACTGGGCAGGGCAGCAGTAGGGGAGAGAATGAGTGGGCTTGTTCGTGTTCAAGTGGATGTGATTGCGGAAAATTACCATATTTAGAGCCATGTAATTGGGCAGCGTTGGCAACAAGATGGCTCCTCAAGAATTGAACTTTTTTAAGGCACGAGGCTGTGCTGATCATTTTAGCCGCCTTGTTCCTGTTGCTGTGGACTGGAGCTTCAGGTTTTGATCTGTATGGAAAAGACACAAACCTTTTGCTTCAGCTCACCAAACAGGTATTTCATAACCTTCTCACACAGCCCATACTGTAGAGAAAAAGTGAACGCAGCCCATTTGTCTCTTCTGGATTCCATGGCAACAGCTGAAATTCTGGACAGAGAGAAGCATCACTTTAACCCTGCAGAAAATCACCACTATCCCTTCAATAACTGCAACACCATTCAGTGATATTACCTGCGGTCTGAGTTTGCTACTCCTCCGTACTCCCCTCCCGCCGCCTCTTTAATGGAGTCAGAGATGGCGCGGCACTCAGTCAGGCATTATGAAACGACTGCACTTATTATATATATTTAGAAACACCATAAAGTAACAATATTGCAATAAAGCTACAGTACACAGCTGTGACTTTATTTATGCAGCTGATCAATGAAGAGAATGGGAGAATGGGAGGTTAAATCAGATTTACTGTTTCTCATTGGCACTTAGAGCATATTCAATTAGCTGAACAGAGTGCTCGGCCACTCCTCGTTGCCGTTCCCTGCATTAATGTGGCAGTGAGAATTAAAAGAGGGTTAAAACACAAAGCTGTGTTCACTGACAAGACTTGGATTTAAACTGAAGCAGGATGCATGAAGAAGGAACAAATTCAGACTGAAGCTGTTTGCCATTTTTGCTTTTTGAGGTCTAATTATGTTTTTACCATGGTAGCTGTTATTATATAATATTAAACCTTTTATTAGTGAGGTGTTATATTCGCTCAATTAGCCAAAACAGATGTTCTGATACAAAGTTTCTCAATTGGTTTCACTGTTTTATTCTGAAGTTTTAATGGTCTAGTCTAGTGTTTTTGTTCGACAATATTTTAGGTCACCCATTAGGCCGCCCGACAATATTTTAGGTCACTCATTGTGCCTTTAAAGCTGAAACGACTCTGTACAGAAACTTTTGCGCATGTTGCCAGTGCCGCAGCCCTCCTGTAGCAGCAGACATTTTGACTTGTCATATCAGGAAATGCACCAGTGAAATTAATGACATTAACAACGGTTCAGTTCCATTAAGTGTGAGGGCATTACAGTGAGCCGGCGAGCAGAATAACAGGAATGCATCCATTATATAAGGTCATTAGATCCGCTTGTGCTTTTCCTGCTATAACATGTTAAAACATCAGCTGTGAAGAAGGAAAACTGATGCTGAGAGCTGTCACATATCTTGCATATCTGCAAACACATAGTTACATTTCCTGTCATGACTTGTTGGAAGGTTGGTGCATCTGCAAAGCTAAACTTTATTGTAAGTCATCCAATAATCATCATGATATTTCAGCTGCAACCACAATCGGGCTGCACGATACAGAAAAAAATTATATTGCTATTATTTTGTCAGATATTGTCATCACAATTTCAGTTGGAATGATCATTTGTGTATTTAATTTTCACCACAAGGCTTATGGTGCCACACAGTGTTCAACAACATGACACATTTTTAACCTTTATCAAAAATTGCAGCTCCAGTGATTTGGATGATTAATTGTGCAGCCTTAAAGCTTAAAGGGATAGTTCAACTTGTCACGAGAGCGTTTTGGAGTTGTTGGATTGTGTATTTGATGAGTTTGATGAGGGAAACCAAGAAATTCCATGAGCCTTTGTAGCATAGCTCTGAGCAGCTCGCGGCTTTGCTCCGCCATTCCAAAAACACCTTATACTGACAAAGAAAGGTAACGAACGTATGACTATAGGTATTATGGCAATGGGCTAATTTGCCATAATGTTAAACTATCCCTTTAATACTGGACCAACACACACATAATAACTGCCCCATGCAGCAAGAGATAGACCCAGTGAAGAAACATACTGCGTTTGTACAGTATATGCTCAGTGTGTTCTCACACTGGACTCATAAAAAATGGATCCACTTAAATATATATATTTTTACCAAGGAGGTTGTGCTGTAATTTTTCCATAACAAGCAATATGCTGGTCCCAAGAAACCAACGCATTACAATGTAGTTTTGTGCACTTAAGTTGCACAAGCAGCACAAATAGAGCAGTAATCACATGCTGTTGATTTATGATGCTTGTCCCTGATTAAGTTGGATGAAGAGACTCATATACACAAGATCCTGATGCTGTGATGTGAAGCATCTTCTGCTTGGATGGTCTAACTAGATTATTGCACTGGAGATGTGCATTTATGTGTGTGTGTGTGTTCATGTGCCTGATGTGATACAGCTGTAGCATCATACTGGAGAATATTAGTTGCTTGAAGTGAAGCAGTGTCTGTATTAAATTTTTATGTGCCCTCACTTAGATGGACACACACACACACACACACACACACACACACACATACTGCATAGAAGAGTTTTTCTACACACACGCACACACGCACGCATGCACGCACACAAACCTGCTCTTACACTCTTTCATCTTAACAGAGTTCCTTTAGAGTGAGTAGCACTCGGCTGTCTTGTGGGACATATGGCTCAGTGTGACCTGCCGGTGTCCTTCACTGTTGTTGGCTTTGGCCCAAACCCCCCAGGCTGCACTATCCTGTAGTGCTCTCTGCAGTTAGTACCACCTTCTGACACCAGCTCTCTGTGTTCACACCACATCTTTTATGTCCCAGCGTTGCCTTTTTGTGAGACGCACGCCAGTCTCAATAGGACATGCTCAAAAGGCACAACAGTATTGGAACAGAACAACAAACAAGGCTGTGATTACTCCCCCTGGCTTCTTGACTTTATGTCAGCGAGGATACGTAGAGGACAGCGCCTGCAGCTCAGTTTCAAATGACTACTCTATGGCAATGTTTGAAATGATCACTTTCAGGTCATACTTTAATGTTCTTGGTCATTCTGGTGCAGAGGGACAAAACAACCACTACATAATCACTGGCCTCTTCATTACAGTAGCTCCTCCTTATCTATTGTCAAGACTAGTGGTATCAGCATTATAGCCCTTGACAAATGATCTTCACGTGGAAAGGCTCCAGAACACAAGGTGTAAATGTGAAAAAAGATGGTAATTTATTTGCCAACTCAATTGAAAGGAACAATATCAAAAAGTGTAATAATACAAACACAGAATTTAGGAAAATAACAACTCTAAAAGAGGGCCCTAATAACTTAAACGGAGGTCAACTTAAACAACTTAACTCAACATAACTGACCTAACAAATGAGACAATAGGTGGGGTCTATATAGATACCGGCTAGCCAACAAACAATAGGAAATGAAACATAATGTGAACAAAGACTACAAATAGAAACTTATTCATACTCAATATAAACACTGTTTAAAAAGAAAAGACTGTGTGTCATAACTTAAGACGAAAGAATAAGAAACTACTTAAAACTAGCCACTATGTGTGACCACCACACACACGTCATTGGACATTGGGAGGAAGCTGGAGAACCTGGTGAGAACCCACATAGGTACAGGGAGATGAACAGGACTGCCTGTAATTAGAGGTGTTTCTAACGTCTTGTGCAGAATTTCATTAGGACATTTCAACATAAAGTCCAAAACCATACCAACACTATATAAAACGTTTATCACTTAGTCAGTGAATCGTTTATTTAACATCTCTTGGAAATCTTTGTGTAAGTTTTGATGTAACTATAGTAGAGCTGTACTGGATTACAATAGTGTATGATCCTGATGTCATGGTTTGTCTCTGGTCTTCCTGTTTTATTTTGAAATTCCATGTCTTGCCTTCCTGTGTTCTCCCTCTTGTGATTAGCTGATGTGTCGCCCCCGTGTTGATTGCACCACCTGTCTCGTTCCCTCTTGTAGAACCTTGTGTTCTACTGATTCCCATCATTTACTTCCCATTGTTTTCCCATTGTCCTTCATCAGTTCATCTGTCGTCCACATCCCTTGTTGATGCCTTTGTGCTGAGTTTTTTCCCTGCATGTTTCAGTGAGTTAAAATAAAGCCTTTTTCCCACCGTACCTTGTTTTTGCTGTGTCTGCATTTTTGGGTCCAGCCTAGTCTAAAACACTGACTCCTGCCAGGGTGTGGATTAGTATAAACTTATAAAACCAATGCAGATCCACATCTGTCATTTAAGTCATGGTTTTTGTCCCTCAGTTGCAATATTCACCTCACTTTTAGCTCTGTTTTTGTCTCCTCCAACTCCTTGGACAAACGTCTCCAACTTTAACTTTGTTCTCTACCACTGGGTTCATCTGAGCTTATTGCTGAATCGGGGTTGATCAGAGTGAAACTTTGCAGGACAGCTAAGGGGAGAAAAGAGACCAAACAAGCTCCACAGAGTGGAGCAGAACTGCAGCTGAGTGATAACTCTCTGTGGATTTATCACTTGGTTTATTCACAAATCTTGGCAGAGCTGTAAATATGTAAAAATCAGAGGAAATTGTACAGACCATATATACTGTATAGCACAATGAGTTATTTTGAAACAAAATTGAAATGTAGTTTTGCAGCAATTTTTCATTGTGTATTTATAGTTCTGTTCTTCATATGCAGTATTTTCTGAGTCTAACTGTGATTTCAAAAGTACCAGTGTTTCTGATTAGTGTGACACATTGTCCCATTTATTTTCCCTCAAGTCTCACTTTTATGAAGTCTGGGACTTTGAGGCCATGTGGTAGAAAGGGAAATGTGGTTTACTATCCTAATATATTGTATACAGTATACTGTGTGTATATATATGTACTGTATATTCTAACTTTGTCTCTTACCAGATGTGCTACTGTATTATTGCTTTCACTTTAATTGAGTTCAGAGGCGTTGCAACAGGGCAGGCAGCCCAGGCAACTGCCTAGGGCCCTGAGCTGGAAGGGGGCCCCCAGGGACGGCTGACACTGGTCCATATCAGTGACCTGATGTTGTCACTGGCTGTGTACATCGAATGTTGTGCATAGTCAACCCAGTATCATAATAAAAATGTAACCAGAAAACATTGCCGTTTTGAATTATTCTGGCTATATCTGAAAAAACAACAAGCAAGCGAATGATTATGTACATTCACTGAGCGAATATCATGAAAATAAAATATATATTTCTCACTAGAAATGTAATCAAAAGGCATTTTAATGCAGAAACCACCTCAAAATATTGATTTTTCCACTAAAAATTATATAAATATTTGCTATGTTTTTTGTTCTCACAGCCGGAAACTTGAGAGTCATGTGACTTGGATGCAAAACGATAGGAAAAAGAATAGTCAGAAAAAATGGAACAGTCATACAATTTAAGAGCCGTTATTGTAAACCCTCTATGCTTTTGCACTTTGGACCAACATAGCCAAGGTATGTTTTATATGAGACTGTGTTGGAATAGTATGCAGAATTGAATCATCAATAGTTTGGGATTTTTGGATTCATTAACAGTGGTTCCTGTTGGGGCTGGGGGCCCTCCAAGTTACCTCTTGCCTGGGGCCTCCAGAGTGTCTAGAAACGCCCCTGATTGAGTTATTTGCTTTAATGACTTTTAGGAATATGATGAACCTGGTGGTTACCTGTGGTTTACATGTGAACTTTAAATATATTACTTGGATGTGTTTGATTTGTCATGGTACTTGCTTCCAGATGTTTCAGTTCATTCATGATTTAGATTTGTTTTATCAGTTTTCTTGCTATCGGTAAAGAAATAAAACAGTTTTACAGCCATACAATGTAAAGATCAATTCAGCCACACCCGCTTCCTACAGTTATTCATTTCAAGCACAGCGTGAACACAATGGTTCCTGGAATGCGACAAAGAGAAGGACAGAGAGTACGCACAACCTGAGGATGCAGTATTTCAGGAGTGTGTGTGTTTGTGTTTGTGTACTGACCTTGTGCTCTCTCCGTGCAGGTACACCCTTTGCTGATGCGCGAGAGGCGCTCAGAGTCTCAAAGGACCAAGCTACTGCGGCGGACAGTCAGCGTTCCTGTTGAGGGACGGCACCATCCCGAGATGGGTGAGCACACAGACCTTGAATATGATATTGAATATTGAATATGATGTGATTCAAAACTGAATGAGGGTCCAAGTAAAAGTTTTTGACATTAAATCAAGATTAGATATTCCTCACTTTTATTCCAAATGACCACATTTAAAGAGTTGTTGGTCTCTTTTCTACTGAGTGTGGGAGAGATCTGTTCCTGTTAGGGAAATAAATTTTCATTCTGTAATTAGAAAAATGTTTTCCAGAGTTCAGCTAAAGCTAATGAAGATTCAACAGTCTGAGTGAAGCAGATCAAGTGGCTTTAGTGTTTATCCAGTCACTGTTAAAGTGCAGTTGAGGAATTGTGACACAAAGAGCGAGTTATGTACTAAACAGAGTGGAACATCAGATAATATAAAGCCCACTTAATGTGAACTACTCAGACGGATCTTTAAAAAGACTTTTATTTCATGGAGAGAGGCCTGAGGATGATAAACACAAAGCAAAACCGAGCATGTATATTTTATTAACACAGATATGAACCTGCCGGATTTTTAGGGTGAGCCCCTGAATGCATCTCAACTTTATTCAACTTCTCTTCTTCTTGTACAGTTTGATTTTCAGAAACGTTATCACCTGTGTTACTTCAGGTTAGCTCGCTCGTAATAATAGGACGGTTGCATAGCAACGGCAGTGATGTAAAGCTCTTTGCATCCTTTGAGCCATTACTCTCTCTGTTAGCAGCAACGCTCACAGCACAACTCTGCATCTGAGTGGTGATAAAAGCATCACGTCTGATCAGAGCTGGAGGCAGCTGTTTTCTTTCTACCAGATCTTGACTTTTGTCAGGTTGAGTGATTTATCATTTTTTTTATTTCTGAGGAATGAAAATGATGCATTGTTACTTAAATAATTGTGCATACAGTATCTATCTTTTAGTCTGTGTCTCTTTATTTCTTCTTCAGCCTATTCAGAGATTTTATTTTTGCAGTCCTTTTCCTCCCGTCTCTTCCTCCCCTCTGCTTTTATATCGCTGTCTTGTATAAACGCTCCTTACACTCTGAGAGACTGACCCTCTATGCGCTGCCTTCCTCTGTTTGTTTTGCCTGACTCAGTCTCTCTGGGCCCTCTACAAATGTCCCGCTCACTTTCTCCCTCTTCCTTCACCCTCCACCTCTCCGTCTCACTCAGCTATTTTAAGGGCCTCCCCTGCGACATCCACCCTCTATGAATCGGCGCCGCTGCCACCTCTTTGCTCCCAAACACTTGTGCTGAATCAGCTGGATTTCCCTCAGTTGTCATGAGTGGCTGTCTGACCTCCAGGCGGTCAAGCACTGACACATCAGTTGGCGTGGTCCCGCCACACTTTGACATACAGTGTGCTGACAAAGCAACGTCAGCGCCTATTGCCCGCGTGTAAGCGTACTGTAAACACGTTCACATATGTTAGTACACAACACTACAGGCCATAATGCACTGACACCATTATGGACCGTCTGTGGAGCCCACGCCCAACCAGCCAGAGGAGGTTAATGGGCTCCAGGCAATTCGCAATTATTAGATCAACAAAAAAGGCAAATGGAGGTTGTCATAAGGCCACAGTTAGAGTCTACAGGGGGCCACGTGGGCTGTTTCATAAAATCCCTGACACACAACACTGAGCTGATGCAGGTTCAGTGACCACACTAAATCAATGAGTGTGATATTAAGTGTGCAAATTTTGTTGAGTCATTATTATTATTTTTTTTTTAAGTATATTTTTGGGGCTTTTTATTGCCTTTAGTGCAGTCGAGAGAGAGAGAGAGAGAGAGAGAGAGAGAGAGAGAGAGAGAGAGAGAGACAGGAAATGGGGAGGTAGAGAGGGGGAATGACATGCAGGAAAGGGCTGCCCGATGCGGGATTCGAACCGGGGTGAGCTAAACGCCGTTGAGTCATTATAATAAGATGCATTCTGTGCTCTGTTTTGAACTAGACTGGTGTAAAGTTTCACACGTTTAAAGGGATAGTTTGAGTTTTTTGACATGGTGGCAGAGTTATGTGCTGAGAGGGGCACAAGGAAAAAAAGTGTTTTAGACAATTAAAGTTGAAAATTTATTAGGGGAAAAAACTTGGATATTTGCTGACATTATAAAGAAAAATCTCACCAAGTTATGAGAGAGAAAAAATTAAAAACAAGCATTATGCAAGTATTTCCTTACTGCTTAATCCAACTAAAAAAGTAGAATTTGATAAGAGCTTCCACTGCAGGCGTAATACAAAAGCCACATCTGTCCAGCCTTGCAAAGTGTACTGTAGATGATTCCCCCCCGGTTCCAGCTATTTTTTTCATAGCTACAATTGCCTTCATATGCTGTGGTACCATGTAGAATGTTTTCAGTGGTTTATCTCCCCCGTGTAATCAGCAGTTTTCTTCAGCACTACATTTTCTCATCCTCTGAACAACCATATTCCTACGTATGAAATCCTGTATTATGCAGATCAGCTGGTTGAATCAGAACACGGCGTAACACAGTGCTCTGGTGTGCTTGTATGTAGGAAGTTATCTCCAGCAGCAGGTTAACTTAGATTAGCACGGCACCTCGAAACAGAAGCAGCTAACCAGGCTAAACCTGCATGCCTCTAATATTCCTACTTTAGATCTTCTCATTCAACATCCAGTTATAGAATCTTACTGTCGACATCTATGAAGGTTAATGTGAAGTCCAAACAGCAAAATGTGAAATGGACACATACTGTAGGGGCGTTACAGGAGGCTATGAGATGGTCCACAGTGGCAGGACGCAGTGATTTCCTCAAGTGACAGTGACTGCACATGCCTTATGACGAAGGAAGCAGAACAAAAATATTTCCTGAAATGTTGAACTACTCCTTTTTATTCTGTCTCTATGGTTTGTTCACTGTGGCTCACTTGCATCCAATTTCAGTTGATCCGACCTTTTGATTAGTGTGACTGAACCTCTTTTAATTGTGAAGGGCCGTGCATTATCATTCATCCATATCAGGAGTAGCAGAAGATTTTATTATCAGTCTGAGCAGAGTGTCACCTCATTTAAAGTAACAAAATTCCAAATATTGCCGTCACGGTCGGCCTCCATTTAAAATATAATGCTGATAATCAGACACAGTGTTGGAAATTAGTATTAGACCCATGGTGCCCCCACTCAACAACACAGTAGCTATTTATATGAGTTTAGGGTGTAACCAGGAACCAAACAACAACAAGGTCAAGAGACTTAGAAGGGACAAGATGAGGTGGGGTCTCGGGCAGTCTTATCTGTCTGTCTCGATATACCTAATTTAATTCAGTACGCACTGCCTGTGTGCAGTGCCGTGGTTACACCAAGCACATTTTGTACACAATCAGGACCATTTATCCCCTTTCAAAATGATGAATGAATTGTGTCTTTAACAAAGTTGAAAGACACAGTGACCTTGGTGCCATCAGAGCGGGATTCAAACAGGACACACGCTTCAGAATATCTCCACGAGCTGAGAGGAGATTTAAGCTGCAGATGCTGCTGCTGCTGCTGCTGCTGCTGCTGCAGCCTCCAAACACCCATCCATGTATTTGTGATTTGCGATAACACTAATACGTCAGCCTTGATTCATTATTCATCACAGGGGTAAAAGCCTACATTTTTCACACGATATTGATGAACGGAGACGTTTGACAGCAATCCCAGCTGGATGCCTGATGTAGTGACGCTCAGACGGAAGATATTGGGCTCTACAGTCGATGCACGATTTGTCAAACGCACAATGCCTCAATAGGTTTTTTGGCCCCTCTGTCGCTGTCACAACTCATCAAATGGTGCAGATGCATTCATTTTCCTTTTTTTCATCCACTTCCTCAAACCTTTTTTATGGTTCCAGCAAACATTTTAAAGTTAAGTAGGTACTTAACGTATAATGAAGACATTAATTTTACCGGATAATTACAGTGCAGCATAGACATTCTATGCAAATATGGGGCTTAATTAACATCTCGTGATTGTGACGGGGAAATGCCTGGACAAAAAAATGTAGTTTCTCATATGTTTGTTTTATGTTTAGTCATAAACTAGAAACTACTGATTAATGATTCTATTACAGTGTAAATGTAACTCGGCCACATCAGTACCTTTTGGAATAATTTTTAATAGTGCAGTCATACCTTAGTGTTAACATTAATCTGATCATCTTTACTAATGCATTTATATTTTATCATGAGTACCCAATATGTACAGGGATCTCCCAAAAGTCATGATTGGTAGCACTGTATGATAACACTAGCATTAGTGAAGCATTATTAAATACTTAATTCATCATTGATAAAGCATTTTTACATTGATACTAATTAGTCTGTAATTTTTAAACACGGTTATAAATGTTTGACTCTTGATCTGTTAACACACTCCCTGACCACCAGTGCATGTCAAAATCATTGTATGTATAAATCCAGCATAAAAGATCATCTAAATAATTTGTTAATCATTTACTTATACGGTACTTTATAAATGATCCAATGAACCACTGGTGTCTCCTAAATAGCTAATTTGTAATTGATATAATACATACAGTAATTGATTTATAAAACTGATTCCATCATTTATGAAGTATGAACATGATCTTATTAAGAGAGAATTATATAGATTACAGACTAACTGGAAATCAATGTAGGAAGAATGCTTAACGAATGATCTATTTTGTAATTAATGCTCAATAGTGTGTAGTTATTAAGTGTGAATAATGATATTCTGCACAATGTTTTATAGATATGATAAAAGACAGTAGTAGTAGTAGTAGTAGTAGTAGTAGTAGTAGTAATGAAGTCAAACAGCTAGCAGCAGTATTGTGACATACAGATGTAGACAGGCAGGTATGAAGTGAGGACACTGTGTGGCTTATTTCTACTGCATGATGAGCCGTCCAGTCCCACATGCTGTATTTGACGTTGTTTTAGTTAGATGTTCAGTCGGCAAACAAAAAGAAAAGTTTTTACTTAACTCATTAACATGTACAGAATGTGATGCGATAATCCCCATTAATGAATTTGGCCTTTTAATGTTTTGTGTTCAAATTGTTAATTGACTTCATCTAAGTCTGCTCTGTTATTGAGAGAAACCTTATTATCTGAATGACTTGGCCATGGGGAGTGAAAAAAATCTGTGGCACTACAAAGCCGATTGGTTGTTAACTTCGCCCGAATAGTTTTTCAGCAACAGAGGTTTAAGCAGACGGAGACTCTCACTTATTCCATTATCCATCTCAGCTTAGCCGATGACTAGGATAAAGCAAGGCTCAGCTGAGCAATTGTTCCGCTGCCCTCTGCAGTACGTGACCTTCAGTTGTTTTTATTTTTTTATTCTCTGTTTTGCTGCATAGCAAACTGCTTTTTTTCCTTTTCTTTTTTTCAAATGTCTCCTCGTGCAGTCCCCCTCCCCCCACAATTTAGATATAAATGATGGAGCATCACTATCAGTTTGGACTTATACAGTACTGCTACTCTCTACTGTAGATCTCAACATCCTGCACTTTTATACTCTGTCTCACTACGCTGCTTTTCCCCGTTCACTAGCTGCTCCGCAGTCCTGACACCACCCCACTCCATTCACCCACTCATCAGGCCCACAAGCTGCATTCACTGCCCCAAATAAAGAGGATAAAAATGACAGAATTAAAGACAGAAAAGACAAACCACAGAAGAAAAAAGAGGTGTTAGACTTTCCCCTCCTTTTTAGTGTTGAGACAGATATAATGAGTCATTCCACTCTGTCACTTTAAGTCGACTAAAACAAAAGGATATTGCTGGTTTCTCTGCATTATTATAATTTAGTTCTCTAAAGGCAAACTTAAAGTAAATATCACATCTATATTTCATCCACTGTTTGGGTGATTCCAGTGATGGAGAATTGAGTTGACAAATATAAAACAACCACATTTATTTGTAACCAGACAGCAACTCTGCTTATATGTAGCTTTACTCAGCTTTACTGTTCCCTTGTGGATGTAGACATAGGTCGGTGTTGAGGTAATTCAGATCCTTGTAATCTGTAAGATCTGTGGCTCAACAGTAATCAGCATATTTCTGTGCATCCAGGTCAACATATCTTGAGCTGAATTGAGCACTTTAATGTTAATCAGAATATTTTATGGCCAAATGCAATATCCAAATTGCAGGATCTGCAACTCTCTAGGCTTGGTTTTTAACATGAGTGTGGGTAGAAAACACCTTTTTTTCTAGTAAATTTGAAATGTTAAACTTGAAAGTTATAACTTCCATTTATCTTCTAGCATTTATTTTTCTGAATTAACCTACAGTGGTCCTAATACGTGGTCATAGTGCAGGGTTGGATCTTGATAAGCTGCAGCATGCAGGGATACCACAGGGTTCCTCTTCATGCGTTGCACCACACATCTGGTTCCACCTACAATTCACCGCTGCTGTCTGATCCTTAGAGCTTCAGGGAGGGTTATGAAGCAGCACTAAAGTTGCCATTTAGCAGTTTCTACCTCTGGACTGTTGAACTGTTTGGATGGATGGCCAGCAGCTAAATGAGATTTTCTGGTTTGGAAGGTTTGCACAGCTGGATCTATGGACGCCTTGGTGTGTTTTTCCTCTCCAATACATAAAAAAGAGAAAAACAAACAATTTGCGGGCTTGTAGAGAGTCAGTGTTTGGAACTAAAGATTTTGCAGTATGGATGGATGGATTGGGTTGTGTTTGTGTGTGTGTGCATACAGTATGTGGGAGTGGAAGGGAGGGCTTCATTCAAACATTACAAACATGCTTTTCATCATATGTATTGTTTCTGTTGATGATCAACAAATCAAATGAACCATCAAAACAGAAATGAAACTGAAAAACACCACTGATGTCCCATCTGTCATTGCTCCCAACTCTATACATCTCAACTGACAATAGCTCTTTATTTACTTACATCATATTTATGCTTTTGTATGATTACACCAGTGAGCTTTACACCCTCAACTTGGGTGACCAGCTCCCTGCACAGTTCTTCCTCTTTCCTTCCATCAACATGAGAAAGGCCTGCCGAGCTGAATGGAGTCGGTCGCTACTGTGGATTTGTGGGCTCTCAATATGTCCGGCTCTAAGTGGTTATTGCATCTTTTACTCTGATTTTGAACTGTGAAAACCTGACTGATTTATCAAGTGGGTCCGGGAAAAGTCACAAAGGATTTATTGAACGATATTTCACCGGTTTAAGCTGCCGTCTAAGCTGTGAACTGCGTTAAGAAGAGCAGTTGAATTGACAGTCTATTGCGGTATGATATAGGCCAACATAATTAGCTGCTTCAGTGTTTCTCTCAGTGAGTTCATTTAGACTGTAATGACAATAGAAGCGTTTTGCGTCAGTGCGAGCCGGCGTGGCAGAGTCAGTGTGCACGGTGACAGTTTATAAACCCTGTGATTCAGTCACTGGGAAAAGTGAAAATCTCCCCCCAAGAAGCCTGGGCTTGTGTTTGTGGAGAGATTTGCTGAATCATCTGGCTGTCTTGCCTTTGGAACAGCAAATGAATACAGATGGTATGCTACATTGTTGTGTTCGGCTTTTGATGGACGTGGACACAGAGGCCTCCTGAAAATGAGTGCAGCACTTTGTGGAGCTGCATGTCTGCTGCACTTTGCTCAACCTTTTGATATGAATTTAATATTCCACTGAGTTACACCTTATAGATTTTGTTAGTTAGAAAGTGTTGGGAGTTTGTTCTTGGTAGTTGTTGGATTTCATCCCCAAACTGCAGGTGTTAACCAGGATTGAAGATGTAACTTCAGTTTGTATCAAAGAGGTTTTCGCCACTGACTCTCCTTAGGTTTGACTTTTAAAAGAGAGCAGAACTACAGAGCAGGCTGTTGGTATGTGACATAGGTACCCACTAAAAAAGTTAGCAAGTACATTGTGGACATCTTTTACTGCATGTGTGTATGTGGTGGAAAAACTGCCTGAATGTTTGGTTTAGAAATCAAATCAAATCAAATCAAATAAACTTTATTGTCCCAGAAGGGAAAACAAAACCAACCAAATATAAACAGTTTTAGAATGCAGCTTCAAATAACCATGAATCAAACGTTGCTGAAATATCTCAATATGAATGGACTGCCATGAAGTTACATACACATACATACATTCATGGTCCCCAGACAGTAGATGGCCATGCAACTTGGTTCACACTTTAAGATAAATTGTAATAACTTTCAGGTCAACCAGGTCAGAGTTTTGTTTATTAAAGACTATTAAAGGTTTGTGACTATAGCAGAACTAATGGTTCCCATCAGCATCAGCTGAATTTCTGCACGCTTTACCAGAAACGGCATTTAGCTCAAAGCACAACTCTACAAGCTTCACAGTAGCATGGCTTCAGTTTAGTTTTTCACTGTATGAACTAATGGAAATTTACAGTTACATGTACTCATGTGGTGGATGCTTTTATCCAAAGTGACTGACAAGTGAGAGGCGTCATTAAAGCTTCAGTGCAATAGGAAGCCTTGGTATAAGCACTAAACACTGCATCTGTTCAGTAAGTACAAGGAGACCAAGACCTGAGCTGACACTCACCCTCAAGTATCTGTCCAGCTAACCACCTAAGAGCAGGTGCTGCATGTTGACTAATGCTTCTGTTATTGTAGCAGAGCTGTGGTCAATTGAAGCAGGATTTAAGCCATGGATAACCTTTACTAGCTCAGCAGAGGATCAAAACTATTTATTGTAGATAGACTTCTTAGCTGGAGAGATCACGACTGAACCACGTGATTCAGTTCACCAAAGCCTAAAACTGAGAGTCAGATACAGTTAAGGATCGCACAGAGCAGAGCTTTGCATTCAACTGTCCGAGGTCTGCCTGAGAGTCATATCAGTCCTCCTCTGGTGTTTGGGTGGGTGGTTCTGCTCAGTCAGACGGAACGATATCAAGTTAGTCCGACACTATTAGGAAACGGCGAGAAGAGGAGGCCGAATATTTCAGACTGAACCCTCTCAGCACCTGGCTGACTCTTCGATCTCCTTCACTTCTGTCTTTGAGATAATACGGCAGGGCACAGTGAACAACACCCGGCATTAAGATTTTTATGCAAATCGATATGTAAATGGAATGCTTATATAACATGAAATGTCTTTCTGAGTGACATACCCCGTGGGCTGGTGTGATATAACGGACAGCCATATTATCATACCCTAACAACATGCATAAAAGTGAAAAAATAGCAAGAAAAAGGCAAAGCAACCCGGCCTTGGTTGTGAGTGACAGCTGGCCACCAGCTCAGCACACAGGAGGGTCTTCAGCTCTCTAACGCTGCAGCTCTTAGTCAGCTTCAGGTGTGGTAGTCGGCTTACATACACACAGACAGAGCATCCTGTTGGCTCTGCAGTCCACAGGGACCGTCTCTATCTGCCACGCAGCCATGAGAGGATTTTAAGCTCCCGTGAAAGGTTCAGTCACCAAAAGCTACTTCTCTTCTTGAAACTAATTATTTGCGAAACAGTCAACTCCTCTCTCCTAAGTGTTTGATATGTTCTCGCTGGAGTCGCCGTTCAAGTATTCACATTTCCTTACAGTATCGTATACATCATATGACACGTGCATTCATTAGTTTTCCCATAAATGTGACTCTGTGGTTTTGGAGCTGGGAGATTCTGACAGATGCATCACAAGACTTCACAGTATCTTCACAGACACTCGCTGATCTAAAAGCTTGGTGATCAATGAGACAGTCATAATCTCCACCAGTGATTTCCAACTAGGGAACTGAGGGAATACTCCTGCAGATGCCAGGGAGGTACAGTAGGAAACTGATCAGCTAATTTGAAAAAACATAAATTATGGCTGGTGAAAAAAACACATTTATATATATTTCAATTGGAGGAAAAATAGCATGAATAGGCGCATTAATCAGCCTGTCTCTGATCCTTAGTAAATTTCATTTAATAGTTTAAGTCTCGAAGATAATTGATTTCTTCATTTGCAATGATGTTGAGACACAAATGCAGAGATTAAGTCCAAGAGTAGGGGCACTCCTGTGGGTCACCTACCATGTAGTCTCAGTCCTCCTGACTGCAGCGGTCCTGGGTTCGAATTCTACTCACGGGCCCTTTGCTGCATGACATCCTCTCTGTCTCTCCCCTGATATCCTGTCTCTCTCATACTGTCCTATAATATTAAAGCATATAAAGCCACCGAAATATCTTAAAAATGTCTCTTAAAAAGTGGACAATAGCTAGTAAAAACATTTGTGCACTGATGTGAAGTGGTCTGAGCTCAACGTCTTGAATTGTGTTGCAGATAATTCCATGAGTTTGTTTGAGAAAAAAGGCAAATTTCAGAAGTTCAGAATAAACCCTGGGGACGTGATGCAGAAGAAAGTTAGTAGAGCGAATATTTACTGTCACATAACAAATAAATTAAAAATAAATGTGACCGGCCGACAGAGCAGGAAGCAGCTCTGAACAGCCTGAGTCAGCTGTAACATCTGAGCACCACATGCTGTTTCTAACAGTTGATAAAAAACTTGATAATAAAAATAATAGATAAAAACAGGAAATTGAGATTATTCCTCTTTCTGCTCCTTTTCATTCACGATTTCAGATTGAGTGTTGGCACTTTAATTTAACTTAACATCCAATTTCATTCATTGTTTGATCGATGAATGAAATAAAGAAAGAAAGAAAATGAATGAATAAATGTTAAGTTTTAAAATCTGGTTAAGCTGCTTGTTTACAACCTGTCTGATCACCGCTGGCTTTAGTTTCCCAACAAAAACCATAAGGAGCTTAACATCCAAGTTGTAATTGACCAGAATTATCTTGTAAATTCATATGTAGGCTATACATAGAGAGATGTATCTTTTATTTTAATTGTCACAATTTAGTCTGATAATTCTCTTCCAAAACACCTTCATGTCTTAATGGCAGCAGTGGTCTTAATGGCAGCAGTGGTCCCATTGGCGTAGCCACACATCAGAATGGACAGATAGATGCTCATACCTGCACATACGCCACATCAAACCACATCAGACCACATCAGACCATCATCTCATTCCACAATTTCCCCCGAGGTTACATTATGGCGACATCAGCGTATATCCTTCTGGGAAATAAACTGCTTCATACAGCTGTTTAATACGTTTAAACTCCCCCGGGACTCGGACTAGCCGGCATCAAACACTCTCAGATATCACCATCACTTACAGATAAGATGGTAGTGGTTTCCTCTTCTGTAGTTCTCATCTTCTGCTATGTGTGTGTGTGTGTGTGTGTTTTCAGTGACACCTTACTTCACACTGAGCAGCACACGTTCACACCTGGCAGATGCCCAGTACAACCAGTCTTTTACTATCGGCACTTCACAGCTCTTCGGGCGGAGTTTTGGGGTTGAAGTGCTGTGTTCAGGCTCGTCTCCACAGTAGCTGCAGGTGGGAGCGTTTCTCATTCACTGCCCTGCATTGTGCCCGCTTTTCTTCTCCACACATGAAATTGCAGAGAGTGTGTTATCTTATTCTGAGTGTGAGATAACTGCGCTGCGTGAAAAGTATGTGAGTAGGTTTGAAAAGTGTACAGTACATCTAATTTTGCAGAGCCTCTCCACCAACACTAGATATCACTCCAGCCTGCATGTTACCAACTTCAGAGGCCACTGGTTTAAACTACATCACTACTGTCATACAGTAACATTTTGTCACATATTTACTACATTTTGATAAGTCTTTCTCTCTGCTGCTCATCAACACACATCTTTTTTTTCACAACATTAGGCCAGTTGAACAGAACAAGCAGCTGAAAGAAATGCACCTTTGAAAACACATTTTCTGAACTTGTGGGAAAGGGGTAAGCTAATTTGTTTGCATAGAAAATAAAAATTGTTCACCAAAATTTTAAATTGGGGTGTTTTGCACAAGTGATACCCAACCAGACAATACCTGCCATAAATTTTTGTCAGGGGCACAAACACATCATCACAAGTGAATAGATTTGTAGCATTACTGAAAAAAAAAGAAAAAGAAAAACTGATGAAAAAATTGTTGCTCCTGTGAAGATATAATTTATGTGAACAGTTTAATACAGAAATACAGACTAATATAACAATATAACAAGTAGCTCACAAGGAAACCAAAATATTTGCCAAACCATCTGGTAGCTGTTGATTTCACTTGCACTATCTTCACTTCACTAAATCACCTGCTGGTGGTGGATGTAGACACAGTATTTGAAGAACATCAAAGTCATTCATGTCGTGTATTCTCTTGGCACCCCAGGTATCTCTACCAAAATCCATGGCTGTCCAAACGACTGTCAGTTGTTGAGATATAGTACTACTGTGCAAAAAATATCTACCTCAAAATGGTACTGTAGTTTTTATGAAGAAGCTGTCTATAGTGATATCATTAGTGTAATTCCTCTAGTAAAGTCAGACCAGCATTTGCATATGGCTTATTTTGAATATTTTAACTGCTTCATCTTCCTGTGAAATAGTCCTTTGATTTGGAACCACTTTTTCTCAACCGTACTGTATGCCTGTGCACATCCACATCTACGTACAGTGCACAGTCTGTAGACAGAGCTAGCATAGGCAGACTTGTATGTATAGCTTGTATAGCATCTTTTATAGGGATAGTTCAAAGTTTTGGCAAATTGGCCCATTTAATTGTCGGTGCAAGCTACTTTTAGAACGGCGGAGCAGAGCTGCGAGCTGCTCAGAGCTACGCTACGGAGGCTAATGGGATTTCTTGGTTTCCCTCATCAAACTCATCAAATACACAATCCAACAACTCCAAAATGCTCTGGTGGACAAGTTGTGACCTGCACATTCACCACGCTATGAGATAATAACGGAACGTTACGCTGATGCGCGTGTCCGTCGGGGGCAGTTTTTCGGGAAGCAGTCTCTGCATTTGCCTCGAAAACAACTCTGTCTCGTAACGTTCCGTTATTATCTCACAAGAGCGTTTTGGAGTTGTTGGATTGTGTATTTGATCAGTTTGATGAGGGAAACCAAGAAATTCCATGAGCGTCTGTAGCGTAGCTCCGAGCAGCTCGCGGCTCTGCTCCGCCGTTCTAAAAACAGCTTGCACCGACAATTAAAGGTAACAAATCTTGGCAATGGCATTTATGGCAATGGGCCAATTTGCCAAAATGTTGAACTATCCCTTTAAAGTGACTAAAACATTTTATTAGGGATTTCCTGTCCACTGCAGCACATTTCTCAGCCTCTATTGGTGCTCTCGGCCTCAAACAATGCAACGTCATAGAACTCCGACCATGACTTTATGGTGAATTTAGAGGAAAGGTTCTGTGATCACCAGTGTTGGTAGCAGGTTTTGTGCCAAACCATTTGGTAAATATTGAAGACAGAATCAACTTCAACCTGCTGGTGGGCCTAGATGAAAGAGAGTGAAGATCAAACTGATCGGTATTTGCCGTCCGGGGGCCATGAATGTTTGTACTGAACTTCAATCCACCCAGTGGTTGTTGAGGTATTTCACCAAAGTGGTAGATCAAGT